>NC_137169.1:31538444-32138444 GCF_951394435.1 Stenella coeruleoalba
TATAGGAAGTGGGGTTATAGAGACTCTGATAAGCTTGGACTGATTCTCTATAATTGAATTACTATCCCAAGGCTAGTTAGACTAACAATAGTGGTATAGGAAGCTGTTACTGTAATTAACAGTTAATTACTACTATTTTTTACCCACTCCACCCCTACTTTTCTCCCCAAGAAACTACAGTGATTCATAAATCATAGCTGGAGTACTCTGACAGGTACTCTGTCTTCAGGAGACAAAAGTGTACAGGCAGTACTACCTTATTGGCAACCTGGTAATCCTTGGCAACATAGGTGAAAAATTTGACAAGGATTATCGTGGGATGCCAGGCCCCAAAGCCGATTCCAGGCCTAGCAGGGCACGACTGGCTTCTATTCACTTTTCACCCCATAGCGTAGTGGGTAAATGCATAGCTCCCACTCAGTGCTGCATTGCTCTTTCCTCAAAATAAAGATGTATCCTCTGTGGTTAAGCCCAACTGGGCTTGGAGGGAATTGCCTCATTTACTTAATTGTATTTATACCAAGATAACTGATAGCAGTTTCCCTTTGCTTCTGCAGCCAATCTGAGCTAGAAAGTATCCAGGAAGTTCTGGGAGATTACCGAGCCTGCCATGGAACTCTCATCAAATGGATTGAGGAAACCACTGCCCAGCAGGAAATGATGAAGCCAGGCCAGGCTGAGGACAGCAGAGTGCTATCCGAGCAGCTCAGCCAGCAGACGGTGGGTGTGGCCGTAGCCGAGTGGAAGTTGCACGGGGGAAGCTAGCTCATCATGAAGAAGATGATATGCTAGCAGTTAGCTTCCCTCCAATGTTGAGACATTCTGAGCTCCTTCTGAAAAGGGTTTAAGCAGGATGGGCTCTAGGTACTGGTTTTGCATTTAGGCCAGGTAACCTGTAAGGCCCCTTCCAGTCCTGAGTTTCTGTGAGTATATATTGAAAGCACTAGATGGGCAGAGTAGAATTATCTTGCTTTATTTCGTTTCTTGATATTACATTTTGTTTTGCTAGGATTAGAATATAGGGGAATGAAAACCCAGGGAAAGCTATGAGTGGAAGAAAATTATTTCATTCAAAGCAGTTTTTATTTGTTGGTATTTTGGGTTTTTTTGGGGTTTTTTTTGGCTCCCTCACTCATTATGAGAACTTGAGCAAATTACTTAGTCTCTTAGTATTCTACTTTCCTTAACAATAAAACAGACATAGTCCATTATTTGTTCAACTGCCCTCCTGAGGTTTTTGTAGTTAGGATTAGATGAAATGATACATGTAAAATACTTAGAACGATGGTTTTCAAAGTGTGGACAACCAGAGTAGCAGCATCAGCATCACTTGGGAACGTGTTAGACATGCGAGTTCTCACACCCGAACCCAAATCTATCGAATCAGAAACTCTGGAGGTGGAACCCAGCAATCTATGCTTTATCCAGTGTTCTAGGTGATTCTGACGCAGCTAAGTTTTGAACATGGTAAATGCTCAGCTGTTTCAGTGATGATAATGACAATGATAAGGTTGTGATATTTTGGTTCCCAGGAGCTGTTTGCAGAAATCGAGAGAAATCAGACAAAACTGGACCAGTGTCAAAAATTTTCCCAGCAATACTCCACTATTGTAAAGGTAATGCTACCATATCCCAGAAGGAACGTAAATCGTCTCCAGCTTAGGAAGATCTGCATGTCACTATAGGTTTTGGTTTTGGACAAGTAAGCAGAGCTCTTCTGCTCCATCCTTAGGTTAATGCAGATGTGTGCTTCTCATGGCCACATATTTGGGGATGCTCAGAGAGGTACCAGACATCAGCTGAGATTTGAGGAGTCTCCATTTGGATGACCCACAGGCCTCTTAAACTTACCATGTGAAAAACAGAATGTTTGGGTTTTCTTCTCAAATATGCTTCTCACTATCTTGCATATCTCGGGAAATAGTGTCACCATTTTCCTAGTTGCTGAGGCAAAAAAAACCCCAAGAGTCATCCTTAACTCTTCTCTTTACCTTAAACTTTATGTTTAACAACAGTCTGGGAACAAGTTGCTTCATCTTCCAGTATGTCCCGGATCTGACTACCCGTCACTGCCCCTCCCTCCCCCATTTTCCTGGTTCACATCTAAGTGAAGAATCTTCCATAGCCTGCTCCAGTACTTTGCGCTGCTCTCTTGCTTCTGCTCCTGCCCTCACAAGCTATTTTCCCACACAGTAGCCAGACTCACTTTTTAGGAACATACCACACATCACAGAACCTCAGGCACCATCGATTATAAGCCACATTATTTTATGCACTACCAAAAAGGGAGAAACTCCACCAATTATGCACATGTCAAGTAAGACATATTGCAAATTTTCGAGATACTAAAATGTAAGGGAAATGTGTACCTTACCATAGCTGAAACATGTATAGATTAGATCCTGTCACTCTTCTGCTCAGAACTGTCTCATGGCTTCATATCATACTTGTACTAAAATTTTAAATCCTTTTGTGGTTTATGAGACTATGCAAGATCTGGCTCCCCACTTCCTATTTCTCTGATAAGGTCTTTTAAAAAAAATGACCTGAGATTCTCATATATTTATTTGTTTAACATGTGCCTTCCCACGAGAATGTAAGTTCAAGGGGAGCAAGGTTTTTTCTGACAAGCACATAGTCGGTGCTCAACGAATAGTTTTTTAAATGAATACATTTCTTCAGTTAATAACAGGAGACTTGGTGTCACAAAGAATTGAGTTCACATCCTAGCTTCACCATTTTCTAGGCTTAAGACTTTGAGCAAACACTTAGCCCCTCTGAGTTTCTGTTGCTATATCTACAAAATGTGAACAGTAACTACCTCACTTGTGATTGCAAAGTGTTTGCAAAGATTAAATGGGATAATTTATACATAGGACAATGCCTCAAACTTAAAATACATTCAGTAAATGGTAGCACGTGTTTTTATTAATATTTTATTGTTACTATTTTTTTTTAATAGACTGCTTATGGAACTCATTCAGTATTTTCCTCCTGCCTAGAATTTTCAAAGTCGACAATAGAAAGCAAGACATTCTAGGCAAAAGGAACTGCATAATCAAAGGCATGGAGGAATAAAATCCAATGATTATATGAGGAAATAGCAAATTCTAGCAATTCTGGTATAGCTAGAAGGTGTACTTTACATGAGAAACAGTGATTGTGGAAAATGAGAGGGGAGATTGGGGCCAACCTTTGAAAGGCCTTGTTCAGTTCCTTTGTCTTTACCATCTGTTCTTTTTTTTTTTTTTTTTTTAATAAGAAAGAGCTTAACGGGTTCTCAGAACTGACAGGTTATGGCCTGGGCAGCCTGAGCAAGAAGAGTGGCATCAGATAAAGCTGAACATGTAGACTGAGGGCTGGCTGGGGCTCACAGACATTTGGATTTTATTCCAAGAACATAGAGGAGTCAGCCAAGAAGTAAAATAGTAAGAAGTTAAGATAAATAATCTGAATAACATTTTATTTTTTTATTTTTTGGATTTCTTTTTTTTTTGAATTTCATTTTATTATTATTTTTAAACAGCAGGTTCTTATTAGTTATCCGTTTTATACAAATTAGTGTATATATGTCAATCCCAGTCTGTTCTTGCTCCTCAAAACATGGTCTGTGAACCAAGAGCATCGACATCACCTGATAACTAGTCAGAAATGCAGAATCTTCAGCCTGCTGAATCAGGATCTGCATTTTAACAGGATCCCCAGGTGAATGTTGATATTTGAGAAGATCTTCTCTAGGTCACTGAGAACTTTCAAACAGAGGAACGAAGTGGTCACCTTTTTGACTTAGAAAAGTTATGCTACTAGCAGGACAGAAAATAAATTGGAGGTGAGACTCTAAGCAGGAGAGTAAGAGGCTATTGCACTGTCATGTGAGATCTGAAGAGGGCCTGGACCAAGGCAGCACTCTCAGGATTGCAGAGGAAGTGACAAGATAGCATGGTGACATGAGAAGAGTGTTGGTTTAGGGACGGAAGACAGATTCCAGTCCTGACTGTGTTGCTCACCCACTGAGTTAATTAGGGAAGCTCACTTCCTGTCTCCTGGCCTCAGTTGCCCCATGTGTGAGATGAAAGGATGGGGTCAGCACACAACAAACTGCAAATTCAGGAGCAGCCTAATGTGGCCCACAGGCTAAATCCAGCCTGCACACCTATTTTATATGGCCCATGAGAAATGCCTATAAAAAATCAGAAGAATAATACCTCACGACATACGAAAATTATATGAACTTCAGCTTTCAGTGTCTCTAAGTCATGTTTTATCATAATACAGCCATGCTCTTTCATTTACTTACTTTCTATGGCTGCTTTCACTTGCAGTGGCAGAGGTGAGTAGCCACGACTGAGATAGTACAACTTTCAGGAAAAGTTTGCTAACCTCTATTCTAAAGGATCGTCAAAATGCCTTTCACCATTGAAATGCTGTGATGCTACTGCATGACAGTGTGAGCTCTAAGCCCTGTGTAAACGTAGTTCAATGTCTTCTTCCCCCAGGACTATGAATTGCAACTGATGACATACAAGGCCTTTGTGGAATCACAGCAGAAATCCCCGGGCAAGCGCCGTCGCATGCCTTCCTCTTCAGATGCCATCACGCAAGAGGTGAAAGGGTGGGGCAAGGACGTGTGCCGCTGTCTTCCCTCAAGGAAAGATTCGCTCATCGAGGCCTTACAGTTTGATTACTGTCGAGCGTGTGACTTCATGAAAACTTCCTCTTATTGTCAACTATTTAAATTGACTTTTCTGGCAGATAACTTATCTAAATTGTTTTTTTTTTGGAACCGTAGTTCATGGACTTAAGGACTCGCTACACAGCATTGGTGACCTTAACAACTCAGCACGTGAAATACATCAGTGATGCACTCCGGCGGCTGGAGGAGGAGGAGGTGAGGGCAACTGGGTCCTAAATCATCTTGAAAGTAGAATGAAAAATCTTGAACCTCATCTGTCAAGATTTAAAATGCACACACAGCCAGCCGATTTCCACTGTTCACAGTAGTCATGTTCTATGAAGGCACTGTACACACTGCACCAGCAAATTCTTTTTTTTTTTAACGTCTTTATTGGAGTATAATTGATTTACAGTGTTGTGTTAGTTTCTGCTTTATAACAAAGTGAATCAGCTATACATATATCCCCGTATCCCCTCCCTCTTGCGTCTCCCTCCCACGCTCCCTATCCCACCCCTCTAGGTGGTCACAAAGCACCGAGCTGATCTCCCTTGTACCAGCAAATTCTGAATTCATGCATCCAGGGGAACACAGGGTTAGGTTACTGCCAGCTTCTGGTCACATCACGACATTTTTGTCAATGGATAATGCACAACCTGGTTTTATGTGTGTTTTTGTTTAAAAACACATGTTAAAATATATCTTATTGATTCACTAACATTGAACTCATGGCCGAGAGCAATATAACTCACACCTGAACAAAGCTTATTAAACGCATTTTCTCCGTAAGGCACATCACAGCCTTCTAGTGAATAATGAGGACAGACTGTCTTGTGTCTGACACTCCCACTTGCAAGTATCTTTATTACAGAAACATTATAAGCATGAAGAAAGGGATATGAACAGAGATCGTTAATAAAGCATAATTTGTTAAAGAGGAATAGTGGAAATATCCAAATTCCATATGATGGAATGCTATGAAGCTGTTAAAAATAATGAAATACATTTAAATGAACCAACAAGGAAAGATATTTATAATATATTTTTTGAGGAAAAAAGCAAGTTGTATGTATAATTATGATTTCAGTAATAACAAAACTGTGTGTACCACAGAGGGACAATACGGGCATACAAACAAGTTTAGAAATATATATACCAAATTCCTGAGGAAATGAGATTAAAGGAACATATATTATGAATTTCAGATTGTTTGAATTTGTTGTAATGAGTATGCAGTCTTTTTGTAATTATGAAGATCTTCTATGTCTTTGCAAAATAAGTTTGCACATATTCAATAACACTTATAAAAGAAATGCTGTTGGAAACATTAACCCATACCAACTTTTGTGCATGTAAATTAGCAAACGACTTCCTCTGTCAGTACCTACCTCATTTAATCTCTGTAGATGTCCATCTTTTCATCTGTAAATCTAAGAACTATGAACATATGTAAGATGCTATATGTGAAGGGCTTTTTAATTAATTTATTTTATTTATTTTTGGCTGTGTTGGGTCTTTGTTGCTGTGTGTGGGCTTTCTCTAGTTGCAGTGAGCGGGGGCTGCTCTTCATTGTGGTGTGCGGACTTCTCATTGCGGTGGCCTCTCTTGTTGCAGAGCATGGGCTCTAGGCGCACAGGCTTCAGTAACTGTGGCTCGCGGGCTCAGTAGTTGTGGCTCACGGGCTTAGTTGCTTCACGGCATGTGGAATCTTCCCAGACCAGGGCTCGAACCCACATCCCCTGCATTGGCATGCGGATTCTTAACCACTGCGCCACCAGGGAAGCCCATGAAGGGCTCTTTAAAATCAGTAAATAATTATTGACTGCCCATCACATATTAAAACAGCATGCTTTTTTAGAAAAGTGCTAACCTAGATATAATGTATTTAGCTATTAGTATCACCCAGGCGCTGGTGAGCAATGCTGTAGGCTGGGTAAATTATATTTAACTTGGGATTATTTTAGCTATGATTTAGGTAACATTCATGTCTTTGTTTTAGGAACTCTGAATCAGGCCGGTGTAGTAAGACATTGACCAAGATACTGATTTTCTATTTCCTCTTCTAGAAAGTGGTAGAAGAAGAAAAACAGGAACATGTGGAGAAGGTTAAAGAACTTTTGGGCTGGGTGTCTACCCTAGCAAAGACTACACAAAGCAAAGCTACCTCATCCCAGACCAAAGAATCAACAGACATTGAAAAAGCTATTTTAGAACAGCAGGTGAGTAGAAGGTCCATCTGTCACTTCCTGGGTAGCATAATATGTGATTACTCATTAAGAGGAATAATATGTCACATATGGGCCGCCAGGAACGATTATGATCTCAATAAGTGTTAACTTCCAGGACTTAAAGAAACTTAAGACGTCATCTTATTTGTACTTCTGCTTTCTAGATCACTGTATATAGTGGTAATAATCATCTTACCTAAGCTAATTTTTTCCCTAGGATTTTATTTTAAGTTATTCTAAATGATTTTTGGTTCTTTAATATCTTGGGTTCTGAAACTTTTTTCTTCTACTGCATAGGTTCTGGCAGAGGAGCTAACAACCAAGAGGGAACAAGTCTCTGAGGCCATTAAAACTTCACAGATCTTCTTGGCCAAGCATGGTCATAAGTGAGTATTAAATGAGAGATTACAGCACATCTGGGGGAACTGGATCTACCTGACTAAAACTTCAGGTCATGATCAGGATTTGGGCTGGAGACTTCAGGGTGGCAAGAGCTAGATTAGGAAGAGCCTTGTAGTTCATCCTGAGGAGTAGCATTCTACCTGCTGGCTATGGGGAAAGATTTTAAACATGATTGGACTTCGTTGATAAAGGTTTCTAGAACCGTTTTATAGAGAATGGATAGACATGGGACAAGAGTAGAGGCCTGAGAGACCAGTTAAGAGGCTGTTCTGATAATATAGGCAAGAAACGATGAGAGATGGAGAGGGGACAAAGATTCAAAAGATAGTATATGGATAATGAACTTACAGGGTTTGGTGACCAATGAAAATTATCAGATATAACTCCCAGGTTTCTGGCTTAGGCCACTGGGTATTTGGTGATGCTGCTAACCAAGACAGAGAATACAGGAGAAAGTATGGGTTGAGGAAGAAGGAGGCAGCTATAGTTTCAGACATTATGAATGTGAAGAACCCACCGGACATCAGAGGGTAAACTTCCGTATGTATTTGGAAATACCTGATACTTTATTTATGCCTTATGTAGTTCCACTAAAGGTGTCCAGTGGGCAGCTTTATGTGTAAATTTAGAATTAATGAGAGACGTTTGAAGTGACAGAGATTTGAGTCGTCAGCATAGAAGAAACCATGACTGGATTAGCTTACAAGGGTTCAAGGGCTTCTCGGCCTATAAAGGAAGCCTTAGAGAAGTAAGAGGAAATTATGAGTGATACCTTAGAACCCAAGAGAGAACAGGGCTCCAAAAAGAAGGAAGTGGTCAAAAGTCAAGAAAAGTTAAAACTGAGACATAGCTATTAAATTTGGCGAGTTGGAAGCTTTTGGTGACTCTGGTGAAAAGCTGGGGGATGATGTCTGATCTAGAGTAATGGGGAGCACATGAGGCGTGGAAGGTAGTGATAATGAAATTAGACTACTCTTCCAAGGAGCTTGGCCATGGGAAAGGAGAGAAATAATACAGCAAGTACTTAGAGCAGAATTTATGTTCAAGAAAAGGTTTTGTTTTATTAAAAGATCGGGGAGACTTAACTGTGTTTATGGACTGAGTCTCAAGGACCGAAAGGGAGAGAGAAATTGAAGTCATAGGAGAGGGGTTGCAAAGGATTTAGGAGAGGATAAAATTTATCCATGGGTAGAAAATACAACCTTAAACAGGAGTTGAGACACCTTTTCCTCTGAGGTCTGAGAAAAAGGAGATTAGGAAAGGTATGGATACAGATAAATATGTCAGAAGTGAAGTCAGAAAGTGAGAGAATTAGTGCCCAGTGGTCTGTATTTTCTCTTTGAAATAGGGAGAGAGGTTGTTTGCTGCAAGTTAGAGTGGGAGCCTCCAAGAGGATTGTCAGGAAGCATGGAAGTCCAGTAGAGGTTAGAAACCAGGAAGACCTCTTCTGTTGACACGTGGTTTTGGAATCCCCCCACTAGATAGACTTAGGCTGCATGTGGGAACAGAGAAGTCCAGGGGTTTGGTTGATCTGGGACTGGAGTCTTGTTAGTGAGGAGAGAGTGCAAAGATAATAGGGACTAATTGAGATGGTGGCCTGTGGGTCTGGACTCCAAAGAGAAGAAACTGAAGAAAATGGAGAGAACTGATGGATTAAGAGAGGTGGAGGAGTCAAGGAAGGTTTGGGGAATCCCAGTAAGCTGATGGACGCTTGTAAGATGAATCACAGGATTCAGTCTCAGAAACACCATGTAGAATGAGAAAAGGAATTCAAGATAGTGATAACTTCTGGGGAGAGAGGGATAGGAACAGGGTTGGTGACAGATACACATGGGGCTTTAATTCTGTCAGTAATGTCTTATGTCTAAGAAAAGGATCTGAAGAAAATTTGGTAAAATACTACAATAAAATTCGGTAAGGTTGGATAGTTGGGTAATGAGTAAGTGAGAGTATATTTTATTCTTCTCTTTTGTCTCTTTAAGAGATTTTGTTTTTAAAAGAGAAGAGCTGTAGGAGTACAGAAGGAAAACTAGCCAGGTAGGATTATAATCAGAAGTTACAATCCGATAGTAGATTTTTGAAGTTTAAAATTTCAGAAGTGGACGGTCCTTGCACACAGGGGAACAAGGTCTTGCGGAAAGGAGTGCTTGGTGTGCTGCTGCCATTTCTTCCGCCTTCAGTTTCTGCGCCTTTCGCAGGGCGTCTGACAGCGCTGTGTTGGGACAAAGCATCCAGAGGTTCACCACCTCTGTGATCTCATAGGAGCCACAGTGAGGAGGGTCCAGGGAAGAATTTACCATTTTCAGTGGAAAACAAATGGCGGTTACTAGCTATGATGACTTTGTACTTTGGGTTTGACTTGCTGCACCTTTCTATATAGTAAGACACCAACTGCTTAAAAAATAATCCGTGAGACAGATACGAAGAGGAGCATTTTAAGATGTGCAGTCTCTTTGGAAAAAGGATCAAACTCTTGAACTCAGCATCCTAGATATGTTTGTAAATAAATTCCTGGCATAAATCCTTAAAAAAGTAAAATAAAATTTCAGAAGTGGAATAATTTTAGATGATGGTAGCCTCCAAGTTTGCCATGTGTGGGTGGGGCTGAGGTGGTGTGGCGCGCGTTTGGATCGAGAAGGTCGCAGGACTACAAGCACCGGGTGTTAGATAATTGGTGACGTGAGCATTGACATAAGCAAGAATCATGACTTGGTTTGAGATGGACAGGAAAGCTGTGAGCTGGATGCCAAAGTGTTCAATGAGTATGGAAGAGTGACCGGATGATCCATCATGAACAGTGATGAAGGAGAATACTACCCAAGGTGGCAAAGTCAGTTTGAAGCAATAGAGAAGAGTTTGGAGAAAAGTTTTTCTCTGAAAGAGCTTTCATGCTTCATCTTCCAGGCTCTCAGAAAAAGAGAAGGAACAGATATCTGAGCAATTGAATGCCCTGAATAAGGCTTACCATGACCTTTGTGATGGTTCAGCAAACCAGCTTCAGCAGCTTCAGAGCCAGCTGGCCCAGCAGACAGAACAAAAGGTACTTTTATTTTTCTCTCCAAATGTTGGAAGGGTACCTTTTGAACGGTATGCAGGCAGCTTTGCTGATTGGGAGTCATGATCACTAGCTTTCCATGACGAGTGTGACTTAATTTTTAACCTCACTGTAGCAGCCATGTGTCTCGTGTTTCTTTACTGGGGTTCCACGATGTGTTGGTCAGTCAAAAATCACTAGAAGGTGCTTACGGCTAACCCGTTAGACCTGGTTCACTGTTGTGTGATCTTCCATTCTGTGGCAGACCACAGTCAAGGAGAACCTAAATGCTATATTATGTCTGATCAGAAGGCAATAAGGTTACTCTGTGGCATTGTCACTCAAAAGTTGATAGCCAAGAGTTCTGAATATTGGGAAGTAAAGGCTGTGAACCTCTTCCCCCCATACTTTTTTCCCTGTCTACTACATAAATGAGAAATGTTAATTTCCAAAAGAAACTGGTGGATTAGCTGCACTGACTGAGACACTGGTTCCCCTTACCCATTGTCGCCCCATCATGTGACATCTTTACCAGTTCCCTCTCATGTTCATTTCCTGGACCATATGGAAGTTGTTAAGTTCCTGCTGGTTGTCCTCAGTTCTTCCTGGATACGTGTGTGTATATGTAAACTTACCATATTATATACATGTGTCTCTGGGATATATATGTGTGTTTGCCTGCTTGTTTCCTATGTTGTGAAGCAATGGCCGAATTCCTTGGGGCAGCCGGAAGTGAGGCTCCTGTGGCAATCGGATTTGGTCTAGATGTTGCTCAAAATGATATTCATACAAAACATGCTTTGACTCTGGTCATGAAATTTGTGCAACGGGAGCTAGAGTTGTAAAGACCACAATGCAGAACCAGCTGTGATTTATTTGAGAGCAGATTTCCAAAAAGAACGTGCTGGTTTAACATGCTCTGTGTGAGGTAGCCCACTTCTAATGGCTCATCGCTTCACCATATATGGGAGTACGTGAAGAGTTTTAACAATTGCTTGCTGGGAACATTCAGTTCTCATTTTGAAAGGTTAAAAAAGGGGAGAAGGAGAGAAAGAAAGTCAAGCTGCTGAGCACCACTACATTGAGCATGATGTGTCCCCTGTTACCGTTTGTGTGTTTCATGTGAAGTATTGTTCTGATTAACTGACATCCTTGCTTACAAGTTTCACTAACCCTTTGGAGTTTAAGCACAAATGCACAAAGGGAAAAGAGGACGACCTGTTTGGGGTTCTTTTTTGCAAAAAAACAAACAGTCGCATGCTGGACGCTAACACCAAGCTTACACTGTGTGTGCGATACGGCTGAGCTGCTCCGTAAGGCTCTCTCTCTTATCTGCCCAAGGCACACCCTGCAACCCTGGTAAGTAGAAGCCTTTTATGTTTTCTTTCCTCTTCTCCCTCTGTCTTTTTCTGCTTGTTTAGGTCAGAATGCCCATGTTTGGTGGGGCTGAAATGAATTTCTCCGGAGTATTTCCCGATACAGTGATTCCTGCCTCTCCTCCAATTACGAGGGTGTTAGAAAGAACAGTCTTTTCTCTTTGGCTAGACTCCAGGCCTTTTTTCAATACCAGCATTTCTGAGACTCTGTGAACTCACAGAAGAAATTAGAGGTTTCCCCAAAGAATCTTTTCCTTTGTCATATTGTCTGCTTCTGCATAGTCTTTACGTGGATTTTGTAAAAGGAATTTTTCACATATTTCAGAGAGTCACATGCCAGTGGGATTTTTCCTTCAATCTATAAAGACTAGCTAAGTTGTAGGTTCACATAGCATACGTTTACCCTATACACGTTAAACTCTACATTCTGGGTCAGAAAACAGAGGGAGGATGAAGAATAACACATAATATTTTAAATAGTGTGGAGAATTCTCAGTTATTCCATTATTTGAACAAATACAGTGAGATGAAGATGCGACCCAGATCTGCTTCCTCATTTGCTGTCTGTTCTGCATCTCCGATAGTGTGCAACTAATCAAGCTTGAAATCCTCAGGGCATGTTTTTAAAATCTGGGGGAAATAGGTTAATGATTTTAAGGATTTCCTTACTATTTATCAGCTTATTTGTTTATTCATCAAATGTTTCTTTAACTGCTGGTACGAGTCCTGGACATCCACTGGGCAAAGTACCTGCTCTTACGGAGCTTACGTCTCCCTGAGACAGAAATGAAATGCATTATATAGGAGGCAAGGAAGTGATTGGCAGTTAACGTCAATAAGATCCTCCATGAATAAGTTGAGTTAAATAAGGATCAAAAAGTAACACTGACTAAAGGGGGATAGATAAAAGCATGTATAGAAGACGAAGATAATGCACACTAACAAGAAGAAGTGGAAAGTTGGAGATTAATAAAAGTGATGAAGTGTTCTAAGTGGTAGAACGCTGGAAAGATTTAATTTCTGAATAACATCATATTGCGATGAAAGGCTTCAAAATAGGAATTCTTCAGAAGCTGTTTTCAGGCTTTTTTGTGAGGGTAATTTTGACAGTGTGTTAAGGCTTGCCTTATTCTCTGTCGTTAGTACCTAATTCCTGTGTAAGATGCAGCTCTACTGTGCTTATCCTTCCTGCTCTTCGGATCTGACTGGGGAGGCAGTATAATAGCTTGAGATTTAGAGTAAGATCTTGGTTTGATTCTGGAACTCATTCATTTTGTGACCTTGGACAAGTTACCTAATCTCTCTGTACCTCAGTTTCTTATCTGCAAACTAAAAATTAATTGCTTTCATAGGATTGTTGTGGGGGTGTCAGTGCTTAATAAATATATTAAGTGTCCAACAAGTAGTAGCTGTCATCATGATGATTGTACTACCCATTCTAGCCTGGACTAGAAGAAAAGTTATTAGTGGTTCCAGAGTCAAGAGTCCCTAGTCTGCTCCTTCCTTGACTTGCTACTTCCAATTCCTAGAGCTAATTTAACTCAGAGCCATTGCCATGGGACACGCTAGCACTGGCCACCAAGAGTATGACCGCTCCAGTTGCTAAACAGCTGCCTGAGTAATATACACAGGGCCATTTACTGAGCTGCACAGCTGTTGCTGGGCTGCTTAAGTCTCCTTCGAATCCTGTGGACCCATCGCGCTGAACTCATCGGCAGGGAGGTCCTACTTCAAGAGTCTTCTGCGTGGATTGCAACACTGAGAAGTTGTTGTATGGGGTTGAATTCTCACTTTGGGGGAGCTGGTATGTGTCTGTAGGAGCCTTTGTGGTGATGTAGTCTTATAAATAGCTGTCCCCTCACTTTCACTGCTTGCTACTTTGTAGAGCTTGTCACTCAGATATGCTTAATGCTACCATCCCTTGAGTAATCTGTGAACTTCTGGCCATGTTAAACATTCTGTAGTTTAGAAAAATTCTTTTTTAGCATTAACACTGCCAGGCTTCAGAATGTTTCCTACAGGTTGGGGCTCATCCAGGCTGGGTTTTTCTTGTGGTCAGAATTTGATATACTGTAGTTCTTTGAATGATTCTTTTCAACAATTGTGCTTCTCTGATTCAGTGTTCTTTTTCATTTTCTCTTGTAGGGCTGCAGAGCAGTTGCTGGGGTGATTGACCTAGGCACAGTGGAGATATTTCCCATCTTCAGAGCCATGCAAAAGGGCCTCATTGACCAAGACACAGGCCTTGTGCTCCTGGAATCCCAGGTTATCATGTCTGGCCTCATTGCCCCTGAGACCAGTGAAAAGCTGTCTTTGGAGGAGGGCCTAGCCAGAAACCTCATTAATCCCCAGATATACCAGCAGCTCCAGGAACTAGAGGATGCCCTGTCCTTAATCAGCAGGCTTACTGAGAACAAAGGCCCTCTTTCTGTGGTGGAAGCAATTGAAAAGAAAATAATCAATGAGAAAGTTGGACTGAAAATCTTAGAAGCTCACCTGGCAACTGGAAGTTTCAGTCTCCCCCCTGATGAGAACTGTATTAACCTAGAGGAGGCTTTTCACCAAGGCCTCATTTCTGCCTGGCTTTACTCAGTGTTAGAGTCTCACCTGAGATCATCCAAGAACTTGATAGACCCTAACACAGCTGAGAAAATCGGTTTACTGGATCTGATGAGGAGATGTATTGTCTACCAGGAATCAGGGTTGAAATTGCTGCCTGTCAAGCAATTGGCAGGGGGAATGGTGAGCTTGAAATCAGGCCGGAAGGTTAGCATTTTCCGTGCAGTTCAGGAAGGGCTAATAGATAGGCAGGTCACTGTCCGGGTGCTGGAAGCTCAGCTTTTTGCTGGAGGCATAGTAGATCCAAGAACAGGACACAGACTTACAGTGGGAGAGGCTGTGAGACATAATTTGATTGACCAAGATATGGCCTGTGCTCTTCTCATAAGGCAGCTTCAGACAGGAGGCATCATAGACACTGTCACTGGGCGTAGGCTGACAGTAGATGAAGCAGTGAGCAATGATCTAATAGCTGCTAAGATTGCACTTGTGATTCTGGAGTCCCTGTGGTCACTCATGGGGTTGCTATGGCCCGAGTCCGGAGAGATTCTCCCAATTACAGATGCCCTGGAACAAGGTATTGTGTCTACTGAACTAGCCCATAAAATCCTTAGTGGCCGACAGCATATTAAAGCCCTATATCTACCAGCAACCACAGAGATTTGGTCCTGGAAAAAAGCAGTAGAAAATGGTATGTTAGACAAAGATCTTGCCAATAACTTGAAGTCAATTTGTATCCCTGATGTGATGCCCCACATGCAATTAGCAGACTCTTTAGAACGAAGCAAATTGAACACGAATCCTGGAGCAGCAGGTGTGCTGTGTAGCAAGGGCCAAACTGAGGGCATCGCAAGCCATAACGAGAAGCTGCTGTTTCATCTGATGACTCACAGCTATATTAATGTGCGGGATGGACAGAGGCTGCTCCTGTTGGACAATGAGCTGATAGAGGCACTAACAGCAAGAGGTGATCAAGCAAGTCCTCCAGAAGTGTTTGGAAGTGGGCACCAGAGACTAGATGCTCCTGAGAAATTACAAGAATCGGTGAACGTGAAAATCACAGAAACTTTCTGTGATGGGCTGACTGTGAGGCCACATGAGTTCCAGTTTTCTTCTCAGAACAAAGAAGATCCTGATCAGGCAAATTGCACTGAAGCAAAAGGCAAAAAGACCATTGTAGAAACAGAAGAGAACACCAAAAGGGACCTGTTTGTAGGGCAACAAAAAGTGGGAAATCCAAATGTTGATACTTTGAAGGTCATAGATAAAGTCAAGTCAGAGTTTAAAAGGCAGTTGTTAGATACCAAAAAGGAAGACCAAATAGAAGTGTCTACCAGAGAAAATGTCAACAAAGGATTTCTCCTTATGGTACCTCCTGAGGAAGCAGAAGATGTGACTTTGGTGGAGGACAAAGATCCTTTTCCTGTTGAATCACCAAAGGAGGAATGGCAGACTCTCAGAAAGACTTCCTTTATGTGTCAGAAAGAACAAGCAGACACACTTGAAACTGAATATACTCTAGGTGAAACTGGAAGACCTCTCATAAAACCCCAAAGCAGAAAGTCACAGTTTCAAGTAGAGAAAGCTCTAGTTTTAGAATCGGAACTAAAGTCTGAAAAGGACAAGAATATTCATCTGGGCAGAAAGAAAGCATTAAATAAGACTTGTTTGGGTAGGGATGACCATAAACAAAGTCCAGAAGGACACAGCATGGCAGGTGGTGGTATGATGTTGTTAGAAAAGACAGACAAGGAAGCTAATGGCAGTGAAACTTCCCTGTCATGCAGTCATCCTTCAGAGTTGCTTGAAGAAGCTACCTTAAATATATTATCTACACAATTACTAGAGGGCGGTATCTTTCATGAACAGACAGGTCAAAAACTCTTACTAAATGAAGCAATAGCCCGAGGCCTTGTGCCTAGTCACACTGCTGTGAAACTTTTGGGAAAGCTGAACATGTTTCGGGGCTTCTTTGACTCTCAGACCTGCGAGTCTTTGAAAACTGAAGAAGTCATTGATGAAGGTCTAATGGATGAGAAATTGTTACACAATGTCCTCATGGCAGACAAAGCTATAAGTGGCGTCTTAGACCCTCGTACCCACACACTCTGCTCTGTGAAGGAAGCAGTTGCCATTGGACTTCTTGACACACAAACAGCCACCAGAATTTTAGAGGGGCAGGTGGTGACTGGTGGAATTGTTGACCTGAAACGAGGCAAAAAGGTTTCAGTAACTTTGGCCTCAAATCTTGGCTTGGTGGACAGTGCTGACCAGACAGAGCTTATAAATCTGGAGAAAGCTTCTAAAGGCAGAGATGCTGAAAAAGCAGTTAGAGAGAGATTAATTAGCTTACAATTGGAAACAACTGGAATTATGGACCCTGACAGCAAAGCCCCTTTAACAGTTGTGCAGTCCATCGACAGAGGGCTTTTGGAGAGGGATGAGGCCATGCAGTTGTTGACAAAGCAGGTGGTAGATGGAGGTATCATTCACCATATATCTGGGATGAGACTTTCTGTTGATAGTGCCTTTAAACATGGCATTATTGATGAAGATTTAGCCGAGCAACTCAAAAAAGTTGAGAGCTTAAGCCTCCATCAGTTCTCTCATCCTGAAACAAAGGAAACTATTTCCCTCTCTGAAGCCATAAAATTAGATCTTGTTACCCCGGACTTGAAGAGAGAAATCCAAGAAATTCAGGCCTTGACTGGAAGCTTTATAGATCTCATTTCTGGCCAGAGATTGACCTTGGCAGAAGCTGAAAAAGAAGGACTCTTAACTAATAAAGAAATGTTGTCTTCAGGAATGATGAATGGGATTATAGATCCTGAGAATTACAGAATTGTTCCCTATGCAGAATTAGTAAAAAAGTGTAAGATTGATATTGAATCTGGACAGAGGTATCTAGAAGTAATCCCCTTCTCAGACATTAAAGATGGAGCAAGTGACAAAGTACTTACATTGTCTCAAGCAATTCAGCTTGGAAAAGTAGATTTTGCAGCTACACTGAAGGTTCTGGAAGCTCAGGCAAATGCTGGAGGAATTATAGACACTGCCACGGGGAAAAGATTGACATTGGCATCAGCTTTGGAACAGAAATTAGTGGATGAAAGCATGGTCCGAGTTATTGCATCCCGTCAGGTGTTAGATGGAGGAATTATTGACATATTTAATGATCAGAGAGTAACTTTAAAGGAAGCTATTGAGAAAAGACTTATTAGCCCTGAACTGGCAACTATAATCCAAGTAGATACCTTCGAGTCCTGTGATCACCAGGCTCAGAGTGAAAAGCAAGGTGGAAGTGAAGTATGTGAACTAAAGAAAGAATTTCTAAGAAAGGAAATGTTAATTGCTTGCAGTCAGACTGCTGAAATGAGTTGTGGTAAAGGAGAAAGTGAGAAATTATTTCAAATTGAAAACCAGTCTGCGCAGAAAAAGGTTAAAGTGAGAGTTTCTAATGGGGAGCAGGCAAAAAAGAGCAGGGAAATTTCATTAAAGGAATTGGAATGCAAGGGTCAGGTTAGGAGATCTTCTCGAGGTGCTAAAGAATCTTTCAGTGTCATAATTTCTAGTGATGGTAAAGGTAAATCATTGGGCCAAAGTTCAGTGACACACCCTCACTCAGAAATTTGTGATTTGAACCCCAAAGAGGTGGCTTATAATACCATGGAAAAAAATACAAATGAAGAGCAAGAAAACATAGTGGCACAGACAGAAATTATTTCTCAAATGAAACAGTTTATATCAGGTCTAGATTCTAAAGAAATAAGGGAAAACCAAGGAGAAATTATTTCAGAAGTACAAGAATCAAATTGTGAAACTCTGGGCAAATTGCCTAGTCAGCAGGTTATGCAGAAACCAATGAAAACCAGGGAGAAAGGTAAGAGAGGAAAGAGGGAGATGACTGTAGAAGAAAGTGTCAAAACACGCAAACCAGCAGTTCTTTCAGAAGAAAAGCTGAATCAGGAAACTGCCATTAGAGATGACCATGACTCTAATATAGAGAGTCAACCTGTGGAAATAACTATAAGTGAAAAAGGGAAAGAAACTGATGGGGAGCTGGGATTTTCTGTTGTTGGTGAAGCTGAAGATTCTTCTTCCCAAATGATACCCAAAGGAATTTCTGTAAGAAATCAAGATGCTTTAACATTCTTCAACTCTAATCAGGTCAGTGAAGGAGATGTGAAAAATTTAAGCCTCTGCTTGACTTTAAAACCAGAAGAAAATTCATCTCAAGAAGTTACTGTTGGGACCCAGAGTGAAATACTCTCTTCTTTGACCCCACAACCTGAAGGATTGTGCTACCAGGAACCAGTTGGAGAAGCCCAAGTTGCAGACACATCCCCAGTTTTCACAACAGAGAAGTCTTTCCGAGGAACCACCAGACAGGAGACCAATTATCATCAAGATTCTTGTGTTACTTTTAAGATTAGGGAAACCAAAGATCTGACTTTCTCATCTAACGAAAGTAAAGAAAAATCATACCAAGAAGTACCTTTTGACTCAACAAGCGCTGTTAAATTGGAAGAAATTAGAGTAGGCTCCAAAGATGTCACTTATTTGGAATTCGCAGACAGAAAGGACCTTCGTCCTCAGGACAACAAAAGTGATGGTGAACATTGCGGAATTCTTGAATCTAAAATAGTAACAACTCAGGAAATCCCTATAGTTACAGGTGCAGAAGCAGGGTCCTTTGAAGGCATAGTGACTCAGGGAGTTCCCAGAGTTTCAGTGTCTCTTCTCCCAGAGAAACTGTCCAAAGATGTATCTCGAAAAGAGAGTACAGGACAAGAGGATGCCACCATTAGTCCTAGTCCAGAAACCCGTGAAGAAGAGATGGTACCCCTAATATCATACCCCACAATGAAGATGGATGAGAAAACACCACAGGAGAAACTCAGAAAGAGCTCAGAGCCTGGCAGTGAACAAACCCCCTTCATGACTGCACCAGGGGGAACGAGTGTGAACCCGGAGCCCTTCAGGGCTGCCAAAGTAAGTTACCCAATGGTGGGTGGGTGGGTGTGTGTGTGTGTGTGTGTGTGTGTGTGTGTGTGTGTGTGTGTCATAGCTAATTTCATGCTAAGACTCTTGACAAGATACTGAGTTTTCATGTGTATAATTGTATACATACATACACTTCAGGGCACTAGATGATTCTCTAAGATATAACTTAGTTCATCATCATCTGTTTGTAACATAGTTGTTGGAAAATTAGGCAGTGGCTCTGAATGTCTTTCTGAAATTTGCAAGGGTTTTAAGTTAGACACTAACATTGAAGCTAATTTAAAATACTGAGGCTATGGTACCTGAAGTCAGAATAGGTTTTGAAAGTTTTGCTAAAATGATGCTTATAGATTGATAATTCAGAGCTTCTGCTCCCTGAGGAAATATAATAAAATCGCTTTTTTGTCTATTGATTTGAGACAATTTAGACAAAATAACATATTTTATTTCATTCCACCCAATGTGTAGTAAAAATTTCTATTCTGTTTTAAGACCCTGCCTGCTTAAAAAGCAAACATAAAGGAGTATGTCAGATTTGAGTGAGTTTTCTTTTTGGCTCCACAGAATGTATTTAACCGGCAGCTCTGCCTAGAACATGATGAGAAGTTGGTATCCTATCTGTCTCTATTACGAGACATTGAAATGAGGACCAAACAAATTCAACCTCTAGAGCTAAATCTGGCAGAGCTACAGGATCTGCTGTGTCAGGCCAAGGTAGGTTCCCAGAGACTTCCTCCAGGCCCATCGGCGTGGAGAAAATAAAGACTATTCAGGAAGAAAAACGTGTTCAAAAACACTACCATTTAATGGACAAAAAATAGATTGGAAAAGTGTAACTAGAGATCTATGAAGAACACCAGGGAGTACTAGTCTCACAAAAGCCAAAGCAGAAGAGACTCAAGGGAGGAGTAGTCGGCAGTGTTAAATGCAGTAGGGAGACTGAGTACAGTGAGGACTAAAAGGGGGTTTAGTGCCTGAGAGTTGCTGGGGACCTTGATAAGAACAGTTACAGTGGAGTCATGGGATATAAACTAGGTTGCATTGAGAATAAACGGGAGGTTGGAAGGTGTGGACAATTAATGTATGTCATTCTTTGCAGAAGCTTGATAGTGCAGGCAAGGGAAGAGAGGTAGAACACTAGCTAGAGGAGATGGACTAAAAGAGGAACGTTCTGAGTGAATTTTTAGGCTGAGTAGAAAGAACCAATAGAAAAGGAGAATTTGAAGTTAGAGGAGAGAGGAAATGCTGACTGGTGGAATGAGGTCCCTGAGGACATGGAAAGACATAGACTTAGACAGCCTTGAGTGGGAGGAGGAATAGCTCTTTGAAATTGGAGGCTGAGAGTTGTCACAGGATTGGAGTCACGATGAGGACAGAGATTGTAGAGGTTTACCAGTTCTCTCAGTATCTAGAGTATGGCCTTGGGCAGGGGGGCTGAAGGGGAAATGAGGATGATGCCCAGAACAACTACCAAACTCTTCCACAGCTGGTTTCTGGCTTCTCTACTGAGGAGTAGCTGAGTGGGAAAGCTGGCTTGGGATATTTTTATATGCATTGGTTCTGTTCCCTTGGGCTTTGGAGTGGAAGACTTGTCCTTTGATTGACTTATATTGCATAACATTATTTAAAGCATAATGACACATATACAAAATAACATATACTTCTGCTCTGTTCTTGGAGAGGCAGCAAGTTGTAGTGCGAGGAGCATTGCACTGAGTCAGAAAACCTGAATCCAAGTCTTGGCTCTCTTGCTTACCAGGTGGGCGACCTCAGGGGAAAACAAATTCACATTTTTAAGCACTGAGGCATCTCTACTGTAAACCCAGGATAATAATATCTACTCTGCCTACTTCAAGAATTATTGTGAGCACCAAATAAACTAGTGAATGTCTATAAAAACATTTTATAAACCCTAAAGCCTGAGTAGGCTTGAGGTGACAGAAAAATGTGTTCACAGCTGATTCCTAGACAGCAAGATTTCTAGTCTTGATTTTGGAGGTAACTCCACTGTATGCCTTCAGGTGGTAGACAGGGAGCTAAAGGATCTGTCCACGGTGGTGAGTCAGGAACTGGAATGTGTGAATCAGATTATCATCAGCCAGCCTCAGGAAGTCCCAGCTCAACTGTTGAAGGCTCTAGAAAAAGATGCCAAGAATCTTCAAAAGTCCCTCAGCTCTGTGAGTGACACCTGGGGTTCCAGACTACTCCACCTCCAGAATGCTGCAGAAGTAAAAAAGGTAGCTTCTTGTTTTTATTCACAAAGGCTCACAAACTCTCGGTAGGCTTGGAGAATTTTATTATCTAATTTGCCATTTATTTCTTAGACTAGAGTTTTAAATCAGTATGAACAGCTAGAAGGCAAACTTCAAGATCTAAGAGCCTGGGTTGGCAATACCCATCTTATTCTGAACAACAAGGAGCATGTCGATGAAACAGATGCCATCGACAGCCTGAGTCACCATCTCCAACAGTGTGAGGTAAGCACTCCACCAGTTCTCGAGCATGTTTCATTTGTCCTTTTGAGTTGTATCAATTTTATTTCTCTGCTAGGCAAACTGGTGTCTGTACTTGCCTTTCTTAGAAAGTCTGACTTTCCATTTGAGAAATAAAGTCAGCTACGTTTAGTTTTTAGTTTTTTTGCGGTACGTGGGCCTCTCACTGTTGTGGCCTCTCCCGTTGCGGAGCACAGGCTCTGGACACGCAGGCTCAGCGGCCATGGCTCATGGGCCCAACTGCTCCACGGCATGTGGGATCTTCCCGGACCGGGGCATGAACCCGTGTCCCCTGCATCGGCAGGCGGACTCTCAACCACTGCGCCACCAGGGAAGCCCCCATGACTCTTTTTGAATTATGGTTTTCTCAGGGTATATGCCCCGTAGTGGGATTGCTGGGTCATATGGTAGTTCTATTTTTAGTTTTTTAAGAACCTCCATACTGTTCTACATAGTGGCTGTATCAATTTACATTCCCACCAACAGTGCAAGAGGGTTCACTTTTCTCCATACCTTCTCCAGCGTTTATTGTTTGTAGAATTTTTGATGATGGCCATTCTGACCGGTGTGAGGTGATACCTCATTGTAGTTTTGATTTCCATTTCTCTAATGATTAGTGATGTGAGTATCCTTTCATGTGTTTGTTGGCTATCTGTATATCTTCTTTGGAGAAATGTCTATTTAGGTCTTCTGCCCATTTTTGGATTGGGTTGGTTGTTTTTTGATATTGAGCTGCAGGAGCTGTATATTTTGGAGATTAATCCTTTGTCAGTTGCTTCGTTTGCAAATATTTTCTCCCATTCTGAGGGTTGTCTTTTCATCTTGTTTGTGGTTTCTTTTGCTGTGCAAAAGCTTTTAAGTTTCATTAGGTCCCATGTGTTTATTTTTGTTTTTATTTCCATTTCTCTAGGAAGGTGGGTCAAAAAGGATCTTGCTGTGATTTATGTCATAGAGTGTTCTGCCTATGTTTTCCTCTCACACGCCAGCTTTGATCAGTGGTCTAGAGCATGGGTTTGCAAACTTTTTCTATACAGGGTTAGATAGTAAGTATTTTAGGCCTTGCAGGTGACCTATTTCTGTGGCAGCCATTCAGCTCTACTGTTGAAACATGAAAGCAGCCATAGACAGTACATAAACAAATGGTTGTGGACATGTTACAATAAAACTTTATTTACGGGCTTCCCTGGTAGCGCAGTGGTTGAGAATCTGCCTGCCAATGCAGGGGACATGGGTTGGAGCCCTGGTCTGGGAAGATCCCACATGCCGCAGAGCAACTAAACCCGTGAGCCACAACTACTGAGCCTGCGCGTCTGGAGCCTGTGCTCCACAACAAGAGAGGCCGCGATAGTGAGAGGCCCGCGCACCGCGATGAAGAGTGGCCCCCGCTCACCGCAACTAGAGAAAGCCCTCGCACAGAAACGAAGACCCAACACAGCCAAAAATAAATTTAAAAAAAAAGTGAAGTTGGAAAATATGAACTTATTTTATAAAAAAAAAAACCTTTATTTACAAAAACAGGTGGCAGGCAGGTTTGGCTCGGGGACTGCAGATTGCCGACCTCTGATCTCGAGAGATGGTTTTCTTTTTGTCAAACTCCCAAGTTATGTGATTCTTTTTATAAGTCAGTGAGAGAAAGTTAAAGATTCTGAGATACATATGAGCCGAGGATTCTCCCCCCCATCCCCACTTCCAACATTGTTGTTTCTTTTGGTTATACTTAAAGTAATATCAGGTGATACTCACGTTGGTTTATCCATGCTCTGCTATAGAGCTTCCTCTCCTAAAATTCTTTCTAAAGTCAGAGCAGAACTAGAGATGTTCCCTCCTATTCCATCCCCTTCATTTTCCCCAGTCTTAGGAGATACAGACCTAAATGTTGTCTGTGGTCAGGCTTCCTTGTATGCAAGCTCGTCCCTCTTTATCTTGCAAGAGTTGGCCTGCCTTCTTCTTTCATAGCCTTTTATCCAAATATACCATTGGAGGAATGAGTAGCAGACTTTATCTGTTCACGGGCAGAGTACTAAAAGAAGCAAGGGTGAGAACAATTTCTAAGATACAGTATGAGATATGAAAACAGAGCATCTCATGCATTGGGATCCTTGCCTAGTTATACAAATTCTGTTATAGAAAGAGAGCCACAGCCTAAGCCTCATTTTCCTTAGTGACAGTTTCCCAAATCCATGTGTTCACACATGAAGGAAGTATAGTCTTGTGATAAATATCTAGAAGCCCTCCTCCCAGCCTGCTTTTCAAGATTGCTGACTACGCTCAATTTCAAAGTGACAGATGTGTAGATACCTTACTTGTTTTTATGTTTTTCATTGCATCCAGTATAACATAGTTGATGATCACTAAATGTTTGTGAGAAAATTGCATGCTTTTTAATTGTCTGAAAACAGATAAAGTCTAGTGTTTAGGCAGTTTTCTACTGCTTTAAAGAAGCAATATAACTATTATATAAGAAAGTCTGACTGTAATCCTTTACAGTTTTAAAATGTGTAAGCAACATTATTTACTCTAAAAGTCAAATTTCAGTGAACCAAAAATAAATTGAATATTTTCTCACTTCTGGCCTACCAGGTACTCAGGGCTAGACAAATACAAATAGGTATTTGAATCTAAGAAAATACAATTAGACAGATATATCTCAGACCAAAAATTCATGTTATACTTTCCAAAACTTAAAAAAATACATTTTTTCACAGACACCTGGGATTAGCTGTACTGTAATTCTGTTACTATAAATAATTGAAAGCTTAGTGCATTTAGAAATCAAGGGCTAGCAAAGGAAACCTAACTGTAATATGTGAGGGGTTTGGAGAGGCCAGAAGTGAGAGAGACTTCGGTTTGGCCCTAGAAATTATCAGTGTCAGTTATAAAAATGCAAGAAATTAACCTCTGTTTGATCATGTTGATTCTTTGATTAGAACCAACAGCTTCTGCTTCTACAGAGAATAAGAAGTTTCTTTTCTTTTTTCTTTTTCTTCCTTTCCCCACTTACCTTAGGATTTGAAACAGCCCATGGCTGAGAGGAAATCTCAGCTGGATGCACTTGCCTTTGATATTCAGTTCTTTATCTCCGAGCACGCCCAGGACTTGCCTCCTCAGCAGAACCGACAGATGCTAAGGCTTCTGCATGAACTGCAGAGGTCCTTCCAGGACCATGTGGATCGGACCACAGCCCAGGTGGATGCCTTGCAAGGCCGTCTTCAACAGATGGAGCAGGCAGCCCGGCTTAAGGTCAGACTGAACCAGAAGCTGGGCTCAGTTGGTCTCTGGGATGTCCTCTATCTTTGGGTTTTCTGGCCAGAGTCCGTTTGTCACGATTCCAGGAGCCTGCGTTTACCAGTTTTGATTGGTTCGGGCCAGTTTGGTTCTAGTCCAGGAGGCAGCTCTTCTGGCCGTTTTTCTTGCCGTGTTTTTGGTTTTATGTGTGTGTGTATGAGAGAGAATACGTGTGTTTACGTGTGTATGCATGTGCAAGCGTTTTCTTTTTAGCGAGACTCTACTGTCACTGTGTCTCACAGTCTCTGACTTTCAAATGAAAATTTTATCCCTAGCCCTTATTTCTCCTACTCTCTCCGTCAGCATTCTTTTGAGGACTGTTAGGAACATTTAGGTACTTGAGCTCTTGAGAAGAATGGTCCTGAAATCAGTTTTATTCTGGGGCTTTTCAAATGATTAACAGTAAGATTCCTTGACCACCTTCAAACAGCTGACAAAAAGATTTTTATCAGAATCATATTAATTTTTTAGCACATTTGAAATTATTATTTTCTAGCACCGTTCTTTACACTGTTGTGCCCAGTTCTTATTCAGTTATTGGAAAACGGTGTGTAGAAACACTCTTGATACATTTTGGGGGGTGGGGAGAAACAACTAATCATCTCACCACCTTCTATCACAAGCCTCTTCTTGCAGGACTCAACATAATTGCATTAATGGTAACATCATAACCTTATAATACCAAGAATGATGCTTATGCCATTTCTGCTGTTTGAATAATAAGTTGGAATTCAGCAAGATGATACTAGAATTGTCCTTGTCATCAGCAAAACTGTCTCAGGGTCTCTTTTATTAAATATTGTGCAAAGTAGAATTGAGCTTTTGAGTCAGGCTTAAAGGATATTA
The DNA here is from genome assembly GCF_951394435.1 of Stenella coeruleoalba. Taxonomy (NCBI): domain Eukaryota; kingdom Metazoa; phylum Chordata; class Mammalia; order Artiodactyla; family Delphinidae; genus Stenella; species Stenella coeruleoalba. The sequence goes on from NC_137169.1 coordinate 31,564,343, forward strand.
AAGGCTTAAAGTCAAGTCTGTATGTCCCTTATTACTGCTTAGTTGTTTCAACTGTATTGAATTTGAAGTAAAATACTAATGAAATAGGTTACCTTCCATATCTGGAAATTTGCAGTGTCCTCACTTGGGAATTTATATAGCCTGGTGTAGCTTATGGATAATTAACGAAATAGCATTGGTCTGGGCCACCTTAAGACACAGCCCACATCCAGGATAGGCTCCTGAGCTGCAAAAGGTGATACAGTTGCATGTGAACATTCTCTCTAAGTGTGTAATTAATTCCACAATGTTTATTAACCTTGTTATTGTCAGAAATGCTCTGCTTCTCTCTATATTTGCCCTGAATGCATGTGTATGTCTGTGTGTTAACTTGTTTGCTTTGCTTTTTCAGATTCAGTCTGCACCCATCCTAACCCATGAAGATCCTGTTTTACAGCTGAAGAACTCTTAGGAGTTCTCTTCCAGAGCCCTTCTATTTGTCCTAAAGAGGGGGAGAGAGGGCCAATTTGGGCACCTGTTTGTAAGTGCAGGTGACTAAAACACCATCAGAAGGTAGAAACTGGTGGAAAACGGTTCTAGGAGGATGGTCAGGAGAACACATCATGCTCAATTGCTCAATCAGGTGCTTCAGTGTCATGCGACTGAGAGGTCTGGAGAAAGGATCAGGCACAGAAGCGTACTCCCTCCTCCCCTTGGGCTGGCTTTTCTCTTGGGTAATGGTATAGACACCTGAAGGACTGAGCCCGTTGCTATTCTGGGGCAGTTCCCTTCTCAAAATAGCCAAGCCCTTCATGCCTGGCACGTAATCATTCCATTTAATGGGTGTCTGCATTTGTGAGACATTTGATTTATATAAAATCAGCTCAATTACTAAGAAACTCAATTAGCTTATAAATTATCCAGTTTCTTGATTTTTACTCCTTGCCTAGTCCTTCTAATTTTCCATACTATGACTTAACATGTAGTGTATCATCCAGTTCCAGTAGAATTGATCAGAACCACTAATTTATTATTACCACCAATATCATCTGTGGATTTTAAGCATCTGGGCTCTCTGTTCTCCATTTCCAAGGATAATAACAGCAGTCTGGCAAAGGAGCTTCCAGACCAATACCTGGGAGCGTTCTCACCCCAAATCACCCCTGATTATAATCCCGACCATAGCCCCAGATTAACAGACGATCCAATTGAGGGGAGCTTTCTGAATATGATTTCTGTGCCTTTTCCTCCTCTAGTCTCCCACCAACTTTTCCATCCTTGAGATATAACCTTCCTGTTTTACATTTCAGGGAGTTATCTTGTATTTATAAAATGAGAATCATTAATTGTCTCTTGGCCCCTTTGCATTTTAATTAGACCCTGCAGAAACAACAAAATACCTGTCACCAGAAACTGGAGGATCTTTGCAACTGGGTAGGACAGGCAGAAAGAGCATTGGCTGGCCATCAAGGTAGAGCCACCCAGCAGGATCTCTCTGCTTTGCAGAAGAACCAAAGTGACTTGAAGGTCAGTAACAGTTAACTCATTTTTTTCATTCCTTCAAGTATTTATAAAGGCTTGCTATGTGCCAGGCACAGTGCTTAGTGCCAATAACATAATAGTAAACGTCCCTGCTCTCATGAAGCTTACAGTGTGGTGGAAAAGACAGACATTACACAAATAATCACAAAAATGAACATATAATTTATTCAGTATTGTATCTATAAAGGAAAAGTTACATGCGAACATATAACAGAGAGACCCAGTCTTGACTTGGTTATCAAGATTACCTTAAAGAAGTGTCACTTAAACTGAGGAACAGAGGGTACATAGGGGTTGATGCATGAAGGTGTGGGAGGAAGAAGAAAATTGCCAGGCAGAGGCCTGTACATCAGTCTGGAGGTGGGAATGGGGTCGAGCACAGTGTATTCAAGAGCTGAAAGAAAGCTAGTTCAATTGGACTGCAAAGAAGAAAAGGAAGATTAGTGAATGATGAGTCTGGAGAGTAGGACCCAGATCGCTCTGGGCCTTATAGGCTCATGAGGATTAAGGAGTGATAACCAAGAGAGTTATAAAGGACCAACCAGGCCTCAACTCCGGTAGAATCCTGTTGTCAACTCTTCTTTATGGAAGAATGATCTCTTTGAGGATAACTCATTGCAGAATAAAAATCATGTTTATGGGCGGTCTGTTTTTTTTTGTCTTCACTAAATATCTTCTTAGAAATTTAAATTTAAATTTTTCTTAGAAAATTAAATATTAAAAAAGTTTCTTAATTTAGAAGCATTTAAAATTTTATTATCTCCATTGGTTTAGGCATAAACCTTAAGCAAATTATACTCAGGGACATACGTCAATTGCAGATAATGTCATCCTAGTCATTCGTCTTCATGCTGTTGAGAGGTCTTAGAAGTTCTAAAGTTGAAGCCTCTGCCATCCTGTTTTCATATGTTAAGGATTTACAGGGTGACATTCAGAATCATGCCACCTCATTTGCCAGTGTTGTCAAAGACACTGAAGGGTTCCTGGAAGAGAACCAAGCTAAGCTGAGCCCCCATGAGTTGACAGCTCTCCGGGAGAAACTTCATCAGGCTAAGGAGCAGTATGAGGCTCTCCAGGAAAGGACGAAGCTGGCCCAGAAGGAGCTGGAGGAAGTGGTGACCTCAGCCTTACAGCAGGAGACTGAAAAGGTAACCAGACTGCTGTGATGCTTGGTATTTTTCAAAAAAGAAAATTTTGGTACCTACACAAATAAAAGGTAATGAAGGGAAACTGCTTTACAGAGAGCCTAGAATCACAAAAAAGGGTTAATTCCGAAGCAGATCTGTGAGCCAATACTTATTTTTATAAGAAACATCCTGAAGGACTTTAAGTCAGGAATAATTGGTAGTAAGTTCATATTCCAAATCATCGCCATCATCATCATCATCATCCTTGGGGAAAAAGCAAATGGCATATTTCTAACATGAATCTGGACTGGTGATCCAAGGGTACTAGTGAAAATACCTGGACAGTCTTAATGGGCCACAAGCTGTCCTCAAGCTGCCACTATAGTTTCAATGGGAAGTCATGGCACTGGGATAAACCTAAAAGAAGATAAAGTCGCATGGTCTTCTGCACCCCACTCAGCACTGGCTTATTGAATCAAAGTTCTTTTTCTGGCTGTGAACTTGTACACTAATGAGGGAGGTAGAGAATGTGGAAAGAGAAGTAAGTTACCTGAAGGTGAATTCTGAAATACATGAATATATCACTTGGCATAACCTGTTTTATTAAAGTACTTGAAGAGTCAGAAAATAGACTTTGAGAGACAAGTTTCAGAATTCAGTGCTCTACTTGGCAGAGAAACTGCTGGGAGTAGTCTGCATTTTCCTTAAGGAAGAACAGAAAGGTAATTGAGTGTGACTGTGCTATTTTTTATCCTACCAAGGCAGTGTATAACTTCTGCGTACCTAGAAAGGGTTCCATAAAGCTTGGAGGTGCCAGGACTAAATCATCTCTTAACAAAGCCCTTTCAAATCCTGGGATTTGCCGCCCTCCTGCTCCTTTATTAAAAGCAGTGAGATATAGATCAAATTTAGGGATTGTTTTAAATTATTTTTCAACAGATTTAGAAGCTGCTTATTTTTCTCTGTGGATGCAAAGACTGTTTATACCCAGCCTTAGAGCTGCTGCTGCTTTTTTTTTTTTTTTTTTAAGCCTAAATGTCTTCCCCTTTACTTAACCTTTGGTTCATAGCTGAGTGTCTAAGGCCTTCTCACGAGACTCCCCCTGTGGCTTTCAGAGTAAAGCAGCAAAGGAACTGGAAGAGAACAGGAGTAAGATCGATGCTCTCTTGGATTGGCTGACTTCCCACCCAGTGGGATCATTGGGTGGACAGATGGAGCAGGTCTCAGGAGGTAACCTGGAGAAAGGAGCCTTGGATACCACTGATGGTCACATGGGGGTGAACCAAGCCCCAGAGACGCTGGACAAGCAATGTGAGAAGTTGAAGGTGAGCATGTTAGCTTGTTCTTACAATGCTGGGTGAATCTCTGCTGCCCTGGGCAAGTCACCATAACCTCCTGCCCTAAGTCCAGTGAGCACTTCTCAGTTCATATCTTCTTTGATTTCTCAGTGGACTTGACAGTCTTGACCACTCCCCTTGAAATAGTTTCTCCCTTGTTTCCATAGCACTATCTGCCCTGATAATCCTCCTCCCTTTCCTCTGGCCAGCTTTTGAAATACTGATATGCTTCCAGGTTGTAGCCTAGGCCTCTTCTCGTCTTTCAGAATATATTTTCCTTGGGTAATCTCATCCACCCACGACACCTCACTTCCCATTTGTACTAGTGGTTTCCATGTATATATTTGTCTCCAGCCCAGATGCCTGCCCTGAGCTTCAAACCAGTGTATAAATCCATCTGCCTATTTGCAGCTTGGAACCACAAGCACCTCAACCTGAGAACTAGACCTCCTATTTTCTAAAATACCCCTCCCCCACTGAACATGTTCTCCTTCCTATATTCCCACTTGCTTGCCTGGACTAAACATCACCCTAGATTCCTTTCCTTCCCTCACTCTCCCATATTGAATCAGTCATCAAACCCCATGCTTCTTATAGCTCTTTTAAAATCATCCACACGTTTTTATCTCCATCGAGATATTAATTGCAGTTCAGGCTGCTATCAGCTCTCACTTGTGTTATAGTAACTTCTGGTCTCCTTGACTCTTGGCTTTTACCCTCCAATCCATTCCCACACTATTAAGTGATCTTTTTAAGATGCTGTGTCCCTGCTTAACCCTTTTAATAGTTCCCTGCTGCCCTTAGGAAACTATTTCTTACTCATCTCTACTCATCTATTTATTCAGCAAATATTGAGGGCCTGATGCATGACAGGTATTGGAGATAAACCAGTGAACCAGCCAGATCCACCATCTCCAAAACATTAACTGACATATGCAGGTATATTGTATTACATGATTGAAAGACTATTCAGGGAACTTAGAAGACACACGGATCACATACGTTAGTGATCCCTTTATAGCGTACAAAACTGGTTTAGCTGACATGCTTCTGTTGAACAGCCTGTGTGGGCCATTGCCTTATTTTGTATTCATAGGATTTCTGCCTCTTGCATGCTGCTTCTGTGCTTGGAAGATCCATTGCAGTGTGTACCCTAAAGCCACGGCAGTCTTGGCACAGAGCAGAAATGGTCCTGCTGTCACAGGGGCTTCCTGATACTGCTTGCTGGCAGCTCCATCTAGGAAGGACACTGTCTTACCTGTGGGTGGATGAGAGTGGGGACATCTGGGCAGTATACAGACAAGCTGTAGTACTGTCCCTTACTGTCTCTTTGAGCCGGATATATTTGTCACCCCAGCTTCCCTGAGATGACGTCAGAAGCTGAAGCTATCAGGTTGCTATTGTCCTTCTCTAGGGAGTTGCATAAACAGTATGGATAGTTAAGAACACTTACTGAGCTCCCAGCGACTTCTGTTAGACTCAGGAAGAACATTTTAGGAACAAAACCAAGCAACCACAACTGTCCTAAAAGAACTTACGTTCCACTGAAACAGAAAGAAGGTCTACATGTCTGTACATAGACATAACACATACAAATAAAACGTACAGATTACCTGTACTATCCAGAAATACAGTCTATTCTCACTAATATACAAATTGTTTATTTAAAGAATTAATTTTCCAACATTTTTTCTAGTAGGGACAGTCATCAAGGATATGTGAATGACATATTTCACAGCTTAGCATTTGCAGTTTTTATGCCATCATATGTATGACTTATGCAGCTTACTGTCTCCTTCCATCAGTGTGGGTAGTTTTAGTGGGCCATTTGTACCTTCTCTTAGATCTGGGGTAGTTTAGTGATGAAGAGAGTCAGGTTCAAGTCACAATTTGTCCCTTAACTATCTGCATGACCTTAGTCAAGACATACAACACCTTTTTGGTATTAACTTATCCCATCCTTGATATGGGAATTATATGGTCGGCCTACACTACAGATGGTGGCACTAGTATTATGAGATAATACATGAAAACTGTCAGATCCTAGATGAGTCAGTTCATCTGGGATTAGTAGATAGCATAATGCATAGAGAGTGAGAGATATTAATGATTTCTGAGCAGCTGGAAAAGTGACCTATTGAGATCTCTTCCTACTTCTAGCCGTAGACATAAACAAGTTATTGTGGTTTCCCTACTGATTGTCCTTTGTTTGGGGGATTTTTGCCAGGCTCGTCACCAAGAATTGCTGTCTCAGCAGCAAAATTTCATCCTGGCCACCCAGTCTGCTCAGGCCTTCCTGGACCAGCATGGCCACAATCTCACACCCGAGGAGCAGCAGATGCTGCAAGAAAAGCTCGGAGAGCTAAAGGAGCAGTATGTGACTTCCCTGGCCCAGTCAGAGGCAGAACTGAAGCAGGTGCAGACACTACGGGATGAGCTGCAGAAGTTTCTGCAGGATCATCGAGAGTTTGAAAACTGGCTGGAACGGTCTGAGAAAGAGCTGGAGAACATGCACAAGCGAGACAGCAGCCCCGAGGCCCTTCCCGCCCTACTCAAGCGACAGGGAAGCTTCTCGGAGGATGTAATTTCCCACAAAGGAGACTTGAGATTTGTGACTATCTCAGGACAGAAAGTCTTGGACACAGAAAACAGCCTTGAGGAAGGCAAAGAACCATCAGCAACTGGAACCTTAGTGAAGGACAAGCTGAAGGATGCAACGGAAAGATACAGTGCTCTCCATTCAAAGGTAGAGGAGAGGTTCCTGGCAGCCCCTGGTGAAACAGTCGTGGCAGCCCTCACACAACTGTGGGTAGTTTCTGGGGCTTACAATAAGAACCTCAGACACAGTGAACAAGCTGATTTGTAGATTGACCATGGGCAGAATGAGTGTTTATGAGTTCGGAAAAATTGCAAAATATAGAGGCCCAGGGGCTCATGCCTGATCTGAGCAATATCCAGGGGTATGTCTCACTGCAGTGGTGAAGGTGGAAGTGCTCACCTCCCTGTGTCCTGACCAGCAGCCATGGCCTCCCAAGAGACAGAGCACAGGGAGACTTAAACCAAATACACAGTCTTTATTCCTGGACAGAACATCTAGGGTAAATCCTTATCTTCCTCCCTATCAAAGAACTCCCTTTAGCTCCCAAGACATAGAATCCAGTCAGTTCTTCTTACCTGTTTTGTGCTTTTTGCCAACATCTTTCACCCCCAAAAGGAACACGTTTTGTACCTCTCAGTCCCCACCTTTGCCTGCAACCTGATGTATATTTCTTTGATGGCTTGTCATACAACTGAACCTTCCCAGGTGTATAATAAAGTGGAGGTGGATAGTATGGCTCAAACAGTCAGGACCCCACTTACAGAAAATGGTTGCTACCATCTATCTGTGGGGGCCCACACTAACCTTAACTGTAGTTACAGTCAGTTCCCTGTAACATAGCCAGAGCTCTTTGGACTGTGCCTGGGAAGCTGCTGCCTTTGGCCTGACCCACTTAAGTCTGCTTTCCCTTCTTCTTTTTTTTTTTTTTTTTTTTTTCCTTATGGCGCAGTGTACACGACTGGGCGCTCACCTGAACTTGCTGCTAGGCCAGTATCAGAAGTTCCAGAGCAGTGCCGAAAGCCTGCAGGCCTGGATGAAAGCTTGTGAGGCCAACGTGGAGAAGCTCCTCTCAGAAACTGTTGCCTCTGACCCTGGGGTCCTGCAACAGCAGCTTGTGACCACAAAGGTGAGCCAATACACAAGCTGTTGTGCTGCATGGCTTAGAGTAGCTTCAGAGCGAAGCAAATGCTTGCATAGGTTAAAGGCGGTGGTTGGGATGCCTTGGACAACATATGATTCCTAAAAACTTTATTCTGATGTCTGTGGCTATGGATAAACAGAATTTATTCTATAAAGCCGCTCAGTAGCTCTCAGTCCCTAGAACCAGCTTTGATTATGCACTTGTGATGGTTTTCTTTTGTCCTTTTTCATGGACAAGCAGCAGTTGCAGGAGGAATTGGCTGAGCATCAAGTACCTGTAGAAAAGCTCCAAAAGGTAGCTCATGACTTCATGGAAATTGAAGGGGAGCCAGCCCCAGACCACAGGCATGTTCAAGAAACTACAGGTATGAAGCAGCAATAGCCAGAGTGTTCCCCTAATTCCTAGTATGTGCCTCTGTTCTGTAACATATCACGTTGTGTTGTACAAGTATCTGTGGTGCTAGCTAGGGGCTGTGGATATAAACACGAATAGCTCACCCTCTAATGAACTTTATTCTTACACCATACGAGGCCTTCATGGTCTGACTTCAACCTCTTTTCCCCAGGCACTCGCCTTCTAGCCACACCCAACTTCTTTCCTTTCCCAAGTCATTTCCTCATTACTTTACCCCTGAAGTTTTTCCTATTGCTTAGCTGCTAACATTTATTGAGTCCTTACCGTGCATGATGAAATCTTGCTCGTGCTTCAAGATGTAACCGGGAAGTTACTTCCTTTGTAAAGTCCTGACACCACCCCCGCCCCGACCCCCAAGAAGAAGTAAAAGATAAGAACTAATCATTCTTCCTTCGGGTTTCTCTAGTACAGTACTCCTAGTACCAATCTAGCACTTATGATTTTATTATTGTGGTTAGTTGATGTGCCTTCCACTACCTATGCTCTCTTTTAGAGTTTTAAGGTTTGTAAAAGGCAGGGACTTTATCATAATAATCTTTAGTCCTCAGCATCGAGCACAATTCCTGGCACTTAGTAGGTGCTAAATGTATAATGCTTCTTGAATTTGGTTCAAATAGTGATGTATTTAGGCTTATTTTTCTTTCTGTTTGTCTTGATTTCTGTTGTTATTATAACTAACATGTACAATTTAAATATGTTTTCTTTTTAAAGTGCAACACAAAAATTGTCCCCACTCTCTCTTCTCATGGCCTTGAATTTCCAGATTCCATACTCAGCCATTTCCAAAGCCTCTCCAGTAGCTTGGCAGAGCGCTCTGCTCTGCTGCAGAAAGCCATTGCCCAGTCTCAGAGTGTCCAGGAAAGCCTGGACAGCTTGTTACAGTCCATCGGTGAAGTTGAAAATAACCTGGAAGAGGAGAAGGTGGCACCGCTGTCATCAGGAGTCATACAGGAAGCCCTGGCCACTAACATGGTGAGACCTGCGCCCCAAGAGTTAGCATAGTGGGTATATTTGCCATGTTCCATAATGATATCATTTTGAAAAAGTATCAGGAAAAGAATTCATTTCCATGAATCTTCTAATAAGACTTAGAAATGTCGACTAATCCGTGTAAAGGTTTGTCTACCCAATTTCCAAACCATTGGTAAGCTTGAGGAAAAGTGGTGATGGCAAAGTCACTGGTCACATGGGGTGGAGAACTGAGGGTATTGATGGTATTCTGAAGTTTCAGTTGCAATCCTCCAACCCTCCTTGAGGAGGTGAGCATGTAGTTACTAGAAGCTTATTAGTTTGTGGCTCAGATATCCTGGAATAAGTGAGCCAGGAGCTGACAGACGTGTTCTTGATGACAGAAATTGAAGCAGGACATTGCTCGGCAGAAGAGCAGCTTGGAGGCCACACGTGAGATGGTGACCCGATTCACGGAGACGGCAGACAGCAACTCGGCCGCAGTGCTGCAGGGCAAACTGGCCGAGGTGAGCCAGCGCTTTGAACAGCTCCGGCTACAGCAGCAAGAAAAGGAGAGCTCCCTAAAGAAGCTTCTGCCCCAGGCAGAGATGTTTGAGCATCTCTCTGATAAGCTGCAGCGATTCATGGAAAACAAAAGTCGGTTGCTGGCCTCTGGGAATCAGCCAGATCAAGATATTGCACATTTCTTCCAACAGATCCAGGTAAGGATATATCTGCCAGATGGGCAGAATAAAGGGGAAAGAAAGGCAAGGAAAAAAACATATTTACTGAACACATAATATGTCAGTCAATGTACTGGAAACTTTACCTGCATTGTCTTAAAGAATTCTCACAGCCATCCTGTAAGCTAGATATTGTTTGTTCATTTTTTAAAAACACAGACTAGATTTATTTTTCACTCATATTACATGTTCAACCCACATCAGCAGGAATACTTAGCTCATCAAGGTCACTCAGTCTTTCAAGTTGATGGAAACTTCATCCTGACATATGTTTTCACGATTACTACTGCAAGGGGGAGAGGACATTTCATATCCATTTACATTTTATTAGTCAAAGCAAGTTTCACGTGACCATAGCTGACTTTCAAGGGGGTGGAGAAATGTAATCCTACCATATATCTAGTAGGTGCAGAGCTGAAAATCTTTGGTGAAGAGTTATTACCTCCTGTAGATATAGATGTATATCCAGGAACAGAATTGCTGGGTCATAGTACCTGCCTGTACCTAATTTGACCAAGTAGTAGCTAACTTGAGCTCCAGAATGGCTGCACCTGCCCACATTCCCACCTGTAGTACCTCAACATTGTTGGATTCTCACATCGCTGCCTTGGGTTTATCCAACTATCTAACGTTTTCCATATTGTACTGCAATCTCATTGTTTTGTTTGGTTTGCTCTCCTAACTTTTTGCTTTTTGTTTTGAAAATTTTTAAACTTACAGAAAAGTAAAAGGAACAGCACAATAAACATCAGCATACTTTTCACCTGGATCCACCAATTGCTGTTTTTTCTCTCTTTATAAATATATAAAAGAGTATCACTATGGGCTTCTATTTTCATTATCATCATTGTTCTTTTTTATGCTCAAACGTTTTCAAATTTGGTAAGTGGGTGCCCCTTTAAGCTGTCTCCTGGTCTTTTTGACATGTCCCTACCAGTATATGAGTACTCTCTTACTTTCTGGCACAATAAGATGTGTCATGGTCACCTTGTAGTTTCCCTGTCCCATACCTGAAATCACCTGTTTCTCCAAGGAGCCTTATTTTTACTGGAGAAGTGTGATTAGATATCAAAATCCAGATAAGTAGATGAGCCCGTTAGGGTGTCATTGCTTCTAGGTCCCTTAAGTGGATAGGATTAGGAAATCTTGAAAGTTTTTTATATCATGTATTCATACTGATAATCCAGCTCGAACTCAACACCATAGGATTCTTCCTCCATTCCCTATTTGTATCTTCCTCTGCCCACAGGGAGAACCCTTGTTTCCAACAACTTAATATATTATTTGCTATATCCTACAATAAAATAAGATCACTTTGGAATTACACTATTATTTCTACCAATAACAAACCTACTAAGTAAAATTCAAGATTTCTTCAGATTTCTTTTTGTCCTGAGACTCTGACCTACTGTATACTATGTTCAAAGTTACCTGAATTTTTTTCCCCCTGTAATTTCTTATATAATTAGCTTTCTTTGTTTCTATTTGTATTCAACTCTAGGATTTTATTTTTCTTTGTAAAGTTTTATTTTTAAATATGTGAAACATTAAGAAAGCTCAGATTTTCCAAGACTGCTTTCTAAAGGATCAACAGTTGACTAAATTCTCATGGAATGATAATATCTATCTTGAAGAAACTATTTTGGGAATTAAAAAGTATCGGAGGTTGGAGATTGGTTCAAGATGGCGTAAAGAAGGACATGCTCTCACTCCCTCTTGTGAGAGCACCGGAATCACAACTAACTGCTGAACAGTCATCGACAGGAAGACACTGGAACTCACCAAAAAAGATACCCCACATCCAAAGACAAAGGAGAAGCCACAATGAGACAGTAGGAGGGGCGCAATCACAATAAAAGCAAATCCCATAACTGCTGGGTGGGTGACTCACAAACCGGAGAACACTTATACCACAGAAGTCCACCCACTGGAGTGAAGGTTCTGAGCCCCACGTCAGGCTTCCCAACCTGGGGGTCCGGCAACAGGGGGGAGGAATTCCTGGAGCATCAGACCTTGACAGCTAGTGGGATTTGATTACAGGAATTAGACAGGACTGGGAGAAACAGAGACTCCATTCTTGGAGGGCACACACAAAGTAGTGTGTGCATCGGGACCCAGGGGAAGGAGCAGTGACCCCATAGGAGACTGAACCAGACGTACCTGCTAGTGTTGGAGGGTCTCCTGAAGAGGAGGGGGGTGGCTGTGTCTCACCAGCAGCAGAAGTTCTGGGAGGTACTCCTTGGCGTGAGCCCTCCCAGAGTCTGCCATTAGCCCCACCAAAGAGCCCGGGTAGGCTCCAGTGTTGGGTCACCTCAGGCCAAACAACCAACAGGGAGGGAACCCAGCCCCACCCATCAGCAGACAAGTGGATTAAAGTTTTACTGAGCTCTGCCCCCCAGAGCAACACCCAGCTCTACCCACCACCAGTCCCTCCCATCAGGAAACTTGCACAAGCCTCTTAGATAGGCTCATCCACCAGAGGGCAGACAGCAGAAGCAAGAAGAAGTACAGTCCTGCAGCCTGTGGAACAAAAACCACATTCACAGAAAGATAGACAAGATGAAAAGGCAGAAGGCTATGTACCAGATAAAGGAACAAGATAAAACCCCAGAAAAACAACTAAATGAAGTGGAGATAGGCAGCCTTCCAGAAAAAGAATTCAGAATAATGATAGTGAAGATGATCCAAGACCTCGGAAAAAGAATGGAGGTAAAGATCAAGAAGATGCAAGAAATGTGTAACAAAGACCTAGAAGAATTAAAGAACAAACAAACAGAGATGAACAATACAATACTGAAATGAAAACTACACTAGAAAGAATCAATAGCAGAATAACTGAGGCAGAAGAATGGATAAGTGACCTAGAAGACAGAATGGTGGAATTCACTGCTGTGGAACAGAATAAAGAAAAAAGAATGAAAAGAAATGAAGACAGCCTAAGAGACCTCTGGGACAACATTAAACGCAACAACATTCGCATTATAGGGTTCCCAGAAGGAGAAAAGAGAGAGGAAGGACCAGAGAAAATATTTGAAGAGATTATAGTCGAAAACTTCCCTAACATGGGAAGGGAAATAGCCACCCATGTCCAGGAAGCGCAGAGAGTCCCATACAGGATAAACGCAAGGAGAAACACTCCGAGACACATAGTAACCAAATTGGCAAAAATTAAAGTCAAAGAAAACTTATTGAAAGCAGCAAGGGAAAAATGACAAATAACATGCAAGGGAACACCCATAAGGTTAACAGCTGATTTCTCAGCAGAAACTCTACAAGCCAGAAGGGAGTGGCATGATATACTTAAAGTGATGAAAAGGAAGAATCTACAACCAAGATTACTCTACCCAGCGAGGATCTCATTCAGATTTGATGGAGAAATCAAAAGCTTTACAACACACCATTGTAAAGCAATTATACCCCAATAAAGATGTTAAAAAAAAAAAAAAAAAGCTTTACAGACAAGCAAAAGCTAAGAGAATTCAGCACCACCAAACCAGCTCTACAACAAAGGCTAAAGGAACTTCTCTAAGTGGGAAACACAAGAGAAGAAAAGGACCTACAAAAACAAATGCATAACAATTAAGAAAGTGGTACTAGGAACATACATATTGATAATTACCTTTATGTGAATGGATTAAATGCTCCAACCAAAAGACACAGGCTCATTGAATGGATACAAAAACAAGACCTATATTTATGCTGTCTACAAGAGACCCACTTCAGACCTAGGGACACATACAGACTGAAAATGAGGGGATGGAAAAAGATATTCCATGCAAATGGAAATCAAAAGAAAGCTGGAGTAGCAATATTCATGTCAGATAAAATGGACTTTAAAATAAAGAATGTTACAAGAGACAAGGAAGGACACTACGTAATGATCAAGGGACCAATCCAAGAAGAAGATATAACAATTATAAATATATAAGCATCCAACATAGGAGCACCTCAATACATAAGTCAACTGCTAACAGCTATAAAAGAGGAAATTGACAGTAACACAATAATAGTGAGGGGCTTTAACACCTCACTTACACCAGTGGACAGATCATCCAAACAGAAAATTAATAAGGAAACACAAGCTTTAAATGACACAATAGGCCAGATAGATTTAATTGATATTTATAGGACATTCCATCCAAAAACAGCAGATTACACTTTCTTCTCAAGTGCGCACAGAACATTCACCAGGGTAGGTCACATCTTGGGTCACAAATGAAGCCTCAGTCAATTTAAGAAAACTGAAATCATATCAAGCATCTTTTCTGACCACAACACTACGAGACTAGAAATCAATTACAGGGGAAAAAAATGTAAAAAACACAAACACATGGAGGTTAACCAATACGTTACTAAAGAACCAAAAGATCACGGAAGAAATCAGAGAGGAAATCAAAAAATACCGAGAGACAAATGACAATGAAAACACAACGATCCAAAACCTATGGGATGCAGCAAAAGCAGTTCTAAGAGGGAAGTTTATAGCATTACAAGCCTACCTCAAGAAACAACAAACATCTCAAATAATCTAACTTTACACCTAAAGGAACTAGAGAAAGAACAGACATAATCCAAAGTTAGTAGAAGGAAAGAAATCATAAAGATCAGAGCAGAAATAAATAGAAACAAAGAAAACAATTGCAAAGACCAATAAAACTAAAATCTGGTTCTTTGAGAAGATAAACAAAATTGATAAACCATTAGCCATACTCATCAAGAAAAAGAGGGAGAGGACTCAAATCAATAAAATTAGAAATGAAAAAGGAGAAGTTACAACAGACACCACAGAAATACAAAGCATCCTAAGAGACTACTACAAGCAACTCTATGCCAATATAGTGGACACCCTGAAAGAAATGGACAAATTCTTAGAAAGGTATAGCCTTCAAAGACTGAACCAGGAAGAAGTAGAAAATATGAACAGACCAATCACAAGTAAAATTGAAACTGTGATTAAAAATCTTCCAACAACCAAAAGTCGAGGACCAGAGGCTTCACAGGTGAATTCTATCAAACATTTAGAGAAAAGCTAACACCCATCCTCCTCAAACTCTTCCAAAAAATTGCAGAGGAAGGAACACTCCCAAACTCATTCTATGAGACCACTGTCACCCTGATACCAAAACCAGACAAAGATACTACAAAAAAAAGAAAATTACAGACCAATATCACTGATGAAAATAGATGCAAAACTCCTCAACAAAGTACTAGCAAACAGAATCCAACAACACATTAAAAGGATCATACACCATGATTAAGTGGGATTTATCCCAGGGATGCAAGGATTCTTCAATATATGCAAATCAATCAATGTGATACACCATATTAACAAATTGAAGAAGAAGAACCATATGATCATCTCAATAGATGCAGAAAAAGCTTTTTAACAATATTCAACACCCATTTATGATAAAAACTCTCCAGAAAGTGGACATAGAAAGAACCTACCTCAACATAATAAAGGCCATATATGACAAACCCACAGCAAACATCATTCTCAATGGTGAAAAACAGAAAGCATTTCCTCTAAGTTCAGGAACAAGACAAGGATGTCTACTCTCACCACTATTATTAAACATAGTTTTGGAAGTCCTAGCCACAGCAATCAGAGAAGAAAAAGAAATAAACGGAATCCAAATTGGAAAAGAAGAAGTAAAACTGTCACTGTTTGCAGATGACATGATACTATACATAGAGAATCCTAAAGGTGCCACCAGAAAGCTACTAGAGCTAATCAATGAATGTGGTAAAGTAGCAGGATACAAAATTAATGCACAGAAATCTCTTGCATTCCTATACACTAATGATGAAAAATCTGAAAGAGAAATTAAGGAAACACTCCCACTTACCATTGCAACAAAAAGCATAAAATAGCTAAGAATAAACCTACCTAGGGAGACAAAAGACCTGTATGCAGAAAACTATAAGACACTGATGAAAGAAATTAAAGATGATACCAACAGATGGAGAGATATACCATGTTCTTGGATTGGAAGAATCAATATTGTGAAAATGACCATACTACCCAAAGCAGTCTACAGATTCAATGCAATTTCTATCAAATTACCAATGGCATTTTTTACAGAACTAGACCAAAAAAATCTTACAATTTGTATGGAGACACAAAAGACCCCAAATAGCAGAAACAGTCTTGAGGGGAAAAAATGGAGCTGGAGGAATCAGACTTCCTGACTTCAGACTGTATACAAAGCTACAGTAATCAAGACAATATGATACTGGCACAAAAACAAATATAGATCAGTGGAACAGGATAGAAAGTATAGATAAACCCACGCACCTATGGTCAACTAACCTATGACAAAGGAGGCAAGGATATACAATGGAGAAAAGACAGCCTCTTCTATAAGTGGTGCTGGGAAAACTGGACAGCTACATGTAAAAGAATGAAATTAGAACACTCCCTAACACCATACACAAAAATAAACTCAAAATGGATTAGAGACTTAATGTAAGACTGGACACTATAAAACTCTTAGAGGAAAACATAGGAAGAACACTCTATGACATAAATCACAGCAAGATCCTTTTTGACCCACCTCCTAGAGGAATGGAAATAAAAACAAAAATAAACAAATGGGACCTAATGAAACTTCAGAGCTTTTGCACAGCAAAGGAAACCATAAACAAGATGAAAAGACAACCCTCAGAATGGGAGAAAATACTTGCAAATGAATCAACGGACAAAGGATTAATCTCCAAAATACATAAACAGCTCTCGCAGCTCAGTATTAAGGAAACAAACAACCCAATCCAAAAATGGGCAGAAGACCTAAATCTCCCCAGAGAAGACATACAGATGGCCAAGAAGCACATGAAAAGCTGCTCAACATCACTAATTATTAGAGAAATGCAAATCAAAACTACAATGAGGTATCACCTCATACCAGTTAGAATGGGCATCATCAGAAAATCTACAAACAACAAATGCTGCAGAGGGTGTGGAGAAAAGGGAACCCTCTTGCACTGTTGGTAGGAATGTAAATTGATACAGCCATTCTGGAGAATGGTGTGGAGGTTCCTTAAAAAACTAAAAATAAAATTACCATATGACCCAGCAGTCCCACTACTGGGCATATACCCAGAGAAAACCATTATTCAAAAAGACACATGCACCCCAATGTTTATTGCAGCACTATTTACAGTAGCCAGGTCATGGAAGCAACCTAAATGCCCATCGACAGACAAATGGATAAAGAAGATGTGGTACATATATACAATGGAATATTACTCAGCCATAAAAAGGAACAAAATTGGGTCATTTGTAGAGACATGGGTGGATCTAGAGACTGTTGTACAGAGTGAAGTAAGTCAGAAACAGAAAAACGAATATCGTATATTAACACATATATGTGGAATCTAGAAAAACGGTACAGATGAACCGGTTTGCAGGGCAGAAACTGAAACACAGATATAGAGAACAAACGTATGGACACCAGGGGGATAGTGGCAGGGTGTGGTGGTGGTGTGATGAATTGGGAGATTGGGATTGACATATATACACTATTATGTATAAAATGGATAACTAATAAGAACCTGCTGTATAAAAAAATAAAATTCAAATTTCAAAAAAAAAGCTCAAAAGTCAAAACTTTTCAAAAAGTTATAGTCAGGGTGTAGGAAAGTGAATAAGGATATACTCTCACTCTCTTCCGTGTGTCTTCTATCCCATTCACCCCCCACAGGTAGTGGATTTCACATTTATTATTTCTATTTATTTTTTCCAAAATAAACACACCATTTCCAATTCTTCCTTACACAAAAGGGGGTACAATACATAATCTTTTGCACTTTCCTTTTATATTTAATATGTCTTAGAAATCACTTAATTCATAGATATCCTCCTCTTTTTTTGTTGTTTTTAAACTATACATTCATTTTGAGGATGAACCGTAGTTTATTCCACCAGACTCTTGTTCTGGTTGTTTCCAAAATTGTGCTATTAAAAATGACACTGTAGTGAATAATTCTGTGTTTTTTCCCTGTATTATTGGAAGTGTATCTTCAGAGTGATTCCTAGACTGGAATTGTTGCATCGGAGGGTAAACGGTTGTGTGGTTTTGTTAGATATAGCCAAGTTCCCTCCATAAGGATTTCTCCATTTTGCATCCCTAGCAGAAGTGTATGACAGTACTATGTATTTCCCCTGCAGCCTCACCAATAGAATGTATTGTCAAGCATTTGAGTTTTTGCTAATCTAATTAATAAAACATATCTCAATGTGTTTTTAATTTTTTATTTCTTCTCTAAGTTGAATATATTTTTATACATTTAAGAGACATTTATTTGTAAATCATTGGTTTATGTATTTTGCTATCATCTGCCAAGAGTTTGATCTTTTTTTTCTTTCAACTTAACAAGAGTTCTGTATTAGGGAAATTAGGCCTTTATAACATGTTAGAAATATTTTCTCACAGTTTGTCCTTTGCCTTTTGACTTTGCTTATGGTGTTTTTGGCCATATAAAAGTTTTTTTTTTTTTTAATTTTTACACAATAGATTTTATCACTTTTTTTTAAACTGAAATATAGTTGACATTACAATATTATGTTAGTTTCAGGTGTACAACATAGTGACTCAACATTTAAATATATAATGAAATGATTACCATGGTAAGGCTAGTAACCATCTGTCCCCATTCAGAGTTATTACAGTGTTATTGACCATGTTCCTTATGCTGTATATTACATCCCCATGACTTAAATTTATTTTATAACTGGAAGTTTGCGCCTCTTAATTCCCTTCACCCATTTCACCCATTCTCCTAACCTTCTTCCCTCTAACAACCACCTGTTTGTTCTCTGTATTTATGAGTCTGTTTTTGTTTGTTTGTTCGTTCATTTGTTTTGTTTTTGAGATTTCAAGTATGAGATCAACAGTATTTGTCTTTCTCTGACTTATTTCAGTTAGCATGATATACTCTAGATCTATCCATGTTGTCACAGATGGCAAGATTTCATGCTTTTTTATGGCTGAGTAATATTCCATTGTGTGTGTGTGTGTGTGTGTGTGTGAGAGAGAGAGAGAGAGAGAGAGAGAGAGAGAGAGATCGATCTTCTTTATCCATTTAGATTTATATTCTGGGGTTTCTGTTCTATTCCACTGATGTATACGTCTGTTTTTGTGCCAGTACTGTACTGTTGTGATTACTGTAACTTTGTAGTATAGCTTGAAACCAGAGATATCACTCTTTCATTGAAGTTGTATTTTTAGTCATAGTTTGAAAGCCTTTTGCCACACCCAGGTTATGATGGAATCTACCCAATGGTTTCCTTTTTTCTTTTCTTTTTTTTCTTTTACATTTGAATACTTTAACAATTTAAGTTTATTGTGAGGTATAGTATGAGCTGTGAATACAAGTTCATCTTTTTTCAAAGTTCTATATAGTTACTCCCAATATCATTTATTGGAAAAGTCTGTCTTTACCCCAGTGATTTGAGAATCTGTCTTTAGCACATACAAAATGTCTTATGTATTGAAGTTTATTTCTTGATTTTCTATTCTATTTCACTGGTCTTTCTATTCATTAAGAATAGCATACTATTTTTAATTTTAGAGGCTTTCTGGTATGTTTTACTATCTGGTAAGGCTAATCTCCCTTATTTCTTTTTTCATTTTTTCTTTTTTTCTTTTTCAGGATTTCTCATAGCTATAATTGTACATTTATTCTTACATATGAACATTAGAATCAACTTTATCAGCCCTAGAGAAAAGAGTTGGTATATTTGTTTGGCTCACATGACTTTACTCATTCACACATGCATATATGCACACATAGATGCATACATACACATACGCACATAGCTTTATGGACATCTTTCCTTTTTTTCCAGGTCTGCTTTCATGTCTTTCAGAAGTCTTTTAAAGTTTTATTTATAAAGGTTTTGTACTGTTCCTAAAATTGTACGTTTTGTGTTGCTATTATATTATTCTTGATTTTTATATGTTGATTTTATATTCTTGCTTATTGGATTACTTCATTGTTCAATTTGGTTGTATTGTTGATTCTCTGAGGTTTTACAAATATACTTTCATGTAATCTGCAAATATAGTTGTACCTCTTCAAATTCTTATGCCACAAATTGTTTCCTCCTACCTAATTGCATTGGCTAATACTGTCAATACAGTGTTAAATAATAGTGAAGAGTGTGTTTACCTGTTTTAAAGAAGAGACAGACTGCAGAAGCTTAGAGAAGTTCAATAGCTTAAGATCACAAGGGCAAAGCCATGATTGACTTTCAGGTCTGTTGTACTCCAGAAACTTCCATTCTTTTTATTCTCTCATGCTGCCTCTGGAATCTTTAAAGATTTGTTTAAAGGAGACAAGACTCCTTTGTAATTTCCAGCCACTCTCAGGTGGATTGGAGAAATCCTACATATTTAATGTTTTGATCTAGCAGTTGACCCGGTGAACATGCCTCTTTTCTTTTTTTTTTTTTTGTTTTTGTTTTTGTTTTGTTTTGTGTTTTGCGATATGCGGGCCTCTCACTGCTGTGACCTCTCTTGCCGCGGAGCACAGGCTCCGGACACGCAGGCCCAGCGGCCATGGCTCACGGGCCCAGCCGCTCCGCGGCATGTGGGATCCTCCCGGACCAGGGCACGAACCCGCGTCCCCTGCATCGGCAGGCGGACCCTCAACCACTGTGCCACCAGGGAAGCCCCATGCCTCTTTTCTTGTTCCCTCTTTTTCTACAAGTAAGGGAGAACATGCCCCAGCTTTAATCTAGATATCTTTCATTCTTTAGAGTCATTATTTACAAGGACCAGAGGATTGAATACATTTCCTTGTTTCCTTGACAGGAGCTCAATTTGGAAATGGAAGACCAACAGGAGAACCTGGATACTCTTGAGTACCTGGTCACTGACCTGAGCTCCTGTGGCTTTGCCCTGGACCTGTCCCAGCACCAGGACAGGGTACAGAACCTCAAAAAGGACTTCACAGAGCTACAGAAGACAGTTAAAGAAAGGTGAGTTTTCATATGTATGGATCAGTGTCATGGAGCTAATTTTTTCTTGCTTTTGAATGAAATGACTTTCTCCTCCTTCCTTCTTCACCAGAAAAGATGGCATCAAAATTCTGCTACTGAGCCGTAGGAGATTGGAAAGTGCCTCTTTCAGACAAAGCTATTCAGTCTACTTAATGCTTAGTGGTCTTTCTGTTAGTAAATAGTGAGTTTCTTCTCAGTAATGGGATTCAGTTCCCCCTGAGTACAATCAAAAGTCCAGGTCACCTGGACCAAACAGAACAAATTTGGGGCAGCAAGTTGGATTGTGGCAGGATTTGAAATAATGAGAAAAATTGGAAGAGACTTCCCAGACATAATTAAGGATTATATTGGAACTCACACTGCTTGTTTTGACCACATTTAAGTTGCTGTTACGGAGGAGTTTCTGGATTCTTCTTTTAAGGCAAACATGGGAATATACAACAAAGGTAGATGATTTCAGGTTATTAGCTCACAGTTGAAAAGCCGTAATTCCTCCATTAGAAAGCCTCACGTGGGTTTAAAAGCTTGATAAGACTTCTCTTGGTTTAGCCATAAATATCTCGATTTAGCAGATGATGGCTTTAGTGACTAGGGGAAAGCAGTTGCTCAAATCACCACTGTAAGCAGCGGTTATTTAGTGCAGGTGAAAGGGACAGGACAAAGGCCACGAAGGCTTTGTTTTTCTTGCCCTCAGCTGAGGGCTATGTAGCTATATGAAGAGCCAGGATCTCTGGCTTGAAGTCTAATAGATGTGACCATTTCCAAAACTTAATTTCAAAACTGAATTCTCCTTTCTCCTTGATTTATTTTACTCATTGGTATGCTTAGCCTAACTTCTCTGAGCCTCAATTTTGGCATCTTCCTTGTTAAAGGAATTAGCATTTGAATTGGGCCTTGAAAGAGTCAAATACCTAAAAAGTAGCAGAGCTGGCCTTGAGATCCAAAGCCTGCATTCTTTCCATTGTATCATAGTACCTAAATAGCAGGCTCCCTTTAGTTTTTCTCATTTTCACTTTAGCCTAGAGTAAGATTGAAGACTCCTTTCCCCAGAAATGTCCAAACAAGGGCAACAGATCCCTTAGTTTGATGCTCTCCTACATTATATGTGGTTGTTTAGCCAGAGCTGCCATGGAAAAGATTATGAGAAGGAAAGGCCCTGTTAGGAAACTGATGCCTGGAGTCCTAGAATGAATATAGTTTTAGTTCACGTTGACTTCTTTACAAGCTTAGTCTGGCAAGTAACAAGTTGTCTCTGTTGACAGAGAGGAAGATGCATCATCTTGCCAGCAGCAATTAGATGAATTCCGGAAGCTGGTTAGGACTTGCCAGAAATGGCTGAAGGAAACTGAAGGGAGTATTCCACCTACAGAGACTTTCATGAGCACTAAAGAGCTGGAAAAACAGATTGAACACCTGAAGGTAGGTGAACAAAGTCTCTCCAGGAATCAGGCTGGACAGCAGTTTGGAATCTTGTGTGGACTCATTTCCACCTGTGGTGGGCAAATGGTATGAGAAATCCAAATTATCCATGTGTATCAGAATAGCAGTTCCTCCATTTTCTCCACGTGAGTCCAGCCTACCCCTACCCAAGCACTGAGCACCAAAACATCTCCTATTTAAAAGCCAAAACCAAAAAAGTAATCTGGGAATGGTATCTATAAAGTTTCAGCTGTCTTGGGGATGCCTGTCATGCTGTGGCAGGTCATAAAAAAGACAGTTGTCAGAGTCCAGTCTTGAGAAGATTACACTCCTGTTGTATGTTTGAGAATTAGACAATTATATGTGAGCAAGTGACCAGATATGTGATCAGAAAATTGAGGAGAGAATTTCTCCTCAACTAATAAAGGAAAAGTTACAATCACATGGTTGGAATGTACCTGCATGGTACATCAGCCTTTCTCCCATCTGTTGCAGAATCCCTTCTCTCCTATATTTGATTCATAGTCATCCAGCTCTATTTGCACCTCTAACATGTTTCTTACTTTTGTTGAAACCAGTCTCCAACTAACGCTCATGCATTTGTCCTTATTTTCTTAGTAAAACAGGATTTATCTTGAATAGATGAAAGAGAAGAGCTTTCACAGAGAGAGTGCCAGGAGCATTTGCCGTGGGGAGTTCCCTAGGACAGAGGTTCCCTGATTTCTTGGTTCATGGTTCCCTTTATGTTTCAAGACATTTTTCATGGCATTTCAAGGCAAAAACCAAACAAACAAAAAAACACCCAAAAAACTGAAAAACCTCACTTACTAAGTGGTCAGGTCCCAACAGCTTAACAGTAGTTGTTCACATGGTGTCCAACAGATGTCACTGTTTTTCCCTCAAAAATTTAAAGTATCCTGTGAGTCAGTGCATAGTTTGGGAACTGCTGGCTCTTTGGAATCAAGAGTGACTAATAAAAGAACTGACACACTCTGAATTGGCAAGGTTCAGCTTGAAGCTGGGCAGCATGAGCTTGCCAGATGTTCATGGCTCGATGTCATTCTCTGCCGCTGCTTTGTAGCTTGAAGTCAAAAGCAAACTAAGTAGATTGTGAGGGAGATTCAGGATGGAGGAAGGGATTGAAGGCTAGGATGGTGTCCCAGCTTGGAAAAGAGTAAAATTCTACTTCTGTAGCAGGCAGTTCACAGCTTAGAGACAACATGACCAGATACTTTTGTCTTAGAGCAAATGCCATTGTTTCCTAACAACTT
This sequence comes from Stenella coeruleoalba, assembly GCF_951394435.1. Taxonomy (NCBI): domain Eukaryota; kingdom Metazoa; phylum Chordata; class Mammalia; order Artiodactyla; family Delphinidae; genus Stenella; species Stenella coeruleoalba. The sequence continues at coordinate 31,587,868 of NC_137169.1, forward strand.
TCTGTGGTGGTTTGAGCTCTGACTTCAAACCCAATATAAAATTCCCTTGAAAAGGCAAAGTGTAGCCTATGATTCTGTATGTTTCTCTACATCTCAATACCTAGCTCCTCATTTTACCCTCCAATTACCATTTCCTTTATATTCTTTACAAGCATGGTATTCCCTTTGTCCACCTGGCAAACTCTTACCTTAACTCCAGTCTTTCCTCTCTCCAGGCAGAGTTAGATGTGTGTCCTTTTGTGCTCTCAGAGTCTAGTGGCTGTGCATATTTCTGTAATAGCATTATCACATTATAATGCCATTGATAATCTGAGCTCTTGGTTTTAGGAACTGTGTCATAAGCCTATTTTGTATCCCCAGTGTTTGGCACAATGCCTGGCCTATATAGTAAGTGCTCAAAAAATATTTGCTTGATGAATGAATGAATGAATGAATGAGAAGGGCCTGAATATTCCAGGATATCATTCTCCCACATCTTGGCTGGCTAAACCAAGTTCTGGAAATGGCTGAATAAATGAGGACGATCGCTTAATGCTTATCAAAACTTTAGGGAGTGTATGTAGAACAGGTGTCCCTCCTTATGAGGAGAAAGCCTCCAGATATTACATTTTGCTAATTTGTTCTTTAAACAGGGTCTCCTAGATGACTGGACAAGTAAGGGAACTTTGGTAGAAGAAATCAATTGCAAAGGTACTTCTTTAGAAAATCTCATCATGGAGATCACAGCACCTGATTCTCAAGCCAAGACAGGTGAGTGTGGGCTCTTGAAAATGTAGTGAATAAATATCATTCTTCCCTTTGCCCTTTGGTGATGACTGCTTATTGAATAAACATTAGAATCAAGGTTGGATATGAAAACCAAGGATGTTTCATGAAGCAGTCTTCCCCTCAACCTGATCTGTTTTCCCATTTCCTTTGTAACATTGCTTCCATTTTGCAAAACCCCTTCCTGTGATGGGAAAAAGTAAAGGGACTAGTTGGCCCACTTAGAACTGTGAAATGAACATAGAAGGATTAAAATAGGATTTTCCATCTTGAGGAATTTCTGTCTTTTAAATATGTGAATGGATGGCTATGCATTAACTTTAAATTAGGGTCAGCCCTGGAGGGTATAAGCATGATATCTTGGGAGAGGCTAAGTGTTTAGGAGTCAGTAGTGGTACACCAGGAACTGACACACTTCTTAGAAGTGCATACAAAGGTTGTGCCCAACTATATGAATTATCTCTGCCTACAAATTAAGTCTTGCAAACAAAATGCATTCTGAGGGCTTCCCTGGTGGCGCAGTGGTTGAGAGTCCGCCTGCCGATGCAGGGGTCACGGGTTTGTGCCCCGGTCTGGGAGGATGGGCCCGTGGACCGTGGCCGCTGAGCCTGCACGTCCGGAGCCTGTGCTCCGCAGCAGGAGAGGCCACAACAGTGAGAGGCCTGCGTACCGCAAAAAAAAAAAAAAAAAAAGCATTCTGAGCTCACAGTCACTTGCTGGTTGCCAATTGGGATCTCCTAGGTTTTATTACCAGACTATGTTAATGCACTCCTATAGTCACTTAAATAGTAAGGGCAAAGTTTACTTTCTTTATTCCTCCTGAGAATGGCTACTTTCCTATTGTATCCTAAAGTTTAAAGATGTCTTGGAACTATCTAGAAGTGACAGCATTTCAGAGAATTGATGATTTTTATATTCTAACACTTAAATTTCTAAGTTCATTGACTTATTAGTGTGTGACATCACCCAGCAAACTTTTTCTATAAAGGGCCATAGAATAAATATTTTAGGCTTGTGGGCCATATGGTCTCTGTCACACTACATGTCTCTGCCATTGTAGCACAAAAGCAGTCGTAAACAATATATAAATGAATGGGCGTGGCTGTGTTCCAGTAAAACTTCACATACAGAAACAGGCAGAGGGACAGATTTGGCTGGTGCACTAAAGTTTTCTGACTTCTGGACTAGATCAGTGGTTGTTTGAACTTTTTAAAGTACTGTAATCTTTTTTAAAAATAAATTTCATGTAGAACTATAAGACAAATAAAAATATAAGTGAATTTATAGCGTTTATCTATTATGAAATTCATCAATGAGAATATTGAGGCTATCGGGACTTCCCTGGTGGCGCAGTGGTTAAGAATCTGCCTGCCAATGCAGGGGAAAAGGGTTCGAGCCCTGGTCCGGGAAGATCCCACATGCCGCAGAGCAACTAAGCCCATGCGCCACAACTGCTGAGCCTGCGCTTTAGAGCCCACGTGCCACAACTCCTGAAGCCCGTGCACCTAGAGCCTGTGCTCTGCAACAAGAGAAACCACCACAATGAGAAGCACGCTTGCCACAACTAGAGAAAGCCCATGCACAGCAACGAAGACCCAATGCAGCCAAAAATAAATTAATTTTTAAAAAAAGATATTGAGGCTATATTAGTGAATATGAAAATTTGGAAAAAAGAATTTTTGAATGACAGCTTCATTATTTATTTCTCAATTTTTTCCTTGGTTGCATTGTATCTAGAAAATACATTTCACACAGATAAATAGTTGCAAATGATGACAAATGTTTTTAAAAGTTCACTTTACAATCTGAAGTGTTAAGAATTCTCTTCCTACACAATTCTACCCTGATGAGAGCCTGCTCTGAGTAGATATACCCCAGCCTTTTTTGTCATTTTATTTAATGGAATTCATATGTGCTGTAGATGTTTTTCTTCGTATGTGAGTGGACACATGTAGGTTTGAAAATTACAGAGTGCTAATGAAGAACTACATCTTTTCCCATCAGTGACACTCAGAAAGAAGTTTAAATGTATGCACAGAGGTGCAGGAGCTACTCTATTCTCTCCAAAAAGCAGCATAAATTGGCTATATCTACTGGGTTAAAATGTGGTGTTCAACATAATTGAGATGTGCATGTTTTACTGCCATTTCTAAGTACTTAGGAATATATTCTGAATACTAAAATTAAACCAAACGTTTACAGAGTCCCTAAAGCACCTCCTCAGGGTGCTTTGAAAACCAGTTTGAAGATCACTAGCCTGAGTGCTCTTAAAAAGTTCTCTTCCATCTCTGAAAACCCACGCGTGTTCTAGTTCCTTACGGTCGTGGAGCTCTTTTGGTTTCGTAAAGTGCTTTCACATACACTACCTCACTACTTCTCACCAGTAACCCCATGAGAGCTGACAAGATAGGTAGTATTATCTTCATATCCCAGAGCAGATACCGAGGTCTGTCCATAGATTAGGGCTCATGTACTGAGTTAGTGACAGTCTTGGCTACGACTGTCTTCTCCAAATTACTAGTCCAGTTTCTTTTTGGTCATCACCAGACTGCAGTGGAATATGATCTTTTGGTTTGATCCATTTTTTAAATTGAAATTACAATAATGTTAACATTTAAAAGTTTTACAGTCATTATTGTCTAATATAGAACCTTGCACTTGACCTTTTCCACAGTGAAATCAGTGCATGTGAGAGTCTTATTCTGCCCTTTGAATGTTACATTATGTCATGACTATTCTTCACATTTCTTTATAATCTTTGTAATTACATGATCTGGTTTTTACTTATTTGGGGTACTCCTGAAACACAAGGAATCAACTTGGGGAGAATATAGGTGAAATTGTGGTAATTAGAAACAGAACCAAAGACCCTAAACAGAATTTATGGGAATGTTTATGAGCCAGATTTATTGACGCTTAGAATTTCTGTTTTCTGGTGGGGGAAGGGGAGCAGAAAGTCATGAAAAAAAAAAGACAGGGGATCTTTTGAAACAATATAGGAAAGGCTCATTTTAATGTCTTTACTAAAAGAATGCTGCTTTTTATGTCCTTAATTGTACTTATTGTTTATTTTTATTATGTTGAAGAACACTGATGTTAAAGTTGAACCTTTTTGGCTGTTTTATAAATCCTCCTCGTTCTTAAGTATGTCGAATGCCAGTCTAAAGACTTAGTCATTCTACTAATACTTGCTTCACAAAATTAAGGCAAGGTCCAAAGAATCCAAATTGGAGATTTAAGAAGAGAATTTGGATTTCCTCTAGAAAAGGTTAGGGTTAGGGTTAAGGAGCTGAAACTCCCAAGTGACACTGTTGCCCGGCAGCTAAAATGATTTGTCTCTTTCCATGAGTATGTTGTCTTGTGCTGTGTTAACTTCCTGATATCTGAGCTTAAAGTGAGTGCCAAAGAATAAATTCGGTGCCTGTATGTATTCCTAACACATTTGTCTTGCCTTGTTTGTCTCTCTGTCCTTCTGCTCAGGTTCCATACTGCCCTCTGTAGGAAGCTCTGTAGGCAGTGTAAACGGATACCACACCTGCAAAGGTGAGAATGCCATTTTCAACAGTGCCTCTTCATTGGGTGTGTTAGGACAGTGTTCATGTTTGCATCTGTGTATGTTTCCATATGTGTGGAAGGATTGCTGCCAGGATGGGTGTGAGGGTAAAAGTCTGGGGAGAAGCACCTGTGATGCCTCTTTGTTGCTAGCTAGAGGCTAAATAGGTTGGCAACCAGTGAAATAAAGTTACTAAGCAAATAAACTGGACCACTAGATAAGACCAATAAGGAAAGACCTGGAAGAAAATATATGCAAATCTTTGAATTATAAAGAAGCTATATTAGAGGTGGTCTAAATCTAGCCCTCAGCCTCCCAGCTAGGTTTTCTTCTCTGCAGTTTAAAGAAGAGGAAGTAGAAGAATGCCCCAAATCCTTCACTCCCTTCACTTTTGCTGCTCCCGTGTTTGCTTAGCATTTTATTTATACATCTGAGTGTATAATGCCAAAATCAGAAATCAGATTAATGAGAGCTCTTTTGCTTTTTGTATGTAAACAGGAACTTTTATGTGATTTAGCAGGAAGATCATCTCTAGTTCACTAGAAGGAGTGGGAGAGACACTTAATCCTGATGAATAATTTAGTGAGGAACCACTGGGGATGGTTGAGAGCTATTCCCAGTCTGATCTCTGTTTCTGTGACGCTAGATCTGACGGAGATCCAGTGTGACATGTCAGATGTAAACCTGAAATATGAGAAACTTGGGGAAGTGCTTCGGGAGCGCCGGGAAAGTCTTCAGGCTGTCCTCAGCCGAATGCAGGAAGTTCAGCAGGAGGCAGGCTTGGTGCTGCAGTGGCTGGAGTTAAAAGAGGAAGTCCTGAAAGGCATGGAGGCCTCTTCATCTCCAACCAAGACAGAGACAGTGAGAGCCCAAGCTGAATCTAACAAGGTACTGTGTTCCCATTAGCTACATCTCAAGCACTAAGAGGAAGGGGCGGCTGTACCAGTGTACCCACCTGAGCCTGGGGGCCTGAGAGTGAGACATGGCCAACCACCCAGTCGTTACGAGCAGCATGTTTGACTTTCAAATGACTCGTATGCCTAAACTCTCCCAGAGAATTTTCTTACCTGTGAAATTAGAAGTTGTTACACATCAGACTGAGAAACAAAACCAGATCTGTTTGCAGAAGGAGAGTAGCTCTCCTCAGAAGCATCAGTTCATTGAGAATGGGATCTCATTTTCCATGTGATGGTATAAGCCAAATCATTCCATCAAAGCACCTTTCCAACTCTTGGAGGGATCTAAACAGCTGTGATTGCAGTTCATTCTAAAGATTGACATGTAGGCCTAGGGAAAATGTCAGAAGAAATAAGACCATGTAGAAAATCTGGTAAAAATTTTTTGCCAAAAATTTTAGTATTCCTGTTGAGGCCTAGCATGTCATATCCTACAACTGCATAAACATCGCCATTATCGTCATCATCGTCATCATCATCATCATCAATTCCTGACACTTTTAGTTTATAGGGATTAGCAGTTTTCTTATTGGGTTACTGATGTGTTGTACATAAAAGAAATTCAAATCTTGCCATCTAGATTTTCCTTTTAATTAAATATTCAAGCAGAAAGGTTAAGCATCTTAAAATCATGAAACAATCATGGATAGAATCAGAAGTCGAGCCTGTAATTGCTGCCCCGTCTTCCCGTGATTTCCTCCACACTCACAGCTTTGTTTCCTGTCCAGAAATCTCATGGCATTCATGATGTTCTTTCTCCTAGGCCTTCCTGGCTGAATTGGAACAGAATTCTCCAAAAGTCCAAAATGTAAAGGAAGCCCTGTCTGGATTATTGACGACATATCCCAACTCACAAGAAGCAGAAAACTGGAAGAAAATGCAAGAGGAGCTCAGTATGTTATCACTGGGGTGTTAACAAATTCACTAAATTCCTTGTCTTCAAAGTAAATACAGGCTTTCGGCATACCCGATAAACAGGAGTGATTTTTAGTTAATTGTCATAAGCAAGCAAGAAGGGGCAGGGAGGGTTAGAGAATGAGCCTGATTGTGGAAAAAATTTAGAGATTGCATTCAAAGTATCAGTATTGGCTTTCTTGGGCAAGTCATACTGACAATCTGCTGTGACAAAGAGCATTGATGATAAAAATGAAAAATGGGAAATAATCTAAACATTCTGTGAAGGAATTAAATTATGCTGCACTCATAATATTGAACTATAAATGATGTAGGTGAATGTGTATTGGTATGAAAAAAATTATTGGCATGAAAGATGCTCATAATTAGTAAGCTTAAAAACAGGTTATAAAATAATATATATGTCGCATAAGGTATTTTACATGCGTTGTGTATGTATGTACGTACTTCTGTGCAGTTTTACCCCGTGTGTAGTTTCATATAGCCACCACCGCAGTCAAGATACAAAACAGTTTGTTACTTTAGTTAAAATTAAATGCAGATTATTTTTAACTTAAAAAAATATTAAATAATGCTCCAGGGGTCATTTCCTGTAGTATATTAGGAACGTAATTTAGGGACCAGGCTAGTGGCTGATGAGGGTAAAAGGACACATTCTCTCATTTCCTCTCTACAGATTCCCGATGGGAAATGGCCACTGAGGTGACAATGGCTCGGCAAAGGCAGCTGGAGGAATCCGCAAGTCATCTGGCCTGCTTCCAGGCTGCAGAATCCCAGCTCCGGCCCTGGCTAATGGAGAAAGAGCTGATGATGGGGGTGCTAGGGCCCCTGTCTATTGACCCCAACATGCTGAATGCACAGAAGCAGCAGGTCCAGGTGAGCAGTATGGCTGAAAGCTTTCGAGCAAAGAAATCAGAGGCACTTGAACCTGGGTCTGAATGCTGCTCTCAACAGGTAGATTTACATGACCCTGGACAAGTCATTTAACTTCTCAGAGTCTCCATTTCCTCACTTTAAATGAGATGCTTGTAAGGTCTTTATCATGGTGCCTGTCAAATAGCAAACAGTATTGTTAATATCATTAATGTCAGTAACTATATTATTAATATCGTTGACCGAGGCAGTAAGATGAGCAGATGGGAGACAGGGAACTTCTGACTAAATGATAGCATCGTATTTTATTTTCAATCCCCAGTGGTAGTGATCCACATTACTTCATGCAGTATCTTATATCTGCCAGCTTTACTTAAAGATCTTCTGCTGATCAGATCTCAGTACCCAACATTTGCGAAATTTAGGTTGGTCCAGTGATGTCATTTCCAGTGAGATCCTGCCTAGACCCTTTCGTTGTTCTGTAGCCTTCCCTAAACTTGTTCTGTTTCTTCTCACCACCCACCAGGTCCCCTAAGAGTAGTTTTTGAAAGAACCCTTTCTTTTAGCCCCTGCATCCATGTTATTTATCAAGTCCTATTTAGTCTACTTACAAGTATTTTTCTCATCCAGTGGTTTTCAAACTTTTTGATCCCAAAACCCTTTACACTCTTAAAAATTATTGAGGATCCCAAAGAGCTTGTGTTTATCTACTAATATCTATTAATATTAACTGTATTAAAACACTGAGGAATTTTTGAAGTATGTATTTATAAATTAATTTTTAAAATTATGATGATACAACCATAACACTAACATACATAACATTTTTATGAAAAAATAACATTTTCCAAAATGTAAAAAATTGAATAAGAGTGGCATTGTTTTATATCTTTGGCACATCTCTTTAATGATGTCTGGCTTGGGACTCCCTGGCGGTCCACTGGTTAGGACTCCGCGCTCTCACTGTCAAGAGCCCGGGTTCAGTCCCTGGTCGGGGAACTAAGACCTGCAAGGCATAGCGATAAATGAAATGAAATGAAATAAAATAAAAATGGCTGACTAATAGAACAGTCTCACAGATTTTCATATCTGCTTCTGCAGTCAATCTGTTGTGATATCGGATGTTGTGAGAGAACAAGAATTTTAAAAGGCAAATAACATCTTAGTATTATTATGAAAATAGTTTTTACCTCACTGACCCCATGCAAGGGCTTAGGGACTGCCAGGGGTCACCAGACCGTAATTTGAGAACCACCGTTCTAAGCTTCTCTTCTCCACTGTACATGCTGGTAGGCTGGATCTTGGGTCTGTTCCATTGCAGCAGCCCGCTAAAGGGCCTCTTGGTCTAGTTTATCCTCTACACAGTTATCAAGTTATCCCCTTAAATCATATATCTGAATATATTAAAATGCTTCTGTAGCTCTTGGCTGCCTATTGAACAGAGTTCAAATACCTGCTCACTGTGGTGCATGAGGCTTTTCACAGTCTGGTCCCAGTTTGTCTTGCCAGCTCTTCCCCCATATACCTGGGCTTCTTCCCACACCGGATAATGGGTTCTTTCCTGAACACACTGCACTCATAGATCTCAGGATCTCTGTGCCTTTGCTAATCCCAGGCCCTTCTCTGAACCAGCCTTACTCTCTGTTCTCTTGGAGAACTCACATATTCTTTATTGTGTCACCTGTGAAGCCTTTCCTGATTTCCCTCTTCTGCTCTTGTCATCCCCGGAGGAATTTACCACCTTTACTTCTTGCTTTCACAATTCCATGTTCACGTCAGCATTCTATCATTTTAACTTTTGTTACATTCTATTATAGTTCATTACTTGCACATCTGTTAGTCCTTGAGGTCCTGTTGTATTTATTTTTATGCAATGTAAGTGCTGAGTACTTTCCATAAGTTTTCTTGTTTAATCCTAACAACAGCCAAGTAAGTACTTTACTATCCTCATTTTGCAGATAAGGAAGCTGAGATTTGGAGAACTTTTAAAAACTTGCCTAAGTTTATACAGTTTAGTGAGTGATGGAGTCAGGATTTGAACCCAGGTGTCTAACTACAGAGCCTGTAATCTCAACTTCTTTGATGAGTGAAACAGTGAATAGAAATAAATAAAAAGGAATGGTACTTGCTTTAAAGAAGCTTTTTATCTAATTGTGCTATATTATAATGTGCAGATTATATGTGCTGGTGGAAATTTGAGAAAGGAACTAAGAAAAGTAGGACATTAAGAGTTGAAATGGCAAGCCCAGCCAGTAATATAGCTCACTTTGGGACCCAGGGTTCCAAACTCCCCATTCAGAGGCCTGGGTTTTGCCTGGCAAAGCTGACAAGTGCCCATCCAGTAAACAAACTTTGGTTTCCCAACCAAGGCCAACCTTAGTAACTGATGTTGAAACGGTATAGGACAAATAAGGAAAAGAAATAAAATAGACACAATCAATGATCCTTTCAAAACAGGTTTTTATTAAGCAGCTGTTAGAAGTGATACTGCATTTTCCTAGTAGCCTGGTCTTTGGAGTTTTCTGGTTTATTTTCAAAAGGAGTTGGCCCTGCTTGGCACAATCCAAAATCAGTTTTTGTTTTGACAGTGTTTTTAGATCTGTCTTTTCTCTCTAAACATCTTGGTGTCATTTCTATTACAGTTTATGCTGAAGGAATTTGAAGCACGTAGGCAACAGCATGAGCAGCTGAACGAGGCAGCTCAGGGCATCCTAACAGGCCCTGGAGATGTCTCTCCTTCCACCAGCCAAGTACAGAAGGAGCTCCAGAGCATCAATCAGAAGTGGATTGAGCTGACTGACAAACTTAATTCCCGTTCCAGCCAAATTGACCAAGCTATTGTCAAAAGCACCCAGTACCAGGAACTGCTCCAGGACTTGTCAGAGAAAGTGAAGGCAGTCAGACAGCGACTGAGTGGCCAGTCAGCCATCAGCACCCAACCTGAGGCTGTGAAGCAGCAGTTGGAGGAGACCAGTGAGATTCGATCTGATGTGGAGCAGTTAGACCACAAGATTAAGGAGGCACAGACACTCTGCGATGAACTTTCAGTGCTCATTGGAGAGCAGTACCTCAAGGATGAACTGAAGAAGCGTTTGGAGACTGTTGCCCTGCCTCTCCAAGGTTTAGAAGACCTTGCAGGTGAGGAATACACTGCTGCCATTATTAGTGGCAAGCCAAAAGGAGGAGTGGATTAGTGGTCCCAAGAATCTAGGGCGACCCTTAAGTAGCTTTTGGACTCAGAGTAGTGTTACTCTATCCCTTTGTCCACCTACAGTGAGGACTGCCGTGGTCATTACACATTGATTGGGCACTAGCAATATGTGAAGCTTTACACACCATAATCTAAGAGATAAGAACACTAATATAAATCTAGCCAGCAGGTAGAGATTCATAGAGGTACTTATAGGTGGACTTACACGCATACTTTCACTGATACTCACTTAGTTTCTTCATACTATATGTGTACGAACACACACATATACCATATATACAAAATTAGAACATGTTCTAGACTTTTTAGGATGGCCTTATACAAGAAAAAAATTGTCATTAATTTGTTGCCTCTTTTTCTAGAAACATTTATGGCTTTTTACCAGCTTAGAAGTTAAAAGTTTGCTTCTGTTACTCATATCACCTTACAAGGTTGATGTGAGGGTTAAATAGAGTATAGTAAATGAAGGAGCCTCGCTGTGTGCTTCTTTTATGGTAGACCCTCAATTAGCATTAGTTTCCTTTTCCTAAGATTAGACCATGTACTCTCAGCAAACATTTTAAATGCCATGTTCAGACTTGATGATTTAAATTTGATTTTCTCATTTCAGCTGATCGCATGAACAGACTCCAGGCAGCTCTTGCCAGCACCCAGCAGTTCCAGCAAATGTTTGATGAGCTGAGAACCTGGTTGGATGACAAACAAAGCCAGCAAGCAAAAAACCGCCCAATTTCTGCAAAATTAGAGCGGCTACAGTCTCAGCTACAGGACAATGAAGAGTTTCAGAAGAACCTTAACCAACACAGTGGTTCCTATGAGGTGATTGTGGCAGAAGGAGAATCTCTGCTTCTTTCTGTACCTCCTGGAGAAGAGAAGAAAACTTTACAAAACCAGCTCTTTGAGCTCAAAAGCCATTGGGAAGAGCTTAGTAAAAAAACTGCAGACAGACAGTCCAGGCTCAAGGACTGTCTGCAGAAAGCTCAGAAATATCAGTGGCACGTGGAGGATCTCGTGCCATGGATAGAAGATTGTAAGGTCAAGATGTCTGACTTGCGGGTCACTCTGGATCCAGTGCAGCTGGAGTCCAATCTCCTGAGATCAAAGGCTATGCTGAGTGAGGTGGAAAAGCGCCGCTCCCTGCTAGAAATCCTGAACAGTGCTGCTGACATTCTGATTAACTCTTCAGAAACAGATGAGGATGATATCCGGGATGAGAAGGCTGGGATCAACCAGAACATGGATTCCATTACAGAAGAGCTACAGGCCAAGACAGGGTCCCTTGAAGAAATGACTCAGAGGCTCAAGGAGTTCCAGGAAAGCTTTAAGAATATTGAAAAGAAAGTTGAAGGGGCCAAACACCAACTTGAGATCTTTGATGCTCTTGGCTCTCAAGCCTGCAGCAACAAGAACCTGGAGAAGCTAAGAGCCCAACAGGAAGTGCTGCAGACCCTGGAGCCACAGGTGGACTATCTGAGGAACTTCACTCGGGGCCTGGTAGAAGATGCCCCGGACGGATCTGATGCTTCCCAACTTCTGCATCAAGCTGAGGTCACCCAGCAGGAGTTCCTAGAAGTGAAGCAAAGAGTGAACAGTGGTTGCATGGCAATGGAAAGCAAGCTGGAGGGCATTGGCCAGTTTCACTGCCGAGTCCGAGAAATGTTTTCTCAGCTGGCAGACCTGGACGATGAGCTCGATGGCATGGGTGCTATCGGCAGAGACACTGATGGCCTCCAGTCCCAGATCGAGGATGTACGGCTGTTCCTTAACAAAATCCAAGCCCTCAAGTTCGACATAGAAGCCTCTGAAGCAGAGTGCCGACAAATGCTGGAGGAAGAAGGGACTCTGGACTTGTTAGGACTCAAGAGGGAGCTAGAAGCCCTGAGCAAACAGTGTGGCAAACTGATGGAGAGGAGTAAAGCTCGGCAGGAGCAGCTGGAGCTGACCCTGGGCCGGGTCGAGGACTTCTATCGGAAGCTGAAAGCACTCAATGACATGACCACAGCGGCAGAGGAGGGGGAAGCGCTCCAGTGGGTAGTGGGGACCGAGGTGGATGTCATCAACCAACAATTAGCAGATTTTAAAGTAAGTCTTACCCTTGTTTTTTAATCTTTTTCTGTCTAATATGTGTATTTCTTTTCTTGTAACTTGGAGACCGATTGAGTGCACATCTTAACTTCTGTCCCTGGTTTCATTATTCTCACTTCTGTCACCACCATAGCACACAGTTTGGAGACTAGACAGTCTCTTGGACTTCTGGGCAACAGGTTTGAACATTTTTCTATTGTAATCTGTTTTAATGTTTATAACCAATTAAGGGTATGGAAAGAAATGTCCAAACCTTATTTCTTACTCTAAGAATCTTCTCTTATGATTTCTTGAGATTTCAGATTAACCAATTTTGTAACAATAGTGAATGTTTGTTGAGGGCCCTGTTTTTCGTATCGAGGTATGAGAATCCATAAGATAAACGTGGGCTCATCTTGCTAAAGTGTGGATTTTTTCACAGATTTCGAGGGAAAATTATTGATGTATTATTGATGTATTATGAGACAAAATGAAAAATTCTCATGAATTATTAAGACCAAACATGACACTTAAGAGAAATTTTCCACTTGTAGCAAGTAGTGCTTAAGACTACACCTTAGACTCCTCAAGAGCACAAGCTCTCTGCCCGTACGAGAGCTTGAGAAGCACTGCCTTAACTGCAAAAATATTTTGATTCTTTGCCTGAGTCAGAATTTCCAGTCCTGAGATTTTGTGAGTCTATATTAAAACAGCCGGGAAGATGAGAGGAGTTGACTCAAAAGCGCAAATTTGCCAGGTCTGGGTTTGGAACCCAGGGCTGTCTGCTGGGTCTTGGCTCTCACTGCCTGAGCCTTTCACCCCAAGACTTAACCTAAAAGCACCTCGCTTCCCTGCTGGAGGCCTGTTTGCTTGCTTCTTCCTTCTTGGTGCCTGGAGTAGATTTGGAAAGGATACCTTACTTCCATCACCAGTGGTGATTGTTCCTACTTACACAGTAACACTCTGCCATCAGAGTTACTTAGTTCTCTCAGAGCCCCTGCCTGTTAGGATTCTTTCTGTTAAAAACATGGATGGAAAGGTGGTGTTGACACCAGGCCAGAGCCACGTGGTCCCGAAAAAGATCACAGATTTGTAGGCAGGATCCAGATGTAGAAAGATGGCTGTTTCAGAAGGGCCCTCTAGCCTGGGGGATGTTTAGCACACTAAGGTGAGACATTGGCCGGAGACCCCCTTACAGGGCAATGTGGAGCAACACAAGTCATCGTATTTGGGATTCTTGAGGCACCGGGTGAGGAAAGGGTAGGTAGAGAAGGTTCAAAGCCATGAGCCCACATGTTATCCTCTGGGAAATGCATACAACTAATCCAGTGGCTGGGTGGCCTTTCCTGCTTCACCACGTGGGCTTCTCTTCCCTCTTCCATTGTAAGCCCCTCAAAAGGAGAGGCTCTGCTACAGGCATGCTTCATTTATCTGATTTACTTGGATCTGGGTTACTTAGAATCAACTGTCTAACCAACTAAATGAGTTTTTTTAGAAAATTGAAGCTTATCCCTTGAGGCACCAAAGTAGTTTTATCAAACTAGATTCTGGTTTATATGGAATTATTTTAACTTTTATTTGCCTAATTTCCTAAACATTATATTGTATGTAAGTTCTTATGAGTGCAGGTTAACATTACTAAACAGATTATACTGTTCTCTACTATGGTGAGGCTGCTTTGTACTAAATGTTCTTAAATTACCATGCAGTTTGAGTTCTGTATTGAAGTCCTTGTTTAGGGCCTCTAATTGCTGAACTGGTTGGGTTGGATGTATGTGTATGTGTATGTATGCATGGGGGGATGTAGTTTCTGCCTTTTCCCCCATTGCCCTGCTATCAGCTATTATTTCTCACTGCTTTACTTTTCACTGCTGTCACTGAGTCTGCCTTGAGCAGTCTGTCCCTTCCTTCTGATCTTCTGTGAGCTAGAAAACAAACTAAACGAGCCTGTTAAAATTGTATTAAATATGACCTAGGATATAAAAAAGAATCCACAGGCAGGCATATATAGTGTTTGGATTTGAGGACAAGCGATTGTTTCCTTTTCATTTAATCCTTGGTTTCTAGAGACATTCTGAATTTTGACGCTGCTGAAAGCTTTTGAGAAATTATTGGACATTCCCATATTTTATTTGTATCCTAGTGTGTAGCCCAGCAGCACTCAGGGTTCAGTAGCCGCTTAGTTGCTTGGGATAACAGACTTGTTTTGCTGCTTTCTAAGAAGAAGCCTCCCACCACCGACACTGTGGATATGGCAGCTGGGGCCAGTGTGTGTATCTGCAGGGAACTGGTGGTGACAAGGCAAGATGAGAAGATGAGTGCGAGAAGGAGGGTGGTGAAGTTGAGTGCCCGTGTGTACCCTCCTCCAGCTGGGGGTACAAATCAGAAGCCTGGTTCCACAGGTCCACCTTGTAAAGTCAAGGGCTTTGGGAAGAGTTTTTGCCTCCTCCCAGCAAAGGTTTTGAGGCAGGAGGGGAGGAACACAGTACTGGCTTAGCTCATGCTGAGCTCATGGGAAGTGAAAACAATGAGAAGGGAAAAGCTCTGTGTGTCAGGTCACAGTTCCCTAGAGGCTGAGCCAAGGGAAGGTCTTTTTGGACCCATTCTGAGGACTGAGTCATTTTCACGATCTGAGCGTTGAGTTCCTGGGTTAATGTGCGGAGTAGTCCAGCGATAGATTAATCTTCCCTCACACCAGCAGCAGACCAGATGCATACAGTGTGACTCTGCTTTCAGATTCAAATTTTTTTAATAAGAAAGAGCAGAGATGAAGGTAAATATTAAAAAAACAGTGTTCGCTTTAAGTTTTCAACTCTTGTCTTTTTACAATGGGATCACGCTCTCAGCACAGAATCTGCTGTAGAGAAGAGGGTATGAATCTGTGAAACAGAAACGTGGGCTGTGCTTTGACCTAGCTGACTCCACGGGGGATGGTCAGAATAGAGAAATGAGTCAGGTCTGTGGAGAACCCCAGGCTTACTTGGGACTGTGCAACAGTGCTGAAAAATGCTAGGAAAGGCAGTTAGCCTCTGGGAAAAGTTATTTCCTTCTTAAATGAATGTGAAAGTCTGAAAGTCATTATTCCTAGGAAAGACTTTTCCCTCGATTGCTTCTGAATAACTGATAGAATCTGGACAGCCAGCGAGGACCTATCAGATGGGAATGGAAGAGAGTCCTTTCCCACTAAACAAGCAAAAGCCTCAAACCTCCTGAGTTAGGCACTTTACTGGGTTCTGCTCTCTGTTGGACGTAGAAAGGAAGAAGCCATTCCAGAAATCACGAAAGAGAATATTGAGCATGTTTGCAGAAAACTGGAAGCAGAAGACTTTGGCTCATCTCTTCAGGAAATTCTGTTTTCCTGAACAAGAGAGTCTCTGATTAGTGAGGAAAAGGAACTGTATATATATAACTAGAGTCTAACAAGAAAGGAGGGACCTTTATTTCACTGAAACTTAAGTCAAAGAATTCCCCCAGGGTGACCTTCCTAGGAAGGGAAGAGAAAGACTCCAGATTTGGAGAAGAAATCTGTAAGTCTGATGGTAACAAGAAGCTTTCCTCATTTTGAAATTCCCTATGTAGGTTTTGTAATCAAGAATTGAGATCATTGTTTTTTGTTTTTTTGTTTTTTTGCGGTACGCGGGCCTCTCACTGTTGTGGCCTCTCCTGTTGCGGAGCACAGGTTCCGGACGCGCAGGCTCAGCAGCCATGGCTCATGGGCCCAGCCGCTCCGCGGCATGTGGGATCTTCCCGGACCCGGGCACAAACCTGTGTCCCCTGCATCGGCAGGCGGACTCTCAACCACCGCGCCACCAGGGAAGCCCAAGAATTGAGATCATTCTGAGTCTTACACCAGCCCCTCCCTTGCACCCCCCTCAGGAACCACACCTGCCTCTCAGTCAGGGCGTGTGGAGGTTTGGGGTTTGGTGGGCTACAGGTAAGGCAGCAGGCTTTCTTAGGACTGTTCTCAGTCCTGATTCAGTCTGAGTAGAGCCCAGGGTATCTGGGGACCTCTATCCTACTCTGAAGCCAGAACAAGAAAGCCCCATAAACCGGTTCATCTGATTTTTTGGCCTCATGGAAAGCAAGCATAAGCTTCACTGTGAGCACGTGTGAAAACCCTTGGAGGACAGGGCCTGCCATGGAGCTGAGAGACTGCCAGTTTGCACAATGATAGATATTCACTCCTTACTTTCAAATAATTACAAAGACAGTATCAGCTCATCTTCGTCTTTGCCAGTTAGATTTACCAGAGAAGAAAGCAAGTGAGGTTAGCATTATCTACCTGCCCTTGGAGAGAAAGGAAATCACACTTGGTGTGACCTGTCTGTCACCGGAGGTTTAGGTCTCTCCAGCTTTACAGCCGTCAGGATAAGATGAGTAGAACCTCACCACCCCTGCCTGCCCTGCCTTGTGCTGACCCTTGGCCTGCCTTGGTTTTTGCCTTCTTCCTTAAACAAGGCTACTCCAATAGGAACTACTGGGGTCCAAGGAAGTAAAACGAATGCCCTAGAACAGGGTTTCTCAACTTGAGCACTCCTGATATTTGGGGCTGGATGATTCTTTGTTGTGGGCAGCTGTCCGGTGCATTGGAGGACGTTTAGCAGCATCCCTGATCTTTGCCCACTAGATGCCAGTAGCAACCTTTCCCCAGTGTGACAGCCAGAAATGCCTCTAGACATTGCTAGATGTCCCCTGGAAAGAAAAATTTTCCCTTCGTTGAGAACCATTGCCCTAGATAGGAGAAAAGTGCCACCTGTATGTGGGAAATTTAGGACTCAGTTGGAAAAGGTGCTCGTTAAGATAAATATTGACGTGGCACGCTGCCTTCTGGTAATCTGGTTATGACTGTGTAGTTAGCAACACCCTTAGGCCGGGCCCTGGATTCTTTATTTTTGCTGGTGCTGATCTGTGTTTGGTTTAAAAACCTCGTCCCTTTTCCTGGCATCTGCGGTTTCTTTTGCGTTGACTGGTTGTTGCAGGTGTTCAGCTGAGCATTTCTGTGGAGAAGAGGAACTTCCTTTGTGGAAATACTTGAGGGAGCTTCCTTGCTCTGTGCCTTTAAGGGGAGACTACAGTCTGTCCTCAGCCCAGGAGCTCACAGCTCTGGCCGCTGATATTTATAACCCTTATGTGACCATCCCCCTCTGCACCTCCCTCCCCCCCCGCAAGAATTCCAATGCTCTGTAATAATCCTCTCCACCCACACCGTAGCCGCTGGGTGGGGAGAAGGTGAAGGAGCCTTTAAGACCCTTAAGTTTGCTTCACGTTGAACTTTTTCCAGCCCCATTTTAAAGTATGGCCATTAATATTTTAAATATCAGCACCACAAGCAAAATCCCAAGATTGTAGCCATTACATCATCTTGAAGGAGCCTCACGCCTCAGTGAAGGTAGTAAAATCAAATGGAAGGGCGTCAAGAAAGTGTTGATGGATTTCACAAAAATCCATCTGGAAATTTTGATAGCAAAGGGAAGATTTTAAAGCAAAAGCGAATATATCCTCAACCAGAAGGAAGGAGTGAGGAGTTTCTCTTTGAATTTACTGAAATTCTCCACATGTAGTGTCAGCATGTAGCATTTGCAACCAAGATTGATCATCATGTGAAACATGTGTGTCCAGAAAAACTGGAATTTATCCTGTGCAGAACTTGTGTTTATTGTTGATTTTTGATTAGTGGACGTGATTGAGATAAGCACAGACTTGCAGAGCGGCGCTGTTTCTTGCTGTGTCTAGAATGCATGGTAAGTGGTCTCAGCCTTAGCCTAGTCCTGGGCACTTTCCAGCTAACTGGCTGGCACACAAGCCATAAGTGGTGATTCTCTAGGAGGTACGATGAGTTGCTCTTAAGGGCATTTTGTTGTTAGAGGTGGTTGGTTTACCAGGAATAAAATCAGTCCCACAGGGAGTCAGTTCAGGTCAGGTCACTGCACCAAAGCATTACTGCACCAAAAGGCTGTCTCCTGCCAGACAGACTCTTCCCAAGTCTCAGCTGTCCTGGTTGGAAAAACCTAGCTATGGGGAGAATGTGCTCCCTCCCCACCTTCCTTATTACTTTGCCAGTGCCACTACCGAGTACTTTTCAAATACCAGTCTCTGTTAGTGGCTGTGGCAGATTAATGGGATACACTTATCCCCTGGGCCTTCAGAAGCTATTTTCCTACCACCAGTACTGTGATTTGAAATGTGGACCTTTCAGAACTTTGGCCACCCAGGGATGAGAATAAGTGGTGTGCTGCAGGGTGATGGTCTGTGGATCACTTTTGGGGGGTTAGGAGGAAGGGGCTCTGTATTCCTTTCAGTCCATCTTTCTGAGCATTTGCTCTGGGCCAGTCCTTGTGGTGAGAGCTGGGGTCTCAGATAGTCTCTAGTTAACAGTGCAGTAGGAGAAACAGGCACAAAGAATTGCAGTGGTGGTGATATAGTGGTAAGAACAGTAAGAGAGACCTAAGTCTAAATTATCTCTGATCCTAAACCCCCATAAATCAGATATTTAAAATCCCAGTTGCAGGTAAGAAAACTGAGATTTGAAGATGTTAAAGTAACTTGTTCAAGCACAGAGCAAATAAATGTTAGAGCCGGGATTGGAAAGATCTGTTTGGCACCAAAGCTTGTGCTTGACCAGTGGCCCTCAATGGGGGTGGGAGGAGCAGTTTTGGCCCTTGGAGGACATTTGACAATGTCTAGAGACATTTTTTACTGTCACAACTGGGGAGGCTGCTACTGGCATCTAGCGGGTGCTGCTAAATTTCCTATAATACACAGGATAGCCCCTTACAATAAAGGGTTATTCAGCCCACTTCTAGAAATATAGGGGGTTTTGATATTTTGCCCTTTTCAGATTCCATAACAAGTAAGAGTTAACTGATGAAATAGTCCCATTGCCTGGGGAAGCTTCGTGGTTTTCCTCCCTTTTTTCAAAATTTAGTCAAGAAACAGTGTTGGTTCTGAGAATGACTTGTACAGATCTGTTGGATCAGGTCAGGATCTTGGTGAACTAATTTGAGTCAGTGGCTAAAGAATTCTCTCCATGCTTGACCAGTCCCCACCCCACCCTGCCTGCCACAAGGTTCCTGCTGTGGAAATCAATCAGCTGTGTATCTCAAGCTGCTTCCTGTAGGGTGTGTTATGGAATGGCATCAGCCCTGCACCAGCTGGGAGTACTGACCTCAGTGTGATTTTATCAGACTGTCTCTTTTGAGCCTTGCTATTTGGAACAAAAGATCCTCTGTTAGGAATGCAGAGAGCTAGTGTGATTGGACAGCTAGCGTGTATGCACATGGTTCCCACGGAAAAAACAGACATAAATTATGCTGTAGCCTTCTAAAACTTGGGCCTCCAAGGTGGTTTTCCCTTAGCATCTGTCTGTATTCACCCTTCTTTCTGTGAGTGCTATCCTTCCCCCAGATCAATGCAGGAGCCATCCGATCTGATGGATTAAGTGGTGGCATCCTGCAAAACTGGTCTGTGTCTGTGCCTCCACTTTTTTGCTTCTCCGGTCTTAGGAACCACATTTTTGATCCCTACTGTCTATCCAGTCTTGTTTCCTATATAGACCATTCACTCCATCCACTTATCCCAAACACTTCTTATTCATTTTACCTATTTGATTTCTACTCATACCTGACCTTCTCAAAATCTTCTTGATCGCCCCCCGCCCCAGGCTAGCTCACTACTTCTCCTGTTCTCTTAAATCACTTAATATGTGTAACTCATTTGGCCTTCATCATATACTGCCTAATTTTGGCGTTTAATGATTATATGCATTGTCCCATCCCTCATCTTAATATATCCATTTTTGTGTCTCTCGAAGTAGTTAGCATATGGGTATATGCATAGTTGGAGATTAGTGAATATTTGACTGATTGAATGAGTGCTCTTTACGCCACGTGAACTGTAGGATTCAAAATGCTAACTGTTCCGCAACACTTGAGGTAAATCCTTGTGTGTCCTGAGAAATTCTAATCCTAGCCTGGATTCCTCACCTCTACATCTTGCCTCTGGGCTCCCTTCCTTCTCTACTAGTTATCATATGTTAAAGAAACACAGTTTCATTTCAGTATTAGCCTGAACAAAGTAAAACTAAGGAATTTACTACTTGAGATGCACCCGAAGAAAGCCAGGTTCTGAAATACTGTCTTGTAGTTACCCATTACATTAGAGTCATTGTCATTTACTCAACTAGTTGACACCAAGAAGAATCTTCATACTTCATTCAGCTTGGCGTAGTGAGAAAAACTGAATACGAGGTTGTGTCAGAAATATTCAACTTTGAATTCTGGCTCTATCATTTACTAGCTGAGTGACCTTGGGGGAAATTACTTAACCTCTCTGTATAGTTATTTCAACTATAAAATGTGAACAGTGGTAAATCCTACCTTTAGGGTTTTTATGAGAATCAAATGAAGTGATGTAGATGAAAACCCTAGGCAGATATTAAATGCTTAATAAATGATAATATTCTTTTAAGAAGTGTATCCAGACACACAAATTATAATATTATGAAATCTTTTTAATAAGAAAAGGTATTCCCTTGGTGCCTACAGCTTGATCATTCCCCAGAAGTTCTGATCTAAGACCCAGCACCAGATTAAATTAGTTCTTTTTCTTCTTGAAAAAATGGAAATGATGAAGATAAAGTAAATTAGTTTGATAACAGCAGTGAAACAGGTGGATGGACAAAGAGCCTTCCTGAGCAGTTTTTCTGGGGAACAAATGAAGAGCTTGTTTCCAGCCCTATACCAGCAATACATAGGCAGGTTTAGGTCATGACTCCTTAACACAGCTTTAAATATACTATATGTACACATACATACATATACATGGTTATTAATTAATTTATTCATTCATTGATATCAGAATCCCACAGCCAGCAAGTTTCTCTGAGACCATTTTGACCTTGGTTTATGTGCTCTACAAATCAGTATTATTTTCAAATCATTAACCAGAATTAACCAGAAGCCATTATCAGCTCAGTGACTTCCCCAGTCACTCAGTTACCTAGCAGATCAGCTTTAATGATCTCAGGGTCCTTGGCCTAATTAGCTTTTAGCATAGACCATGTTACCTTCCTCTGTTGCCATACAATGGCAACTACCAAGTCAGCATCTTTGAGAGAGACACCTCTTAATATTAATCAATCTTTAATTAAAACATTAAGATGTGAGGGGAAAAAATATCAGCTTAATTTCAGAGGAAACAGCTTAAAAACACAGATACAATTAATCTCTCTGCCAAGCACATATACCAGATCAAGATGTTTTACAGAAAAGCTTTCAGCAAATATATGTTTCTAGTATTTGGTTGCGTGTATTTGTGAGCAAGGGAAGAAGAAGATAAGAATTCAAAGAAATTGAACCTGTCTTAGGTCTTCTCCAGCTTGAATTCATTGCATCCATTCAAGTAAACCATTTAGTATCTCTCTCATCTTGCAGTTCACTCCCAGAGAAAGAGCTCTGATTTGGGTCTAATTCTTTAAATTCAAACCTAAGTTGTTTGTTTGTGATCAGTGATAAGAATTGCTTTAGTAACAAAATGAAAGAGTTTTCAAAAATCTCTTGACTCTGTATTACTTATTTTACCTCCTTTTCTAACGTTGGAGAGAGGACCCCTACAGCAAGATTCCTTAGAGATTCAGCCCAGGGATATGTTTCATAGAAATAGCTAAGCACCTTTGTGAAGTTGCTACTTTGTGAAAGTTGTGAAGTCATGCCATCCTAGAATTGGAAAGGCTCCTCTTGGTGTTAAGTGAAAGCCCACATGGTCACTTTCTCAAGGAAGCCTCCCCTGAACCTCCAGACCACATCAGGGCCCTTGACAGATGCTCTCATAGCACTGTTTGCTTTTCCTTCAGAGTACTTATTGCAATTGAATTAAAATGAATGTCTGTCTCCTCTACTAGAACATAGGCTCCTGATCATGTCTTGCTCATCACTTTCTCCCTTAGTGTCTGGCATAGTTTAGGGCACGTAGTAGATCCCAATAAATATTTATTGAACAAATGAAAAGAACCAAGGCTACACCTTGTGGAATTACTTGCCTTAAGAGGATGGGAAGAGGAGCCCAAAGACACAAAAGAAGGACTGGCTAGAAAGGTACCATCAGTATAGCACAGTGTCATGGAAGCCAGAAGAAGAGTCGCAATAAGGGAGGACCAATACTTACTTTCTCACCACTGCTTATCCTTAATCCCCTACAGTCTGACCCAGCCCCCATTGCTGCACTGAAACCATTCTTTCGGAAGTACCTCCTGACATCCTAGTTGCCAAGGCTAGTGGCCTTGTCTAACTCATTGTCTTCCTCATTCCTTGTGCACCATTTAACATCATATCTTCTTTCTTAAAACCCTCCTGTCCGTTTACTTTCCTGACCTTGTGCTCTCTCCGTTTTCTTCTCTGGCTGCTCTTCTGCTTTCTGTTTTGGTTTGTCTTTCTACCTCCCCAACATGTGGTGCCTAAAATCCTGTCATCTGCCCTCTTCTCCCCTCTCTCCACACTCAGCCCCAGGATGTCCAACCCCTCACCGTTCTACAAGAGAAAGTTTCCACGTGTCTATCTCTGCCCTGAACTTCAGTCTTTCTGGACACCTCCACATGGGTAGCCTTTGAGTCCCTCACACTCAGTATGCTCCACATGGAATGTGCTGTCTCCTGCAGTGTTTTCTTCCTCCCTGCTGCCGTCTTACAGTACTACTGTGCCCTCAGTCTTCCAAGAGTAATATGACAGCCTTATTTTAAATTTATTTTTCCCCCTAACCTCTACCTTCTATCAGATCAGTTGTAAAGTCCAAATCGTCTGCCTCTGCAATTTCTTTATCACGCCCTTCTTCAGTTTCATGAGTCCGGGCTTTTGTTACCTGTTACCTAAACTGTGTAACCCTCCTAGCTGATTGTTCCACCTTCCATCTTCCCCAACTATGCTCTGTTCTATACATATTATACCAGTGCAGTATCAGCAGACCTAGGCTCAAATCTTAAGAGCTTAGGTGTTTAATAGCTGTGTTCCTTTGGAAAAGTAAGTTTAGCACCCCAAGCGTCATTTGTAAATTAAGGATTTGGATTTTTTAATGCCATAATATATATTAAACAGCAGTTGAATGAGCAGCCAGGCTCAAATTCTTAGGAAACTTTCCACACACCACTCAGTAACTCACATGACCCCCTGGTAAGTTAAATAAGTAAGTCTTGGTGTAGTCATGGTGTTCTGAATAAAGCAAAAGTTCACGCTTGGCATTCAAGGGCCTTCATGAACTGGCCTTGAGCTACTTAGCATTCTGACCTTTGCATATCTTTCCCTTGCATATATCCTATAACTTAAACCATGATAACCTTGAATTTGCTTCTTTAGGGTCCCTACCTCTTTAGGTTTCCTGCCTCTAGTCCTTCACTTAGAAATCCTTTCTTTACTGTCTCTGTATATCCAGATCCTAATGAGTAAATGTGATTCCCTCCGTAATCCCCTGCTTTCCTTCCTCCCACTCTTCTGTTAGACCTTTTCTCACTTACAAAGCCCTGTGCTTCTGTTAGGCCCTTTCTCA
Source organism: Stenella coeruleoalba (assembly GCF_951394435.1). Classification (NCBI taxonomy): domain Eukaryota; kingdom Metazoa; phylum Chordata; class Mammalia; order Artiodactyla; family Delphinidae; genus Stenella; species Stenella coeruleoalba. The sequence goes on from NC_137169.1 coordinate 31,611,737, forward strand.
CTTACAAAGCCCTGTGCTTTTGTCATCACTACTGTCTTGGGGAGTGGCTAAAGAGGGATTAATACACTGTCTTTTGGAAAGTCTACAAGCAGGAAAGGGCTTACAGAGGTCATGAGAGTTCCTGAAGAGTGTGTGGAAAGTTTTCTCATGAGTTCAAAAATACACGAGAACTCAAAGAGCATCAAAGTCCTTAGTATATCCCATTTAAAGCAAGCTTCACATCATGCTGCGTTGCTTAATGAGCCACTCTGTAGCCATCTTTATGTAATAAAAGGATGGTAGTGACGGATGCCCAACAGGTTCAGACGAATACTGTGGAATTTCCACTTGCCACTAAATAAACGCTTGTGAAGTCTAGAGATCATAAGATGAAAGGCATTTTGTAAATTTTAAATGTGCAAGATCCAACCAGCCTTCTGTCCCCTCCTCTAGTCAGCACTAATCCTCCGAGAGAGAGGTGGATGAAAAGGCAGTATAGAATCTGAGGAAGTGTGGATCTAGGGTCTCCAGATTTTCCTAGGAGGCTGGTGGTTTAAAAGTCGGGAGCAGACAAAGGCAAAGTGCCAAGTCCAAAACTTGGAAAGGGAGCTGTGTTAGGGTGTGAGGAGACTCCACCTTGCTATTTTAATTAGGAGACAGCAGGAAAGGCCAGGACTGTTCTTTCTTCCAAGTTCACCAAAGGAAAATCTGACACCAATTCTGTTCTTAGGAATTTTGAAATGAGTAGAGAATTCTTTGAACTCTGTAATCAATTAATTGGAAACTAATTTGAAATTTGGCATCAACACAGATATTTGTGTTATAGGAATGGGGGAAGCATCCAAAGGGGTGCTCCCTGTACTTCTCTTTTTAAAAGTTTACACACAGCATGTGAAATGAACAGATGCTTTTTTTTGTTGGAGCTGTCAGGGTAACAAGAAGTTGAAAGCTGTATCAGGTATTTATTTCAGTCACTGAGATGGCTATTGGCAGAGTTCCACATACCAAAACTAAGGAGAAACTCATGAACAGATTAAAAAAAAAAAAATAAGACATGGAGGAAAGAGACTTTGTGCCTCCTTTCCTTCTAAACACAAACTGATGATGTTACATAAGGAGCGAAGTACTTTTTGCGGGGGTGGGGGGCGGGATAATTGGCCAACTTTATGTAATCCTTTCCACAAGGCTGTGTTTGCATTTGGGGATGTGTTTGAATTTTGGGGAGATTTATCTGTAATGGTCTCCTAATACGCTAGTCAGAGAGTGTGACTTAAGCTGATAAGTAATTTGAATCTGAACTTCATAGTTGCTAAAATGCTCCACTTATTTATTTGTATTATAATATGGAGCATTGGTGAGAGTGGTGAGAATAAGGTAGATAGGTGTGGGGAGGGATTAAGAAAAGACTGAATTGACTGGCACCTGCCTTGGTGAGGAAACAGGAAAGGAATTTCTGGCCATGAAGTTTGTGATTCCACATCAATATCATTCTTTATAATAGAATAACCACCCACCCTTAGTCCAGAGCCAGAATTGCTCAGATTCTTCCGAACAGAGGGCCCCTGGCACACTAAACAGTCTGTTATGATATCTCAACACATAAGTGAGTGTATTTGGCCAGGGAGATTTGCTAGTGAAATTGATCTTGCCTTTCCTGGGTTTTTCCAGTTGTACTTAATAATTAAAGGAAAATTAAAACCCAGATTCCCTGAAACGTAAAGTTATCAGATCTGTAAGCTTATCAAGCCTTCCAGGCACATTGTGTTACAGTTTGAAGGGACCTTAAAATTCATCTTGAACAAACTGTTAGAGGAATTGTAAATCTCGTTCCCCAAATCTCTGCCAAGTGATTGCTTGAATTTCTGCTCAGACACCTCCAGGGTCAGAAAAGTCATCCCTTTAGGGGACACCCTATTCTTTGAATAGCTGTGAGAAAGCTCTTTGTCGGTTTGAAATCTGCCCTTGGATCTTAGTGTGCCAGCTTCAGTAGACATCCAGAACAAGCTTCCTTCCTCCCACTTCCCAGCCCTTTAGATACTTCATCATATTGCTTGGAAACTTCTCTAGGTCAAGCATTCTTGGTTCTTTCTGCTGTTTGTTCCTCAGAGGACAGTGTTTCTAGTAGTGTCTTGCAGTATAGGACCAGGAGGACTCAGGATTCTGGGGCAGCTCCTTTAACAGTTTTAGAACTAAAGAATATTCAAGTTAGAAGGGCTGTCAAGACACAATCTAGTCTGCACATCCTCCCTTTCAGTTACAGATAGAGTCTTCTGGATTTGAGTAGGCAGAAATTGATCAGCTTCAAAGTGAGAAATGAAGTGTAAGACATTTTGCCGGTCTTTTGGCTGCTTAATTCTGATCACAGGCTTCAGCTGACACCTCATTTTTGTCAAGGACCTCTCTGGCTCAAGTAAGCCTAAGGCTCAGCTCAGGGTTTCATTGCCAGATCTCCATACACCAACTATTGGCTTCACTTACTGTCTGTGTAAAGGACAGAAATAACTTTTCCATAAGTTTTACCATCTGTATTGACCACTTGGTCAATTCAGTAATTTATAGACTTTTTTTCCTTCATAAAATCAGAAAATGATCATCACAAAGGGAGCAGCATATTACACCCCTTCAGATATGAAGCTGCCTCTGGTGGACAGTTTCGTGGGTTGCCCTTTATACTTTCTTTGTTTAACAGTCACCAGATGACTAGATGGCTTTTCTTTTCTTTTTATAAATTTATTTATTTTTGGCGACTTTGGGTCTTCGTTGCTGCGCACAGGCCTTTCTCTAGTTGCGGAGAGCAGGGACTACTCTTCGTTGCGGTGTGTGGGCTTCTCATTGCAGTGGCTTCTCTTATTGTGGAGCACGGGCTCTAGGCGGAAGGGCATCAGTAGTTGTGGCTCGCGGGGTTGTGGCTTGCGGACTCTAGAGCGCACGCTCAGTAGTTCTGACGCACGGGCTTAGTTGCTCCGTGGCGTGTGGGATTTTTCCGGACGAGGGCTCGAACCCCTGTCCCCTGCATTGGCTGGCAGATTCTTAACCACTGCGCCACCAGGAAAGTCCTAGATGGCTTTTCTAAAAGCCAAAAAGCTGTGGACGGGATTGTGGGCCACTTTTCTCTAGTATTTTCCATCTTGAGACTTGAAATACCCATGCTTTTTAGCTGGCCCCAGGGAGCTCACGTTTCCTTGGATGTGCCCAGCAATAAAGGAGCCCAGGTATTTGGGCGTGGGGCACTGCTGCCAGCATCTCCACCGTCGCGCGGCCCCCCAATTCCCTACTCCTCAGTCATCAACACCATTCACATCTGTGGGCAAAGAAATCTTGGAGGGGGAATGGAACAAGACCTGACGTACGTGAGGAGCCGAAGAGAGAAGGTGCTGGAGTTTATCCAATAACTCGGTCCGAATTTAAGTGCCAGGTTTAAGGCTGGAGTGTTCTTGGGCCCGGCAGAGGCGCGCTAAAGGTGACATTGGAGGGACTAGGGACACCCCTTTGGCGGCAGAACCGAATCCGGGAGCGATGCGAGCGGCATCGCTACCCTGCCGGCAGATGGGGCCCAGAGTGGCCCTCGCCAGAGCCGGCTGGCTGGGGGGCGGCGGGAGCGCCCCTTCTGGGTTCGCTCGCCCTTGGGCTAGGAGCCCGGCGGGTTGGTACGCGGCGGGGGCAGCGGGGGCCCGGCCCCCGGCAGGAGGGCGGGGCTTTCCTTTGTCAGGGGATTTGCGCGGCGCGGCCGAGACTCACGCGGGTGTCGCTCCCCGCCCCTCGCCCTCTCGGGGGGCGGGGCTCTCCCTCCGGCCCGGCGGGGCGCGGTGGGTGTGGGCCTGTGAGCTGAGCGGCCGGCGCCGGGCTCCCTCGCCCGGAGCCGCGCAGAAGCCCCTCCTTCGGTGCCTCGGCTTCCAATCGCCTCCGCCGCCCCCTCCCTCCCGCTCGGGCAGCTCCCCGTCGCGGCTCCGCCCCTGCCCTCCTCCCCTAGCCGTCCGCGTCGCGCTCCCCGGCGTCCAGGGGGGCTGCCCGGGAGGGGCGGCGCGGGGAAGGGGAGGAGAGCCTTCCGCCAGCCGAGCACTTCCAGCGAGCGGCGGGCGAGCGGGCCGCGCGGCGCGAGGGAGGAGGGCTCGCCCCCGCTCGGCCCGAGAGGAGCCTTTTGTTCCCAGCCAGAAGTTTGCATGCCGGGACCGTGACAGCTGCGGGCGGGGAGGACGGCGGGGCCGGCGGCGGCGGAGAATAGAGGCGGCTGCTTGACATGCAGCCCGCGGCGCGGCGGCTGCGGGCCGGGAACTGGAGGCGGCGGGGGAGGCGGTGCCCACAGTATGCGGGACTCAGCTGCCGGAGGGACAAACTAACTTCCTGAGCGCGGGACCGGAGACCGGCGCGGCCGGGAGCCACCTGCCAGCCTGCGGTGAGGCAACCCTGGCCCTCGGGGCGCGCGGCACGGCGCGGGGGAGCAGCGCTGAGCGAGCCCTTCCGAGTGACTCTCGGCCGCCGCTGCAGCCTGCCGGCCTCTAAAAGGCCCGGCGCCGGGCTCCACTCGCCTTGTTTGGCGGCCACGGCGCAGGGCTGTTCTGGGAGCCACAACAATGCCATGATGTTTTGGAGACAGGAAGCCCCAAGCTGGCCGCGAATGAAGGACTTCCTGTGTTTAAAGTTGCAGGAATATCCGCCGACCAGCCCAGTTCAAATGCAAACACCCGAAGTAGGGAGGACGAATGGCTAATTCAGACCAGCTGGACTCTCCAGGGCTGGAACTAAGGATAAAATGAAAGGAATTCCTAGGAGCTTGGGCCATACTTGAAGACCAGAGGGGCTGTGCCATTGTTATTAAAGGACACAATCGATATAAATCCTCTGCTTCCAACTCTGCTTGGGTGAGAAGTGAGTGGAACTAGATATTGAATAAGACTTGTCAATATCAGATGATTTTTTAAACTAAATTGGAAAGAGCAGTGCTCTTAAAAAAACAAAAAAGCCATAGAAGGAATTATTTTGTTTGTTGAATACATTGTACCGTTTATTTGCCTGCAAGTATGAGGCTGCTAACCTGTGAGGAAAAAGCTGTTCTTAGAGCGTCTCTCAGAATGGTTTCAAAGTGGGACTTCCAGGCCTTTCTGGAGGGAAGTTCCAATTGGTGGTTTGAGGTTACGAACATGTAAAAGGATTTTTAACTTAGCAGAATGCATTTTGGGGGAACCCGTGAGAAACTTTTTAAAGGTTGATGGTTCATCTTGTTTGAAAAATATGGGTAAGCCACTCAGCAGGCCAGACTGTTTAAGGCAGAACCCCATCTGCCTGGGGAAAGGAGAGGAAGAGGATGGCTATATAGAGGATTGCTATGTTCCGCAGCGATCTATATATGATACAATGAGGATAAATGAACAAATTGACCAGGGGTCAAAGCTTAATCAGACTTCAAAAAGCACCATGGAAAAGATAGAAGGAAGTACTATATCCAGCAATGGTACATTAGGAGCAGCAGCTAATGTTTTTGAATCCAGAGCACCAGAAGGCAAAAAGTTGGATGAGAGAATAATATTTGATGCACTAAAGCTAAGCAGTGATGTGCAAAAGTCAGCACCTGTGCCACCCAGAAGGCGGCCAAATGCAGAACGCAAAGACAATGTTAACAGGAGATCATGGAAGTCCTTCATGCCACCGAATTTCCCAGAATTTGCAGAAAGGATGGAAGCTTCTCTCAGTGAGGTTTCCGAAGCTGGTGCTTCAAATCCTTGCTTGCAAGAGAAGAAGGAATCCAGTTCTGCATTAACAGAAATGGACCACAGGGAACCTAAGTCAGAGTCCGTAACTCTGGAACATGTGTCCAAATCCATAGGTATTCCAGAAGGGCAGGATGTGAAAACCTTAGGTGGAGATTGCCAAGACTTCAGATTTCAGCAGCACAGTGAGATCTCTCCCCGTGAATTCCAGCCTCTAGAGTCAGAAGCTGCAGCAGCAAGTGGTAACACAGATGTAACGCAGGAACACAGATTCTCAAGTGCAACCTGGCCCAGAGCCATGAAAAGTTTGGCTAAGGGAGACTTTGGCGAGAAGCAGCACCCCCTTCAGGACACAGGTTGCACTGTAGAAATGCCACCTCTCTCCCCTTGCCTGAGTGAAGAGCTGTTGGATCCAGAGTTGCGTATTCTCATAACCCCCAGCCTGAGAGAGAAAACAGAGTCTGAGCTAAAGTTTGAGGAGGATGAGCGATGGATCATGATGGAGGCTGAGGAGGAGTGGGAGGAAGAGAAACTGTCAGAGAGAGGAAAGACTTTTCTAATGGCAGATGAGGAAAAGAACAGCCTGGCAGATGTTTTCGAAGAAAGAGAGCAAGCAAACACTGTAGCAGTGGTGGAGGATGGAGCCGACTTCTCAGCTGCTGTCTTGGGGACTTTTGACCACCTAGCTCTTGGTCAGATCTGTTGTTCTGATGACCCACAGCCAGCTAAGAACCTTTTGGCGTCTGTTTTCAAGGATGCATCGCTTGATTACAGTTGTGTCCTAACAGGTGAGAGTGCTGTAGGAGAACTGAGAAACAGAATTGCTCAGGGGCTAGAGGGTCTTGTTTCAGATTTAGAATACACTGTTGGTCCTGCCGATTCAGAGCAACTCTCTGACACAGATTCAGTGCAGATGTTTCTTGAACTTGAAAAGGAGTGTTTATGTGAAGAAGGAGTAACTCCTTCAGTTGAGCTGGAGACCCGAGCCTCTTCTGAAGGGCTGGCCCCATCCCAGGATGCAGAAAATTCACTTGTAATTAGTCATTTTCCAGGGGCTGCCTTAGAAAAGGAGCATGTAGGCCTTTTAAATGTAAGAGCAAAGGACTCTGATCCTGGGTTGGATTGTGACTATTTTAATGCCCTGGATTCTTCTCAGGTGCCTAATACTTTGGAACTTACTGCCTACTCTGATACCGTGAGGGACGCTTCCACTGTTAGTGAGGAGGAGGGTGAAAAAGTGCCTTTTAGCCCTGAGACTGCAGGGGAATTTAACTTTAGACACCCAGCTGATCTGGAGTCACCAGGAAAGCCAGACCCAGGAGGATTGTCCAACTCTGATCACAGGGCTTCTCATGAAGAAAATGTATCAGGCTTTGAAGCCAAGCTGGCCAAAGAAAATGGCAGTTTGTCCCAGCTGGACTGTAGTGAAGCTGAGGGGAATGCTGAGGAGTGTGTGGACAGAGTCCCCCTCAGTTCTGCTGTTAGCTATGAACTAATAGATGTTACCTCAGGATCTGAAGTAGAGGCGTTACCATATGATTCACATTTACTAACAGATGAGATTCATTGGGAAGGTGAGAAAGGAGCTATTAATCAAGGAAATAACAGTCTGACTTCCTTGGGAGATGTGGACCTTTGTGAATTGTTGTTCGTGGAAGGAGCTTGTGATGAGGATGGTGAAGCACAGGCACTGGGTTATGATGCCAGGCTGGAGGACCGAGCCCCAGCACATCTTCCTAGAGACCTCCCAGAGTGGGTCTCCCAGGATCTCCAGAGGAAGTCCCCAGAGTCAGAGATCCTGAGTCTGCACCTGCAGGTTGGAGGACTGGGACATAGCAGAAATGGAGTGGAAACTGTGAATGACATAAAGCCCAAGCTGAATGTGGCCTCATTGGAGGGAGGGGAAACAGAAATGAGAGATTCAGATTCATTGCTAAATATCCTTCTGGAGGAACAAGTTACCAAGGCTAGTAATACAGAACCAGTTTTGGAGGAATGGATATCCATCCCACAGAAGCCTGACCCAACTGCTGCAGTGCCCACTGTAGAAGAAGATGCCCTAGATGCTGCAGTGCCTGCCCCAGAGGGAACTGCTGTAGCTGCTCTTACAGTGCCCTTCCCAGAGGAGGGTATACCTGTTGTTCCAGTGGCCACCATGGAGGCACATGTCCCAGCTGCTGCAGGATCAGCCACAGAGAGGGCTGCTGCCCCAGCTGTTGCAGTGCCTGCTCCTGAGGGGACTGCTCCACCTGCTTCAGTGGCCATCACAGAGGAGGATGTACTAGCTGTTGCAGAATCCTCCCTGGAGGGGACTGTTCCAGCTGCTGCATTGCCCACCCCAGAGGAGCCTGTTGCCCCAGCTGCTGCAGTGCCCACCACAGGGGAGCTTGCAGCTCCCACTACTGTGGTGCCCACCCCAGAGGAGCCTGCTGCCCCAGCTGCTGTAGTGCCCACCCGAGAGGAGCCTGCAGCTCCCACTACTGTGGTGCCCACCCCAGAGGAGGCTGCCACCCCAGTTGCTGCAGTGCCCACCCCAGGGGAGTTTGCAGCCCCAGCTCCTGCAGTGTCCACCCCAGAGGAGTCTGCAGCCCCAGCTGCTGCAGTGCCCACCCCAGGGGAGTTTGCAGCCCCAGCTGCTGCAGTGTCCACGCCAGAGGAGCCTGCCGCCCCCACTACTGCAGTGCCCACCCCAGGGGAGCCTGCAGCCCCAGCTGCTGCAGTGCCCACCCCAGGGGAGCCTGCAGCCCCAGCTGCTGCAGTGCCCACCCCAGGGGAGCCTGCAGCCCCAGCTGCTGCAGTGCCCACCCCAGGGGAGCCTGCCGCCCCAGCTGCTGCAGTGCCCACCCCAGGGGAACCTGCCGCCCCAGCTGCTGCAGTGCCCACCCCAGTGGAGCCTGCCGCCCCAGCTGCTGCAGTGCCCACCCCAGGGGAGCCTGCCGCCCCAGCTGCTGCAGTGCCCACCCCAGGGGAGCCTGCAGCCCCAGCTGCTGCAGTGCCCACCCCAGGGGAGCCTGCAGCCCCAGCTGCTGCAGTGCCCACCCCAGGGGAGCCTGCAGCCCCAGCTGCTGCAGTGCCCACCCCAGGGGAGCCTGCAGCCCCAGCTCCTGCAGTGCCCACCCCAGGGGAGCCTGCCACCCCAGCTGCTGCAGTGCCCACCCCAGGGGAGCCTGCCATCCCCACTGCTGCAGCGCCCACCCCAGTGGAGCCTGCTGCCCCAGCTGCTGCAGTGCCCACCCCAGGGGAGCCTGCAGCCCCAGCTGCTGCAGTGCCCACCCCAGGGGAGCCTGCCGCCCCAGCTGCTGCAGTGCCCACCCCAGGGGTGGCTGCCACCCCAGGGGAGCCTGCTGCCCCAGCTACTGCAGTGCCCACCCGAGAGGAGCCTGCACTTCCCACTACTGTGGTGCCCACCCCAGAGGAGGCTGCCACCCCAGCTGCTGCAGTGCCCACCCCAGGGGAGTTTGTAGCCCTGCCTGCTGCAGTGTCCACCCCAGAGGAGTCTGCAGCCCCAGCTGCTGCAGTGCCCACCCCAGGGGAGTTTGCAGCCCTAGCTGCTGCAGTGTCCACCCCGGAGGAGCCTGCCACCCCAGCTGCTGCAGTGCCCACCCCAGGGGAGCCTGCTGCCCCTACTGCTGCAGTGCCCACCCCAGGGGAGCCTGCTGCCCCGGCTGCTGCAGTGCCTGCTGTGGAGGAAGTGTTCCCTGCTGGCGTACCCTTCCAGGGAGATACTGCCCATACTGACTCAGTGCCTGTCTTAGAAGAAGGAAGTCCTGTTCTAGAGGAGGCTTCCCCTGCTGGAATGTGGATCAAGGAGGACCTTGATTCCCCAGCATTTGGAATGAAAGAGGTGACTGGCACAGTGCTGCATGGGAAAGTGCCTCTGGCTGCAGTTGATGGATTAAATTCAAATGAGGTAATTGTTGCTCATGTTGTTGGGGAAGGATCTGGAAAGTAAAGTGAGATTTGCAAGTTCTCTGACTTGGTGGTGATTAGAAAGGGCACAGATTGTTCTTTCTTTGGTTCCCTTTGAGGTGTCTGGGCTTTCCTGGGCTTTTTTGGTCTTTTTATTGAGTTTATGGGGAAAATGTGTTTTTATCTGCTGAAAAACTTCATAATTCAGACTCATTGTTTTTAATTCAGACATAAGCAAAACCCAAAGAAAACAGGGATGTAAACAGTTTTTGGCTTACATTTTGAAAAAGATTATTAACAAGAAAGGGTGATTCTGCTTTTGAATTTTACAATAAGCATGTTCTTTCCTAAATCAAGAGGCTGCTTATTCATCAGTGATGTCAGCAGTCAGGTAGAGGCTAGAATGTGGACTTTGGAGTGAGACCTGGAGTAGTTTTTAACCACTCTGAGACAGTTAAATGTCCTGAGGCTCCAGTTTCTTCATTTGTTAAGGCAGAAGAACCCTATGAGGGTTGTGAGGATAAAATGAGATAATCCATTCAACGCACCAAACATAGAAGATTTCAATTACTATCAATATGCTCCCCCCTTCCCCTTTCTATCTGTCTATTTATTTATTTATTTATGGCTGCGTTAGGTCTTTGTTGCTGCTCACGGGCTTTCTCTAGTTGCGGCGAGCAGGGGCTACTCTTCATTGTGGTGCGCAGGCTTCTCATTGTGGTGGCTTCTCTTGTTGTGGAGCAGGGGCTCTAGGCGCGCGGGCTTCAGTAATTGTGGCACATGGGCTCAGTAGTTGTGGCTTGCGGGCTCTAGAGCGCAGGCTCAGTAGCTGTGGCGCAGGGGCTTAGTTGCTACACGGCATGTGGGATCTTCCCGGACCAGGGCTCGTGTCTCCTGCATTGCCAGGCGGATTCTTAACCACTGAGCCACCAGGGAAGCCCCCCCACACTTTCCCTTTCGAATAGATATGTTGGTTAGTTGAAAGAATTCACCAAGGCGGGTTGGAGGAAAGCCATATGTAGATGTGTGAATAACAGTTTTTTAATACAAATGTGTGTTTTTAAAAGCCTAATAAGGCACAATAATATTTATGAAAAAGAGACATTTTAGTCATCTTGTCAAACTTTGTATCCTGAAGCAGTCACTTTTCCTTTCCTGGACCTCTTGTTTCTTAATCCATAAAATGAGAATTGGGCTGATGTCCTCCTGGGTCTCTCTTAGCTCCAGGATTTTGAGATTCCTGATGTTAGAAAACAGAATGTGTTGTGAACCCTCTTCCCAGGCTTCCTGTCCTTGAGCATATTCTTGGTCAAAGGATTTTGAAAGTGGCAGCTTTCTGCAGTTCACCGTCCTGTCGTCATTTGGTCGCTGGTAAGCAGTGAAGGAGTTAGAAGTTTAGTCAAATACAGTCAGGGGTTACTGACTGAGGAGATGGTTTTGATTTTACACCATCCCCGGGACCCAAAACAGTGCCTTCTTCATAATATGCCTTCCCTGTTGCGAGTGGATGAATATTAATCTCCTGAATATCCATGGATGCTGCAAGAAAGCTGGGTTCACCCCATTGCAGAACCTTCCAGGGCAGCCTTAGCTGGAGGACCCATTAAACATGCAGCTGCCAGCAATGAAAAATCGTCTTGATTGTAGGCTATAAACCGTCAACTGTGCCACAGATCCTCCTGCTTAGCCGAGTGATGGTAGTGTCACCTGGGCTTCACCAGTTATTTTGTAATTAGGCATCCCATCAAATTAGAATGCATCACCTTTCAGATTGAGGGATTTGATTCAGTTTTCTGAGTTTTACTGAATTTGGGATTGACACTAAGATCCCAGCAACCTATCCAAAGTCACCAGCATTCTTGATTATACAGAATATTTCTAGTATAAAGCCTACAGCAATAATCAATGAAATATAGGGATTACATTATAAAGAGCCAGTCACATCTGCATAAAGGAAGAATATTCAGAGAAACCCTTAATATCAGTCTCTGGGATCTCTGTTTCCCCATCTACAAAATGAGTAGGTGGGGCTAGGTAATCTCTAAGGATCCTTCCAGCTACAGGAGGTTGTCATTTTATGAAATATTGCCTGATATAAATGACAGGAGAAGGAAATTGTAGCCCAGCTGTAAAATCTATGATTTAAAATGAACTGCTTTAGATCCTCTGCATGTGTGTGTACAAATGTACACATGTATACATGGTTAAAATAGATAAAAGCTTTCCAATTGCAATCGCAAGAAGGTTTGATAGAGGAAGCAAAAGGCCAGAATTTGCTTGCTATTTCTGTAGTGGGATCCTAGGCCCACTGAGAACAATATGTGGTTCTTTAAGCCCTCTCCTCATGTTTAGATTTCCTTAGTCTTATTTCCAGTCATTGGTTCAATGGAAGAAAAAAACCTTTTGTATAAAACAGTGGTTCGATAAAATTGAAATTTGCCAAGAAAGTCTCTTGAAGCAAAAACTGGGGAGCCCCGCAACTTCGGTTCAGTGTTTGAATACTCAGCTGATCAGCAGAACTTTTATGGATTTGTTTGCTTTCTCTAACACCATTTCTATGCAAGGATTCATTCATTTACTGGATAAATATTCATTGTGTAGCTACTCTGAGCCAGGCACTGGGGCTTCTGCAGTGAATAGCATCGGCATGGTCCCTGCCCTTGTGGAACTTATACTGTAGTAGGGGAGGCAGACATTAAACAAAAATGACACAAATACATGGCTACAAATGTGGCAAATGCTTTGAATAAAAAATAAAGGTTATGATGAGAAACAATAGGGGTATTTAACTTCAATTGTGGTGTCAGGGAAGGAATTTTAAAACTAAAACCTGAAGGATAAGTTATTTAGTTACTTAGAGAGTCAGAGGGAAGAGCATTCCAGACAAAGGAAATGGTAACTGGGAAGAGCTTGGCATGTTAGAGCTAAAAGAAAGCCAAGTGGCTTGACCACAGTGAGCAAGGGTTCCGGAAGAGTGCCTTGCAGTAAACCTGGAGAGTTAGGAAGGGGCCAGATGATGCAGGGGCTGAGAAAGAAGTCCTCAAAAGGATTTCTACCTTAAGAGCCGTAAGAAGCTATTGAAAGATTTTAAGTAGGGGAGTGAAATGATGTCATTTACGTTTTTTAAAAGATGGCTCTCAGCTTAAAGATAGAGAAAACTGGTTCACACTGACAGTAAACATTCTCAACATTATCCGGGGTTTATAATTCTCAGATTTCTTTTGTCTTATATTTGTTAGTTCGTATTATGATTATTGACATGGAATACAGAAAACACAGAGCGGTTTGCAACTTAAAAAAAAAAATCACACTGGCTACTGTGTTTAGAGTGGATTGCAGGGGATCAAGGACAGAGTAAACAAGCCTGCTAGATTACTGCAATTGTCCAGGTGGCTTGGACTAGAGAGATGTCAGTGGATTTGAAGACAATTGGATGGATCTAAGATACAGTTTGGAGGCAGAATCAATAAGACCTGATAATGGCTTTCATATTGGGAGAGAGTGAGGGGGAGTTATCAAAGATGACTTCTAGTTCTGGTTTGCACAACTGAGTGCATGGGTGTTGGAGGGTGGAGGGAACAAAAAGTACTCATTAAACCGAGAAGGCATCTTGAGACCAAAAAAGGAGGCAGTAGCTCCATATAATCAATGGATCAGTTTATTATAGGGTAACTTACTGTCAGGGTGAGATTAGACAGACAACAACTCGAAGCATTCGCAGCTGTACTCTGCACCGCCCAGGGGGCCACTGGGGCAATTCTACAGTTAACCTAGGGTCTGGGGTTTATGGGGTGGGGGCAGCAGGTGCTTGGAAACAGGACGTGCATTCCTAAGTCAAGATTTATGAATGGGTACTAGTCTCATGGGCGCCAGGAATATATGTCAGTGAAGGTTTTCATCATTGTTTGGGGACTAACAGAGCATAGGGGCTACTGGGTCCTGATGATTATTAAACAATATCTATTATCTACAAAGCCCGTGACAGCAGAGAAGTGATTTACTGTACGGTACAGTCCTGGGTTGGGTCAGCAAAAGGATGCGAGAAGCTCTAAGGGCCCAAAATGGCGTCAGTTATGCTCACAGCCATACAATGGGGGCGGTAGTAAATTGCTTAGGGAAGAACAGACTTGGGGAAGAGGAAATTAGCAGGTTCGATTTTGGAATGTTTAAGTTCAAGATGCCTGTGATTCATTTGTATGGCAATATTAAGCAAGTAGTTGGATATCCAGATTTGAAATTCAAAAGATACTTATAAATTTTAGAGTGATGAGCATTTATCATGGTAAGTATTTAAAGCCGTAGGAATGGATAGAATTGCTTAGAGGAGAGTGTGGAATGAGAAGAGGGCTCAGGACTGACGTGCTACTCTTATCCCTACCCACAAAGGCTAACATTTGGAGATATAGAAGAGGAAGCGGGCAAAGGACATCAAAAAAGGATCAGTCAGGATGAAAACTGGGAGACTGTGGTGTTACCAAAGATAAAAGCATTTGAAGAAGTTCTTTGGGAAGTTTTCTGTTTTATGTCCCTGTTACATCTTACAGCCTTGCAATAATTTTTACTAGTGTTCCGCTCTGGGAAATGTCTGCCAGCACTGGTTAGTTAATAACATGGCACAGTCCCACTGAAATAGTAAGGAGTAGGAATTTAATGTATCCTAAAAGCACTGGTTTTGCACAACAGCTTTATTTGGGAGTTGAGAGAAAAGGAGCAAGTGTTTTCAAATTTACTTTCTTTAACATTCTGTTCACTGGTGTTCAGTATAAATATTTAAACAGTACTTAGTATCTAGAGGCACTTTCATATATTTTTTAACCTCTGGGGGAAAAAATGAGACAAATACCCATTCCCTGTCAACTTAATCCATAGAGTGGGCATGGGAAATGAAGTAACCTCTAATGCTTCTATGTGAAATCTTCACGAACAAAGTAAATCCAAATTTTAAGAAAAGAATTCGCTGTATTATATGAAAGAGATTGTTAAGCTATTTAAATTTTATTTTTGCTTTTCTGTGTCATTTACATTGCTAGCCCATAGAGCTTCTTGCCAGGAGAGGAGGTATTCTCTGTGTTGCCCAATATATTAGGCCCTAGCCACACGTGGCTGTTGACCCGATGAAATGTGGCTAGTGTGGTTGAGGAACTGAATTTCTAGTTAAAGAGCCACAAGTAGCTGTTGGCTACCATATTGGCACAACAGAGAAAAAATTAAATGTCAGTCATAGCATGAGACAGGATTTAATTACTGAGTAAAAGGGGGCTCTTCAGTGTGGACTTGACATCTTCTCTCTGTACCTTAGGCATTTCTGCTTTCTTTGCCTTTCCAACCCCTGCCCCACAGCCGTTTTGTTGCACTCAAGCAGCTTAAGCCGTGGGAGTTGTTTTTCCCCCCTCTGCTCTGATTTTTCTGCAGTGAAAACATCTTTAACACAAAATAGAATCATAGCACTTGCTTTCTCTGGGAACCATTCTGTCGGAGTAACAGTCATTTTTAACTGAACTGCCTTGTAGTGTTGCCTAACAAAATATGGTGTAGTCGGATTATAGTGTAAAATGAAGCCCACTGGTGAGTACCTGTATAACCTTCCTTTTTCAGTGTTCCCTGGAGCCTTTCCTCCCTGGTGACTCACTTGTTCAGCCACAGACCACTCTTGCTAGAATCACTTTCCTAATCCTAGTGTGATCTGTGGTCTCACATAGGCCAAAACTAGTCTTACCCAAACTTATAATTTTCTTTCACATTTATTTTTGTCCTCTTCGATTTTCTGTCATTCTTTGGCTTTAATTGGCTCACCTGTCTTACTGAAACTGAAGGAACTTTTTATGGAAGAGAAAAGAATGGAAATAGATCGAGACTAGTGGAAATATGGCTCATTTTATCCTCTGATAATTGAGAGAAATCTGATCTTAGGGACAAATATTTATCTCATTCTTTTCCTTAATACCATTAGAGTGGCAAAAGTACTGTTCTCTTGTGACTCTTTGTTTCCTTTTAGAAAGTTCCAAGTAATAATGGACCTTGACTGCATTAGAAAGAAACATTCACATGGCTTGTTATACTTGTTCATATTGTTTTAAAATGCCATTGTTTCATGGTGAACATGGATATATAGTATCATTATTTTAAAAATATTTTATGTATACCTGCATCTTACTCAGAGTAGGTGCCTGAAGTTGTTAAGGACATCTCCCAGTATTACTGGCCCATTTCCCTTTGTAATCAGAAGAATACTATTTCAAGATTATTGGCTGTGTGTGGTCTGTGGCCTTGGAACAGAATGGAGTTAAATAGCCACAGGGGGATTAAGCTATGAGGTTGGTGTTCTTCACACCATTAATATGTTTTGGCTAATTGAGTTATTAGTCCAAGTCAGAGAAGAGCCTTGCATGTATCAGAGGTCAATTAAAGCTATTCCCCAAGGTATTCTTAATCTTAAATACTAGTCAGTCTTCCCTTTTAGGACTGATATGCATCACATTTCATGATATCTTGAGGCTGGTGCTGCTTTTATTCTCTATAGCTTTTTGCATTAAAAATTAAGAAGATTAAAAAACAAACAAAGACAAACCATGAGTCATTGAGTTAAATGCCTAAGTAGTGTTGTAACTCTCTGTAATTACTTGTCCATAAGAGAATGTATGTATTGAAATATGAAACCACGTTTCCTTGATCCTTTCCTGTACAAATGGCTTGTTTTCTCTTGTTATTCCTGGCCGTCCCTTGTTAAATCATACATCTCCCAAGAATAACCAGTCGCTGTGTGGTGTAGAGGATCTCATTGCCTTTAGATTAAATCTTCTTTGGCTTACAATTATCTAGATGTTTCAGAAAGAACAGGTGGATCCTCTTCAGATGAAACTACAGCAGGTGAATGGACTCGGCCAGGGTTTGATCCAGAGTGCCGGAAAAAACTGTGATGTGCAGGGTTTGGAACATGACATGGAAGAGATCAACGCTCGGTGGAACACATTGAATAAAAAGGTGAGTATACCGGGGATGGAGGGCAGAGAAAAGAGACATTGCAATCTCTGGTTTCCCTGGCACCTGAATGCAAATAAAAATTTGCAGTTCCAGTCTGTAGTTACAAAAAGGGGTGAGTAGTCATTTAAAAGCTCTCTCCTTTCTCGTAATGAACCTCCATGTCTGTGATACAGGTTGCACAAAGAATCGCACAACTCCAGGAGGCTTTGTTGCATTGTGGGAAGTTCCAAGATGCCTTGGAGCCATTGCTCAGCTGGTTGGCAGACACTGAGGAGCTCATAGCCAATCAGAAACCCCCATCTGCTGAGTATAAAGTGGTGAAAGCACAGATCCAAGAACAGAAGGTAAGTGAGAATGTTGGGGCAGTGAACTGTAACAGCCGTAGGGAATGACAGACAACACATGTGCTTATGGTTTCAGGAGCATATTCAGGAGTTTTAGTAGAATCCTAACCTACCTTGTGTGATCCAGAAAAGAAAGACAGAAATTGATTTTCATCATCTTACTTTATAATCTCCTAGATTACCATGACATGTATTGAACTGAACCATTTTGCTTGTTCACTTATCCTATTTCAGTGTTTCAGTCACCACTTTATCTTAAGAGGTTTTTAGTGTTTTTTGGGTCAGCAGTATTTAAATAATGTATATCATGTATAGGGTTTTATCTATATATGTATATATTTTTGGTTTAATTTCCATTTCAGTGCCTTTTTCTCCCGGTTCAAACTAAGTTCCCTATCAGTCACATAATGATAGTCACTGCTCCATTTAAAACCCTAAGTGTATGAAAAGTTTATATGGGTGGTAGGAATTATATCTCATGTTTTTGCCTTAGGATGAAAAAAAAAACCTTCATTATTCAATTAAACTTAGGGCTCAGTGGGGTGAGGTTTTGGATTTTGTTTGTTTCAGATTTTAAAGTGACCCCATGTTATCACTTTTCATTCCTTTTAAACATGTACATCAGTTGCTCCAGCGGCTCCTAGATGATCGAAAGGCCACAGTAGACATGCTTCAAGCAGAAGGAGGCAGAATAGCCCAGGCAGCTGAGCGGGCTGATAGAGAGAAGATCACTGGGCAGTTGGAGAGTCTTGAAACTAGATGGACAGGACTACTCAGCAAGGCAGCAGCCAGGTAAAGCCATTGGGGTTTTGAGGAATATAGGTCCGAGGCGGTTTCTGACTTGTATCACTGAGGTGCTCTAAGAGCCCCTGGATGATTCATACAGTGCTTTGGTAGGTGTTTAACGGCTTTTGTCTTGAAGAGAGAGAAGTTTTTAGAGGTGATCCTCATAACCAGAGTAACTCAGGAAATGAGCCTCAGCTACTCCATAAATTTCTGAGACCTAGAAGACTCATTGCTCTTTGGTGGTGTTCTGTTGCAGTATAATCTTGGTTCCAAACAGCAGACGCAGACTCCTACAATCCAGCCAAGTTATTTTCTGAGTTTTGGAAACAGATTTTTTCCATTCATATTTATAAATAATGTTTTCGATACTTGGAATTGAAATTTATCATGTTCTTTTCTGTTAGCTTATCCTAATATTAGATGTTCTTACATCTAGGAGCTAGTCTGTGGTTCTGTTAAATGAGCATTCAAGAGATGCATGGACTTCCTTCACTAAATGGCCACGAGACAGGCAGTATACTTTTCTTCTCCAAGGAAGTGCTTTCTCTTTCCATAGCTATAAGTTAGCCCAGTGTCACTTGAGCTTTTAATAAGTCACACCATGTCTTCACTTTTAGCTTATACTGTTCTCAGTTTTAAAAATAAATGATAACTAATCAGAAATCAGTATGAGAGTTGTAGAGCTGATCATGTATTATCTAGGTAGCCATGGGCCCTCTTCAGATAACCTCCTCTTCAGTCTCTTTACTTCTACCCATCCATGGCTTGCTTATTTCTTATCTGAGCTACAAAGTATTTGCTTGCTCCACGTTAGTGGGAGAAACAAATGAAAGAATTCAACTTACTTTCATTTCCAAATTGCACCACTTTTCTTCTGTCTCTCCATCCATTTCCACTAATAGCACCATTAACCTTCCAGTTTCCTAGGCTTAAAACCTCAACCTCATTTTTTACCCTTTTTTTCCCCCCTGCTTTGTGTCCCATATCTATCAGGATGCTAAATTCTGTCCATTTCACTTCTACAGTGTCTTTCCTTTCTGTCCATTTCTCTAATTCCCACTCGCCTCAGTTCATGACTTACAAACTCTCACTTGAGCTAGTTCCCATGAGGTGGCTCACCTGATCATCACTCTACTGCTGCTTACCCTCAGGCCTTCCCCTCTTTGCACGCTCAGAGACATTTAATGACTCCTTGTTGCCTATAAAATAAAGTCTCTTTAATCCAACATTCAAAGCCCTCTACTGTTTGGCCCTAACCTACCTTTCTTAGTTTCCACTGTTCTCATTCCTTGTGGGCACAGTAAACCGTATTCGGTTCTTCAGTATCTTCTGTCAGTTCCCTAATTCTGTCTTTGCTGATGGTGTTGCATCTTCCATGAAATACTTCTATTCGTCTCCCCTGCTTTTATGAAGGTTTTCTTTATTCCCCAGGCATAGAACAATTTCAGTTTCATCTTAACTGCCATAACTCATCATCTGTACCTTGTATTATGGTCATTATTTTATGTACTTATCTCCTAGATCCTTAAGCTCACTAAAGTCATGGTTTGTTCCTAATGTATCTTTTTATGACTCTTTCCTTCTACCCTACTTGCTTCCATCCTCCTAGTCTAACACAGTTTCTGAGCCAATATTTTAAAGAGAAATACCAAGAGCAGTGTCATTTGTTGTAGACATCCTAAAGACTTTTGTTTAGATTCTTTAATACTGGTTTTTCGATGCCTCTAAATTATTTTAGCTCTTCTCTTTGCTACCCCAAATCCTATTACATTGATTTCTTCAAACTTTCAGATTCCAAAATCAGAGGTGAGTAAGAAAGACATAGAAATTAGGGGCAATTTTTTTAAGAATGAAATTTTTTAAATTTAGAATTTAAAAAAGAACAGGTACATATATATGTATAACTGAATCACTTTGTTGTACACCTGAAACTAACACAACATTGTTACTCAACTATACTCCAGTATAAAATGTAGTATTTTATTCTTTTTTAAAAAAAGAATAAAATTTATAAGCAGGTCATTAACCAATTAAAATAACCCACCAAGCAATATTTTAAAACTGAAATTCTTGATTAATAATATTTAAGATTATATGTTTTAGTTGTATTATTAATTCAAGATGTATTTTGCAAGTGGACATCAACTAAGAAAGGAAGTTCTGTACTTTATATTGACATTTAAAAATAGCATCTAGAAATATTTTTTCTTTATACTCGAGCATAATTAAATTTCCAGATAATTAAGATGGCAGATCTTTATATTAAATCATTTCTTATTAAGATAAGTTTGTCCAGAGTAGGTGTTCAGTGAAGGTTTTCTGAAATAAAAGTCACATGCTTCCAGGGTCTTTTCAGATGACATAGCACTGAGTCTGTTTTTAATGCTCCAGCGTCATCGTCATGGCCTTTGATTGTTAATCTGTGTGCTCATACAGTTCTGCAGTGGTTTTTCTGTCTGTTGCTTATTAGGCTGCCTCCAGCATTCAGGCTTCCTCTCTCCTTTTGTAATTTGCTGATTTTAATCTGCAGGGTATTTGAAATCCAAGCTAAGTGTGGATGTTACATTAAATAAGATTCCAGATTTAAGATTCCATTTATAAAGTCCATAGATCTTTTGGCTGCTGTTTGCCTTGGCAAATTCAGCTAGTTTGAGGTCATTTTTTGCCTTGAATCAGAATTCAAAGTTATGCTCTGGGGCTTGAAATTACTAGAAGCCTGACTGGATTGGGGGAGATAGGAAGGGGGGTTCTCATTCATAGCTTGGTCTGCCTTTGCTCTTCAAATGCTCTCTCTTCTCTTCACTCACAAGTGAAGGTAGCAGTGATGGGGAAAGAGAAATGAAAACTGATGGTTTTTTTTTACTCCTTTAAACTTTATTTTGGTCACCTGTACAGAGGATGCATGTGCTACATCCAATAGGAGACAGAGTAGTAGAAGGTCTGATTATAATCCTCATTGTACTATTGCTACCCAGTGGGCGACCTGGACAGATCTTTCTTTAAGCCTTCAGGGTTGTTTTTCTCTTTTGTAATAGTGGGATAATTCTGCCTACCTTACAAGGGCATGACAGAATCAAAATAAGGTACTGCTTATGAAAGCCTTTAAAACAGCAAAGTACTGTTTATGTGTGTTCTGTTTACTATTGATATTTCAAATGTGCCTCATTAAGGTTGGTCTTTTACTGAATATAGTACTATTGTCAGTCTTAATGTGACTTTTTGCCTGAGCAGCTTGTTCTATATATTTGTGTAGGCAAAAACAGCTGGAAGATATCCTGG
Source organism: Stenella coeruleoalba (assembly GCF_951394435.1). Lineage (NCBI taxonomy): Eukaryota > Metazoa > Chordata > Mammalia > Artiodactyla > Delphinidae > Stenella > Stenella coeruleoalba. The sequence continues at coordinate 31,632,720 of NC_137169.1, forward strand.
TTCTGGCCAAACAATTCCATGAGACAGCTGAGCCTATTTCTGACTTCTTATCTGTCACAGAGAAAAAGCTCGCTAACTCAGAACCTGTTGGCACTCAGACTGCCAAAATACAGCAGCAGATTGTTCGGCACAAGGTAAGAAGTAGTTATGGTAAATGAAAACACAGAACTGGAACCAGAAATCCTAGAAAACTGCCTGCAGCATTCTATAAACTTATTAAAAAATAAGTTTAATTTAAAATATGGTCCAGTTATTAATTGGACTAGTCACATTCTTGAAGTAAAAATAGAAATGGCCTAATAGGCTGCTATCAGGAAAAACAGCTTTTGTTCTCTGTTTCTATGTTATTTTTGCCCTTCAGTAGGTGAACTCTTATATTATTATTATATCATTTGTGATTCATTGTTTCATGTCTACTTTTCATTTATTTTGTTTCTGTTATTCATTTTTTCCATCTGGATTTCCAGGCTCTGGAGGAAGAAATAGAAAGCCATGCAACAGATGTGCACCAGGCAGTCAAAATTGGGCAGTCCCTCTCCTCCCTGACATGTTCTGCAGAGCAGGGTGTACTGTCTGAAAAGCTAGACTCATTGCAGGCCCGATTCAGTGAGATTCAAGACCGGTGCTGTCGGAAAGCAGCCCTGCTTGAACAAGCACTGTCTAACGCTAGGCTGTTCGGGGAGGATGAGGTGGAGGTGCTCAACTGGCTGGCTGAGGTTGAGGACAAGCTCAGTTCAGTGTTCGTAAAGGATTACAGACAGGATGTCCTGCAGAAGCAGCATGCTGACCACCTGGTATTCGTGTTTTCCATTCTTATTATGTTACTAAGTTATTTTGTAATTTTGATTCATGTTTCTCTTCATTTCTCTCTCTTTTTTTAAATTCCAAACATTTCAACTTTATTTTATACACAAGTGCATAGTTACAGACTGGACTAATCTATTTTTTGATGATTTACATGGAAATACTTGTACTTAACAGACCGAATCAATAATCCTAGAAGATGATCCAGAATGTAATCGGGCCATCTCAATTCCAACTCATGTTTTACATCATCAAGGAATTATCATTCAGTTTCCACCTGAGCAGTTATGTGAAAGAATGTTCTGTAACAAAACCAGATTACCTAAATAGTAGTGCCTAGGGTTTTTTAATGGTTCTAGAATTTATATACTCAAATTCCAGGGATTCTGTGTCATCTGAGTAGAAACAACAATTTGCCCCTTTTTGTTTTCGTTTTTGTGACATTTCCTTGGGGATGGTAAAAATCAGCAAAGCAGTTTTTGGGTTTTAATAATCTTAGATTCTTCTGCTTCGTTGACTTCAGATATTGAGAGTTTTTAACCAGGATCCTGATTTAAGTCAGCCCGTTCTTGCTGACTTTCTTCTGTTGAACTTTCCGCCTTATTCTTTATTTTGGACATAGTAGACATTTTTGCTGAATTCTACTTCTACCTTTCTTGGGTTCACGTTTGGTACCAATAGATTAGTAAAGTGGATTTAGTCCTAAATCTCTTCTCATCAAAGGAAAGTTTGCCTATAAGTAGCTGATTTCATTGTTTTGAGTAATTAAAGAAGGGGGTAACCAAAGAGAAAATGAAGGAATCAAATATCTCATGTTTAAGCTAAACTGGTATTGATCTCTTTACTTTAAATTTGGTCTCTTAAAGGGGTCACATTTCCTTCCCTTCGTTGTGCCATAGTTTTAGGATTAATGGTATTCTTTCCTTTCAGGCTTTAAATGAAGAAATTGTTAATAGAAAGAAGAATGTAGATCAAGCTATTAAAAACGGCCAGGCTCTTCTAAAACAAACCACAGGTACTTTGAAAAGTGCATCTCTAAGCACCTCTGTGGTCCCACAGACAATTACATCAGCACCCTGCAGTAGCCACTTCTCTTTGCAGATAGGAGGAGCTTAGTACTCACTAAGATTGTATTACCACGTGCTCCCAGGTGACGGGCAGCTTGGGTTCCTATTTCCTGCTCAATTTTTGAAAACTAAAACACTGTTGTCTCAGATCTGGTTATAGATGAAGGCTCCCCCTGTCCTCCAATATGGTGAATGCCAGCATTTACTGAAAGGTGCTGAGAATGTGTAGGAACACCTGCAGTCAAACTCAGATCTTAATAATCTCAGAAGTCACTTCTTCTATTGATTGAAGGTGTATTTCCCACCTCCCTTAGTGTGGGATGCTAGGTGAAACCACTGCCATAGGGAGAGAGCATCTATAAAAGTTGAGCTCTGATCTGAAGAAAGGGAGGTTAAGAGGGCTCCCTCATATCCTGTTAAATGTGAATAATTGTGTGCTGTCTCCCACAGGTGAAGAGGTATTGCTTATCCAAGAGAAACTGGATGGCATAAAGACTCGCTATGCAGACATCACACTCACTAGCTCCAAGGCCCTCAGAACCTTAGAGCAAGCTCGGCAGCTGGCCGCCAAGTTCCAGTCCACGTATGAGGAACTGACCTGGTGGCTGAGGGGAGTGGAGGAGGAGCTGGCAGCCAGTGGAGGACAGTCTCCCACAGGGGAGCAAATACCCCAGTTTCAGCAAAGGCAGAAGGTGAGCTGTCATTTCACACTGTAAAGGGAAAAAATTTTTCCTCTTAGAATCCTTAAGTTCTCTTAGAATTCTCTTAGAATCCTTAAATTCTTGTGTTTAATACCAACTATCTATACCTTAAATGTAAACCAGAAATTTCTGCCTGCCTTGTTTTTCGTTTATTCTTGGAAAATAAAATTTGATATACAGACCTATATAAAGCACTTGTTATGGTCTGAAGAAGAAAAAAGATTGTCTCAAAACCCTAGGAAGGGCTTCCCTGATGGCGCAGTGGTTAAGAATCCACCTGCCAATGCAGGGGACATGGGTTCGAGCCCCGGTCCAAGAAGATCCCACATGCCACGGAGCAGCTAAGCCCACAACTACTGAGCCTGCGAGCCACAACTACTGAAGCTCGCGCACCTAGAGCCCGTGCTCTGCAACAAGAGAAGCCACCGCAGTGAGAAGCCCGCACACTACAACAAAGAATAGCCCCCGCTCGCTGCAACTAGAGAAAGCCTGCGCACAGCAATGAAGACCCAACGCAGCCAAAAATAAATAAAATTGTTTTAAAAAACTGTTAAAAAACCGTAAGAAGCTTGCTTTATATGCAACATTTTAGAATTTACTGTCATAGTTCATTCTCTAAAAGAGTACTTCATGGTTATGTTTGATTCTCCTGCAGGATCTAGTGCAGTTCTAGATGTGGAGAAATACTGTGTAGGTATTTGTTGAGGTAAATACCTATGATTAAAGCATTATTTATCATTTCTACTGAAGTAAGGAGAAAAAAAGCAAAAAGCACCATTCATGTTACCCAGAGACAGTCTGGCTGGAGAAGTCTTGCAGACAGTTCTAAGCGGCTAAGCCTAAAGTCAGGCTGTGGAGTGATTGAAAAATCTGAGACAAGAAAAAAAATAAATAAGTGAAGGAAGGAGGTCAGAGCCCTGCTGGGATGTGTGGTAGAGAGAGCACTTTCCACCCAGCACAGCTGCTAATGTGCTTAATTTAGCAAGGGATGGCCTGAAAACTTTTTTCCCTCTTTAGGAGCTAAAGAAGGAGGTCATGGAGCACAGGCTGGTGTTGGACACAGTGAATGAGGTGAGCCGTGCTCTCTTAGAGCTGGTGCCCTGGAGAGCCAGAGAAGGGCTGGATAAACTTGTGTCTGATGCCAATGAGCAGTACAAGCTGGTCAGTGACACTGTTGGACAAAGGGTGGATGAAATCGATGCTGCTATTCAGAGATCACAACAGGTAATCTTTATAAACACCTCTGCATTAATATTTTAGGCAGCGTGAAGTACAAAACTATGACCCACATAAATACAGGCTCAGGAATAGGAATAAATGAGATCAAGCTAAATCTGATGCAATGAATCATTTCAGTGGTGGGAACTGATTAGGTAAAGGTAAGTGAGGATGGATCTAGGTTTGACCAAAAATACTTGACCCCTTTGAGCAGAAAAGAACTTGGAGAAGAGAGTGTGTGAGCCCTTTCCTTGCTACTGCCCTGCTAAGAGGCAGATGGTGATGGGGGTAGATAATATCTAGATCCGAAAGGTCCAAGTGCATCACAATCTTAGTTTGACATAATCAGCTGTTTTAGCATTAGATGGAAAAGGGGACAGAACCAAGAACTATAATTACTATCAAATATGCTAACCAAAATAGCAGAGCCATCCAAAATAGAACCCTCCCAAGTAAACACAGGTGTCATATTTCCCTCAATCCTTTTTCCTTCCTACTTTCTGGGAAAATTTATTTGCTTTTCTTTGTAGCTGGATATGCACCTATTAATGTGCCATGGTGCAAAAAATAAATTAATATGACATGACTCCTTGAGTTCATAGTGATAAGCAAATGCTTTCTGAACCACAGAGAAGTTTGCTCTGATGCCAAGTGCATTCCTGTTATGTCTTAATTAATATCCCTCATCCTGGCCAGATATTTCAGTGTGAAATTTATCACGCTTGGGAACTCACTTTCCTTTAAGTATTAGTGTAATTCGGCAACGTTGACGAGGAAGAGGTAAAAGATTGAGGGACCTCATTAAACAATGGTCACATAGAACATGTTCTTAGGTTTTGTATTTGTTGATGGCATTGCATACGTTATTGCATTCCATTTAAAGGTTTGGTGTTCTTCTGGGGCCTTAGGGTTCTTCAACTGAGCAAGTACTTCAAGTTAACTTGACTCAGCCGTCTGCCGCCATGGTAGTTTGTATTTAAACACATGACTGCTACTGTTTAGAGCATGGGTAGGAAAGAGGATTGGCAGAAAAAGAGCACAGCCTCAAAAAAGTACTCTCATTAGAAAGTGTATTTCTTTTGAAGAGTCTTGGTTTCCATGGTTGTTTCTAGCTGTAGAACCACTCACTGGGTCCTGTAATGTCTTTCTAAAGAAGTTGAAATAAGATCAACTCATATTTGCTGAAGTAGGATCAACTCTAAATTGTCTGCATCTTGATTTGTGATTTTATGAAATTGTCACCAATCTCAGAAGGAGGACGTTGGCTGTAATATGTCCATTTTTCTTCAATATGTCTGTTAGTATGAGCAAGCTGCTGATGCAGAACTAGCTTGGGTTGCTGAAACAAAACGGAAACTGATGGCGCTGGGTCCAATCCGCTTGGAACAGGACCAGACCACAGCTCAGCTGCAGGTACAGAAGGTAAGTGACGTATTCACTGTGTCCTGAGCTAGAAGAAGCATCAGTCTCTTAAGAGTGACTAGCAGAGAGTTTCTGACTATCCCAAGTAAAGTAGAATGAGTCAGTGTCATGATGGTGGGTAGAAACTAATTATATAAATATTTGGTTAGGATGAGGAAGAGATTTTTTGCTTTGTGAAAAGGATAGAAATAGGCCCATTAATCCAAGAAAGAGTAGTTAGCTGTTTTCTTCCTGGTTTTCAGGAGGGAAGATATTCTTATAAGCTACTAAAAGATAAGCATTGAAGATGTGTGGATAGGCAAAGTGTCAAACTTTATAAGAACAGTTTTTGATGTGGCTTTTTTTTTTTTTTTTTGATTTTTTTTTTTGATGTGGGTTTTTTAAAGCAAAGAATTTTTCATAGGGTATGTCTAACTTTTCACTAACACAGGCTCGGGCTTCTTATATTTCTTGACTTAACAATAGTTTACTTTTCAAAGGCTTTCTCCATTGACATCATTCGACACAAAGATTCCATGGATGAACTATTCAGTCATCGTGGTGAAATCTTTGGCACATGTGGGGAAGAGCAAAAAGCTATATTACAGGTAAACTACATTTATTTATTCACCATATTGTTCTTATCTTGATCATGGTGAATTAGAAGTACAATTGTGAAATGATAGTTGAAGAAGTTTTTTTTTCCCTCTATTACTGGTTGTGATAACTTAAGTCCAGCTTGATGTTCTGGGGCATTCAGACTCCTAACCCTGTGTTCACAGATGTCTAAACAGCCGTACTGTATAATGCGAAATACACTGCAAATCCATCTTCTTTATAACAGAGGAATTGCTACTCATCCTCAGTCCATAATGAGTTATCTTTGAGTTACCCTTCCAGGTAGATAGATTTTTCAGAACCGTGTGCAGATATTAATTTCTGCTTCAGGTCCTTCTAAAAAATCATTACCCATTTCTAAAAGAATTGACCAACAGAGTCCATTTGTACACCAGTTTTGTTTTTTATAAAGGGTATGGGTAACCACTGTTTCCTCAGAAGTCTTCATAAATTGAGCTGCTCATCCTAAACATATAAAGCATAAATGCCAGGTTTGTGGAGACTTTTATCAGAGGGAAAAAGACAAATGAAACTTGATGAGCAAATACCCATCTTAGCCCCTGAGAGATTCAGTCAAACTGGCCTATTACAGTAGTGCTGTATCTAAAGTTATAAAAGGTATTCACTAAAAGGTTAATTTTGGTGTGTTGTGCTTGTGCTGTTTTACTGTTTGTGAAACTACTTTCATATTTTAAAAATTATAAAATTATGTATATGTATGATAGAAAAATTCAGCTGAGTATAAAGAAAATAATCACTTGTAAGCTTACTAGATTAATCCATATTTTTTAGCATTTTAGTGTGTATTTCTTTAAACTTTTTAGTGTATGTATATGTGTATATATATATATATATATATATATATATATATATATATACACACACACACCTATATATACTTACATTTTTACTTTAAAGAAGGGTTCATCATGATAATAATGCTTGCATTTTTTTTGTTTGTTCACAGGAAAAGACAGAGTCTCTAATACAACAATACGAAGCCATTAGTCTGCTCAATTCAGAGCGTTACGCCCGCCTAGAACGGGCACAGGTCTTGGTGAACCAGTTTTGGGAAACATATGAGGAGCTCAGCCCCTGGATTGAGGAAACTCGGACACTAATAGCACAGTTACCTCCTCCTGCTATTGATCATGAGCAGCTCAGGCAGCAACAAGAGGAAATGAGGGTAAGGAGCATGCCGAGTTTTATTTAATCACAGAACTGAAAATGGGCTCTACGATTTATTCAAAAACAGCCTATTTATTAGTACCTACTGAGTATAAGTAAATGTTATGAAATTAATTCTTAACCAGTTAGAATTTTTTTTGCACAGTAAAAATACATATCTGAATTATTTCCTTTGTCCTTTAATATGAATCAGTTAAAGAATAAGATTATGGGGCTTCCCTGGTGGCACAGTGGTTGAGAGTCCACCTGCCGATGTAGGAGACACAGGTTCGTGCCCCGGTCCGGGAAGATCCCACATGCCGTGGAGCGGCTGGGCCTGTGAGCCATGGCTGCTGAGCCTGCGCATCCGGAGCCTGTGCTCCGCAACAGGAGAGGCCACAGCAGTGAGAGGCCCGCGTACCGCAAAAAAAAAAAAGATTATGGAGATGTCAGGAACCTGGGTATTGCAGAAGTGAACAAAGCACCACGTAAAAATCAAGGGAGTTTAAAATCTTCCCAGTGACAGTGGGGTGTTACTTGGTTGTGGTTGGGTGGCCCTTTCCTTGTGGTTAGGCCCTAGCTGGAGTGAGAGCCTTCACTCAGGAATATCAGAAAGCAATTTGCTGCCTAGAGTTGAGATGAAAGGGAAATTTGTAGACACTTCAACTGATGCTGTTACCATTAAAGGTAGTTTTTTTAATGTTTATTTTATTTGTGGTGTATGACTCATGTTTATTGCTATCTCTGTATTCCTGTAAGAGGAAGGATGTAAACTGGAAGTAGCCAGCAGTATAGTCAAGGAGCGGTTGGATTACCAGAAATGTTGCTGTTTGTAGCTGGTCCTGCTTAGTGTCTCCCAGTCTGGGCAGGGAGACAGACATTAAATCGTGCAAACTACAGTAGAGTACAGAGAAGTATTTATGAGTACAGAAGACAGTGGAATACATTTGTATTGGAGGGTGAGAGTGAGAGACGATTTCTGGGAAGCGTCCTGGGTGGCGGAACATGTGAACTGGCTTTTGAAACTGAAGAGAATTAGAGTCAGAGTCCAAGACTTAGATTTTATTCCCTCCATAAACGGTGAGATGTTGGGACTTGCTGGGTTTTAGTAACTCAGTTTGTTCATTTGGTATGAGCTCTGATCAAAGTATTTAAACAAACAAACTGGTATAAGAAGGCTCATTTTATTTTAATCCATATTTCTTTGCATAGCAACTAAGGGAATCCATTGCTGAACACAAACCTCATATCGATAAGCTGCTAAAGATAGGCCCTCAACTAAAGGAGTTAAACCCTGAAGAGGGGGAAATGGTGCAAGAAAAATACCAGAAAGCAGAAAATACGTATGCCCAAATTAAAGAGGAGGTGCGCCAGCGGGCCCTGGCTCTGGACGAGGCTATTTCCCAGTCAGCTCAGGTATGTGTGTGTCTTAAACTCATATAACCTTCAACTGTCCTTTAGTCTAAGCAAGAGGCTCTGTATCAGTATGCCCCTATGCTCAGGAATGTCCAGACTAGTATGCTGGTGATACATTATCAGGAGACTGGGAGCCTTTGCCTGTCTGCATTTTTATTCCAGGGAGCATTGGTTATACTGACAACTATAAGAAAGGTGAAATGCATCTTGGCTGGTATATATTGCCTGTTGATTGTTTCCTTGAAAATTTTATATTGTGATAATCCTTTAGCAGGGATGATTTTGGGTAAATTCATCTTGAAGCAACAAATGCCTCAAGAAGTCAAATTCCTATTGGGCCTGTTGCTTTCGAGATTTAGACAGCACATTGGTTTTCCTATTCACGAGGCCACCAGCTAGCTCCTAGTTCAGAGAAAGATGCTTGACTAGGGAGAAGGTAGAGTCAAGGAGAAACAAACCACTAGCAGTGGAGTTTAAAGCATGTAACTACATACTTTCCAACTAATATATTACTGTTATGTCTGGGTAATTTATTCCTATGTTTGGTCAATATTCTTGGTTAATATTTGTACTTACTCAAGTTTTTCCCCCCCACCTTCCGTCCCATCTCTCACTCACATTGTGGAATGTGTTACTTTGTGTTGTTGCTGCCTGCTCCTGTCTTCCCCACATCGTCACATTTCATTGTTGTGTTGACCGCGCCCACCATTACAGATTACAGAGGTAAGGTACCCACCCCCTTGGGATTAGGGTGTTCTTACGAAGCTGAGAATTGAGAGGATTATTTATAAGGAAACTTCCCTTAACGTTAGTGGAATAAATTTTATTAATGCAGTTTATTATGCCAGTTTCATTTGGGGCAGAACCTAGAAGTGAGGGAGTGATGGGAAGGGGTTTTGTTTGTTTACCGTGTTATTTCCTATAGGACATTTAACAGTTGGTAAGCGTTATTCTAATCAATGAATCCAGAGTTGGCTTTAAGGGGCAGACTTGTCTGTTGTGCTCCCTTTTGTCCCCTCTCTGCTTCATATTACAAATTAAAATTTTACAATTATAGATACGTTGTTCAAAGTACCAGAAAAGTGGAAAGGGCAGTAGTTCTCTCGGAATAAGGTTAGATTTGGCCTTCCCTAATTATCTTTCATCATGCCGACATTTTAGTTTCTTACTATTACACTGGTGGGTTGTCAAACTGCATGCCATGATACTTTTAAACTCCAAGTCATGTAGCATATTGAGTTCCCCATCCATTTATACAGTTGGTGGAGGGCATCTAACTTCTTGGTCTACTCTGTTGCATGCAACTGTCATCTGAGATGTTGACACACTGACTCTCACTGGTTTCATAGTCTTGTCCCTTTTTCATCACGTTAGTTGGAATTGGGGAAGTATTGTGGCAGCATTAAGGATTTGAGTTGATTTTTCGTATAGTAAGTAATAGCTTTTTGCTTCTTAAACATTTACTTTTTCTGATGGGCCAGCTCTGGTATACTATGCCCAAAACAGTTTTTTAGACAAACCCAACACTTGACAGCCGTGGGGCTAGGCTGAGCATAGGTTTTATCCTAAACAGTAGTAGATTTATACACTGGCCTTAATCCCTAACATTTACCCCAGAAGTGTGACAAAGTACTGCTGTGATGGCTAATGGTCCAATATTTGTTTAGTTCCATGATAAAATTGAGCCCATGTTGGAGACTCTGGAGAATCTTTCCTCTCGCCTGCGTATGCCACCACTGATCCCTGCTGAAGTAGACAAGATCAGAGAGTGCATCAGTGACAACAAAAGTGCCACCGTGGAGCTGGAAAAACTGCAGCCATCCTTTGAGGCCCTGAAGCGCCGTGGAGAAGAGCTCATTGGGCGATCTCAGGGAGCTGACAAGGATCTGGCTGCAAAAGGTGCTTGATTAATCTAATCATTTTTTAAAAGTCGATAGAATAAATTCTAGGCTGTGGTTACCTCCAGCATCCCACCAGATGTACTTCATTGAATGCAAAGGCAGTGCCCAAGTAATGAGTATTCCACGAAGTCATTTAGAATTCAGAACACATCTCCCCATTGAAATAAGGTTACAATTGGTAGTTAGATTCCCAGACCAGGAAACAAATGCTCCTTTACCCCCTAATACGAGGAAACTGCAGTACCAGTAGTGGGTAGAACATAACTACCTTTTATAACACTTTCCATGGGAAACATAGCAGGTTCAACACAGAAGACTGGAAACAGAGTTCTCATTTCAGCCCCTTTTTAAGTATCTTAGCAGTACTTTTATAGTAGATGATAACTCATTTCCAGATAACCTCTGTGATCTCTTTGTGTGGGAGACCAATGTAAGTGATAAATGAGAGCATAGAAATAATTAATAATAAAGCTAAGATAGAAAACTATCCTTCAGTTATACATTTTTAGAGACTTTTAAGGATAATTTCAGTGAAAATAGGATTAGATCTAATACCTGATGAGGCTGATTTTAAGCCCTTAGAAAAGGCCTGTTCACTCTTCTGTACCCCTCAGAAATCCAGGACAAATTGGATCAAATGGTATTCTTCTGGGAGGACATCAAAGCTCGGGCTGAAGAGCGAGAAATTAAATTCCTTGATGTCCTTGAACTAGCGGAGAAGTTCTGGTATGACATGGCAGCTCTCCTCACCACCATCAAAGACACCCAGGACATCGTCCATGACTTGGAAAGCCCTGGCATTGACCCATCCATTATCAAACAACAGGTTGAAGCCGCCGAGGTAAGAAACAAAACCCCTTCTCTCATGTGTTTGTCCTGTGGGAAAGCACTGTATCCAACTATGTTGTGTTAACTGCTTAGCCAGGCTGAGTGCCTTAAAAGTTTTTTTTTGTTTGTTTGTTTTAAGCTTAATAGTATGTCTTTACACTAGAACAAAAATACCTGCTCATTATAGATTTTTCTTTTTTTAATGTACAAGTTTTACCACTTTGTATAGGTACATACAACCGCCACTGGTCGTGATATAGAGCAGATCCATCACACAGAAGTAATTCTGTCATCAGTTTTAAACTTAACAATTCATATTAGTAGCATGTGCTTTAAAAATCCAGCTTTGCTTTCATTTCTGAATTTAGTCTTCTCTTTGGTGTACTTATTTCTCGAGTAAATTTATTTACTGTAGAAAAATAGAAAGTAGAAAAAATAAATTCTGGACTCATCATCCAGAAATAACAATTGTTACTTCCACATACCTTTTTCTAGCCTTTTTGGGGATCCTAGTTTTTATTAAATGCATTTCTCACCTCATTTTGTCCGTTTAGCCCAAGGCAAGACTGTCTTGCTATTCTATATTCTCCCTCTTAACACTCATATCTTCCTTTTACTTCAGCCATTTCCACCTCCCCACCCCTGTCATTGCCAGTCCATGAACTATGTTTAAGGATCTGGCACAGAACTGACTTTCTTTGAGATGATACAGCCTAGCGTTCCTATTATGCTCATCTCCCAGCTCTTAGATATGTGCCTTTTGTACTCTAGTATTTTATCCTAGTTAATTTTCTTCTCTGTAATAGACTTCTGGTTGTAGATTATGATCTCCTTGGACCTTTAGTAAATTATTGAAGCTCATTGCACCTTTCTCAGACTGTTTTATGTATTTATTGTTAATATATAAAAATATATTTGATGTATATATAAGAAAAATAACCAGACTCTGAAGCTTCACTGTTTAGATGAGTGAAATATTAAGAACGCTGGAAGACTTTAATGAAATTGACCGTTCTGTTCAACATCTGCTGTCGATGGGGGTATAAATTACATTTGCAAAGTTTGGGAAGTTCTCTTCTGCTTTCTGTTTTGGCTTATGTTCTGTTCATTTACATGTAGACTATTAAGGAAGAGACAGATGGTCTGCATGAGGAATTGGAGTTTATTCGAATCCTTGGAGCAGATTTGATTTTTGCCTGTGGAGAAACTGAGAAGCCGGAAGTGAAGAAGAGCATTGATGAGGTGTGGAGAAGTGGACAAGGGGTTCAGACAAAACGTTACTGGACTCACACTAAGAGTGGGATTAATTGGAGAGTCTGATCCACTGTTTTTACCCTAGATGAATAATGCCTGGGAGAACTTAAACAAAACATGGAGAGAGAGACTGGAAAAGCTTGAGGATGCCATGCAAGCCGCTGTGCAGTATCAGGACACTCTTCAGGTGAGAGGCCACGAGGTGACCACCACGGAAACACAGGTTCCTTGGTCTCTCTTTTTTATTGTTTATTTTTTTTTCCTTTTTGCGGTTCGTGGGCCTCTCACTGCCGCGGCCTCTCCCGTCGCGGAGCACAGGCTCCGGACACGCAGGCTCAGCGGCCATGGCTCACGGGCCCAGCCGCTCCGCGGCACGCGGGATCCTCCCGAACTGGGGCATGAACCCGCACCCCCTGCATCGGCAGGCGGACTCCCAACCACTGCGCCACCAGGGAAGCCCCCCGTGATTTCTGTCATATTCTGAGTCCAGCGTGAGTCGGTCACCTTCACAGGACTGCAACATTCTTGAACCAAAGACAGGCTATTTCTTTATGTCTAGCCAAAGTTTCCCACTTGTAGCAAGAAAAGTTCTGACATCCAAATTTCTAGTCTTCTTGCCATGTTTTTCATCATATTATCTATCCTCACAGTGGCTGTAGAGTAAAGCTGGCCTTACTGTCAAAGTCATTGCTTGCTAGAGGTCCCAACCCAGGTTATCTCAAAGCACAGCACAGTACGGTAGCTTCAGCACATTGTGGGCTTGCCAGCTGGCCATAAGAAATAGTAGTTTATTTTGGACATTATTCCAGTCGTGTTGGCTTCATCCTTAAGTCCCCATATTACTGAAATAAAGATCATTATCCCTTATTTCTGCCCCCAACCTGAGAGCACAAACAACACAAAGTATTGATACTTTGATTTATCTCTGCTTGTATTAGCAGAGATCATGCTAATTGTCTCCCAAGTCCTTATGTTTTTGTTTTTTGACTGTTTATTTGTATGTTTATTTTAGGCTATGTTTGACTGGCTAGATAACACTGTGATTAAACTCTGCACAATGCCCCCTGTCGGCACTGACCTCAACACTGTTAAAGATCAGTTAAATGAAATGAAGGTTTGTACCTGGGAAGGGTTTTTGAAGAAGGGTTGCTTCTTTTTCGTTTTTAAAGACTTGGTTTGATGTTAACATTCACTACGTCTTTGACAGGAGTTCAAAGTGGAAGTTTACCAACAGCAAATTGAGATGGAGAAGCTCAATCACCAGGGTGAACTGATGTTAAAGAAAGCTACTGATGAAACGGACAGAGACATTATACGAGAACCAATGACGGAACTTAAACACCTCTGGGAGAACCTGGGTGAGAAAATTGCTCACAGACAGGTAAGGCAAATGGTAGAGTACATAAAGTGGACTACTATCTACTGTTTTCTAATTTCCTAACAAACGTTCCCTTTAAATCATTTTCTGAGTAGCATAAGCTAGAAGGTGCTCTCTTGGCCCTTGGCCAGTTCCAGCATGCCTTAGAGGAGCTAATGAGTTGGTTGACTCACACTGAAGAGTTGCTAGATGCTCAGAGACCAATAAGTGGAGACCCAAAAGTCATTGAAGTTGAGCTCGCAAAGCACCACGTAAGTATTTTCATTTTTCATCTCTAAGCCTATTGGTTTGAGACCAGATATTGCCATCAGAAGCTTTTTGATGTTTCTGTACCTTTTGATGTCGTGTGTACCTTAGAGAGCCAGGCTTAATGATACCTATAGAGGTAAATTATGTTGTTCAACATTTTCTAGGTTCTAAAAAATGATGTTCTGGCCCATCAAGCCACAGTGGAAACAGTCAACAAAGCTGGCAATGAGCTTCTTGAATCTAGCGCTGGAGATGATGCCAGCAGCTTAAGGAGCCGTTTAGAAACCATGAACCAGTGCTGGGAGTCAGTGTTACAGAAAACAGAGGAGAGGGAGCAGCAGCTTCAGTCGACGCTGCAGCAGGTACATGCACTATCCAGGTTAGGTGGGTGGGGCTGTGCACATGACGGTATTCAGAAGGAAGTCCATCTAAGTCGACAAAAGAAAAGCAGTTTGGGGTAGAACCCCCTCTGCCTTGAGGGTCAGTTCTGTGCTAGACTTGTCTGGAAAGAACAACCTTTAATTGGATCATTCTTTTTGGATTAGTTTGTGATCCAGTCCCTCTATCTACTATTCAAAGTTAGTAGATCTTTGCTGTAACGAACCTTGTTCACAGATTTAGTTATTTTTTGGATCAAGTCAGGTCCCTCCGTATCCATATTCAACAGTACCTTAGTCAGTCAATTCATCAGGTTATATCAGGCATCTCTGTTACAGTGAGGTCTGAAGGATTCTGCTCAATTCTGAAAATAAGTAAATACGTTGGCCCCATAATCATCCAGCAACAGAACAACCCTGCGTGAGAGCAGCCTAAAATTCCTCCCTCAAAGATTCCTCATGTGGTCATTTAGAAAGCTTACTTCTGAAACTAGAATTGACTACTGACCTTGATAATGTCTTTTCTCAAAAGGCCCAGGGTTTCCATAGTGAAATTGAAGATTTCCTCTTGGAACTGACTAGAATGGAGACCCAACTTTCTGCATCGAAGCCCACAGGAGGACTTCCTGAAACGGCTAGGGAGCAGCTTGATACACATATGGTAACAGATTTCTTGAAATTGAGCATAAGCATCCCATTTTCAGTAGCTCCTTTCTGAATTCACAGAGATATATGTAGTTGGGAGTCTACAAAGTAGTGCATTTTTACTGACAATATAGTACTTGGGGATTGCTGCTTAGACAGGCTTCTAACACCCTGCGATAGGCAGCGACAGGAAAGAGTGAACCAGAAATGCCCTGGGGAGCTGGCAGATTTCAAGTTAATCAGATTGACTGGCACAAGAATATTGATGTGAAGGTGAGAGCATCAAGACAGATAGTGACACAGATATGGTTGTATTTAAGAAAAAGACTGCTGGGACTTCCCTGGCGGTCCAGTGGTTAAGACTTTGTGCTTCCACTACAGAGGCTGAGGGTTCGATCCCTGGTTGGGAAACTAAGATCCCGCATGCCGCATGGAGCAGCCAAAAAATTAAAGGAAAAACCTAGTTGAGGGGGGATTTAGGGAAATCCAATAGAAGCTGACAGTATTTCCAGAAAGTGGCTGAGAACAAGAGGCAACATAATTTCTAGGCATATCCCTCAGGAAAAGGAGAAGTAAATTATTGGGGTCTATTTTTGTGATCTCTGATCCTTAAAAATTCTGTTGGTGACAAAATTATTTTTATATTAAGGAAGAATGGTGGGTTTCATTTCCTAATTGTTCAGCAGTTGAATTGAATCCAAAAGAAAGGATTTTAATCAAAATGAGACCTTCCTTGGCTTTTCCAAACTGTGCTTGTAAATCTGTGTGGGTGTCTTTCAGGGAATTTGCATTACTGATATCTTTCTTGCCCTTATAGGAACTCTATTCCCAGCTGAAAGCCAAGGAAGAGACTTACAATCAACTGCTTGACAAGGGCAGGCTCATGCTTCTCAGCCGTGATGATTCTGGATCTGGCTCGAAGACAGAACAGAGCGTAGCACTCTTGGAACAGAAGTGGCATGTGGTCAGCAGTAAGATGGAAGAAAGAAAGGTATCACCACAAAATTCAGTTTGATTACTGTTTGAGTAGTTTGCTTAATGATTACATGCAATTATCATCTAGTTTCTATGGAAGATTTTTCATTATATTGTAGCAAGCTAGCAGAACTGATATCCTCAGAACTGGCTTTGTGCTAAATCAAGCCATCTTTTCTGCCATTACATTTCTATTTTCCATCCATGTCAAATTGCATTGATGCTGATAGTTTCTGCCGGTACTTGCTTTTATAATATTGCATTCCTTTTCTGCATCTACCAGTTAAGGCATTACTACCTGTTACTGCTCAGTGATGGACTTAAAAATAGGTTTTGTCGGACTTGGGAGGTTGGGAACAGCATGCAGGGAGTATCACTAATTATTCCTCACACGGAATTTGATGTCTAGTTACTAAAACTCAAGAGCAGTAAATTGTATGTCCTCCTCTTACTCTTCCTCAAAAATCAAATTCTCCTCAAACGAAAAGTGATCAGAGATCAAGGCATTTGCCCCCAAACTTGTTTTTTTATGAGTTCTAGAATATCACTCTGCATAGAGTTTCTGTGCTGGGCAGCTGAAACGGTAAAATATGTGTCCAAATCCATTGGCCACATCCATTGAACAAGTAGTCGTTAAGCATGTATGTACCAGGCACTGAGCTAGGTGTACAGTGGAAAACAATAAAGGCATGAACTCTGTCATCATGAACTTTAATGTGCAGAAGGAAGTAAACCACATCTTCACACATATAAATGAACATTTTGAGAGAAGCATTAATTTCCTAGGGTCCTTCTAGTGTGGGGTCTGGTAACTTCGTTACATGAAGAGTGGGTAGAGGGCCTGAGTGTATGGCTGTGTTCTAATTTTTGGACAGGGCCTTGTCTATAATTCCTGCTGAATGTAGAGCTAAGACTAATTAAAGAAACCAAGGTAGATTCTGGCTCAAAATCAAGTAGTTTCTAGAGGGTTTTGACACAGTGGAACAAGTTGCCTCAAGGAATATAGTTTTGACCCTTGAACAACATAGGTTTGAACTGCGCAAGTCCGCTTGTATGCAGGATTTTTTTTCTTCACTAAGTATATCTACAGTCCTACATGATCCCTAGTTGGTTGAATCTTTGCATGCAGAACCGTGGATGTGGAGGGCAGACTTTAAAGTTACACACGGATTTCCAGCTTCTCGGAGGATCGACACCCCTAAACCCATGTTGTTAAGGGGTCAACTTTAGTTGTTGAATTGATCGAGCAAAGGCTAGCTGTCAATGATAGTTATTTCTGATTTTGTAAGAACATTACATTCCAGGTTCGCTAAAATTATTTAAGCCCTGTTGAAGACTATATAGATAAAATGACGTGGAAAGATTTCCTGCCATCTAGGAACTTGCAATATATTTATTGCTAAGTATTTCTATGATAGATTTGAGGTAGATTTCCTTTGTTCACTGAACTTGTTTAGACTGGGTCTATGCATTTTTATAACATTCATCACAGTGTTTTTTAGGTTACAGAAGTAACCTGAAAACACCAAGAGGAAAGTAGAAAGAATACACAACCCATTTAACAGCAATGAACATTTTCAGTTTACTTCTGGGGTTTCTTTCAGTGAATATTTTGCATATATTCATTTTTAACAACCTGCTATTATTCTACTTTGCCTGCCTAGTAGACGGGCCAGGGTCAGAGGCCATCACCCAGATGTTCGGGGTAGAGGTCTCTGAGGATGGAGCTTGTAGACTGTGGAACTGGGATGTACTCGTGGAGAGTAGCGCACACCCTGAATGAGCCACTCTTTTTTGTCATTCTGATTTAGATCGTAATGACTAAAAATTTACATCTATGTAAATTGTCACATTTTTGTTTGAAATGTTCTGGCTTTTATTACTTTTGTTGCTGTAGCATAAGCATAAGTTTCAGACTGAGACTTTTTCAAGTGCCATATTTCCTGAAAACATACTCAGATAGAGAGAGCCCTGCGGTGACCGTCACCGTCACAGTCAGGTGCTTCTCATTTAGTTGTGTTATGCCACAAAAAGGACATTAAAGGAAGCTGAGACTTTGCCCAAAGTAGGTTGCAGATCCTGCAGCTGTCACCACTAAAGGGTCTGTTCACTTAACATTTATTGAATGGCTTGAATGCCTTTATTCCTGTTCTTTAATGTCTCAGGAAGTGGGGAATGGCAGAGAAAGCAACTTAGCTGCAAACTGTGCCCTTTCCTTTTCCAAGCACAGTTGTTTCAGTTTCAAACACTAGCACTAAAATGTCCCCTTCTTTGCAAACAGGGCATGTTTGGAGGTTGATTAAATGAGGCTTCCTTCTTAGAAGTCATTTCATTTGGTGTACAATTTACGCCTTTGTCCTTAAAACTATAATTCTTGAATTTGGCACTTTTCTCTGTGTGTGTGTGTGTGTGTGTGTTAACTTAAAATTTAGTCAAAGCTGGAAGAGGCCCTCAACCTGGCAACAGAATTCCAGAATTCCCTGCAAGAATTTATCAACTGGCTCACTCTAGCAGAGCAGAGTTTAAACATCGCTTCTCCTCCCAGCCTGATTCTAAACACCGTCCTTTCCCAGATAGAGGAGCACAAGGTAACAATGGCATTACGATGCTGCCTTCCCTTTGAAAGCGCCAATTGAAAGTGATGCTCATTGATCTTATCTCCAGTTTAAAAAGAGCAATATTTTCCCCTCAGGTGTTTGCTAATGAAGTAAATGCTCATCGAGACCAGATCATTGAGCTGGATCAAACCGGGAATCAGTTAAAATTCCTTAGCCAGAAACAGGACGTTGTTCTGATCAAAAATTTGCTGGTTAGCGTCCAGTCTCGATGGGAGAAGGTTGTCCAGCGATCTATTGAAAGAGGACGATTGCTGGATGATGCCAGAAAGCGGGCAAAACAAGTAAGTTATAAAAGAAAGATACTAATTTACTGAACAACCTTGGGCTGCATGTTTTGAGTCTCCGCATTGGTTCACATAAAAGTGCTGTGTAGTGTGCATATTCATTCCTGTTATAACGTATTTCTTACATAATTTTAGTTCCATGAAGCTTGGAAAAAACTGATTGACTGGCTAGAAGATGCAGAGAGTCACCTGGACTCAGAACTGGAGATATCCAACGACCCAGACAAAATTAAACTTCAGCTCTCAAAGCATAAGGTACAGCAGTTCATTGCTCTTAGGTCCTAAGCTTGGTGTTCACTGATGATTGTAGCTTGATAAAAACACAGAACTAGTCAAAAGAAAACTAATCGGTTAATGTTAAACGGCCAAGATCATAGAGCCATGTTGTATCTGGACACTGTCTAACCATGACAATTCCTCATTTAAATAAGAGTTCAAACAAAGTGACTGTGGGAGTAACCAGCTGAAACTGGGGGCTTTTAGAAATAGTCATGCACTGCTGTATGTGGCACAGACAAAACCTTATAAATTTCTTCAGGATAAGCTGTTGTTAATTTTAGTTCAAGTAGTAGTGACATTCATACTATTTCTGGTTACCTGAAAACTCGATGTCATCTGACTTTTATCGTGGTTTTTTTTTTTTTTTTAAATCTTTTTGAGAACAGGAGTTCCAGAAAACTCTTGGTGGCAAACAGCCTGTGTATGATACCACAATTAGAACAGGCAGAGCACTGAAAGAAAAGACTTTGCTTCCTGATGACACTCAGAAACTTGACAACTTACTGGGAGAAGTCAGAGACAAATGGGATACTGTTTGTGGCAAGTCTGTGGAGAGGTGAGTGTGAAATGTCCCTTTTCCTGGATCTGTGTGTTATCCCCAAAGTAACCAGGAGACAGTGACAGGATTCTAGAAAGTGGTAATAAAGCTAATGTGTCAGTAACAGTAGCATCTTGCTATCTCCAGTTAATTCAGTGAGAGTTATGAAATAATTTGAATCAGATATATTAAAATTATCATATTTTAAACTTGAACCTTTACTGTATTACAAAGAGAGAAGCCTATAAAATCAGGCCAACAGTAAAAGAAGATCTGTAACTCTAAATACATGTAAATCACAAGTTTGTAATGCCAGTAGCTGTCTCACTGAGTGTCTCTGTCAGACACTGTACAAAGCCTCCAATGTAGTATCTCATTTAACCATCTTGAGGCTCATTAATCCTCACAACAACCACTGAGGTGTGGGTACTGTTCTTCCCATTTTACAGATGAGGAAATGGTCACAAAGAGGTTTCTTAACTCCCCCATGCTCACTCAGCTACTAAGCAGCAGAGCTGAGATTTGGTTCTAAAAGTTGTACTTTTATCCACTTGTACCAGCTATGCTATGTAAGCATTATGATAACCTCTGTATTATTTGTACTCCCAATTTTTCAGATGAAGTGACTGAGGTTCAAAGAGACAGCCAGAGTCTCACAACTGGTGGAGAGTTAGGAGTTGAACTCCTGGCTCCAAATCATTAATAGAACCACCACCCTCTACTGGAGTGGTGTAATGTAAATAAAAAGACCTTGGGTTGTAGGGTGTGCATAGCATACCGTGTGCATAGCAGTTGGACTCTAAAATGCCAGAAGGGCATCTACACCGGTCTCCTGCACTATGCTTAATCCATTTTGGAGAGTGGTTTAATTTAAAATGTCTAAACATCTCTTAGTCACTTTTTACAGTATTTCTAACTGTTCTAACACAGCAGTCCCTCTCTAGATAAAGTTCAAGCAGTATTCCTGTTCAGTGGTCAGAATTGTGAGCCATTCATAAAAGAACCACTAACCAGTGAAGTTTGTGTGCTTTTCTCAGGCAGCACAAGTTGGAGGAGGCCCTGCTGTTTTCGGGCCAGTTCATGGACGCTCTGCAGGCCTTGGTGGACTGGTTGTACAAGGTAGAGCCGCAGCTGGCTGAGGACCAGCCTGTGCACGGGGACCTGGACCTCGTCATGAACCTCATGGATGCCCACAAGGTGAGGGGCGAGATCTGGGCTGCGTGGAGGGCAAAGCCGTTGGGTCCTGCACCTGTGTGTGCCTTCAGCTCATGGTACCCTTGTACAGCTCCCCTAGAAAGAAGGTCTGAAAGAGCCTGTGTCTCTGCTTGTCAGAGAGGCAGCTCCCTGCTCTGTGTGTTTAAACAAACTGTTACAGGGATTCTGCATCAGCCACAAGGAATTTACCAAAGTTGGTTTGATTCAGATTTGCCAGTGTGTAAACTTCACATTGAGGGCCCCCCTCAGTTTCCTGTTTATATCTCTCAGTTGAGTCAAAATGGATTTAAATTCAGGAGACCCTCAAGATATCCATTTCCACTGATTCTTAACATGAAAATGAGTGTTTTTTAAACTACTTCTGAACCTGACAGGCCAGCTCCGTGCACACCAGCATTTAGTGTAACCTACACCTGTACGTTGAACCTACATACTGTCCTGCTTCAGCACGAAGCGTTGAGCTTTACCTTGAAGTTACACCAGATTCTTATGTGCGTGGCAGGTGGGCTCTTACCAAGGGGGAAGGGGGGAGGGAGAGATAAATTGGGGGATTGGAATTGACATGTACACACCACTATATATAAAATAGATATCTAATAAGAACCTACAGTATAGCACAGGGAACTCTACTCAATACTCTGTAGTGACCTATATGGGGAAAAAAAATCTAAAAAAGACTGGATATATTTATATGTATAACTGATTCACTTTGCTGTACAGCAGAAAGTAACACAACATTGTTAAATCAACTATAAAAATTAATTTAAAAAAAAAAAAACTCCCACAATTCTGGAGATGCTAGTACAGCATAATTCCTGTTTCACAGATGAGACTGGGACTCCAGTTAAGCAGCTTACCCAAAGTCACGCCTCTCACATTCAGAGCCACATCCTGTGGTGGTTCTTTCTTACTTGTGATCCCACCTCCGTCTGTGCATAAAAGACACACAGTTGGAAACTACCAAGGAGAATTGAAGGAAATGACTACTTTCTCTGTGGTTTTACTTCTTGAATTCAAAACATTTGTAAGACAAACCAATTCTCCTGTTTTCTTTTCCAGGTTTTCCAGAAGGAACTGGGAAAGCGAACGGGAACCGTTCAGGTCCTAAAGCGATCAGGCCGGGAGCTGATTGAGAACAGTCGAGATGACACCACTTGGGTGAAAGGGCAGCTCCAGGAACTGAGCACTCGCTGGGACACCGTGTGTAAACTCTCTGTCTGCAAACAGAGCCGGCTTGAGCAGGCCTTGAAGCAGGTCAGACAGCGCCTGGGGTTGGGCCTGAGCAGAGTCAGTCTAGCCTCTTTATCAGGATTGGTTTCAGCCAGTCTTGTAAGGAACACAAAGTCAAAAATTGATATTCTAAATGTTCAACAAGATTTTAGCCCGCATCCGTATAAGAGAAATAATGAATTTAGTTGGTTTTTCAAGTTGCACAGATGAAAGATGACCTTTGTGGGGCTTTGATAGAGCCTTCAAGTGCCTGTGGTACTCCACTGAGTTCAGGCCAGACCGTTCCCTGGCATACCATGTCCAGGACCTTGGCTGCAGAGAGAGGTTCAGTCTCTTGTGCTTGGTTATTTCAGGCAGAAGAGTTTCGGGACACAATTCACATGCTGTTGGAGTGGCTTTCTGAAGCCGAGCAGACACTGCGTTTCCGGGGGGCACTTCCTGATGACACAGAGGCCCTGCGGTCTCTCATCGACACTCATAAGGTAATCCATCCCCCGGGTGCAGGGACCCATGCCACCCACATGGGGAGGGTGGCCACGCCAGCAACGGAAAGCAGCTTTTGCTTAGAAACGTTAGACCTCACGTGAAAAGGAGCAAAGCCAGAATGGTCCCAGCTTACTCATTATCAGGAATGAGAGGGAAACGATTGGTGGGTTTTGTGACCCCTTAAAGACCACTCATCCACTCATTCTTACAAAAGTAGCGCATGCTGGTTGTAAACAAGTCAGACAGCTGGTGTTAATATAGAGGAAAACACGGGCTGCTCTACCTTTATACCCCACCTGCACACGCCTTGTGTGACTTTCCTTACGTTACCAGCTCCAGGCCCTGATCTGTGCCCCTAGAACTGCTCACCAAGCTGCAGAATATAATAGTGTCTGGGGCTTCAGTGTGACTGTGCTAACAAGGTGGGAAATGTTTCCTTTTTTAATTTTGGTGTTTCCCACCGAGAGATTTTAATCATGGTTTTGTCATTGCATTGTGTTGTAGGTATTTTTAAAATGTTGTAGTGTTGGCAACAAAGCAGATTATTTGCCTTTGAAATTTGTAATGTAATGTGCATATATGAAGTTTGGGAAGAGGGGCTTGAGGCACTGGGGTGATTCTGATGGGAAGACAGGGCTGGGAGCTGGTGGAACTCCCAGATGTGTGTCTTCAGGAGCTTCCTCTCTGGTTGTTAGGAAGGACACTTGGTCTCTGAGTCCAGGAGAAAAGCTATGGTCATTCGATTGCCTTCTGTTCTAGTAGTATTCATAATCTTTTTCCTATCTCATCTTGAACAACAACAACAAAAATGTATTGTTTTGTAGCTGTCACTATATGTGTCCAAGACAACACCATTTACACATATGGAAATGAATCCAAGCAGGAATTTATAAAAAGAGAGAGAGATCAGGAAAAGGGTCATGCCTGTGTCTCTCTAGTCCTTATCATCTGTGCAGAGAAAGTCATCTTTGTGAAATCCCTCGCTTCCCCTCACCTCTGAGAACTGGAAAGAAAATGACAGAGATGCCTAAATGCAGGCTTTTAGAGCTCTGTGTCAACAAAGAGTCGAAAAACACACTAAAGTTGTTTACCCCTCTCAGTGTAAACTAACAGCGCTGCTAGACTAGGTTTAAGGTTTTGATTTCAAATCTTGTTTGTTTAGGAATTCATGAAGAAAGTGGAAGAAAAGCGCGTGGATGTTAACACAGCAGTGGCCATGGGAGAAGTCATCCTGGTGGTCTGCCATCCTGATTGCATCACCACCATCAAACACTGGATCACCATCATCCGGGCTCGCTTTGAGGAGGTGAGTTCCTAGTTTTAGAGGAAGACCGCACGTGCCCCGTAAAATGGGTGAACAGCAGTAAAATACTCCAGAGCTTCCCCACCCCCACGTAAGGAATCTTTCACTCACTGTGAATATCTCAACAAGAATCAAGTTATTCGCATTTTAGTAGTGACTGTTTTCTTGACAATGTGCAGAAACCTGGAAGGGTGGTGCTGGTGTTGTGATGTGTTCCTTGATGACGCCCGGTGGACACGTGGTGTGTTCTTCCCTCCTTCCTGAGAATTCTGTGTCTAATACCACGTGCCACATTTGGTTTCAGGGGAGCTGATTTCTTACTCCAGCTCTGTCTCCAGAATAAGAGTGAAGCCTCTTGACTGCTTGGGTGGTCTTTCCCCTAAAAGTCATTGTTAGGCTCACACAAAAAAGGGCTTTGAAAACGAGGGATGTGCTTGGCTGACAGCCGACGGGTTCCCTCCCCCGCAGGTCCTGACGTGGGCCAAGCAGCACCAGCAGCGCCTCGAAGCCGCCCTGTCAGAACTGGTGGCCAACGCCGAGCTCTTGGAAGAACTTCTGGCGTGGATCCAGTGGGCCGAGACCACCCTCATTCAACGGGATCAGGAGCCAATCCCTCAGAACATTGACCGAGTTAAAGCCCTTATCGCTGAGCATCAGGTATCCTCACCACATCGTGTGGTCGCGTGTTTCCTGCATGGCTCATGGAGCCCGTTTCCTTGGCCCTGTGCATCCATGTTTTAATTGCTGCTAAACATACTCCCGCAGACTTAGCAGCTTAAAACACGCTTACTGTCTCAGAGTTTCCGTGGGGCGGGACTTCGGGCCTGAAGTAGCTGGTTCCCCGTCTAGGGGACCAGGGGACGTCTTACCAGGCTGAAATCAAGGTGTCGGCCAGCACTGCAGTTCCCACCCAGGCTCTTTCAGGTTGTTGGTGTTGTTCATTTCACTGCAGTGTAGGATGGAGGTCTCCCTTTTCTCGCTGGCTGTCAGCTCCTGGAGGCCACCCTCAGGTCTTAGGCACACGGCAGTCTCACAGTATGGCAGCGTCTGTCTTCAAAGCCAGCAGGAGACCCTCCATCCTGCTCTGACAGATCTTATATAATAAAACGTAATCCAGGGCTTCCCTGGTGGCACAGTGGTTGAGAATCCGCCTGCTGACGCGGGGGACACGGGTTTGAGCCCTGGTCCGGGAAGATCCCACATGCTACAGAGCAACTAGGCCTGTGCGCCACAGCTGCTGAGCCTGCGCTCTGGAGTCCGCAAACCACAGCTACTGAAGCTCGTGCGCCTAGAGCCCGTGCTCCGCAACAAGAGAGGCCACCGCAGTGAGAAGCCCACGCACCACAACAAAGAGTAGCCCCCGCTCGCTGCAACTAGAGAAAGCCTGCGCACAGCAACAAAGAGCCTACTCAGCCAGAAATTAATTAATTTTAAAAAAAAAAAAAAAAAACCATAATCCAGGAGTGGCTGCCCATGCTTTCCACAGGTGTTGCCCACACTTGAGGGGGAGAGTACACAGGACATGTATGTCAGGAGTCTTGGGGCCTGGCTTAGAAATCTGCCTGCCGCATCCTGTTTCTATTGACTTGCCTCTGTGCCAAGGTCCCATTACTTGGGACCTATCCCATTACAACTGGATTCAGAAAGACGTCTTGCATGTACTCAGAGATGGGCCAGACAACACATCAAACTAAACTGAACAGAGGAAAGCTCAGTTAGGAGACAAATTTGGTTTTTAACCATGATAATTTACACCAAATGCAAGCATGGATCTTGCCTAGTTATACTGTGGACATAAGGTCTTTTTAGCATATGTAATTAGCCTGGCCAGTGAGGACTCCCTGTACTTCCCATCAAGTTTACCTACGTTGACCCCTTCTCTCCTGAGTGAGATTATCTTCTTCCATCAGGGCCAGTCCCTCTCCCTTCTGTTATCACCTCTCATTCCTTGTGCCTTTAAGCTCCCCCCTCTTGTGTCCCCCCATCTCTCTGACAACTCTTTATCAGTCTTCTTAGCTGGTTCCTCTTCCTCTATCCACTGGTTAACGTTGTTCCCCAAAGTTCCATTCTTGACCCTCTTCTCATACCTGAGGTTGTATCTGGCCTGACACCTTCATCCAGCACCTGTACACCCAGGGCTTCCACATCTCCTGGCTTGTCTGCAGCATGCAGGAAGCTAGAGGCAGCTCTAAAACTCCGTTTCATCCCTGCTTCCTGGCCCTGACCCCACCCCTCCCTTGCGCACCTGCCTCCTCTCTCCTCATCCGCCCAGTCACCCAACACAGGAGTGACTCCTTTTTCTTTACCCCCTACATTCAGCCAGTTACCAGGTCTTACCTGTCCTACTTTCAAAATACTTCTTGGCTCCTTCTCTCCTGCCCCGGCTCAGGCCCTCACTGTGTTTTGCCTCAATTACTGCAATGGCTTCCCAACTTGCCTGCCTCCCCCCTTTCCATCCTCCCTCCTACACTGAGGCCAGAATGGTAGCTCTAAAACAGAGATCTGATTGTGTCTCTTCTCTAGATCGGAATCCTTCAGTTGTCCACCCACCCGTAAACACCCCCCCCACGCCCCCCCCCCCCACACACACACAGATTGCTCTCAGAATAAAACCCCAGTCCCTTAGCCTGACACAAGGCCTTTCTGGACCCTTCTCCTGCCTGCCTCTCCAGCTGTCCCTCTTGCCTCTCCTCTGATTGTATCCTCAGCCAGTGATCAGCAGGGCTCTGGCTCGCTCCACTGTCAGGCTTCCGTGGGACTGCCCTGCCCCCAGCCTTTGGCTCATTCTTCATCCTGCAGCACACAGCTCAGGCACCAGCCTCCGGGCAGCCTTCCTCCCCACATTGGGCTGTGGGTGCCTGTCCTAGTCCTTCTTTCGGAGCCCTGGGTGCCACTCATTGCTCTGACTGCCTGGTTTCCTCACTCAGCTGTGAGCTCCTGGAAGTCAGAGCCATGTCTTATTCCTTCAGGTCTCCAGAACCTGATGAAGTGCCTCACTCAAGGCCACAATCATGTTTCTTGAAAGGAGTGCAGCCGTGTACGAAGGCATTTGCAGTTGCTCCATCTGTCACAGGCTTGGCCCTTGTTAGTAAGAAGTTGCCTAATCCCATCTTAGTCCAAGAAAACTCTCAACCCTTTTCCTTGTTGTTTGTGTTTAACAGACATTTATGGAGGAGATGACTCGCAAACAGCCTGACGTGGACCGGGTCACCAAGACGTACAAAAGGAAGATCATAGAGCCAGCCCATGCGCCTTTCATGGAGAAGTCCCGCGGTGGCAGCAGTACGTGGCCGCCTGTTGTGCAGGATGCTTCCTTCCTGCTCACTGATGAGTGCTTCCCAAGTGCCCAGCAGAAATTTCTTTTCCATTTTCAAAAACCATATTGGATTTGAACAAAAATCTTTTTTGAAACTCACTTTTCTTACACTGACAAACAATAACTAGACTCCAGTTTTTTGAATTGGTAGAAATTTGGAGTTGGTGAAGCAGATTCTTTTGCAGTGACCTTTCCATGTTTTGGTCATCAGCGCTGACTGTTGCGCTAATTTCATCATAAAATAAATCTGCTCCTGTAGAACCACTGACATTTCCTCAGTTTGCTAAGGTAGGACAGAATTGATTGAAGGTATGAGACAGGTACCTGTTGACTGGGGAAAAGCATCAATAGTTTTTAGGTCAGTGTGCTTCCATGTCTAGGTGTAGCCAGGTCCCGACTTCCTTTTCTCAGTTACTGACCGGACGTCATCATGAAGATCTTCTAGGTCCATACAGACGGCAGCTTCTCTCTGTGAACTGACTAAACCAGCTTTTCTAATCTCATGATGATTTTTCCTTTCAGGAAAGTCTTTGAGTCAGCCCACACCTCCTCCCATGCCAATCCTTTCACAATCTGAAGCAAAAAACCCACGGATCAACCAGCTCTCTGCCCGCTGGCAGCAGGTGTGGCTTTTGGCACTGGAGCGGCAGCGGAAGCTGAACGACGCCTTGGACAGGCTGGAGGAGGTGAGGCCCCGCCAAGCAGCCTTCCCTGGAGGGAGGTGACTTTTATCAAAACACAGCCCTTCTGAGGCCCTCTGAACATCACCTGTGTGCCTTGACCCACTTATGCAGAAGGAGGAACCGAGCAGTGTAGGCCAGGACTCTGTCCTCCAGGCCCCCTGGGAGAACAGACACATGTGAGGAAACCAACAACAGATAGGCCGTAGCACTGGTGGTGGAAAGCAGGCAGCCAGCCAGTCCAGGAGGGTCCAGCCTGTGACGCGACCCTCCTCGGCACCTGGCCTTGGTTGAGGATCAGGGGCATAACTTTGCAAGGTTACCGCCAAGTGTGGAGCTTCTCACAAAAATGACCATTACTGAGCCTTTTGTGTAGATATAAGCTACCCATTTCTAAAACGAGTAATTTTTTTATCGGCCTGTCATTCTATCAGTATTTTTCTTCAGTAGATTATGAAAAGCTAATCTATTTTGAAGTATCATTAACCAATCTAAAAAATATAGTACTTCACTTCCTAGTTTCTAAAACAAATTTCTAATATCTTTTATATTTTTTTATTTGTGCATATCAAAGCAGCTATGCCCAGAAGTGAGTGTTCTGTGTTTTTTGTTGTTATTTCTGTAGATCCGGTTGAGTTTTAAGCATATTTGGTTTTGGCTTTTTCTTTTTTCCCCATTCCTTCCAACTTTGGAGTTTGAAAGACCAGGGGGAAAACCGTTGCACTGTTTAAGTCATTCTGAGTCTGTGTCACTGACATAGTCCAAGTAGCTCAGCATCATTCTGCCCACTGCATAGACCTGCTGCCATCTACCAGGGCCAAATATTTAAAATGGGAGTCAGAAGGACAGTTCACTCCCTCTGCTGCCATCCCAAAGAAATGTGCTTGGGTGCAGGACTGGATTCTTGATGCTTCCAACCGGAACTCAAACTATCTCAGAAGACCAGTGGGGAGGGGGGCTGAGCCTCGAAGACATAGGCCTCTACGTGATTATAGTTCCTTTCAAAATCACATAAGTGAGGAGTGCTAAGGACGTCTTTTCTGGGATAGAATCCATTCGCTTACATCTAAGGGGATGATCTTTTGAAAAAGTGCCAAGGGAAAGCAAGGCTGGCTCCACCCATTCTTGTTCTGCGTGCTCCGTATTTTCCATGGTGGTCGTTCAGTTACCGTTTCTCTCGCTGCTCCATTTTACCACAGCTTGTGTAAATAATCATGGCTTTAAGTGAAGGAGCCAGAGTGTGCGTTCCCAAAAGATGCAATACACAGATATCATTGTTGGTCCCCCTTGAAAGGCCTGCATGGCTTTGCTGGATGTCTGAAAGTTTTCGTATGCTCTGGGCAGGTTTGAAGGCCAAACAGTAGGTCTTGTTGACACCTCTGATTTCTGTCTAGTTGAAGGAATTTGCCAACTTTGACTTTGATGTTTGGAGGAAAAAGTATATGCGTTGGATGAATCACAAAAAGTCTCGGGTGATGGATTTCTTCCGGCGAATTGACAAGGACCAGGATGGGAAGATAACACGTCAGGAGTTTATCGATGGCATTCTAGCATCCAGTGAGTCCAGTCATAATTCTTTGCACCTACTTTGTAGAAGCAGGCTGTATTCCGGCTAAACAGTCTTTCTCAAGTTAAAGCTGTAGTCTTAGGGAAGAAGTAATGTACCTGCTTTACTAAGATTGGTCTGTTGTTTTGATGGAGGGAAGAACCTCCATCATTTTGCTAGGAATAAAAAATGCAGGTCTTGTTTGACACATTATGGCAAGCAAAACACATTCGAGGTATAGAAAAGAAGCTAACTTTTGTGAATAACGAGGTTCTAAGTACAGGCAGACCTTGGAGATGTTGCAGGTTTGGTTCTAGACCACCGTAATAGAGCAAATATTGCAGTAATGTTTCCCAGTGCATATAAAACTGTTGTTTATACTATACTGTAGTCTGTTAAGTATGTAGTAGTGTTATATCTTAAAAAACGATGTGCATACCTTAATTTATAAATACTTTATTGCTAAAAAATGCTGACCATCGGCTGAGCCTTCAGCAAGTCATAATCCTTTTGGCAATAGTAACATCAAAGATCATTGATCACAGATCACCATAACAAATATAATAATAATGAAAAAGCTTGAAATATTGCAGGAATTACCAAACTGTGACACAGAGACATGAAGTGAGCAAATGCTGTTGGAAAAATGGTGCCGACAGACTTGCTTGACACAGGGTTGCCACAGACTTTCAATTTGTTTTAAAAGGGGGAGAGAGAATATCTGTGAAGTGCAGTAAAGCGAAGCACAGTAACATGAGATGCGCCTGTAAAATGTTTTTTAAAATAAGTTTTTTACAATATCAGTTTCTCAGATTAAATCAGATCAAATTTTTATTCCTTCCGGTTTTATTGAGATATAAGTAGCATACAGCACTGTGTAAGTTTAAGATGTACAGCATAATGATTTGGTTTACAGACTCTGAACTAATTATCACAATAAGTTTAGTGAATATCCATCATCTCATAGGTACAAAATTAAAGAAATAGAAAAAAATGTGTTTTCCTTGTGATGATAACCCTTTGGATTTACTCTCAACAACTTTCATATGTAACATATAGCAGTGCTAATTAATTATATTTATCATGTCGTACATCACGTCCCTCATGATGTCAGTTTCTGGCATCTGCATAACAGCTTACAAAATGTATGATCGCATTTATTTTCAGCAGAAGGAATAAGGCATAAAGTTGTAAGTGACTTGCCAAGATCACAAAGCACATCTCACAGCTGTGTTACTTCACATGGGTGGCCCAGGAAGGCCTGTCTGGAGGTAATATTGGAGCTGAGACCTAGGTGATGATAAGGTTCCAGCCATGTCAAGATTTCAGGGGAGAGATAGAGGCAGAGCCACAGCAGATCTAAAGTGCTGAGATGGGAATGAAGTTGGCATGTTCTAGGAATGGAAAGGTTAACACGGCTGGAGTGTCATGACCTTAGAGATGGTAAGATGTGAAGTTGGAAAGGTAGGAAACAGCCATTAATGCGGGGCTTTGTTGGCCATCATGAACGGATCAGATCTTATTCTAAAGACAGTGGGCAGCCAGCAGAGGTTTCCATCTGAGAGACAGTATAGTCCAGTTTACGTTTTAATAAGTCACTCTGGCTATTGTAAACATTCACACTCTGGAAAGCAGTTGTCAAGAACCCAAGGCAGTAATCTAAATGTAGAAAAACTTTATCCTATTAATTCCAAATTGTCGCTCTCCTGAAATAATCTATATATCCAACAACAGTGGAGTGGATAAGTAAATTCTGAAGTTTGTTGGTAGGCCTCTGGTTTTAAATTGCATTGGGGAGGGGGGTAGATGAGTCTATAAGCAAAAATGCCAAAAACCTGAGTATGCTCTGCGTAATTTTTTTTTGGTGATTTTTATCTTTATAATATTTTATATTTTCTAAGTTTTCTAAAAGGACTGTGTACTGTTTTCCAGAAAAAAATCAAGACAAATTTTTTTCTAAAGAAGTATTTATACAACCACCAACCAACCAAGCAAGCCCTCTTAGTTAACGTTCCAAAATGTGATTAATTTTCTCCAGAGTTCCCTACTACCAAGTTAGAGATGACTGCTGTTGCTGACATTTTTGACCGCGATGGGGATGGCTACATTGATTACTATGAATTCGTGGCCGCTCTCCATCCCAACAAGGATGCTTATCGACCAACAACTGATGCAGATAAAATTGAAGATGAGGTACGGGAAAGAGTTGTATGTGGAGTACATTTTTGACCATAGGTTACTACTGTCCTGAATTTGGTTGGGTGTAATTGCCGTATCAGCCCTTTAGCGTGTCTGTTGGGAGGTGATTATCTGGAGTTCTTTTTGGGGATCCCCTTTTGGATGCTGTTGCCCCAGTGGATGTCCGACTCTTGAGCTGTAGCTCAGTCTCAATGAATTGTTACCTAAGTGAGTCACCTCTGTGTGGTGCTCTGCAGCTTGCAGAGAACCTCTCCAGGGCACCATGTTGCTTAGAACAGACTCATCTCTCAGTCCTGAGATCCTACCTCGGGATGCAGGAGAGCGTCTTCATGTGTAGCATTTAAGGGGTGATACATAAAAGTAACGTTTAAGATGATGTGTACCCACCAAACTTTCTGCCTAATTAAGAACTGTATCACACTGAAAATTGTATCACACCAAAAAGTGTGAATTCATTGGTAGCACATCCTGGGATGGGAGAGGCAGTGGGCCTGGTCTTGGAGAGTGGCTTGGAGCACCCCAGGACTGACTTCCAGGGAATTTGGGCTCCTAGGTTGACATTTAAATCAGCTCATAGTTTGCTTTATTAGTCAGTTAATATTGATGCGTGCGTATTAGCACATTTGAGGAAATTTTGAAGCAGGATGGAAGAATGTGTTGTTGTATCATTACTGGGGAATTTCTTTCATACTCAGCGTCTGAGTATCCCAGTTAGTGAGACTCACAATAGAAGATAAACACATGTGTCAAAAGCCTGAGGTGCCTAAAAAGTATGTAATGAAGAGCTTCTCTGATGACATATAAAAATCTTTGTTTCTCTGCAGAGGAAGTCTTGCTTTACCCTTCACACTTTTCTCTTTTTCTGTTGTTCACAACCAATAGGTCACAAGACAAGTGGCTCAGTGTAAATGTGCAAAAAGGTTTCAGGTGGAGCAGATTGGAGAGAATAAATACCGGGTAAGAAAGAGAAAACCAGTCCTTTGTGGTGGTCATTCCTGCTGTGTGGCCCTTACAGGTGAAAGCAGCCTGACACACAGCAGATGGCTGATCCCACCTTCCCGTCACCGATGCTTGGAGTACCAAAGCCAGTGGAGACTTGCAATGCGATCAGTCTGTGGCCCTCACCTCTGTAGGTGCCAATTATCAGGTGTCCTGTGAGCTGAGCTTTAGTGCCCCACATAGTTGCATCTGGAAAATAGTGCCGTATCTAGCCAGCAGTAGCTTGTATGGGATCCAACATAGGAGACATTTCAGAGCCCTCTCTTCACTGCCAAACAGGTCTTTGAGGAAATGGAGGCACCTTTATCATAAGATAAGGAAACAGTTATCTAATGACTGACCATTGCCCCCAGAGAGCTGGTCATTGTGAGCCCAAGTGGCTCGCAGGCTCAGAAAGGGCTGGAGAAGCTCTGTCCAGGCCCCACAGGACGCTCAGCCTGCTCAGTAGTCTTCCCTGGAAAGCTGTGCCGAGCGAGGCCATAACTGAGTGAACTGTGCTGTGTTTTAGCTTCTTTGGGGACCAGGGTGGGGCACAGAAGGGATCTATGACAGGACCCCTAAAATGTATCCAGCAGTTTGTCAGGGTTCTCTACAGTCCTAAGGAAGATCTAGGATTGTCAGAGAGGATTTAGATGGCCAGATAGCATAGTTACATGCACCCAGTTAGAAACAGGAAAATGAGGTTCCATTAGCATGTCACAACCGTCTTCAAGGTCCAGCAGAGTCACACTGTGCTGCTCTGAGCCAGGGGGTGGAGTGTTGGGTGACTCTGCCTTGGATCCAGCCCAGGGTTTTGAGTTAATAAGGCTCCAAGCAATCTTATAATGGTTTTATTTCTTTTTTTTTAATTACCTGTGAGAGAAATGAGTTAACAAAGAATATGGTCAGTATGTGTTGTTCTGCATGGAACTGGTAATATGATTACGTGATTTTCATTCCTTAGTGTTAATTTGACAAAACGTTCTTTTCTCTTTTTTTTTTTTCTTCCTTTTCCTCCATCCTTAACTCTTACTGTCTGTAGTTCTTCCTCGGCAATCAGGTACAGTGTGCCTTGCAAATGTTATTTTTGGTGGAAATGGTCTGTGTGGCTAATGCTGCCTGTTCTTTGCTGTGGGGAGAGGACGTAATCTGAAGCATGCCTGGGTCATGTCTGGTAGTCTTACCAAGTGGAGAAACTGATAGCAGGGCTAGTATTGTAAAGCTGTCTCAGAAGCAAAAGGATATAAGTATATATAATTTTCCATTTAAAATTAGATTGGCTGACGATGATATTTTGGTGGGCTGAGTTAAAAGTAGTATGGTTCTGGGGAAGTTAAAGCTATGGTATCAATCCATCCCACTTCTAAAAAAGAGCCCAGTCTTGTCAGAATACCAGACAGCACAGTTCTGATTTACACCCAAGTCTTTTGACCGTTAACACAAATTTTATAATGCACACTAAGTCAGAAAAGTCTTAGGGTATTTAAGATACTGTGTTTAAATACCTTACTAAAATTTTAGTTACCTGTGCTTACGTTACATTTTATAATCATAAGGGATGTGAGAAGGAGTGTGGAACTCATACTTGGCTTGTAGCCTGACGTTTGCCGATTATGGCCAGCCAGCATAATCTAATGGGATCAAATTAGACTTGCAAAGATTGAATGCTTTTGACTCCACTTGGTAACTCTAACCTTTTAGATCTCTTTGAGGGCTCTGGGGTCCTATGTCTTAAAGTGGAAGGAAGTTGCATGGGTAAAATTCGTCTTGTGATATGAAATCAGAAACACTAATAGTTGATTTGAAGCCTTCACTCAAAGTTCCAGGCACTGCTTTAACCACCAACTACAGTAACATTCTGGGCCAGTGGGAAGAACGAAGGATGGAAAGAAACTAAAGACAAGAACAGTCAAACTGGCTTTAAATAAGTCATTGCGTAAGAGTGCCAAGTAGTACCTAAAGGTTGTACCTGTTTGCTAATGACTGCATGTGGGTACCAGGGGCCCCTTTGAAGTGGCACCGATGTCCTCCTCTACTCCACTGACCAGCAGAGGGTCAGAGGAGGGTTAGTTCCAATGTTTGGAACAGAATTATGAAGTTTCACTTTATACACGAGGCACCTGAGGCCTTAAGGACCACTGTGCCAACAGTCACACAGCAAATGTTAGAGCAGTGACGCAGAGAAGGAAGCAGAGCTGACTGTTGTTGCCTCTAAGACTGTTAGGAGGTTTTTGCCTCACTGGCAACCCCTCTCTGCCAGATTCCTGCAGGTCCCTGTTTTTAGAGCTGCTATAACTCCTTCCACATTCATCTCTCTGGCCTCCCCCAGACACTTTGGCCCCCGGCTTGGGTCAAACCTCCTTTTCCCTATAGCTCAGTAAAAGCAAGTTAGAATCTTTCAGAGAGAGCTTTAGTAAGAAATTAAGGGGGAAACAAGAATGAAATCAGTGGAGTTAATTCTAAAGGTTGACAAATAAATTACAGGGCACAGTAATGTAAGAATAAAGTACAGCTTGGGGTTCCTTCCTGATTCCCTCTGGAGGACACATTGGCCCTTATTTCCTTCTTCCCCTCACTTATCCAGAGAGGACCCCAAACAGTGACTCGGGCTGGCACTGCCCTTGGGTCTGGTGGAATCCTCAGTTCCTCCCAAGGGGCCTCCCCGTTCCCACGCATGGGGCCAGTGTCTGAGGGCAGCTTCCTTCCCGGGACAGGACCTTTATTCCCTCATGTTTCTGGATCCCGACTTCAGTGCTCTTTACACTACACCATGCTGTGGCTGCAGTCACTTTGTATGAAAACCTAAAACCTGCATGAGATGAAAGATGTAGGACCATTTTTATTTTCAAAGAAAAGGGCTTGGGTGGGGGATGATATTTTTTTCAATCACCTTGCCTGTATAAACAGTGAGCTTGAATCAGTGCAAAGTAATACAGAGAATTACCACAGAAATATTAATTTTGCGGGGGGTTGGTTACGGGTCCTTAACCAACATCCTTAAACATCCTTTCTGGCATTTTTAATTTTTGTGCCTTCTTTCAAAGTTATGATTCTCCTCTACAACTTTGAAAATCCTAATTAAGTGATTAAATTACCCCCCTCAACATTCTCCTTAAATTAAACAATTTTAGGAATTCCATTTCTCCAACCATATGTTTGATTTTTGTTTTGAGATCTCAGCATGATTCTCTTTTGTTACCTCTTAACTTTTATTTTGGGAAGAGGATAATTTATGCAGTGGGAAACTCCAGATGTTGATAGGGCTGGGAAGTAGGAATATTTGGCAAGAAAAAAAGGAAAAATAAATATCAGAAAATCATGCTTGTTTTAACATCCCAAAATGATTGTTGAAAACTACTTACAATCAGCATGGTAGATAAAAATTTTAATTTCTTCAACTAAATTTTAGTATAAACACTAATCATTTGTTCAGCTGAAGAAAATTTTCTGCTGGTGACAACACAATTAGAGAATACTTAGGGGTTTATTTCTGAAAATGATGTGGAAAATCAAATTTCTTTCTAAGCTTGTAATAATGGTGATCCTTTGCAAGGTTTTCCTTGAGATTTGAAATATGATTTGCTGTTCTCCATTTAACTTTTGAGCACACTGTATTCAGAAGCTGACATCCACCTTAGAGCTACCTTTTCTTTTATGGAAACAAGCTAGCTTAACAAAGAATTGTATCATTGGATTTAAATTTGGGCAGAATCTTTAAAGAAATCAAAGTGAGCTAATGCCTTGTCTGTCCTCCTTCCTCCCCTCTGGAGCAAGGTCGCAACCATCAACAGTTAACTTTATCCGAACAGAAAGTACGTCAAAATAATGACCTTTAGCTTTTCCATATTTTAAGTTTTTTGGGAAAAATGCAAAATAGTGAGAAGTAAAATTGCCCCCAAACTGTGAAATTGTCATTCTATCTGAATACAGTCTGCTTAGGGAAGAAAGTCTAGCCCTGCTCTCGGGCGCCTTCGCTCACCGTTTCCCCTTGGCCCTGCAGTTTGGGGACTCCCAGCAGCTGCGGCTGGTCCGCATCCTGCGCAGCACAGTGATGGTCCGCGTTGGGGGAGGATGGATGGCCCTGGATGAATTCCTAGTGAAAAATGACCCCTGCCGAGGTAAGAAGCCGTTCTGAGCTCGTGTTATTTGTTAGCTACGCCCTCGCCGCTGATCTTTCATGATTCCACAGGGTGTTGGTGGTGGGGTCTGTTTGTTGATTCTGTTGTTAAGCTGCCAGGTGTCATCCCACTAGCACAGATTGGGACTCGGGTGCAGGGCAGACCAGGGAGAGAGAGCAGGAGGGTTTGATGCTGTCAGGGGAGACGGGTTTCCAGGGACACACTAACGAGAATTGGGAATTTATTGATGTCATCAAATGTTTCTGTGTGAGGGGTTAAATTAACCCCAGCCTAGAAAGAAGCCCTGTCGGTTCCCTGTTAGTGCTGCAGATGACTTTGCCTGTAATTCCCGTGTCTGAAACTCAGAGAGGGTATCGGGCCCCTCCTAGGCAGGGGAGGGCTGGGAGCTCCCTTAACCAGGGAGGGGAATAGAGAACACCTAGCAGTGAGCCTGGGCACTGCATTGTGAGGCATATGGTCACCTAAGTAAGTCCATGGGGTCTCAGTCTGCTTCAACCTAAAAAAGCCCAAAGGCCAAAGAGAATGGTCTACTCTTTTAGCCCAAAGGCCAAAGATAACAGTCAACTCAATGTGAGTGATGGCATCTGCAGCTAGAGGCGTGTGAGGGCCGCAGCAAGCGGGGGATGATCAGATTCCAGTTGCTACATCCCATTCAACTGCTCCTTTCCTTTCTCCTGTTAGCCAAGCTGCATGTGGGTACACAGGAGGCTCCCCCACTGTCTGCCAGTTTGTCTTTCTTGACCAGTTTCTGCGTTTCCTGCTCTGTTTCTTTGTGTTTATATATTTTTTATTCTAGTTCACCATCCTGGGAGTAAAATAAAGCGCTCTGATTCCAGCTCTTCGATTTCCAGTCAGTCTCCCATAGGTTGGCTTTTAAGCTTTGTCCCTCTTACCCACATCCCAGCCCGTTGAGAATGGCTTTGCTTTTTAAACTGTAGCATCTCTTGGCTCTGTGGTATCTGCTGCCTTTATGAATGCTTTGAAATAGCCAAACCATAGCTTTTCTAACTATTATAAGTTGACAAAACAAAATATGCCTGTTGAGACAGTACCCGTGGAATTTGTTCTGAGTTTCTGTTTATTTAACAAATACTTATAGCTTTATATACCACACACTGTTTATTATAAGACCTTACAAATAATAATAACACATTTACACCTCTAGGAGGTGTAGCTGCTATTATTATCTCCGTTTTATAGAATAGGAAATTGAAGCATAGGAAAGGTACATAACTTGCCCGAGGAGAGGCAGCTAATGGCGGAGACAGGATTCACATCCAACACCGTCTGGCTCCTGACCTCCATGCTGTGTCTCAGATGCTAACATACCCACCACCACCCTTTTTTTTTTTTTTTTAAATTTTATTTATTTATTTATGGCTGTGTTGGCTCTTCGTTTCCGTGCGAGGGCTTTCTCTAGTTGCGGCAAGTGGGGGCCACTCCTCATCGCGGTGCGCGGGCCTCTCACTATCGCGGCCTCTCCCGTTGCGGAGCACAGGCTCCAGACGCGCAGGCTCAGTAATTGTGGCTCACGGGGCTAGTTGCTCCGCGGCATGTGGGATCCTCCCAGACCAGGGCTCGAACCCGTGTCCCCTGCATTGGCAGGCAGATTCCCAACCACTGCGCCACCGGGGAAGCCCCACCACCCTTTTTTACATGTGTTTTACTGGTTCCAACTACGTAATTAAGTTAGTAAGGCTTACTTATAAGCTGAGCAGAAATGTTTACAATACTGTTATGTCACTTCTTTGGAAGTGATTTATAGTCAGAATCTGAAGCATTTGAAGCTAAAGGTTCTCACATGAATTCAGATACGCTTATGAATTAGTTCCTCTTAACTCATTCTGCATTTACTCCAATAAACCAGAGTAATAATAGAGTAATAATTTTCATTAGGATTTCCTTTTTATAAAGTAGTTAGTCTTAAAAACACCTATTCTGATAAAAACTAGAGCAGGTTTAAATTAGTTTTAGAACTTAATTATATTGCAAACCAATTTCTTTGATATAAAAGTACCCTCTGATTGTTTTAAATGAGGAGCTATATATATATATCTCTCTTTTTAACCTTAACTCAGTAAAACAACATTATTCCTTTCCAAGTCTATTAATAAGGTTTTATTTTTCATGCTGTGTGTGATTGAACTAAACAAAAGAGATACTGCATGTGACATTTTGGAATCTTTGACTGCCTGTTTGCTGCCTGCTGTACTTGCTCTCTTTACGATAACATTGTGCTGCTGGCCAAGGAGAACACTGCTTGCTTTTTCCTTATCTTGTTAGCTAGACATTGGAACCCCAAGGAGATTTGGGAGGGCCATCTAGGAGCTATTTTCTATGGAACATAGTAGCCTTTTTCAGCATCCCTTGGAGCAAACAAGGTAAGGCTTTCCCCTGTGCCTTTCCAGGAATGCCCTCATCCCAATTCCTTTGACTACAGGGTCAAGAACTCCCAGCAGTCTTAGATATCATACTCCTTAGATATCATAATCCCTCATAATACTAGTGAGGGACAGGATGAGCTACATCTAAGCAAATAAAAAATTGTGCTACGAGGGGAACACTTAAAGGCCCAGGTGGATGTAATACATGACTTAGAAGGGCATGAACATCACAAAGAGAAAAGTTCCTTGAAGCTACCTAGGGTTCTGTGAGGATTACTGTGGCTTACAGAAGCACCACTTGGGGTGGATTTTTTTTTATTCATTTGGGTTGCATTTCCTTGGCTCTGTGCACCATAGAGAATGTTATTCTGAGGACAGTACCAAATGTACGACGGGGTTATAATGCCAGTGTTGCACAATCGTGTTATCTGCCTTTACACAGTTGTTTAAGAAGATGAAAGTTGTCTCAGACTGCACGTTGCTTTAGCCAAGTGTAAAAGGTAAAAGTACTCAACTAGGTAGGTTCCTGGTACTGCCAGAATTGGAGATTTCACTTTCTGAACTGAGCCACGGCAAAGGAACTCATGATGTTTGGATGGAGGTAAAACAACGTCCCTGCCTAGTGAATCGGCGCACATTTACCCGAGGGTTCCGGGAATGTTTCTGAGCATTAGGCAGATTAATTCCCCAAATTTTACTGAAAATCTAGAAATTTGGCTTAGAACTGATTTTTTTTATTATTATGGTAAAATACACATAACATAAAAACTCACCATCCTGACATGTTGAAGTGTACAGGTCAGTAGATTACGTACATTGACACTGTTGTGCTACCATCACAGTCACCCACCCACAAAACGCTTCATCTTGTTACACCGGAACTCTACCCGTTAAACAACAGAACTGAATTTTAACTAACAAGCCTGTTCCAGCCAACATCGGTAGTCAGTCTCTTAGAAAATGGTGGTCTCTCTGGTGGTTGAAAAACTGAACTTGAAATGGCTGTCTTTGGGGTCTGGACCCCAAAATGTGATATTCAAAAAACCAAAAAATCATGGTCAAATGCGTTTGGAAAACACTGAGTTAAAACTAAACAGGTTTCTTTGCTGCAGGACTTCTCAGAGCTTATAAAACGCTGATTGATTGCATTAGGGAGAGAAATGTAGAATGCAGTGTTTACGAAACTCCTCTTCATAGGAAACCCCTCAGAAACCTCAGTTTGGGAAATTCTGCTGTAAGCAGTGAAAGACCATGGAAAGATTTGGAGCTGTTTAGAGAGATCAGGTTTTTATTTAGAAATTCAGTGTGGGGAATGAGGAGTGAGGGAGGGATGACTTTAAGATGAGAAACAAGGAGACCATTTGGAAGCCTGTTACAGTGGTCCAGGGTGGAGGAGATACTCCATGAACCATGTAATTGTAAGGGGTACAGGAAGGGCTTAGGGATTCAAGAGGCATTAGAAGGTGGAATCAATAGTAGACTGAACTGCCATCAGGAGGGAGGGACCTACGTCAACAACCAGGTTTCAGGCTTCAGTCGTGTCTAATCAGTTGGGTGTAAGGCTCTGGCATCCAGGAGAGGTCTATGCTGGGGATGTATTTGAGAGTTAGGCAGGACCGTATGATGGTGCTGAAGTCTCAGATGCATGAACTCATCACCAGGTCAAAAGTCTAAGAGGGAGAACAGGACTGTGGATGGAACCAGGGGAACATCGGCGTTTAAGAAGTGGGTGGGATGGAGTAGTTGGGAGAAGGGGGAGAGGCAGGAGAGCGGGGGCCCTGGAAGCCGAGGGAGGAGAGTGTTTCAAGAACAAAATAGTAACTCCCCCGAGTGCAAATGACAACAGCAGAGAGGTGTTTTTACCTGTCAAATTATCAGGGTTTTTACCTGACACATATGTGTACACACACTCTCTTTTAATACAGAGAGCATTGGCCGGAGTGAAGTAAATTGAATATATTCATACATTATTTTTGAGAGTGTACATTGGTATAAAATTTTGTAGGTCAGTCGACAAGTATCAAAAACCTTAAGTGTGCATCCTTTCTCCCCAGCAGATCCACTTGTAGAAATTTATCCTAAGGAAGTCATCATGGGTGGGCACAAAAACTTTTTACAAGTAGTTTGTCACAGCGTTGTGTACCGTGTTTTAAAAATTGTGAACAAAATACAAGGTTGGTGAAATAAATTATGTCGATATGATGAAACAATACTTTGCAGCTAGCTGAAGTTATGCAAGTTATTCCTCAGGCATGGAGGAATGTTTCTGATACTTTTGTATCTTTTATATATATATATATATATATACACACACACACATATACACACACCGTTGTGCAAAGGAATAAAGACACCAACGTTTTAATAGTGCTGTCCCCTAAGATTAAGCAATTTTTATTCTTTGTACTTTTCTGTAGATCTCAACCTTTCTACAGTCTAAAAGCATCCCCCTGAGGCAGAAGTTGTCCGTAACCTTTGCCAGTGGTTACAGTAGTGTGGTGGGGAAGGAAGGCGGAGTGGGATGAGCTAGCGTAGATGAATGCAAGGAGCTGGGCCGGGCAGAAGGCAGCTCAGGTGGAAGA
Organism: Stenella coeruleoalba; assembly: GCF_951394435.1. Classification (NCBI taxonomy): domain Eukaryota; kingdom Metazoa; phylum Chordata; class Mammalia; order Artiodactyla; family Delphinidae; genus Stenella; species Stenella coeruleoalba. The sequence goes on from NC_137169.1 coordinate 31,674,496, forward strand.
CCTTGGTTCTGGTCCCAGTTCTGCCACAGCGTTCCTTGACCTCAGCCTCTGAATGCTTCAGTTCCTTTGTGACATGGGGATGCTGACTGGTCGCTGATAACAGTCAAGTGCAGTATTACACGTGATCACACTCTGTAAACTGTACAGTGCATGGAGAACATGTTATTATCGTTACACTTAAGATGTCATTGCCCTCATCTGCAATGCCATTTCAGAGTCTTCCTCTTGTGTCACTGTGTTGTTTTCTGGGAGGGTGGGCTCAGTGAACTGTTAAATCTCTACTAGGTTTAAACCACATGTCTGAAGTTCTTTATGGCTTAGGGCCATAAGCAGTTCTTCTGGGGTCCAAGTCCTCAGCTGAGTAATGATTTCCATTTGTCCCTGTTAACTCAGTGCTTGTTGTGTGTCCACCCTTGTGCTTGGCCCTTTAGCAAACATAAGATAAATAAGTGTTTAGCGATGTGGAATCTTACTGAAGTACCTAGGTTAGCGCTGAAGGAAATTCCCTTTGAGAACTGGACACTGAGGAAAGTGCTGGAGTTTGGAAAATGGATGAGTAACCTGGTTGGTTAGAGTAGGGAACAGAGGGCCAAGGAATGAACCTTGAAGGGCATGTTCTGTTGGAGCCTAAGAAGGGAGGAGACAGCTTAGCATTCCAGGGACCAAAAATCCTAGACTGTCCAGACAAGAAGGACTCTTGGACATCAGTGAGCCTGACTGATCACCTCTAGTGAGCCTGAGGAAACGGAGGCCCAGAGTGGGAAGGATCCCAGTTGGGGGCAGAGCCTGGACTGTAATTCAGGGGTTTTGATAATGCAAGTTAGTCCTTTTAACTTCATACTTTGATATGTTACGTCAACTGAGTATATTGAAAAGAATTTTGATTTGATTTAGGAATTTAGAACCTCTCTGCTTGGACACTCATGCAACCTGATTTAAAATCCGATTCTACCAAGATTCCTCAAATTTCTTGAGGACATGTGGAGTTGGGCAGGAGAGGGTAGGCACAATTACCTGAAATTTTCTAAACTTGTAGTTTCTGGCCAAAGTAAAAAATCTAATAGAGGAAAGAAAGACAAATACTTTGTTTCTAATGGTTCCCTTTTCCCAGGCTTTACCAGCAGTCCTGTTTGTTTAGATCTATCTAGTACATCCTAAAAAGTGAGCGGCTTGGGGATGAATGAGCAGACAAGGTGATTGCAGAATAGCACCTTTCAGTGAGGAATAATCTAAGAACACATTCCAGAGGAATTATTTCTTCTAAATTCATAACGTCTTTCACATTTAATGTTTGTGTTGGCTGTACTTGGTATCTTCTGACCGAATCCAGATTTTGGGTTCTGGTCTGATGGCTCCAGGAAGCCCCAGGACAGCACTGTTGGCCTTCAGTGGTGTTTCCAGACTCTCCAGCTGGATGTCCCTCTCCCACTGCAGGTGTGCCTTCAGCTTCTCATTGCTTTCAGCTTTTGACTTAACGGTTTCTCACTGGCAAGTTTTGTGCATGGTCTTGATCTCTCTCCTCCCACATGTTTACTTCTTAATGATTCAGTCCAGATCTTTTTACTGTCCTGAGTTCCTGGACCCCTTTCTTTAATAATATTATCGACTGAATTCAAATAGAAGAGTCTAGGTGACGTCAATTTCAATGATCTGTTTTTCTCTACTATTTCATTACCGTGTATCCTGCAACAGTTGAGCAAAAAGTACACATGTACTATGAGAGAGAAAAGAGGGGTTTTGATTTAACCTCAGAGGTTTGTGAACTGCTTCATCTGCTTTCTCTTGACCCCAGGGGACAGTGGCAAGGCCAGATCGTGACCACAGCATGGGATGGTGCTTTGTACACAGACTTCTTTATTACAGCAAACCAAGGGGCTTATTAGTTAGTGTGTCTGCTGTGGGTAAGAATCATGACAAGGCTGATAAATCATGAATTTATCCCTATTCTAAAAGAATCCACAGATGGTACTAAACCTATAAATTATATAACTGTTATCATGGGGTCAAGCATCTGTATGACCATCAGAGATATTTTTTTTTCAAGGTTAACTGTTATTGTATGTGTGTGTTTATTCCCTTTTTAGCACGAGGTAGAACTAACATCGAACTTAGAGAGAAATTCATCCTACCTGAGGGGGCATCCCAGGGAATGACCCCTTTCCGATCACGGGGCCGAAGGTCCAAACCATCTTCCCGGGCAGCCTCCCCTACCCGCTCCAGCTCAAGTGCTAGTCAGAGTAACCACAGCTGTACGTCCATGCCGTCTTCTCCAGCCACCCCAGCCAGTGGCACCAAGGTACGTACAACCTGCAGTGTGACCTCCTTCCCCGCTCCCAGCTTTGCGGATGTCCATTGTTCAGTGTAGCCCCCGAAAGACCCCAGTGAGGAGAGGCACTTGAAGACATGCAGACCAGGCTGGCCAGGCCCTAGTGGTACACAGATCCGGACCTTTAACATGACTGAAGAGGACATTATTAAATAGGAACTCGGGTTGTTAAGTCCAAAGCGCTTCTTTCCACATATTCCCATTTTGAGTTTGAGCCCATCTAGTTACTAATCTTGAAAATCCAGGCACTATCTGTGCTGCTGGAGCTAACAGAGAAGTTTGTTGTTACGACGGGTGATGGATGAAGAATGCTGTTGCCTTTCTGCCTGGTCCCTTTCATCCCGTTGGACTGATGTGCATTTTATTTTGTCTTCTATTTCTTTAAAATTTAGTGTCTTCTATTTATTTATTTTTTTATGTTCCCAATTTGCTCCCTTTCTGTTCCATTTTCAATTATTCCCGTCCTTCCCTTTGGATTTCCGTTTCACAGACTCCACTTCAGTTCTCTCGCTGTTATGACAAACCCTGGTTGGTAAACAGTAAAGCTGGCACCCCTGTCAGGGACAGCCACTATCCTGACCTCCAGCTGCCCAGCCCCGAGGTAGAGTATGGCTTTGCTAAGGACACAGTCAAGACCAGGCCCTCGCTCATGCCGAGGACTTGACCAGCTCTTCTTCCTGACACGAGTCCGTGCTCTTTTCCATCTCTGTGGTGCTTGCTCTCACAGCTGATTCATCTCGTCCAGTGTTTTTCAGGGGTTTCTAACTCGGATTCACCAAAATTGGAGATAAATAAGAGATGCCTAAGACTGGATTGTTTAACAACTTCCTAACAGTCTTTAGAATGATATTTGCTCAGGGTGAGAAACAATGGTCATTTGTGGTGATCTGTTGATTGATGTTGTTTATAATCAGGCCTCTTGGAGCCTCCAAACGTCATATCTGACACAGACGAGTTACGAACACTTGAAATTCAACGACGGTGCATGTTCAACAGTGTCCTATCTTTGCTTAGGACAGAAGAGTGGCTGGTGCCCCCGCCCCCCGCCCGAGCCACATCCCCGGGATGGTGGTATCGCCACAGTGGTCCGGGTGTGGGTGCCGTCTCCTTCAGCCACACACAGTATCAGTGAACACTGCTCTGAGGCTCAGGTTTTAGCTTCGAATTCCTTGGCCTAGGCACTTGGGTTTCTATAGCCTTGATTTGAATACATATGCCAGCAATGAAGCATGTTCAAGTACAGTCATTAAAATGCCCAAGTACTGTTGGAAGAGCAGTGTTTCAGAAATAAAATGTGGACTACAGGCTTGTGTGATAGCACTACAATTTGCATTCTAGCCCCTGCTGGGAAACATTGGGTTCTTGTGCCGCAAAAGGTAGCGTTGCCTTTAGTCATGTAAAGCTTCAGCCAATAAACGCAGGAGGTACAAGAAGCCAATGCCCAGGAATGGACTTGCTGCTTTGGGATTCATCCCACTCCAAGCTAAAACTCCAATTCAGAAATACATCTGGCTTAGAACATGATCTGGGGACCCACTGACACTAAAACCCCACAACTCAACCTGCTTATCCTGCTTTTCTTCTCCTTAAATGGCTCCAGTTTCATGAAAGTCTCAAAAGTTCTAAAATTTTTAATGTTTTAATTATGAAGTGCCAATTCTCATGGGATTCTGATGGATCAGCATTTTTGTTTCATCTTAAGGTTTTACCTTTGGTTTCATTTCATTTCGAGGTTTCATCTTTCCTTACCCACTGGTGTTCTGCAGGCTGTGTCCTGACGCGGACGCCCAGCCCGGCATCTCTGGCGCCACGTCTTCCCAGCAGCAGTAGCTTCTGAAACTGGTGCTCTTCCTCCTGTGTGGGCCAGGAGGGTTTGTGCTGGAATGTTAATCCCTCTCTGTCGCTTTTGCTCTTTCTTTATAAATTGAAGATATAAGAAACACCATGCAATGGGTTGCTTTACTCTTCTCTTTGTATAAACATCTTAAAAGTCCTGGAAAACAATTTACACGATTGATTTCAAAGAAAAATTGGAATAGCATGCTGTGGCATGAGTGATACTTAAAACAGATTTAAAATATTCTTTCTCCAAATTAAATCTTTAAAAAAAATACACTCAAATGGGAAATGGAGCTCCTATCAGCAGCAGTAATGATTATGTACATCTATCCAGCTCTTCTCCAGTTTAGGAAGTGCTTCCACACATGACTTATTCACTCAACAAGTTTTTATTGAGCCCCTCGTCTGTGCCAGACGTGGTATTAGGTGCCAAGGGTGTGACAGGGAACAAAACAAAGTCCCTGCTTTTGTGGAGTTTCTGCTTTAATACAAGAGAGTCAGGCAACAAACAGGGAATTTTCCTGGGCTGTTACAGGAGGAACAGCCAGGAGGCCAGTTGCAACGGTGGACTGAACGAGAGGGAATGTGGTAGGAATGAGGTCTCAGAGGCAGGACCCTTCTCTGGTTTCCACTGGGAGAAGTGAAGGCACAGATGCCAGTTTAGATAAGCCAAGAGCCCAGACCCAAGCTCAGTTCTTCTGGCCCCTTGTTCAGAGCCTTGTTCCTGATATCACAGCCCCACTCATGTGTACTTCTCCTAATCACTTATTTGATCAAGTCAAGTAATTTAATCTGCATTCTGCCAGTGCGAAAATAGATCTTTACTTGACTGAAGTTACTGCATCTATCTAGTAGGGATTGGAGTAATATTTGGATCTCCATGTTAAATATTTGGGGTTAGAACTCATATGTCACATTTCTAACCCCAAAACTTTGATACTTGGGAGTATTTGGATTTTTTTCCTTTACTCATTTACCATGTTTCTGTTTGTTATAACTACTATAATCTTACCATTTGAGGATCTTTTTTTTTTTTAGTAGAAATTTGTCGGTAAGGTAAAAGGTATTGGAAGACATTTTAAAACTTTTAATTGGGACATGAAACCTTTATTTTGGGAATGTTCAAAATACATGACCTAGGACACTTTCAAAATAAATCTTTGTTTTCCTGGACTTTTAATTGGCTTTTCAATTGATTAGTCATAAGGAGGGCTTAAGTAGACCTTTTAAAGTGGAATTTCTACCAAAGATTACACCAAGTAAATATGACCTTTTTATTTTTATTTTTTTAAGATTATTCCATCAACAGGCAGCAAGTTGAAACGACCAACACCAACTTTTCATTCGAGTCGAACATCGCTTGCTGGCGATACTAGCAATAGTTCTTCCCCAGCCTCCACAGGTGCCAAAACTAATCGGGCAGGTAAGTACCTGCCCCAGCACTTCTGCATCAGGATGAGGGTGAGGGGAGTGGCCAGGCTAGGAATTTGGAAACAGCAGCCTCTCAGCAATGCTTCACTGCTCCCCAAGGAGCAAATAATGAGAGTAGCACTGAGGTGTGATGCTGAAAGACAGCCCTGCAGATATCCTGCCATCCTTGACTTCTTCTCCTGTCAGTACAAGTAGCTCGAACCTTGCCTTCTGAGAGCAGATGCTCTCACAGCCAAAGCCAGACCACCTGTTCTCGATCAGAAATGATAGTATTTGAAAGTAGAAGGAGAAAAGGGCCTCCTGCAGCCGGGCCTTCCTCAGAAGCCCGTGCAGTATGGGACCTGGCAGGTTGCTAGTTATTTTTCCGACACCCCATATTTATTATCGCTGCCGGGGAGCTGAGGAAGTCAGGGAAGGATTACATCTGCTCACCTGTTGATGTTCCTTTTGGGAGCCATTTCCTGCTCTCTGTTTGCCATCCCTTCGCCCCCATTCTCAGTCTGCCCATGCAACTACCAGGCGCTCTCCTCTGTGCCGAGGCCATGGGACAGCCCTGCTCGACTCCACCATGGGGCGTGTGAGCTAACAGTGCTGCTGATAGAAGCTGGTTTCTAATTCTCAGGATGCTTCTCAAGTAGAAGCACAAAGCCAGAAAGGGTTTCAGCAACTTCTGTGTAGGTGAGAGGACCGGGGTTCAGAAAGGCTGTAGTTTGCCCAAGGTCACACAGCATATCAGGTGGTATTAGGATCAGAACCCTGGCCTCTTGTGACCACCTAGAGGGGTGGGTTAGGGAGGGTGGGAGGGAGATGCAAGAGGGAGGGGATATGGGGATATATGTACACGTATAGCTGATTCACTTTGTTATACAGCCGAAACTAACACAACATTGTAAAGCAATTATACTCCAATAAAGATGTTAAAAAAATTAATAAGTAATAGGAGATGCTGTACAGCAGAAGTTAACACAACATTGTAAATCAGCTATACGCTAATAAAAAATTTAAAAAAATAAAAAAAAAGAACCCCGGCCTCTGGTAACTTGTTTCCCCCCGCCCCCTCCAATGCTGTCTCTATTAAAGTCTGTGGCTTTATTCTTAAATTCCAGACCCTAAAAAATCAGCCAGTCGCCCTGGGAGTCGGGCCGGGAGTCGGGCCGGGAGTCGGGCCAGCAGCCGGCGTGGAAGCGATGCCTCTGACTTTGACCTTCTAGAGACACAGTCTGCTTGTTCAGACACTTCAGAGAGCAGTGCCGCAGGGGGCCAGGGCAGCTCGAGGAGAGGGCTAAACAAGCCTTCCAAAATCCCCACCATGTCTAAGAAGACCACCACTGCCTCCCCCAGGACTCCGGGTCCCAAGCGGTAACACTACACAAGCACCCCCAAGCCTCTGTCCACTTTGAATCCTGCCCCACACATTGGGTGTATATTTATTCTGAATGGGAGAAGTTATATTGTTAAAAGTGTAAAAGAATAATTGTGTTATGAAGCTGCCTTATTTTTTTTCTTTTTGTAAGTTACTATTTTCATGTGAATATTTATGTAGATAAAATTTGCCTCCTGGTAACCCTGTAATGGATGGGGCCCAGAAATGAAATATTTGAGAAAAATAAGCGAAAAGATCAAGATGCAAATGTGTATTAAAATTTTAAAAAGCCTCTAAGTAGGGTTTCTGTGCGGTGCAGGGTTGTAAACCTGCTTTATCTTTTAGGATTATTCCTAAATGCATCTTCTTTATAAACTTGACTTGCTGTCTCAGCAAGATAAATTATATTAAAAAAAAAATAAGAATCCTTCAGTGTTTAAGGAACTCTTTTTTTGTAAATCATGGACACCTCAATTAGCAAGAACTGAGGGGAGGGCACTTCTGACTGCTTTTTCCATTGTTTTTAATATTGTGTAATTTTAGCTGAAGAGAGGGAACCTCATCTAGGTAATGTTTGCACATGATACAGCAAAAGGAGTTCATTGCAATACTGTCTTTGAATACTGTTTCAGTACTAGGTGTTTAAAGGACAAATAGCTGCTAGAATTCAGGGGTAAATATAACTGTTCAGAAAACGTGAGAACATTGGGGTTTTTAAGAGTCCTGGTTTATAACTTCCTATCCAGCCCAGCCACCAATAACTCCTGTGCTCACCGGGACCCAGGCCGTCGGCAAGGGGAGACTCCTTGGTGGCATCATGAATTACAGATTTGTTTATCTGCATTTTTTGCTATTTATTTAAAATGGTCGATCAACTTCCCACAAACTGAGGAATGAATTCCACAAGCCTATTCTGAAAACGTGGACATAAAACACTCGCTCGTCCTTTAAAGGAGTTCACCAGCACACTTGTTAAGAAGTCCCGTTTGCTTCTTCCGTCTTTTCTTTTGTGCGTAATAAAGTTAGCTGACCAAGTGATCATGAAGAGGGGCTGTCTGGGGCTCCTGGTTTTTAGCTGCTGTTCCTCTTCAGCTCCGACCACGTTGCTGTGTGATTATCTCAATTGATTTTAATTGAGGCAGAAACTGAAGCTCTACCAATGAACTGTTTAAAAACAAGACACACTTTTGTATTAAAATTGCTTGCAGTAACAAATATTTTGTATTTCCTGCTTTACTTCTGAACCATTACCTTATGTGTAACATGACTCTTTTAGGTACTTCGGTGCATTATTCAGATCCAGATATCTTGATGGATAAATTATGGAGCTCATTAATAGATTTCTTCTTATATATTTTATCCTCATTAATTTTATTTAACAAGGGAACAAAGGATCAGACTGTTGTTATGGAAATCTGTAGGGCTGTCTGGCCCACTTACGTGATTAAACAAATAACCAGTATGTAAGAAGATTTTTGTTTTAGAAATCACAGATCCCGGGTTTTGAGAGAACGGGGCCAGATTCTCACAGTATGCTGATATTTCTGGTTAAGTGGTAGAATTTCAGAGGTAGAAACAAAATTGGTCATCAAATCTTACCTCCTTTGTTTTACAGAAGGAGAAACAAATGGGAAAGTGGGTGAGAAGGTCATCTGCCTGAGATCACATAATGAATAAGTGGCAGAAGAGGACCTTGAATCTAGTCCTCGGCTCCCTGTCCAAGTCAGGCAGTTCTCTTCCCTCCAGTCCCTGGTTGGCTTTATAATATTTAGAATGGCCAAATATTAACTAATTCTGATGACAGGAATTAGACTAAGAAATAACTAGGGAACTTGAGAGATAAGAGGGGTTGAACGTCAGCCACCTGTGTTCTTCATCATTAGGCCGTACTCCCCTTGTGATAGGGAGTTTGGTGAGATGGACACACGTTTGCCAAAGCTGTTGGAAGCCAAATACCCAGATTAGAAGGAATGTGCAGCCTGATGGATTCTGAAGGAAGTGCTTACTGTATTCTCCATGGAATTGGTAACTTCAGGCTGCCAGAACTTTGTAGGGTGGCGTTTCCACCCAAATCTGCTTCCCCCTCTCGGCCTTCTGGCTGCAGAAGCATGCTGAAAGGAGCTTGACCTCCATCTTCTCAAAGTCTGGACCGTGGTCACTTGTTTTTCTTACCAAGTCATTCAGGCTTTCCCTCAGTCTTTGCAACAAAGCTCAGCTAGTGGTGCAATCTGCAGGAAGTGTATTTCCATTCAGTGAACACCTGTGTGCAAGACCATGTGGGAAATATAGGGATGGCAGGAAAGGGGTTAAAACTGCAGTTCTGTGATACAAGTGCTAAATTAGTAATGCAAACTTGGTGTCTGCTAGGATAGAGGAGGGCAGGTTCTGGGGCTTTGAATAACCATAGCTAACATGTATTGAGTGCTTCCTGTGTGCCAGTCACTGTGCTAAGTGCTCTGTGTACATTCTCATGTAATTCCCATCACAGTCCTACAATCGTGAGCCTTACTGACAGATGAGAGACAGCCTGAGAGAGGTTCAGTAACTTGCCCAAGGTCACAGAGTTGCCAGGTGGCTGGGGAAGCCCTTGTTTGACAGAACTTTCTCCCAAGACACCCTCCCCATGTCAGTTCCCATCCAGTTGAGGAGTTCCAGGATTCCACTCACAGATCGCCTGTCCCCACTTCCTCTGCCCATCCAGGCAATTTGCCGGCCCCTCTGTCAGAGCACAACCTCTGTTTTGCCTTCAAAAAGACTGCATGTTCACCTGTCACCCCTGGGGTGACCCTTGGGAGCCACTAGAGGGCAGGGAGCTGGTCAGCTTCATCTCTGGCTCAGGCCACAGCACGGAGCAGCACCACTGGTTTATGGGAATGTGAAGCCATTGTTTAAAGGGCACAGCCATCTTCACTCATCCTAAATTGAGATAAATGACTTCTATGAATCAGACCAGCACTGGGCTGCTTGCAGTCTTGCTGGGAGGCCAGCAGTTTACGATACACAACTGGAGAATTACAGGCTAGATCTGAGACCTCCAGTGATGTATGGGCTCAGGGAATGCAGAAGGATGCCCAGGGATAGTGAAGGGGGCAGGAAATTCAGAGACCCTGACCAGCTCTGACAAGGGAACACCCCCTTGACTCTGCCCCCTGCCTCTGCATGCAGTCACCAAGCGCTGTGGACTTGCCCTCCTAAGAGCCTTCTCCTCTGCCCTCCATTCCTCTAATGATTCTCCATTAGAGGATCATTGTCAACATCCCCCGACCCCTCCCATTACTGTACCTGTCTCCAGCTGTGGGCCCTGACTCCAATCTCCCTCCCTCCAATCCATAGTCCCCTCTGCATCCAGGCTCTGGTCTTGTCTTGAGAACTTTCACTGGCTCATCTGTGGCATTCTCATCCAGCTTCAGCAGCCTGGTGGAGTTTTACCTGTTGAGTAGAAGGAAGACTAGGCATGGACTTAAGTCACCATCAAATGATTGGATTTAAGATTTGATATTTTTTAAGTTTGAAGTGATCTTGGGGAAATGTGAATTTTACTGGACATCGTACCTTTATTTTGAAGTTTAATCTTGAACCCACGTTGGGACGCCGTAACCATCTGCTGTCCAGAGCCCCTCACCTGGCCATTTGCCCCCCAAGCTCTCCAGCCTCCACTGAACAGCTCACCTGCATGTGCCCACCTGCTGCAGCCCAGCTCCAGTGTTGTGTGACCTGAGGGAAGTCCCTTAACCCTTGTGTGCCTCAGTCACCTCGTCTGTTAAGTGAGGTGGGGGAGGGGCGGTTAGGTATCCACCCAATGACAACGTGTGAGCACGAAGAAATGGTACAGAACACGGCTGGCACATGGACGGTGCTCACTGTCACCTGCCACTGTTATGCTCCTTGGAGTCTCGGCCTTCGCACAAGCTATTTCCTCTGCCTGGAACATTCTCCTCCCACTGACCTTTCCTTCAACCCAACCAATTCCTTCCGGCCTTCAGAGCTCAGTCTAAGTGTCTCTTCCTCTCAGCGCGGCGCCTTAACCATAAACGAATAAATGCGGTGAGAAGGCGCCTAGGGAAGAGCAGGGTGTGCAGAACGGGTCTAGTCAATGGAGGAGTTTCCGTGAGGAGCCTTCTCTCGCAAGCCGCTGAGGGCCGTGACAATTCAGATGCGCAAAGGCTCAGGAAGGGCACCAGAGCTCCTTGACCGGCGGGAGGCGGGAAGCGGGTGCGCGTATCCCGCGCGCACCGGGGTCCGAAGGGCGCCCAGCCAGACCTAGTGGTGGCATTGCGGCTGCTGGAGCTGCCGGGGCGGCCCGCCAGAGGCGCCAGCCGGGAGCGCGCGGAAACCAGGCGGGTGGGCGCGCCAGGAGCAGTGACGGAGCCGGCGTCAGGTGTCCGGGAAAGAGCTCCCAAAGGCGCACGCAAGGGGACTGCGGAGAAGGCACCAAGAGGCCGGCGAGGAGCTGCGGTGGCTGGGAACCCGGGCCCGGCTGCTGGCAGAGGGATGCGCCCCACTCTCGGGCCTGCCTGTCACCCGCGGGGCCCCTCTACCTCTAGACCCGACTGAGGCATTTCCGGTCCTGGAGCGACACTCGTGCACCAGGAGGGGCTGCGGGGTCACTCCTCAGGCCGGACCGAGAGTTGGGATGCCACCTGGGCAGGGTGACCAAGGACACGCCCCGCGGGAGGGCAGGGTCCGATCTCCCCGAACCGCTCCGCTACCCTGGGTCCCCAGGCCGAGTCCCCGCGCCCGCCCGACAGCGCGGCCAGCGGCGGGAGGGGAGCCCAGGACGACCTCGAGGCCCCCGACGGCTGGGCTAGGGATTCCTCGCCGACCACCTACCCACCTACCAGCGGGTCGCATCTCAGGTCGCCAACACCTGGCATCCGGAGCCCCTTCCTGGGGCGTCTGTTCCGCGGCCTTGGTCCCGCCGCTGTGCCCCCATTGGTCGGGTCCGGAGGGGGCGGGATCCGACGGCTGCAAGTTGGACTGAGAGAGGCCACCTCGGCCCGGGGCGCGCGGCACAGACTGAGGGTCCGCGCCTCCCGAAGCCCGGCGGGAGCTCGCTCTCCGCCTCTGAGCTGAGCTGTCTCGGCAGCAGCCGGACTGTCTGGCGCGGCGGCACAGACTAGCCGACGATCCCCGGTCCCCGGAGGAGCCCTTGCCCGAGGAGGTGCGGCCCCATCCGACTACCCGGAGCCACGACAGGCGCCGCGGGCCGGGCGCTCTAGGGACCGCGCTGCGTTCGCGGGCGACGCCCGCCCCGTCCCGCCGGCCCCAAGCCCGGCCCGCCGCTCGCCGTCGGGGCGGCCCCAGCCCCGGGCCCGGCCGGGAGCGGATGCGCGCGCGGTGAGGCCGCCCAGGTCCCGCCATGGCCGCGCGCCCTGGGCCTCTCTGGCTGCTGGGCCTGGCGCTGTGCGCGCTGAGCGGCGGCGGCGCCTCTGGCCCGCGCCCCTCGCCCGGCTGCCCGCAACGGCGCCTGGGCCCGCGCGAGCGCCGCGACCTGCAGCGCGAGATCCTGGCGGTGCTCCGGCTGCCCGGGCGGCCCCGGCCCCGCGCGCCGCCCGCCGCCGCCCGGCTGCCCGCGTCCGCGCCGCTCTTCATGCTGGACCTGTATCGCGCCATGGCCGGCGACGACGACGAGGACGGCGGGACCCCCGAGCGGCGCCTGGGCCGCGTCGACCTGGTCATGAGCTTCGTCAACATGGGTGAGAGCGGGCCCGGGGTGGGCGGCGGCGACCCCGCGAGAAGGCACGTGGGGGACGGCTGGCCGAGGGGCCCCTCGGAGGCTGGGCGCGGGCTGCAGGGGCGTGTGCGCCACCTCGGGCAGGGCGAGCGCCCTGCTGGGAACGGGGAATCACCTTGTCGTGGACAAGGTACCGCGGGAGGGTAAACCGCCCGGGTCAGGGCAGCGAAGTCTCAGGGGGGTGGGGGGTGGTGAGCTGCTGATCCAGCAGGGACAGATGAGGGATGTGAGTCCCAGAGGCGTACATTCACCCGCGGCCAAACACACCCGATGGTAAGATTCACGTAGTGTTGGGTGGACGCGGGCAGTGCCAGGAAGACAGTCTGGTCCTGGGAAGGGAGGCAGATGAGTAAACAGAGGCTGTGATGCTGTCACGTTGATAGGGGCAGTACTGAAGAGAGGGACAAAGTTCAGCGTGGAAAACCCTGGTCACATCATCAAAGCACCAGAGTAGAGATGAGGACCCAGCTGTTCTGAGTCCACAGCAGCCTCTTCCCTGGGCCACGTGGGGGTGGGGTGCTGCTGCAGGGTGGGACGGTGGAGAAGGAGTAGACTCTGAGCTCAGCGGGGCAGGGACTGTGGTCTTGTCACCCTGGGCTCACACCCGGGACTTGGCTTGTCATGGAATGAGTGTCCAGGCCATTGAATGACCTGATGGGCAGCTTGGACCCTCTTTGTTCTCCCACGTAAAGCCCAGCTTTTCCTCTCTGCAGAAATTATACTCCAAATCGTGGAGCCATTTACCCTTAAAGTTCTCAAAGATAACGTTTTCCATTACTAAACTCTCTTTAATCTACATTCATGAACATATGTCCCCCACCTGCTTTGCCTCCTGTCTGTGGCCAGTGAGGGGCAGGAGTCTGAGCTGAGGCAGACACTAGGCTGGACCTGGGGACCCAAGGACTACAGCTCAGCCCCAGGTGGGGAGAGCTGTGGGACCCAGAGCAGGGAGAGGACCCTTGCCATGGTCACCAGCCTCCCTTCACCTACAGCACCGCTCTTAACCCTCCCAACAACCCTGTTAGCGACATGATATTCATCCCCATCTCCCAGATGAGGACAGTGAGGTTCAGAGAGGCAGTGTCTTGCTCAGGACAATGTGGTCTGTATGTGGCCAAGCCAGGACAGGCCCAGGTTGTTTGGCCCTCCATCCAGTGCTCAAGGAGGTGACGTTTCTGTGTCAGGAGGGCAGGCTTTCAAGGTGGAGAGAGCTTTCAGAGGGATTTCGGCAGAGGAACCCAGGGGTCAGAGTGACAGTAAGTTTTGTGGGTCTTCAGCCATTTGCCTCAAGGAGGCCCGTCCCCCCCAAACCAGAGCTCGTGATGGGCTCAGGTGGGGGAGCGAGCAGCAGGAGGCAGCCGTTAACCTCTGCGGAGAGCCCAGTGCCAGGCACAGGACTTGGGCTGGCGGGTTCTAGATGCCACCTTCCTGGTTAGAGGGCAGGGGTGGGGACTTGGGACAGAGGCGACCACATGTGGAACTGAGGCTGGAGCTCCGTGCTGGGGGCAAGCTGACCCCGGGCTCAGGACCAAGAAGAGCTGTGGATGCAGTCACCCTGAGAATGCCTCCAGGGGAGCCGTCCATCTGAGTGAGTCACCGCCTAGCCCATGTCCCTCTTCCCCCAGCATCCCCTGGGGCAAGGGGTGCACAGCCCTGGTGGGAGCTGCTGCTGTGAGTCGAGCAGCACCCTGAGCTCAGGAGAAGCTGGTTGCCCTCCAGCTTCTGCTCTGTGATCTTAGGGAAGTCCCTTGCTCTCTCTGAGCCTCAGATCTCTGCTTGTAAAATGGGGCTCCTCAGAGTTGTTGTGTGATAGGTTGATAGAGGGGGAGGGGCAGAAAGTCAGCCCCCTTTTTAGGGTGAACCTGGCCCTGGTCAGTGCTGATACCAGACCCTCCCAGCTGCTGCTCAGCCTTGGTGTGGATGTGATGGAAATGTCCCCACATGTCTTATAGACATGTGAAACCCAGAAACAGATTTTTGAAGTCAGCCAAAGGTGTTTCTATCTGTTTTTGAATAAAAACTAGCATTTGAAGTTCCATAGTCCTATAAATACTCATTTCACCCATGCAGCAACTTGGGAAGCTGTTTTACCAGCCTCATTTCATGGGCTCAGAGAGGTTAAATAACTAACCCAGGGTCACACAGCACGTCCATGGCATCATCCAGGCTGTGGATTCCAAATCCCAGTTTCTTCCCACACCACCTCTGGGTGTTTCATGAAGATCTAAGGCCTCTGATGCTGTGGATTAACAAGCAGATCTTTGTTCAGTGGAAGCCTGGCCTGTGGGCAGTCCAGCCAGCTGTCTGAGGGCCTTCTTTATTCTCATGTACTAATTGCACTAGTAAAACTCCTTCAGTTCGAGTAGTTTTAACTGGTAATTACCTAGGCTGATGTGGGGGATGGAACCTACCAGGATTGTTTCCTCCTTTGGAGGCCCCGGCTCCAGGCCCCTGAAGGTCAGCGGCCCCTGAACCACCATGGAGTCTAACAGCAGTCGCTGTGGCATCAGCGCCCATGCCGAGGCTCCCACACCTGTTGGCTCCAGCTCCACCTCTCCTATTGGCCTCATCAGCTCCTGAGAAGCCAGCCGGGCCTGGTGCTTGCCGGGCCCCTGACCGTCAGTGGCACCTGTAGGACCCAGAGGCCTGGGCCTGCCGTCCAGGGGTCAGGCCTCTGCTTTTGAGCAGATGCTTTAGGAGCCGTGTCGTGACTGACAGGGCCTGTGTTGGGGGCCAGGGCTGCGGTCAGAGCTGGGCCCTGCCTGTCGATCTCCGCCTGTGGACGCTTGGCTCCCCTTGGCCAGGACACAGTGACGGGGCCAGTGCCCTCGAGGAGCAGACGGAGCCTGTCCCTGGTGCCGCCTGAGCTCAGGGGAGGAGGCCCTGATCTGGGAGGCAGCGCCCAGGTTCTTGTCCCTCCTGGGCCTGCCGTGGACTCCTGCACGTCCCGAGCCACATCCCTTCCCTTCTCTGGGCCTCTGCTTTCCTGTCCAGTCCACAGCGATGGTGTCAGAAAAACGAGGTGCCTCCCAGCTCCGGCCCTGTGGCTCCTCGGAGGCAGCTTCTCACACCACCACCCATCCCTCCGCCCAGCTCGGTGTGACTGGCTGGACCCCCGAGGGCCTCAGCCGGCCCAGCCAGCCCTGAGGGAGGAATGAGGCAGCAGAGACCACCTCTGCATGTTCCTGCTGAGCCCTTCTCTGCCTCCTCTCCTTGGAGCACCAGGTGCCCATGCTCTAGAGTGAGAAACCGAGGCACAAACAGCACTGCAAGCAGAAGTGTAGCCAGAACTGGATGGGCCGTCTTCACTTTGGTCCTGACCCTTCCCTGGACTGGACTGATTCACTCCCGTGATCCTGGGTGGCTGAGGACAGGGATGGGGATGAGCTGAGGCTGTCGGATTCGGGAGACGCAGGGCTCAGTGCGAGCGAGGGACCTGGCCCGGGTCCTGCTCAGCCCCCTGACCTTCCCCTCCGTGAGCCCCAGGGTCACTTTCTTTGGTCCTTTAATAGGCAATTCTTGCATATTTTCCTGAATTCACTCCACAAATTGTCATGTAGTACCTGCTCTGTGCCAGGCTCCCTTCTAGTTCCTGGAATATAACAGGGAATGAAACTAAGTCTCCCCTTGTGGAGCTGACCTTCCAGTGAGAGAGAGAGACAGATAGCTGTACATCAGCCACAAGGTGATTTTCACGTGGTCTTGACAGTGACGCCTCTCTCTGGAAACCGGGAGCGGATGGACAGTGGGAGGGCAGGCAGGACTGGGCTGGGGGTTCTGGGCTGGGGGTTCTGGCCTGGGACTCAACAGAATTTGCATCTTGACTCCACCCACTACTCTCAGTGTGATCTGGATTTTCAGTCCACCTCTAGGAACCTCAGTCTTCTCCTCTGTAAAATGGAGATACTCATGGTACCCACCCTAGGGGCTGTTCAGGGATTGTGTGAGATGACACCCAGTGATGACCACATGCCCAGAACCTCCATGTCTGTCCTTTCATTTCATCTCACATTTACTGTCACATCTTTCTTTAAAAAGAGGAAAGTGAGGGGGCTTCCCTGGTGGCACAGTGATTGAGAGTCCGCCTGCCAATGCAGGAGACGCGGGTTCATGGCCCGGTCCGGGAAGATCCCACATGCCGCAGAGCTGCTGGGTCCGTGAGCCATGGCCGCTGGGCCTGCGCGTCCGGAGCCTGTGCTCTGCAACGGGAGAGGCCACAGCAGTGAGAGGCCCGCATACCGCAAAAAAAAATAAAAATAAAAAGAGGACAGTGAGGTTCAGGGTAGTTTGGTGGTTTTCCCAAGGTACACAGCAGGTTGTCTCCCTGCCTGCACATCCTTTCCTCTTGTCCTACACAGAAGCTGCCTCTCCCCCTGGCCCAGGGCCCATCATTAGGTGCAGTACGTGCTGCTGAATTGGACTGTATTAAATGTGAGCATGTGTTGTAAACTAGGAACGTGATTATCTTTGTTTTGGGATTTATAGAACTGATGCATATTCATTGTAGAAAATTCATACCATATAGATTCATTATAGAATTTCATGATAGAAAATTCAGACCATATGTCTAGAAACATATAATATGGAAGCTCCTAGTAATCCTCTGTCTACCTCAGGGAGAACCAATGTTTAGTCCTTTAGCTTAGCCCTTCCCCAGCAACCAGCCCTGATATTTTATCAATTTGTGTTATTCTTTTTTACAAAGTGGAATCTAAATGCCCACTGTTTTGCCATTTTGTCTTTCACTTAACAATAAATCCTTTATCCGTCTTGAAAGTGACTATTAAGTGACCACATTATTTTTCTTTTTATCTATCTACCTTTTATTCATTTATTTTTATTTCAACTTTATTGAAGTATAATTGACATAAAATTGTAAGTTATTTAAAGTGTACATCAGGATGATTTACTATGCATATACATATAACATTCCCCCCATCTAGTTAATTAACACATTCATCACTTCACATATGTATTCTTTTTTGTGTGTGAGAACATTTAATTTCTACTCTTTTAGCAAATTTCAAAATTATATAATAATGTTATCAACTATAGTCGCCACGTTTGACATTAGCTCCTCAGACCTTATTCAACTTACGGCTGAAAGTTTGTACCCTGTTACCAACCTCTCCCTATTTCCCCCACCCCCAGCTCCTGGCAACCACTTTTCTACTCTTCTGACTTTTTAACTTTTTAAAATCCACATATAAGTGATATCATGAAGTATTTGTCTTTCTCTGGCTTACTTCACTTAGCGTAATACCTGCAAGTTTCATCCACGTTGTCGTAAATGGAGGGATTTCCTTCTTTCTCATAGTTGAATAGCATTCCCTTGTGTGTGTGTGTGTGTGTGTGTGTGTGCACGCGCGCGCACGCGCCTTATCTTCTTTATCTATTCATCTGTAGATGGACACTGAGGTTATTTCCACGTCTCAGCTGTTGTGAATAATGCTGCAATGAACATGGGAGTGCAGATATCTTTTTTTAAATTAACATATAATTGACATATAATATTATATCAGTTTCAGGTGTGCAACGTAATGATTCAATACTTGTACATATTGCAAAGTGACCACTACCATACTTACACTTTTTTCTCTTTGATATCCTGTTTTTATTTCCTTTGGATATATATCCAGAAGTGGGATTGCCGGATCATATGGTGGTTCTATTTTTAATTTTTTGAGGAACCTCCATATTATTTTCCATAGTGGCTGCACCAATTTACATTTCCACTAACAGTGCACAAGAGTTCCCGTTTTCCCACATTCTCACAAATACTTGTTATCACTTGTCTTTTTTTTTTTTTTTTTTTGCGGTACGCGGGCCTCTCACTGTTGTGGCCTCTCCCGTCGCGGAGCACAGGCTCCGGACGCGCAGGCCCAGCGGCCATGGCTCACGGGCCCAGCCGCTCCGTGGCATGTGGGATCTTCCCAGACCGGGGCACGAACCCGCGTCCCCAGCATCGGCAGGCGGACTCTCAACCACTGCGCCACCAGGGAAGCCCCGCTTGTCTTTTTGATAATAGCCATTCTAACAAGTGTGAGGTGATAGCTCATTGTGGTTTTGGTTTGCATTTCCCTGATGATTAGTGATGTTGAGCACCTTTTCACGTACCTGTTGGACATTTGTATGTCTTCTTCGGAAAAATGTCTATTCAGTTCCTCTGCTCATTTAAAAAATTGGATTGTTTGTTTTTTTGCTATTGAGTTGTGTGTGTTCTTTATATATTTTGGATATTAACCCCTTATCAGAAATGTGGTTTGCAAATATTTTCTCCCATTCAGTAGGTTACCTTTTCATTTTGTTGATGGTTTCCAAAGGTATTTCTCTGTCCAAGAGTTGAAGGTGGGTCTCTTTTCTCCAAAACTCTGTTTGGCCACCAGAATGGTGTGCCCTATGAACCCCTGATGCCTGGCTACTCCTCCCCGCCCCCATCTTCTCAGTCTTTTCTCACCCTTCTGAGATAAATGACTACTATTGCCCCTAGGTGACAGAAGAGAAGTCTAGTCTCAAAGAGTATAAGTGACTGGCCCAAGGTCCTGGGTGCTCAGATCCAAAGGAGCAGATATGAAAACTGGGTCACAGCAGTGAGGAAGGTTGGCCTTGGAGGTGGGAGAGCACAGTGGGGAAGACCAGGTTTTAATTCAGGGTCTGCTACTTGAGATCTGTGAGATTTTGTACAGGTTACTTGAAGTCTCAGCATCTCAATTTCCTCATCTTTAAAATCAGGATAATAATACCTGTACCATAGTGCAATGGTTATACAGGTTAAGGCATTGAAAAACTTAGCAAGTGCCTGGCACCGCTCAGTAAACAGTAGCCAGAATTATGCGGAAGAGCCTGCTGTGTTTGTCTACCCTCCCGCCCCCATCATTTACTTGGGGACCTGGAGCCGAGTGGTAAGAACACGGTTCCAGGATCAGATCCCCATTCTGCCACTCGTTTTTAGTGGATGCTGCGGTGCTCCCCAGATATTCTCTTTGGGACTGCGTCACTTGTTGCACCAGCTGCTTGGAGGGTGGGCTGCTGACGGCTGGGTCCTTCTCTCGACATCAGTCCACCAGCTTCTTGCTCAAGGTTGGGCACCCTCCTTGAGGGCACCCCACATCCTGGCTTATTGGGGTATAAATGCCCAGCCCCCTTGCCTCAAGGAGGGACAACTGTGAAGGGCCATCAGGCCAGAGCTCCCCGTGCAGATGGGCTGGGCTGGCCCTTTTGTGATCGCGTCAGCTGTTCAACTGTGCCCACTCCTGCTTGTTCCCTGCAAGAACACTCTCCACTAAACCTACCCACTCAGCCTGTTGCCCAGGAAGTCTGACCTAAGATATATTTATATGACTTTTGTGTAAGTTATTTACTGCTGTGTGCCTCAGGTTCCTCATCTGTAAAATGGGAGCGATAATAGTTCCTGCCTCCTAGGATGGCTATGAGCATTAAATGACTTCCTCTATGTAAAGGGCTCAAACAGTGCCTGGTAAATGCTCAGTAAATGTTAGCCTGGTTTGATTGTTTGTTTGTTTTTAGCCCAAGTCCAGCTGGTCAGTGACAAGACCAGAAGTAAAACCCAGTTATTTCCTTTAACTGCTGGCTCTGCCCCCTGAGCCGCAGCCGTTCCTTCAGAACAGTCTAGGGCTCTGAATACAGGAAGGGTTCTGGGGAAGCCAAAGGCTGCAAGACCCAGGTATGGAGAAGGTTGGATCCTTCAGTCTGAGGTCATTGCTTCACAAACACTCCTGGGAACCTACTGTGTGCTGTTGCCCTCCCTGGTTATCTTGGTGCCCACTCCAAAGCACGAGCCCCAGCCTAAGATCCGCTCATTACAGTGGGAAAGATAGGCCCACAGACAACTCAATGTAAATGATTGCAAAGTGGGAGAAATGGCCATTCCCCACTCAGATACGAGCATGAAGGTTCAGTGCTGCAGAAGACAGACCAGGTCGCTCTCTCGTTTGTGGGGGATGAACAAGGCCAGAAGAGGGGGAGGAATGAATGGCCTCCTGGCTGGGGGACAGAGAAGGCTTTGAAGGAGGTGGCATTGTGCTGGACCTTGAAAGAAGGGTAGAACTTAGTCAGAAGCGGTGAAAGGAGAAGGTGTCCAGGCAGAGGGGAGGCATGGAGGTGAAAAAGCTCTCAGCCTGTTCTTGGAACTCCAGTTCCTCAAGTGAAAATCCACTCATGGCTTCTCCTGATTGGGCTCCTTCTGCGTGTTCCTTCTTGCCAGCCTGGCACTCGGCGTTTGACATTCTAGTCCAGCAGGACCCTGCGGTGTTCCCTTGACATGTCCCCAACCTGATGAGGCTGTGGATGGGGAGAAAGAATGTAGACTTTGGAGACAGACACACCTAGACTCTCATCCCACCTTGGGGGCTTCTGGGTGTGGTCTTGTGCAAATCAGTTAACTTCCTTGATCTTCGGTGTTCTCAGCTATAAAATGGGGTGAAGAATGCCTCTTTCACAGGGTTGCTGTGGTTGCCAGCCTCCAGTATAGTTCTCAATGATCCCTGCCTCCTGGTTTTCACACCCTTATGTCCTCCCACACTGGGCCAGCGCTGGTCTATGTGACCAATAGGATGTGACAATAGGGATGCTGTGTCACTTCCAAGATTAGGTTATAAAAACATTGCAGCTTCCGTCTTGGGCTCTACCTGCCACCCCCAAGATGACTCATTCTGAGGAAAGGTCATGTCGTGAGAGGTCCACATGAGGAGTCTTCTACCCTCAGCCACAAGTGTGAGCTTAGAAGTGGGTCTGTTCATCCCAGTCAAGTCTCCAGAGACCACAGCCCCACCTGACAGCTTGACTGTCACCTCATGAGAGACTCTGAGACAGAGCCACCCAGCTAAGCACCTGGATTCCTGACCCTCAGAAACCATGTGAAATAATAAGTGTTGGTTGTTTTCAGCTGCTATATTTGGGGTAATTTGTTACACAGCAATAGATAACTAACACAGTTAGGTAAACATTAACAAAAATGGCCTGTGTAACATGCCCAGGGTGGTGCCTGGCATACAGTTCAGTGATCAAAAAACGGGAGCTGACACATTATTTCCCACCTCCGTGCTTTGCCTCGGATACTTTACTCCATTTCTGCTTGTCAGAATTCTTCCACCACTCTCAACTATGTTTCCTAGAAAAGTGTTCTCTGACCACTCCTCCCCAAGGCACCTCCACGAGCGCCCTCCACCTCGATCATCTGTATTCCTCTTAGGAATGGAGTTGCTTTCTGCCTGTCTGATTCGGGGGCACGTCTAGTCCCTTTTTCTCCTACCCACCCCCCGGCCCTACTAAGAAACTATGAACAACCTCAGAACGGCGACCAAATCTGACTCTGGGCCTGGACGGGTGGCACATAAGCAGGGTCAGCCTCCCATCTTTTTTTTTTATTATTGCTTTTTTTTTTATAATTTGGCCATGCCACACGGCATGTGGGATCTTAGTTCCCTGACCAGGGATGGAACCGACGCCCTCTGCATTGGAAGCACAGAGTCTTAACCACTGGGCCGCCAGGGAGGTCCCTCCAGCCTCCCCATCTTTGCAGATCACCCTGTCCCTCCCCTGGGACCCGAGTCCCTGCAGGGCCCTGCCTGGAGAACAGTGGCCTCAGCAGGCCACCTCTCAGGCGCCTGTTGATGGAAGAATCTTGTGGAGAGGTGATTCCCCCATACCAGTATCGCCACCCAGAAAGTCCAGGGCCACTCATTTTATATGGGCTCCAAGTCTGCAAGTCCACGTGAAGGGCCCCTAACTTGACACGTGACCCCAGCAAGTCTGTGCCCCTCTGGGCCTCAGTTTCCCATCTAGGCAGGGTTGCCACGAAGGCCTTTCCAGCTCCCACAGAAGAATGTGTCCCCCACCCTCCCTGCCCACTGATGGGGCTCCTCCAGGGCTGAGGCACAGGGCGGGAGGACACCCGCCACTCCTCACGGGCACCCATTCCCCACGGGAGAGAGGGGATGTGTCACCGTGACCACGTCTTTCTGGAAAGCCCCACAGTTCAGGTCTTTCCTGGGTTTGAACTGGAGGAACCGCATCCTTCTTGCTCACATCTCCTTGGATCTATGTTTGGCCTTGGCGGGCTTGATGTGGTGCAGTGGGCAGGTTGTTCCCTTTTAATTTGGGCTCTGAAGCCGGCCGAGGCCTGGACCAGTAATTATAAGCACAGAGCCATTTATGGAAACAGCTCTTGAAAAAGTCAGTAATGAGAACTGACTAAAAATACCCCCAGAAGTGAAGCGGGGGGCCTGCTCTGGGCAGCGCTGAGATTCCTGGGCGGGAGGAAGCCCTGAAGGGGCAGAACCGGGGGGTGATGGATTCTGCAGCTCACTCGGGACCCGCACGGGCCGCGGAGACCCGGGTGTTTCCTTAGGTCTGAGGGGCCCCTCGGCCTTGTTACCGGCAGGACCAGCCAGACGGGCCCAGCCCATCCACCTCCAGGGCCCCGAGGGAGCCTGTCCTCCACCTCGGAGGCCGGGCCGTGAACGGAGGCGAGTCCCACAGTAAAGTGAGAACATGGGTGGCTTGGGTTGGAAACCCTCGGTGACGTGGAAGCCACTCCCAGACCAGCAGGACGCCCCAGCCCAGGGGCTGCGCTGCTGGACGCTGAGCCGCTGTCCTGGGGACCAGGAGCCCTTGGGATGAGGGGCCAGGCCTCCCCTCTCTGGGCCCCCGGGACACGAGGGGCTGGACGAGCAGACTGCTGAGGCCTCCCGTTTCCACCCCACGTTGTTCAGTCTGTGTCCTCAAAGTGGTCACCGTCCAGAGGGCAGATGAACCAGAGACGGGGACCCCCGGGACAGGGACAGGGAGAGACCGACAGGCTGATGTGTGTGGGCTCAGAGGCGGGCAAGGGGGCTTTCACAGCTGGACCGAGAAGAAAATAGCCTTTATACTTGGCGGGATGGGGCAACCCCGGAGAGAGCGGCTTCGGGGAGGGACTCCAGGGGGAGGGTGTTTGCACCAGAGGGCCCAGGAGGCTGTGAGGATGGGCAGGGCCAGCCTGTGTGGGTGAGGGGCGGAGGCTGGACAGCAGAGCCAAGCGTAAGACCCTCCCATGGGCCCTGAGGGGCTGGGGAAGGGTTTGAGGGCAGGAAGGACTGTCAGGTCAGAAGATGCCATTCTGTCTCTCTTTCTAAAAATTTTATTGAAGTATAATTGATTTACAATGTTGTGGTAATTTCTGCTGTACAGCAAAGTGATTCAGTTATATATATTCTTTTTATATTCTTTTCCATTATACTTTATCACAGACGTTGAATATAGTTCCCTGTGCTATACAGTAGGACCTTGCTGTTTATCCATCCTATATATAATAGTCTACATCTGCTAATCCCAAACGCCCAATCCTTCCCTCCCCCACGCCCCCGTGGCAACCACAAATCTATTCTCTATGTCTGTGAGTCTGTGTCATAGATAAGTTCATTTGTGTCATATTTTAGAGTCAACGTATAAGTGATATGGTATTTGTCTTTCTCTTTCTGACTTACTTCGCTTAGTATGATAATGTTTAGGTCCATCCATGTTGCCGTAATGGCATTATTTTGTTCTTTTTTATATATATACCTCATCTTCTGGATCCGTTCATCTGTTGATAGACATTTAGGTTGTTTCCATGTCTTGGCTATTGTAAATAGTGCTGCTGTGAATATAGGGGTGCATGTATCTTTTCAGATTATAGTTTTGTCTGGATATATGCCTAAGAAGAGAATTGCTGGGTCATATGGTAGTTCTATTTTTAGTTTTTGAGGAACCTCCATACTGTTCTCCACAGTGGCTGCACCAATTTACATTCCCACCAACAGTGCAGGAGGGTTCCCTTTTCTCCACACCCTCTCCAGCATTTATTATTTGTAGACTTTTTAATGATGGCCATTCTGACCAGTGTGAGGTGGTACTGCATTGTAGTTTCGATTTGTATTTCTCTAATAATTAGTGATGATGATTATCTTTTCATGTGTCTATTGGATGTATGTCTTCTTTGGAGAAATGTCTATTTAGGTATTCTGCCCATTTTTTGATTGGGTTGTTTGTTGGTTTGTGTGTGTGTGTGTTATTGAATTGTATGAGCTGTTTATATATTTTGGAAATTAAGCCCTTATTGGTCCCATCATTTGCAAATATTTTCTCCCAGTCCATAGGTGGCTGTCAAAAGATTCCTTTTTTTTTTTCTTTTTGGCTGTGCCGTGCAGCATGTGGGATCTTAGTTCCCCAACCAGGGATCGAACTCAAGCCCCCTGCAGTGGAAGCGCATAGTCTTAACCACTGGACCACCAGGGAAGCAGATTCCATTCTCTTAATGGGCATGCTGAACTGGAAGAAGAGGGTGTCTTTTGAAACAAGATGAATTTTAGTAGAAACAAGACAGACTTGGGTTGTCTCAGTGACTCTAAATTTGGTCCAGGGCACAAAGATAGCCCAAGCCTTTATTGGTGTCAGGCTGGCGGATACAGGGTGTGACATCTAGAGATCTAGCCTGTGTGGAGGGTGCAGCCCTCAGACATGGGAAGGCAGAACGTGGATGGTGGCCGTGGTGGTGGAGGCTGCCTCGTGCCCCCGGCAGGCTCTTTCTGCAAATGTGGGATCTGGAGGCCTTTTTATCAGAGGCTGGAGGAGAAGGCCGAGGGTCTGAGACTGCTTATTTTCCTAGAGCCACAATAAGGGGTTAAGAAAGCAAACACTCTGACTGCTTCCCCAAGTGGAGCTTTGTAGAAAAGAAGGTACCTGTGGAACCAGCAGTGGCATCGTGCGTCCCCAGTGCTGGGCCCATGCCTCACCACTCAGGTATCTCAGTGGAGCTGGCTGTCAAGAGTCTCTGTTGGCTTCAAGAAACTACAAGTGGCTTCCAACCCACCTCACAGGGTCATGAAGTGTCATAGCATCAGCAAGAGTTGAACTTTATTAAGTTCTTCCTAGGTCACAGAACTTCCTTGAATCACTGTGATGAATTCTTGAAGGCTGAGAAGTAGGATTTATTGTACATGAACTGGCCTTGCTTCTCACTCCAGCCTCATCTTGGACACCTAGACCCTGGATCACTAGATTCCAGCCCTGTGGACCTCCTGGATGTTTCTCAAAGATTCAGGGCCTTTGCATTTGTGGTTCCATCTGCCTGGAAGGCTCTTCCACCACCTCTTCACATGACTGGTTTTTCTTCCTCCTCCAGACTTGACTGTTTATTTCCCTCATTTACCAGGGTTTAGAAGAGTGAATTGATTCCTAACATTCTGCAAAGGCGGTGGTTCTCAATCTCCCAGGAGACATTTGGCAATATCTGGAGACATTTTTGGTTGTCACAGCTGGGGAAGGGAAGGTGATGCCACCGGCATCTAGTGTGCAGAGGCCAGGGATGCTACTAAATATTCTACAATACACTGTACAGTCATCCACAGCAAAGAATTATCACCCACAACAAAGAATCATCTGGCCCAAAATGTCAGTAGTGCCAAGTTTGAGAAATTCTGTCCAAAGATGACCAATGTTGCTGCTGATGACCTAATGGATGTTAATATACGTGATACTTTTCAATCTATTACCGTTCTCTCTGATGCTCAAATTGTCCCTTCCATGGCTATTATGAAGCCTCTTCAGGTTAGCTTCAGAGTACTTTTAACTCTCTCCTAGGAGGTTCAGGGAGCTTCCTTGCCTTCTGGGATGAGATGTTCCAGGCTGCGCTTATGCATTTCCTGCCCTGGGTCAGAAATGGGTCATTTCTCTAAGAGCCCTCGTGCCTTGTGGTGGAGTTGATCATTTAAGACTACACTCGGGGCATTAGAGCTCCCCGCTGTCCCTCCTTGGCCACAATTTCTAGGCTTTTTCAGTGGACAGAGCTAGGGAATATGTATTTTCTAAGAGAAAAAAATCATGAGTTCAAACAAATATTTCCTTTTTTAAAAAAATTATTATTTTTTGGCCACGCCAGGCAACATGCAGGATCTCAGTTCCCTGATCAGGGATCAAACCCGTGCCCCCTGCAATGGAAGTGCGGAGTTTTAACCACTGGACCACCAGGGAATTCCCCAAACTAATGTTTCTTCTTTTTTTTTAATATTTATTTATTTATTTATTTTAGTTTTGTCTGCGTCAGGTCTTAGTTGCCCCACGCGGGATCTTCATTGCGGCATGTGGGATCCTCCGCTGTGGCACGCGGGCTCCTCTTTGTTTGTGGCCCGCATGCTCAGTAGTTGTGCAAGTGAACTTAGTTGCCCCGCGGCATGTGGGATCTTAGTTCCCCAACCAAGGATCAAACCTGCGTTCCCTGCATTTGAAGGCAGATTCTTTTTTTTTTTTTTTTTAAACATCTTTATTGGAGTATAATTGCTTTACAATGGTATGTTAGTTTCAGCTTCACAACAAAATGAATCAGTTATATATACACATATGTTCCCATATCTCTTCCCGCTTGCGTCTCCCTCCCTCCCACCCTCCCTATCCCACCCCTCCAGGCGGTCACAAAGCACCGAGCTGATCTCCCTGTGCTATGCGGCTGCTTCCCACTAGCTATCTACCTTACGTTTAGTAGTGTATATATGTCCATGCCTCTTTATCGCTTTGTCACCGTTTACCCTTCCCCATCCCCATAGCCTCAAGTCCATTCTCTAGTAAGTCTGTGTCTTTATTCCTGTTTCACCCCTAGGTTTTTCATGACATTTTTTTTTTCTTAAATTCCATATATATGTGTTAGCATACGGTATTTGTCTCTCTCTTTCTGACTTACTTCACTCTGTATGACAGACTCTAGGTCTATCCACCTCATTACAAATAGCTCAATTTCATCTCTTTTTATGGCTGAGTAATATTCCATTGTATATATGTGCCACATCTTCTTTATCCATTCATCCGATGATGGACACTTAGGTTGTTTCCATCTCTGGGCTATTGTAAATAGAGCTGCAATGAACATTTTGGTACATGACTCTTTTTGAATTATGGTTTTCTCAGGGTATATGCCCAGTAGTGGGATTGCTGGGTCATATGGTAGTTCTATTTGTAGCTTTTTAAGGAACCTCCATACTGTTCTCCACAGTGGCTGTATCAATTTACATTCCCACCAACAGTGTAAGAGGGTTCCCTTTTCTCCACACCCTCTCCAGCATTTGTTGTTTCTAGATTTTTTGATGATGGCCATTCTGACTGGTGTGAGATGATATCTCATTGTCGTTTTGATTTGCATTTCTCTAATGATTAGTGATGTTGAGCATTCTTTCATGTGTTTGTTGGCACTCTGTATATCTTCTTTGGAGAAATGTCTATTTAGGTCTTCTGCCCATTTTTGGATTGGGTTGTTTGTTTTTTTGTTATTAAGCTGCATGAGCTGCTTGTAAATTTTGGAGATTAATCCTTTGTCAGTTGCTTCATTTGCAAATATTTTCTCCCATTCTGAGGGTTGTCTTTTTGTCTTCTTTATGGTTTCCTTTGCTGTGCAAAAGCTTTTAAGTTTCATTAGGTCCCATTTGTTTACTTTTGTTTTTATTTCCATTTCTCTAGGAGGTGGGTCAAAAAGGACCTTGCTGTGATTTATGTCATAGAGTGTTCTGCCTATGTTTTCCTCTAAGAGTTTGATAGTTTCTGGCCTTACATTTAGGTCTTTAATCCATTTTGAGCTTATTTTTGTGTATGATGTTAGAGAGTGATCTAATCTCATACTTTTACATGTAGCTGTCCAGTTTTCCCAGCACCACTTATTGAATAGGCTGTCCTTTCTCCACTGTACATTTCTGCCTCCTTTGTCAAAGATAAGGTGACCATATGTGCGTGGGTTTATCTCTGGGCTTTCTATCCTGTTCCATTGATCTATATTTCTGTTTTTGTGCCAGTACCATACTGTCTTGATTACTGTAGCTTTGTAGTATAGTCTGAAGTCAGGAAGCCTGATTCCTCCAGCTCCATTTTTCGTTCTCAAGATTGCTTTGGCTATTCGGGGTCTTTTGTGTTTCCATACAAATTGTGAAATTTTTTGTTCTAGTTCTGTGAAAAAGCCAGTGGTAGTTTCATAGGGATTGCATTGAATCTGTAGATTGCTTTGGGTAGTAGAGTCATTTTCACAATGTTGATTCTTCCAATCCAAGAACATGGTATATCTCTCCATCTATTTGTATCATCTTTAATTTCTTTCATCAGTGTCTTATAATTTTCTGCATACAGGTCTTTTGTCTCCTTAGGTAGGTTTATTCCTAGGTATTTTATTCTTTTTGTTGCAATAGTAAATGGGAGTGTTTTCTTGATTTCACTTTCAGATTTTTCATCATTAGTATATAGGAATGCCAGAGATTTCTGTGCATTAATTTTGTATCCTGCAACTTTACCAAATTCATTGATTAGCTCTAGTAGTTTTCTGGTAGCATCTTTAGGGTTCTCTATGTATAGGATCATGTCATCTGCAAACAGTGACAGCTTTACTTCTTCTTTTCCGATTTGGATTCCTTTTATTTCCTTTTCTTCTCTGATTGCTGTGGCTAAAACTTCCAAAACTATGTTGAATAAGAGTGGTGAGAGTGGGCAACCTTGTCTTGTTCCTGATCTTAGTGGAAATGCTTTCAGTTTTTCACCATTGAGGATGATGTTTGCTGTGGGCTTGTCATATATGGCCTTTATTATGTTGAGGAAAGTTCCCTCTATGCCTACTTTCTGCAGGGTTTTTATCATAAATGGGTGTTGAATTTTGTCAAAAGCTTTCTCTGCATCTATTGAGATGATCATATGGTTTTTCTCCTTCAGTTTGTTAATATGGTATATCACATTGATTGATTTACGTATATTGAAGAATCCTTGCATTCCTGGAATAAACCCCACTTGATCATGGTGTATGATCCGTTTAATGTGCTGTTGGATTCTGTTTGCTAGTGTTTTGTTGAGGATCTTTGCATCTATGTTCATCAGTGATATTGGCCTGTAGTTTTCTTTCTTTGTGACATCCTTGTCTGGTTTTGGTATCAGGGTGATGGTGGCCTCGTAGAATGAGTTGGGGAGTGTTCCTCCCTCTGCTATATTTTGGAAGAGTCTGAGAAGGATAGGTGATAGCTCTTCTCTAAATGTTTGATAGAATTCGCCTGTGAAGCCATCTGGTCCTGGGCTTTTGCTTGTTGGAAGATTTTTAATCACAGTTTCAATTTCAGTGCTTGTGATTGGTCTGTTCATATTTTCTATTTCTTCCTGATTCAGTCTTGGCAGGTTGTGCCTTTCTAAGAATTTGTCCATTTCTTCCAGGTTGTCCATTTTATTGGCATAGAGTTGCTTGCAGTAATCTCTCATGATCTTTTGTATTTCTGCAGTGTCAGTTGTTACTTCTCCTTTTTCATTTCTAATTCTATTGATTTGAGTCTTCTCCCTTTTTTTCTTGATGAGTCTAGCTAATGGTTTATCAATTTTGTTTATCCTTTCAAAGAACCAGCTTTTAGTTTTATTGATCTTTGCTATCGTTTCCTTCATTTCTTTTTCATTTATTTCTGATCTGATTTTTATGATTTCTTTCCTCCTGCTAACTTTGGGGTTTTTTTTGTTCTTCTTTCTCTAATTGCTTGAGGTGCAAGGTTAGGTTGTTTATTCGAGATGTTTCCTGCTTCTTAAGGTGGGCTTGTATTGCTATAAACTTCCCCCTTAGGACTGCTTTTGCTGCATCCCACAGGTTTTGGGTCGTTGTGTCACCATTGTCATTTGTTTCTAGGTATTTTTTGATTTCCTCTTTGATTTCTTCAGTGATCACTTCATTATTAAGTAGTGTATTGTTTAGCCTCCATGTGTTTGTATTTTTTACAGATCTTTTCCTGTAATTGATATCTAGTCTCATGGCGTTGTGGTCAGAAAAGATACTTGATACAATTTCAATTTTCTTAAATTTACCAAGGCTTGATTTGTGACCTAAGATATGATCTATCCTAGAGAATGTTCCATGGGCACTTGAGAAAAATGTGTATTCTGTTGTTTTTGGATGGAGTGTCCTATAAATATCAATTAAGTCCATCTTGTTTAATGTATCATTTAAAGCTTGTGTTTCCTTATTTATTTTCATTTTGGATGATCTGTCCATGGGTGAAAGTGGGGTGTTTAAGTCCCCTACTATGAATGTGTTACTGTCGATTTCCCCTTTTATGGCTGTTAGTATTTGCCTTATGTATTGAGGTGCTCCTATGTTGGGTGCATAAATATTTACAATTGTTATATCTTCTTCTTGGATCGATCCCTTGATCATTATGTAGTGTCCTTCTTTGTCTCTTTTAATAGTCCTTATTTTAAAGTCTATTTTGTCTGATATGAGAATTGCTACTCCAGCTTTCTTTTGGTTTCCATTTGCATGGAATATCTTTTTCCATCCCCTTACTTTCAGTCTGTATGTGTCTCTAGGTCTGAAGTGGGTCTCTTGTAGACAGCATATATAAGGGTCTTGTTTTTGTATCCATTCAGCTAATCTGTGTCTTTTGGTGGGAGCATTTAGTCCATTTACATTTAAGGTAATTATCGATATGTATGTTCCTATTCCCATTTTCTAAATTGTTTTGGGTTCGTTATTATAGGTCTTTTCCTTCTCTTGTGTTTCTTGCCTAGAGAAGATCCTTTAGCATTTGTTGTAAAGCTGGTTTGGTGGTGCTGAACTCTCTCAGCTTTTGCTTGTCTGTAAAGGTTTTAATTTCTCCATCAAATCTGAATGAGATCCTTGCTGGGTAGAGTAGTCTTGGCTGCAGGTTTTTCTCCTTCATCACTTTCAGTATGTCCTGCCACTCCCTTCTGGCTTGTAGGGTTTCTGCTGAGAGATCAACTGTTAACCTTATGGGGATTCCCTTATGTGTTATTTGTTGTTTTTCCCTTGCTGCTTTTAATATGTTTTCTTTGTATTTAATTTTTGACAGTTTGATTAATATGTGTCTTGGCGTATTTCTCCTTGGATTTATCCTGTATGGGACTCTCTGTGCTTCCTGGACTTGATTAACTATTTCCTTTCCCATATTAGGGAAGTTTTCAACTATAATCTCTTCAAATATTTTCTCAGTCCCTTTCTTTTTCTCTTCTTCTTCTGGAACCCCTATAATTCGAATGTTGGTGCGTTTAATGTTGTCCCAGAGGTCTCTGAGACTGTCCTCAGTTCTTTTCATTCTTTTTTCTTTATTCTGCTCTGCATTGGTTATTTCCACTATTTTATCTTCCAGGTCACTTATCCGTTCTTCTGCCTCAGTTATTCTGCTATTGATCCCATCTAGAGTACTTTTAATTTCATTTATTGTGTTGTTCATAATTGCTTGTTTCATCTTTAGTTCTTCTAGGTCCTTGTTAACTGATTCTTGCATTTTGTCCATTCTATTGTCCATTCTATCTCCAAGATTTCGGATCAACCTTACTATCATTATTCTGAATTCTTTTTCAGGTAGACTGCCTATTTCCTCTTCATTTGTTAGGTCTGGTGGGTTTTTATCTTTCTCCTTCATCTGCGGTGTGTTTTTCTGTCTTTTCATTTTGCTTATCTTACTGTGTTTGGGGTCTCCTTTTTTGCAGGCTGAAGGTTCGTAGTTCCTGTTGTTTTTTGTGTCTGTCCCCAGTGGCTAAGGTTGGTTCAGTGGGTTGTGTAGGCTTCCTGGTGGAGGGGACTAGGGCCTGTGTTCTGGTGGATGAGGCTGGATCTTGTCTTTCTGGTGGGCAGGTCCACGTCTGGTGATGTGTTTTGGGGTGTCTGTAGACTTATTATGATTTTGGGCAGCCTCTCTGCTAATGGGTGGGGTTGTGTTCCTGTCTTGATAGTTGTTTGGCATAGGATGTCCAGCCCTGTGGCTTGCTGGTCGTTGAGTGAAGCTGGGTGCTGGCGTTGAGATGGAGATCTCTCGGAGATTTTTGCTGTTTGATATTATGTGCAGCTGGGAGGCCTCTTGTGGACCAGTGTCCTGAAGTTGGTTCTCCCACCTCAGAGGCACAGCACTGACTCCTGGCTGCAGCCCCAAGAGCCTTTCATCCACAGGGCTTCTTAATTTGGGATGATTCGTTGTCTATTCAGGTATTCCACAGATGCAGGGTATATCAAGTTGATTGTGGAGCTTTAATCCGCTGCTCCTGAGGCTGCTGGGAGAGATTTTGAAGGTGGATTCTTAACCACTGGACCACGAGAGAAGTCCCCAAATATTTCTTTTTCTTTTTTGTGCTACGTGGGCCTCTCACTGTTGTGGCCTCTCCCGTTGCGGAGCACAGGCTCCGGATGTGCAGGCTCAGCGGCCATGGCTCACGGGCCTAGCCGCTCCGTGGCATGTGGGATCTTCCTGGACCAGGGCACGAACCCGTGTCCCCTGCATTGGCAGGCAGACTCTCAACCACTGTGCCACCAGGGAAGTCCAATATTTCTTTTTTTTAATTTTTGTTTTATATTGGAGTATAGTTGATTAACAATATTGTCAGGTGTACAGCAAAGTGATTCAGTTATACATACACGTGTCTATTCTTTTTCAAGTTCTTTTCCCATTTAGATTATTACAGAATATTGAGCAGAGTTCCCTGTGCTATACAGTAGGTCCTTGTTGGTTATCTATTTTAAATATAGCAGTGTGTATATGTCAATCCCAAACTCCCAATCTATCCCTCAAACTAATATTTCCAATTCAAGCTTAGGATTATAGACTTACTTAAATTCTTTTTTGTATATTTTATATTTCTATTTTCTTTTGCACTGAATAATTTGGTCCTAACAGCATTAATATGATAGTCGTTTGCTTTATCCTACAAGTATATATATATATATATATATATAACTTATATATATTATATATATAAACATATCCTACACGTACAATAGGTGTAGAATAACGTCATCATAGCAATATGATTACTGAAAAGTTAAGATTTACTTTTAGTTTATTTTGTCCTTAAGCTATCCCACTAGGGATATACAGTCAAATTACTCTGTTTGAAAATGACTTGAAATCATTCCTCACTGTGTGGGTAAGCCACCAACTCAATATACCCACCATTTATTTACTTTATTCTGCATTTTAGTCTTAGGTATTACTCTTTGTTTTTGTATTTTGAATTATTCTTGTTTTATACTTATGTGAAATATTTACAAAATTTACAAAGCAAGGGACATTCAGAGAGGCCTGGCTTCCATGCCTGTCTCCTACACTCTGTCTCTGTTCTCTTCCTCCAGCAAAAGATAACTACATTTTTTAAGCTGAAATATAGTTGACATACAATATTATGTTAGTTTCAAGTATACTACATAGTGATTTGACATGTGCACACATTATGAAATGATCACTGTAAGTCTAGTAACCATCTGTCCCCATACAAAGTTATTACAATATTATTGACTGTATTCTTTACGCTGTATATTACACCCATGACTTATTTATTATAATAACTGCAGATTTTTATCTCTTAATCCCCTTCACCTATTTCACCCACTCCAACTATTTTTTAATTAATTTATTAATTTGTAGTTTATCTCCGTTTTAAAAATACAATTACATATATATGTACCTATGATGTGTATGCATTTTTATAATATTTGTATTTTGATCTGTTCTTAGATAAAAGGTATATTATCTGTACTGTTCACCTTAGTTCTCTTTAAAAAAACTGTCTCCTGGAGATCACTTTATTGCAGAATATAGATGATCTCTTTGTTCTAATTTACAGCTGTTTAGCACCCCATCATGAAGAGGTACTGTGGTTCATTTATTCCATCTTCTGTTGATAGACATTTGGGTTGTTTCCAGTCTTTTTCTGTAACAAGTTACAAAGTTGGGTCATAACAAATAGTCTTGTATGTACATCTTTTTGTATTTTTGTGAGTGTGTCTTTGGGACAATTTCTTAGAAATGAGATGTTTGGGTCAAAACATGT
Organism: Stenella coeruleoalba; assembly: GCF_951394435.1. Lineage (NCBI taxonomy): Eukaryota > Metazoa > Chordata > Mammalia > Artiodactyla > Delphinidae > Stenella > Stenella coeruleoalba. The sequence continues at coordinate 31,708,999 of NC_137169.1, forward strand.
ATAATTTTGCTAGATATTGCCAGATTCCGCTCCATAGGGATTATGCCATTTTGCGTTCCTGCCAGCAATGCACGAGCGCTTGATCCAGTCTTAGAGTGTCTCTCTGGAAAGATTTTTCCAAAGTACCACATCTAAAGTAACCCCACACTGGGGGCTTCCTTGGTGGCACAGTGGTTGGGAATCCACCTGCCAATGCAGGAGACACGGGTTTGAGCCCTGATCCGGGAAGATCCCACATGCCACGGAGCAGCTAAGCCTGTGCGCCACAACTACTGAGCCTGTGCTCTAAAGCCCGCGAGCCACATCTACTGAGACCGCATGCCACAACTACTGAAGCCCATGCACCTAGAGCCTGTGCCCCACAACAAGAGAAGCCACCACAACGAGAAGCCCACGCACCCTGCAATGAAGAGTAGCCCCCACTCACTGTAACTAGAGAAAGCCCACGTGCAGGAAGGAAGACACAATGCAGCCAAAAATAAATAAATAAAATAAATAAATTTATTTTTTAAAAAAATAAAGTAACCCCACACTGAACTGGAACTAAAGGTATAACTCCAATTTTTAAAATAGATATATCCAGAAAAAATAGAAATAAATACAGATGTGTGTTTATGCCTGGGTTAGTATACACACATATATTTCCTAGCTCTGTCCACTGAGAGCGCCTAAAAGCATGACACTTTATTTTAATGAGCACACCCTGTGCTCAGAGCTTGGTGTTTAAATCCCCATTCTATAAATGGTAAATGAAATGAACCAGAGCTCCTTGGAGAAGTGACTGATGTCAGTGGCGGGGAATGGGAAATCACAAGATGGGCCTGGAGCATCTGGTGGTGCCAGACAATTAGGAAGTACTCAAAAAAAGGATGGGGGGGGGGGCGTGTCAAAGGGACAAGGGGCCAACCCAAAGGTGCTCCCAAGGGGCAAAGCTAGAACAATCTGAGCAACAATTGTATTGGATTATAACCCGCAGAATAAATGAGATATCAGTGAACCCATAATGATATAAATAAATGACAGAATAATTATGGGAAGAAGGGCAAGCCTTCCTTTCAAAAGAATTCCAATTAATAAAAGTAGAGGGAAAGAAGGAAATAGGAAATCACTATTGCAGATATTACAGTAATAATTGCTAAAATTAGTGGGCAAAAGTTTGAGGAGAAATATACGTGCAAATCTCAAAATCTCTCCCTAAAGATAGTTATTATTTCCAAAAGAAAAATAATGACATTACAGTGAAGATACCTGGCAGATACCACCTTAACCAAAGAATTAGTTAACATCACTAGTAATTTTATATATATATATATATATATATATATAAATACATAATGTCAATATATTGACATTATATCATCCAATTTGACGTGCTTAGAAGAGGACACAAATTCTGAGGTGGATTTCTCCAAAATCCGTAACTTCAATTTAATAATGAGAAAACATCAGCTAAACCCAAATTGAGGGACAGCCTACAAAATACCTGACCAGTGCTCTTCATAAGAAAGGGCATGAAAGACAAGGAATGGCTTAGCACTTGTTACAGGTCAGAGCACATCAGGGAGACCTAACAGTGAAATGTGATGTGGGATCCAGGATTGAATCCTGGAACAGAAAAAGGGCATAAGTTGGAAAACCGGCAAAATTCTAGAAAAGTCTGTAGTGTACTTAATAATATCGTACCAATATCAGTTTCCTGGTTTTGGTCATTATGCTGTGCTTTGGTTATGTAAGATGGTTATCATTAGGGAAAGCTGGGTAAAGAGTATATGGGAAGTTTCTTGCAATAATTCTTGCAACAATTTTCTCTGAATCTAAATAATCTAAAATTACTAAGTTAGAAACATAAAGTAACCCCACACACCCTCCCTGCATTATCCCCAATCCCACCTCTCTTGGTGTCCTTCACAGGGCTCATCGCATACAATGACTTTGTTTGTTCCCTCTTTCCTACCTGACGTCCCCCCTGCACATAAACTTCACAGGCACAGGGCCACAGTTTCCCCAGTGCCTAAATACTGACTTGCGTTCAATAAACACTGCTTTCAAATGTGCTGCATACACAAATTAATTAGTATTCCTAGATGTGCTTGGGAAACATGAAGGGAAAAGTGAGTGTTCTAGAAGACCTTCAGAGCATGAGAAGGCAGCAGAGTCAGGAGTCTTCTCCCACGTGCTCAAAGGTGAACGTATAGGACCCCCCCACCCCCGCCAGATTAGGAATTCCTACCCCAGATTCTGCAGAGAGGGGGAATAATTTACTATCCTCTTGCTTCAAACTCAGCAGTCCCCCCAGGACGACCACGGAGAGAGGATTCTTGGCAGGACTTAGATGGCCAGGATCCAGAACATAGGCCAGGCAGGGAGCACCCCTTTCCCTGCACCCCCCAGCCTGTCTTAATCTGCCAGGGGACCCGGGGATGAACTTCCCAATTCCACAACCTGCAGCAAATTTTACCAGGAAAACCCAAGAAATCACATTGTGCAGACCTTGGCCTTTCCCCTAAATTCCCTCTACAGAGCATCCCACAGTAGCAGCGGGGCAGGAAGCAGGGACCCGCCAACTCCAAGGTGGAGGGCTTATGCTGTTTTGTAGCCTTGGACGGTGGAGGGCCACTGCAGTAAAAAGGAGCCCAGATGGGAGCCAGGACTCCTGGGATCTGTCTCCACGTGTGCATGAAAGTGAGAGGAGACTGTGTGCAGTGATCTGTCCTTTGAGCTCTGATGTTTTGGAATCTTCAGCACTTTCATAAAGAAGGGATCAGTTTTTGCTTTGTGCCCGAGCTGGAACACAGTGGATGGCACCACTGACATTGCTGAAGGGCTGCCTCTCCAGGCCTGGGCATGTTTGGGAGATTCCAGACCTTGGTTATAGGGGAAGGTGGAAGCTGGGCATGAATGTGCACCAAAAAGGAAATGCTCCTGAATAATAGGTTAGAAGCATTTGCTGGACCACACCAAGTGCGGCCGCAGTAGCAGACAGGGCTCTTTACACTTTAATTTCCATTTCATCTCTGTAGCAAACACTTTGCAGATGTGGATTCCGAGGCCCACGGATCAAGTGTCTTCACAAAGGTCAGGCAGGTGGAAAGGAGGCGATCTTAAGCCATCCAAATGCCGTTCAGATGCACTGATATATTTTTATTTTATATAATCTTTCATTTCATACTTTTATTTAGAGGAAGAAAACTGAATGTCTCTCTTTTCTCTTCCATGGCTTTTGAGTCTCACACATGAAACTCCCAATGGTGCTGGCAGGATGTTATTACTTTGACATGTCAACTAAGTTAGGAAATTAGAGGTCAACACCCCTCCCACCCCCTAAGGAATGGCCATCCCTCCTATCCCATGACCCTTGTCCTTTTTAAAGCCCTTTCACAGCCTTATGTGGAAAGGATCCTAGGATCCCCACTTCCCAGATGAGCAGACTGAGGCCACCCAGGGTAAGTACCTGATTGCTGACAGGGTCAGGGCTGGGACCAGAAGCCCCAGCTGCAGGTCAGAGCATCTACCCTTCTCCATGCTGTTTTAGTGGCTAAAGCAGGGGCAGCCAGCCCAGGAACTACCATAGGGGGCATCTAGTTCCCAACAAATGCTGTTTCTTAACACCAGCTTTTGAGAAACATCTTCCCCTAATCCACAGAAGCAACTACTGAAAAGCTGTACATTCACGTGGTTCCAGCAAAGAAATGGGGTGCTCTCCTTTGGCTACTTACGGTAATGTCCAGTTTAATGACGCATCCCAGAAGTTTTATCAATTTCCGATGAAAATCATTTTCCTAAAAATGTCCCACCTCTAATGCTTGCCTGGAACACTGGGGCAGGCAGTTTCCCGTGCTGGAACTATTGGGCAGGGGTGGGGGGTTGGTGGGGGCATGTATCGATTTCACGAACCCACAGGACAGAAGCTTGGATCTAAGGTCAGTCCAGGTGAAGAGGGCTCGACTCAGCACAGGCGGGCCCCCAGGTCAGCAAGGGAGGGAGGCCACAGAGCTTGGTGCCCGCAGGAGCTGGGAGGTTTGTGGTTGTTCCCTCAGTCCTGGATCCAACATGAGTCAGTGTCAGGCCTGCAGACAGAGGCTCCCAGTGACCCACCAAGGGTCACCCACTGTGCCTTGGGGGCAGACATACTTAAGAATGCTTTGAGAGGGGTCGGGCTCAGGGCGTGGCTGAGTGACCCCTCCTTATTCTTGGGGCCACACCCTGTGACAGCCAACAGCCTGGACCTATTTCATCCTGCAGATCAGGGATGCTTACACAGCCACGTAACCGAAGTGGTCTCTGCAGTTACCGAATCCATGGAAATTGTCCCCAAAGCTCTGTGTCTGAGTGTGTAGGGAGGAGGGGACTCGTGCAGTGATATTCATGGCGAGCATCACTTGGCAAAGGTCCAGAACCCTGCCCTCCACATCCTGCCTCTGTGGGAGGACCCAGATCCGGCCTGTGTCATGCTGCCCCTGAAACAGCCTGGCTCGTAGGTGGGCATTTGCTGCGGGTCCAGTACCCTGTCAGATGATGGAGTTTCTATTTTCCCTCCTCCCTGGTCAGGGGATGAAACGCCCATCTCCCGCCCAAACATGTGTCCACTGGCCCTGCCCAGCACAGCTGCTTGCCCATCCATCACCGGACCAGGTCTCCACCGCAAGGACAGGAAGTGCTCCCACATCCGCCTCTGCCACCAGCCTGGTGACTTGTGGTCTCTGAGTCCAGTAGCCAGAGAGAGAATTTTTAAAAAGACTCACAGACATGTAATTAAAATCTCAGTGTTGGTTTTGGGGGAAGGCTCTGGGAGGCTCCCGCCCCTGCTTTGCGGAAACACAGATTTTTAGTGTTTGAAAGTGACAGGAGGCTAAAGTGAGACGCTCTAAATATACTGTCCTGGGCATTTCCGGGCAGCTGGGGAAATATGGGGTCTATTCTGCTCCTGCGGTCTCTTGCCCAGACTGTTAGAGCAGCCCTGCCGCTGGCCTGCCTCGGGTCCCCTCCAGCCTGGGCTTTACCCTCGCCTCCACACATAGCTTCCACTCTACCCTTAAACCACACTCCCTTGCTGCCCAGAGCCCTGACGCCCCATTGGCCAGAGCACAGCCCACGCTCTGAGGCCAGAATTCCAGCTCTCCGCAGTTAGGCCACAGCCAGACTTATGCCCTGAGCCGCACATTGCGGGATGGTGGGCGGCCCCAGCACCTCACACCTGTGCAGGACCTCTGCCTAGAATGTCTTCTCCCCCACCTTATCCACCTACCAAGAGTCAGTCCCATCCTTCAAGGCCAGTTCAGGTGTCACCTCCTCCGGGAAGCCTGCTCAGATCATGCCATGGGACCCTCCAGCTTCCCCAGCACTTGACCCAGCATCTCCAGGAGCTGTCATCCTACCTCGCCTCCTCCTGGTTCTTTCCGTGTCTCCCTCTGGCCCCGCTTCCTGCTTCCCCTTGATCCAAAGAGGGTCCTGCCGTCCTTCCACCCTTTGCTGGGCTTTATGGCTCTTGTTTTCCCGGCCGGTGCTGTCGTTCCGCGGCTCTAGGCCTTTGCTCAGGCTGGACCCTGCCTCTGCAGCGTCCTTCTCCCTTGACATCGTGGCAAATTCACTCTCACCCCTCAAGGCCCAGCTCCAAAGCCCTCTCTCCCCTCAACTCCCATCCACATACCGGCTGACTCCGGGAGCCCCGTCCTGCCCAGGTGCACTCAGCTATGTCCCTGCTGCCTCCGTGGCCCTTTTCTGCCTTGGGTCTGATGTCCATCTCCCCAGAGGAGGGACCTGTCCTGTGCCCCATCTGTGGGTCCCAGAGCCAGCAGGGTGCTGAGCGGGGCAGGCTGGGTTTGGGGCTTGCGGACCAGACATGGACACTGCCCTTGTGGCACCGCCGTGTGCCAGGTGCCATGCCAGGCGCCTCACGACACGGTACCCCGAGCCCTCTCGGCACCCAGGAGGCAGAGCTGGGACAAGCCTGTTCTCGAGGAGGGAGCGGTCCCATCCAGACTGCCCAGGCCCCCGGATCCCACCCGGCCCTGCCCACCCCGGAGCCCGAGCTGGAACCACAAGTGACCGCCAGTCCCACTTTGTCTTGCAGTGGAGCGGGACCGCACCCTGGGCCACCAGGAGCCCCAGTGGAAGGAGTTCCGCTTTGACCTGACCCAGATCCCGGCGGGGGAGGCCGTCACGGCCGCGGAGTTCCGGATTTACAAGCTGCCCAGTACCCACCTGCTCAACTGGACCCTCCACGTCAGCCTGTTCGAGGTGGTCCTGGAGCAGTCCAACAGGTGCCTGCCCTGCGCCCCGCGGGCCCACTCAAGCCTCTGTCGGAGGGTCCGGCCCAGCCCTGGGTGCCGGGGGGAACATTTCCCAGAGGACAGAAGGGGAGCTTCCTGGGCAGCCCACCCTCAAAGGACAAAGATGGTTGGCCCGAGGCCTCGTGTCACCGTGGGGAGAGGCCCAGCATCAGTCCTGGATTCAAGTCCCCATCCTACTGTCCCAGCTGTGGGACATGGGCAGGTCACTGAGCTCCTGAGCCTGCTTCCGCATCTGTACACGGGCACAGTAACACCTTTGTACGGTAGACGCAGTGAGAAAAGGCATGTAAGGCACCAGAGCCAGGCGGGGTAGATGCCCCACTAATGGTCCCCCAGGAGGGCACTGGAAACACAAAGGCAGCTGTGCCGGCCCTCGGTTAATTGTTCTTTCGTGTCCACAGGGAGTCTGACTTGTTCTTTTTGGATCTTCAGACGCTCCGATCTGGGGACGAGGGCTGGCTGGTGTTGGACGTGACAGCAGCCAGTGACCGCTGGCTCTTGAACCGTAACAAGGACCTGGGACTCCGCCTCTATGTGGAAACAGATGATGGTAAGACTCGGGTCAGCAGCGAACCTTCCCCTGGGGGCTCCTCCGAGGAAGCTGCTGGCGGCAGGCGCAGCTCGAGCCCCTCACGTGGCCCTGGAGGCCTGGCCTTTTCCACCTGTGCCGCTGGGGGATACCTCCACCCCTCCGCGGGGGCTCAGTGGGTAGAGAGTGAGGTTCCCGCAGTGCAGGACAGCAGGAGACCCCCTACCAGCCGAGAGTCCCTCCTCTCCTTCTGCAGGACCAACAGTTGTGTTGCTCGGAGTGAGTCCACGTTTTCCCTCCCCAAGAAATGGGAGATTCTTTCTACTCTACGGAGCTGCCTTCTGCACCAGGAGTTTCCGTCCTGGGCTGGGCGAGGGGAAGCGCTCACACCCTCAGGCTCTGAGGCAGAGGCCTGGGTGTGAATCTCGGCTCTGCAGCCTTCTAACTCGGTGACCTTGGCAGGTTACTTACCTTCCTAAGCCTCGGTTTCCTCATCTGTAGAATGAGGATTCACACCTTCATTCATTTAGCAGGTGTTTGGGGGAGAGCCTCCTGGTGGGCCCAGGGTTGGTGTGTCTGTGGTACAGCGGGGGCCACAGGGGGCTGGGCAACGGCTGTGAGGAGGCTGAGAGAAGTGGGCAAAACAGTAACTCTGAAATAAATGTCATCTTATTTAATAGCAGTGGAGGGGGACAGGATCTGATTCAGCGTTCTATAAAACAACCCTCTGAGACACTCCCCTTCAAGGGAGTGTAGCATCTCTCCCCCTCCTTCAGTGTGGGCTGCGCTTACAGACTTGCTTCCCAAAGTATGCCGTGGGCTGGGGCAGTACCTTTGCAGGGGCAACCTGAGTGGCACCCCTCAGCCGGGTGCTCAGGCTCCCATGAACACGTCATGCAGCTCCCAGACACCCTTGATCTGACGGAGTGGGAACAGCACTTCACCTCCATGGTCTTCGTCCCCAAAACCCAGAACCCCAGTCTCACCATGAGAAAAACATCAGACAACCTGAAACTGAAGGACATTCTACAGAACACCTGCCTGACCAGTACTTCGCAAAACTGTCAAGGTCATCAGAAAACACGGGAGGTCTGAGAAATTGTAACAGCCCAGAGGTGCCTAAGGAGTTGTGATGACTATATGCCAATGTGGGACCCTGGGTGGGATCCTGGAAAAAAGACACTGGAAAACTAATGAAATCTGAGTAGATCGTGATGTTTAGTAAATAATAAGATACCAGTATTGGTTGATTAGTTGTGACAAATGTGGTTCCAGGACAGTACGTGCTGGGGACACAGGTGTGGGAACCGCTGACGTGCAGGTGGATCTGGGGGCGGGGGGACGGGAGTAGCGCGCTGGGGAGGAAGAGTGACGATGGAGAGGAAGGAGACGGCGCCCAGGCTTCCCCGGAGGGACGTCGCCTCGGGGCCTGCGTGCGCCAGTCCCCGGATCCCTCCAGTCCCGCCTGACGGTCCGGACCGGTCCCGCCTCCCGCCTTCGCGGCCCGGGAAGCTCGGCGCCTCGGGCCCTCCGAGCGCGGAGACGGAGCGGGGCGGCGGAGGAGCCAGCCGGGCGGCCGCATCACCGCCGGGGGCCCCCTGCCCTGTGACGCGCGGGCGGGGCGCGCACGGCCGCCGCCTGTCCCCGCTGGGCCCGGGGCCGGAGCCCCAGCCGGAGCGGAGCGGACGATGGCAGCCCTGCGGCTCCTGGAGTCTGCGCTCGGGCGCCGGGTCCCCGCCGGCCGCTCGATGCCCGCGGGGGCGACGGGCAGTGTGTGCGGCTTAGCCAGCAGCGCCCGCGCGCGTGCCAAGTCCTACGCGGACCCCGTAGAGGCCGTGAGAGACATCCCGGACGGCGCGAGGATCATGGTCCGGGGCTTCGGCTTCTGCGCGATCCCGGAGAACCTGATAGGGGCGCTGCTCAAGACCCGCGTGAAGGACTTGACCGTGGTCAGCAGCAATGTGGGGGAGGAGAACTTCGGGCTCGGCCTTTTCCTGGGGACCTAGCAGATCACCCACATCGTCTGCTCATACTTGGTGGAGAACTCGCTCTGCGAGCACCGGTACCTGGCGGGCGAGCTGGAGCTGGAGATCACACCCCAGGGCACCCTGGCCGAGCGCATCCGCGCGGGAGGCGCCGGCGTGCCCGCCTTCCACACCCCCACGGCCTGCGGGACCCTGGCCCAGGAGGGAGGCGCACCCAGCAAGTACTTAGAGGACGGCCACATCGCCATCCTGAGTCAGCCCAGGGAGGTGAGGGAGTTCCACGGACAGCACTACCTTCTGGAGCACGACGTCACGGCCGATTTTGCTTTGGTGAAAGGGTGGAAGGCCGACCGGGCAGGAAACGTCATCGTCAGGGCCAGCGCCAGGAACTTCAACGTGCCCATGTGCAAAGCTGCGAGAACCTCAGTGGTGGAGATTGAAGAAATTGTGGACCTGGGGCCGTTTGCCCCAGAGGACATCCATGTTCCTAACATTTACTTAGAGGACATCCATGTTCCTAACATTTACTTAGATCGAGGAATACAGGGGGGAAAATATGAGAAAAGAAATGAGCGTTTAACGATGCAGAAAGACGATGATGAAATATGCAAGTCTGCAGATAGTATAAGGACACGGATCCTCAAGCAGGCAGCTCTTGACTTTGAGGACGGCCTGTGTGCCAGTTTGGGCATAGGAATCCCTCTTCTGGCCACCAGCTACATCAGCCCCACTATAACCGTTCATCTTCACAGTGAAAATGGAATCTTGGGCTGTGTCCGTTTCCACTGAAAGAGGAGGTGGACGCAGATCTCAACAATGCGGGCAAGCACACAGTCACCCTTCTTCCTGGGGGCTGTTTTTTCTCCAGCGATGAATCATTTGCCATGATTTGAGGGGGACACATCGACCTAACCTTGCTGGGAGCCATGCAGGTTTCCAAATATGGTGACCTGGCTAACTGGATGATACCCGGCAAGAAGGTGAAAGGAATGGGGGGTGCGATGGATCTGGTGTCCAGTACCGAGACCAGAGTGATGGTCACCATGGAGCACTCCACCAAGGCCAGTGAACCCAAAATCTTGGAGAAATGCACCAGACTGTTGACTGGGAATTGGTGCGTGGACCGCTTTGACAGAGAAGGTGAAATCATCACCGAGGAGGCTGTGTTTGACGTGAGAGGACTGACCCTGATCGAGCTCTGGGACGGCCTCATGGTGGAGGACATCGAAAAGAGCACGGGGAGCACCTTTGCCATCTCCTCGAATCTCAGACCCATGCAGCACGTCTAAACCTAGCTGGAAAGTGAACCTTGGTCCCAGAGCGTGTGCTTCTCCCTTTAACCTCCTGGATTGCATCCTGAGAAAGCCTCAGTCACATTTCTGCATTTCACCAGCATCTGGCCGGCTTTCTCCTGCCATCCCAGACGGGCTGCCACTGGATAGGCTTTGTTCTCTCGAGAGGGACATGCCTTTAATTAAAAACAAAAGGAAAACAGAGGCACTGACCTTATATGTCCCGTGAGTTCTGAGAAAGCTCTGCTCCAATCACCCTCCTCCCTGTCTGTGGTATTTACATTAAATTCTATGCAGCTTGAGATGATCCCATGGGAAAGTTTCACTGAAGTGCCTACTTTCGTGAGTGGATAATGAAATACGGGAAAAGTGATGGGGGAGGAGCTGTTACCGAGCCCAAGCTCACTCTGCTCACTGCGTGACAGGCCAGTAAATCAGGAGATGAGTTGTTGAGACAAGGAAGAACGACTTTAATTGGAAGGCTAGCAGATGGAGAAGATGGCAGACTAGCATCTCAAAAAACCCATCTTGTCCTAGTCCCAATTCAGGCTCCTTTCATATGATCTTGTGGGAAAAAGGGGCAATGATCTTTCTGGCTACTTCTCACTGAACAGCGGTGATGAGGGGGTAGTTGTGAAATGAAATTGATCAGTTTTGGGTCAGGAATAGTCCTTAAAATTTTTAGTAAGCAATACAGTTCTCTTTCTTTATCTACAACTATTTGAACCTGATGAAATCTCTTCTACAATGAAATTTTAATCTCAATACTTATCCTTTTTGAAGAGCAACCTTAAGTCTTCTAAGGGTTCACAAACCCATTGCTCTCTAGGCCTCTCAGGAGTTGGGCAATTTTCTGATGACAGTGGGGCTACTTTAAGCCAAGTGTGATGAATCCATGTCTTTACTCCAGCTAACTTGACAGATGAGTGTGTGGTAAGTAATACCACCTGTGGTCCTGTCCACCTTGTAGTCAGGTGGTGCTCAGGCCCTTGTTCTCTCTAGATTTTAAGGAGGACTCCAGGCAGGAAAGGATGTAGGGCTACCTCAGTTGGATAGGCAGACCTACTGGAAGCAAACTCATGAACAGAGGTTAGTATAGTGCCCGGAGTTTTAACATAATTGGCAACTGCTAGATCTTTCAGAGCATTTATAGATTCTCCCTCCCCGGCAGGCACCTGGAATAGCCTACCATGCAATATCTCAGTGGGGCGTAATTTGAGCTGCTTCTGGGAGCCCCTCTGATCCGTGGCAGGGCAACTGACAAGGCCTTATCCCAAGGTAAATTAGTCTCTTGACATATTTTAGCAATGCTCCTTTTTAATATGTAATTCATTTTCTCAGTTTTTCCTGTTGATTGCGGCCGCCAGGATGAACGTAGCTTCCAGTTAATTCGCGGTGCTTTAGGTACTTGTTAGGTTATGGTGGAGACAAAAGCAGGCCCATTGTCACTTTGAAGGGGGTTAGGCAGCCCAAAGAGGGGGATAATTTCCTTAAGGTGGACTTTAACCACTTCAGAGGCTTTTTCTGTCCTGGTGGGATATGCCTCCACCCATCCTGAAAAAGTGTCCACAAATACTAGCAGGTGTCTGAAATTTTCTGTGGCTTGAGGCATTTGAGTCAAGTCTATTTGCCAGTCCTCAGTGGGGCAGGTTCCTCTGTGTTGTGTGCCCATTTGGGGAGCCCTGACAGCAGTCTTTGGGTTATTTTTAGCACAAATCATGCAATTTTGAGTGGCTTGCTGGTTGGTCCTTTGTAGGTTCGGCCCCATTATGTACTTTTGTCCTCTGTAGTCTAAGTAAGGGGCTCAAGTTCATGTTCCTTTAAAGCCTCGTAGAGGAGCTTTAGTATGAGCCTATCCATAGTTCGGGATCCAAATCCGACAAAATCCTGCCATTCCCAGAGACCCCCTCATTTGTCTGTGAGGCTTGGGTGTTCCCAAGCCTGCAGTTGCCCATTTTCTATCAGGCAAAAGACCCCGCTGTCCTGGAGGAATGACAAAACGCAGATACGTGACTTGTTTCTTACATACTTGGGCCTTTTTCTGGGAGACCTTATAGTCACAATTGGCCAAATAATTCAGCGTTCTTATGGTATTTTGTAGACACATCATATGCAAGGATTGCTATGAGCAAGTCATCCCCATATTGGAGTAAGAGTCCTTCATCCAATATTAAGTTTCTCAGGTCCCTAGCCAACATTTCCCCAAACAAGGTAGGGGAATTCTTAAATCCTTGAGGCAGGACTGTCCAACAATACTGTTGGACTACCTGTGTTGCTGGGTCCTGCCATTCAAAAACAAACAGCTTCTGTGATTCTTCTGCAATAAGAATGCAGAAAAAAAGCATCTTTCAAGTCCAAAACCGAGAACCAGCTGAATTCTCCAGAATAGTTGTAAGGAGAGTGTACAGATTAGACACCACAGGGTGCAAATCTTGGACAATTTCATTAATAGCCCTCAAGTCTTGGACAAAGTGATACTCTGTTGAGTTTGGCTTTTTGACTGGGAGGGTAGGGGTGTTAAATGGGACCTACCAGGTTTAACCAGTCCTGTTTTCAAAGTTTTTGAGAACTGGCTAAATTCCCTTTGGGGCTTCTTGCCTCAGAGGGTATTGTTTTAGATTAGATGTCCCAGTGTGCCTTTTTAAGGGGATTTGCATTGGCCATGTATTTCTGGCCTTCCCTGGTGTGCTATCAGCCCACACTTCCAGCCTTGCCTTTTCGTAGACCTCTGGTGGGTGCAGGGGAAGAGCTCTGTCTCCTTTTCTGGGGCATCCATGAATGCCATCTGTAGGCTTACAGTGTGGGCTGGTGGGACCCTGATGTCAAGCTGTCTTGGCAAAAAGTTACTTGAGCATTTAAGTTACAAGGGAGACCTCAGCCCAAATGAGGGATTGGACACACCAGCATACATAAGAAACTGTGTTTCAGGGTGAGGTCTCCTCATTGGCATAGCGGTTGTAAGAAAGAAAAATTTTGTACCTCTCCAGAAACTGCCATGAACTGGATGGATTGAGATGTTTTCTGTGCCACCTTGGTGTTTATCACAGAGTGTGTTGCACTCGTATTTATCAGAAAGTCAATCAACTTGTCCCACACTATCAAAGGTACCTGGGGCTCCTGTGGGGAAATTGTAATTGGACGCCTCAAGTTCAAGGGAGCCCCCAGGCCTCTTCATTCATCATCAGAGTGTTCCTCTCTTTCTACCATATGAGAGGCTCCCATCTTTCATTTATTGTTTTCTTTCTTATTCTTTAGTCTAGGGCAATCTTTTTTCCCACGCCCTTCCTCCTTACAGTAAGCACATTGTTCCCTCCTCAATGGTGACTTACCTCCCTTCCAGTTACTTGCCATCCAGGAATCCAATGCTGCTGCCAGAAAAGTGGCATTCCGTCTTGCATCCTCTCGCTTCTGTCGTTGTTCCCTGTCGTTGAACACTTTAAAAGCAACATCTACCAATTGAGAAGGGTTCATTCCAACTGCACCATCTAACTTTTGTTCTTATATCTGGGTACTTTGCCCAATGCAGGTCATATTTACCTCATATTCTCATATTTTTGGGGGTCTCAGGATCTGCATCAGTGTAGCACCTATAAGATTGATAAATTCTTTCTAGAAACTCTGATGGATCCTCAGTGGGTTTTTGTTGTATCTCCTGAATTTTGTTTAGGCTCTTTTGCCTAGGTACTCCCTTTGGAACACCCACTAAGATACACTTCCCATAATGCTTTAGGAGCAGGCTACCTCCATTATTAGGCTCCCAGTCAGGCTCAGCAGCAGGAACTGTCAGATCTGCTTCTGGAGTTCCATCTGGATCTCCTGGATGAAGCTAGTGTGCTTCCTCTTTAGCCTTGTCAGTGACCATCCTTCTTTCATCCCCAGTATGTATCATATTCATACGAGTGTGAATGCCCAAGAGGGATGGTAAGTGGCAAAGACGGAAGTGAAAATTTCAGTCATGCGGAGGGAGTCCTCTCGGTAAGTAGGGTTATAGTTTTTCCAATTAAACATATCTGATGTTGAGAATGGCTTGTGCATCCATAGAAACCCAGCTGGTTTAAGAAACGCATCTGCATTAAGGCCTCCTATAGGATATTGGTGCAAGGGAAACTGCCCTGCTCCAGCAGTGGCTCCTAGTCCAAACTGGGTGCCCTGTCAGGTCTTAGATGGTGACACCAAACCTGGCCCCTGTGCCCCGGAGGTTAGCATAGGAACTTCTAATTGATCCCCATAAGTAAATGAAACAGGAGGCGGTGAACATGTTGGTGGCATGTGGGCGGGGGGTGGCCAGAACAACTGCTGGTGCAGTCTGCTCGGCCAGTGGGGGAGCCGGGCTGGCCAGAGGGGGGGTGTAAGTTTCAAAATAACATGTCCCCACTCTCACTTTCTCCCCTTCCTCTTGTAGAACAGGTTTTCCCTTGGTTTTCTCTTTCGACTGCTGTACCATAAGGTGGCAGCAGTCTGACTTCTTTTCCTCCTCTTACAATAGCATAACTGCTTCTACATACAGAATCTCATCATTTTTACCTGTTCTTTCACAAAACAATTCTAACTGCAAGATCGTATAATAAGTGAGCGATTCAATGGCCACTGCTCTCCTGATCCTAACATATATTGGGCCACACGCTATTACAATAAAATATCATCTCTTCTTTAGTCATAGACCCACAGCTATATTTTGCCCATTTATTTAAGATACGCCCCAAAGGGCTTTCCTTAGGGACAGAGGAAGTATTTCCCATATTTATAAGTTCAGTGGGTTTCCCTGGTGGCACAGTGCTTAAGAATCTGCCTGCCAATGCAGGGAACATGGGTTCGAGCCCTAGTCCGGGAAGATACCACATGCCGCAGAGCAACTAAGCCCGTGGACCACAGCTACTGAGCCTGCGCTCTAGAGCCCGCACGCCACTACTACTGAAGCCCACGCGCCTAGAGCCTGTGCTCTACAACAAGAGAAGCCACCACAATGAGCAGCCCACTCACCGCAACTAGAGAAAGCCCATGTGCAGAAACGAACACCCAACACAGCCAAAAAGATAAATAAATTAGATAAATAAAATTTTTAAAAAGTTCAAGAACAACAAAACACAAAAAGCACAAGCAAATTCTAATACCAAAAGCACAAAGAGATTCCATCAAGAATGAATGCAGTATAGCTGATTCACTTTGTTATAAAGCAGCAACTAACACACCATTGTAAAGCAATTATACTCCAATAAAGATGTAAAAAAAAAAAAATGAATGCAAAACAAAAGCCAACAAACTGGTTCACAAAGCAGGTAGAGTCCAACAACAATTCCGCTCTCCAGCAGGGCACCCCAATCAAACGAACAAATTGGCTTTTCCCTTAAAGGAAAAAAGCCCAAACTGAGTGGGGAAAATGTTCCCAGTCGTATATACTGGAGCTACTTACCCTTCTATGTGAGACCCATTTGGCTCCCAAATGTTGATTCCCCACTTCAGCTGCCCAGCGCTGGGGCAGCCGGCGCCACTTCAGGGAATTTTGAAGGAAATATCCTCAGGACAAATGGTCCCGGTGGCTGCTAGGGCCTTACCTGAAAATTCCCCAACAGAGGCCAGCTAGCCACAAGCACCCAGGGTCCTGGCCGGCTCACCAAAATTTGTTGCGGAGCCCAAGCTCACTCTGCTCAGCAGACAACAGGCCAATAAATCAGGAGACAAGTTGTTGGGACAAGGAAGAACAACTTTAATGGGAAAGCTAGCAGACTGAGAAGATGGCAGAATGGTGTCTATGAAGATGGCAGAAGAGTCTATATAAGGCACTGTTTTATTAGAACCATAAAAACATACACACTTACATGTGAATTTGTAACTGGGAGAAACGCTGTCTGAATGTAAGATGGTTTTCCTTTGGCCCTTCTGACTTTCCTTCGGGGGCCTTTCATTTTGTCACTAAATTTTGTCTCTTTGTAGCCTCACCTCCCCTGCCTCTCACATTTCTCCTCCTCGTAGCTAAATAGATGTCTCTAGAAGGGAAGCAAGACCGTCTAGGTGGCCACTAAACTGGTAATAGGGGCAACTGAAGGGGGAGAGACTGTTTGGTGCCGACATTCCACCAGGAAGTCTCCTCTGTGAATAAACAGCTCGCCTGTGTGTGGCCAAAGGCTGCGGCTTAGGATGGGAGGAGTTCTACAAACCCGGGCGGTGGACTTAGATGGGTTTTCTCTTCTTAAATCATAGCGTTCCTGTGTCGTCCAGATCAGACACTTAGACCCTTCTTCTCTGTTACGGAGCCTAAACCAGCCTCCTGTTCATATTCCCTTGAAACCCATGAGGGGCAGTGACGTACTTCATCCTGAATCCACAGTCTCACGAACTAGACAGAAAAACATGAGTTTCCGTTCGCGTGTGTGCGTGCGTGCGTGCGTGTGTGGGGTTCAAACCCAGGCCTGCCACGGAGGCTGCGCTTTCTCAGTGCGGCTCTAGGGCTGCACAAAACGGATGGGAGCCCGTGGGTAAGAACAGGAAGCTCCAGCTGGTCAAGGAAGGCCTTTCAGAGAGGCTCCCTGCGGCCTCACCCTGACGGGAGGCCCGGATCCTGGAGTGGAGAGACAGTGCCCCTGAGGGGACAGCCACAGAGTGTCAGGGGACCGTGACCAGGCGGGCAGTGGATGGACGTCACTGAGTGGACTGTGCAGCACCTTCTGGGGAGGAGGACTGATCTGCCCTGCGTGGTGGGAGACGTCTTCCAGCGTCAGCCTGGGACAGGCAGAGGTTTCCAGAAGCAGACGAGTTACAGGGTTGTTAAACAGTAGAAAGAAGGAAAAGCATTGAGTTCCTAGTTCTCATGCGGTGAGGAAATAAATAACCTGTGGGACAAAAGCACACCTGGTCACAGCTGGATCCCCTCCAAGGGTTTCAGCCAGGCGTCCTGATTGTCCTTCAACGTGGCACGAGGGTCACATCCATGACCGCAGGCTGAGGCGGGGCAGGGGCTGCAGGGAAGGGGCAGGTGGCACCCAGAGGAGAAAGAGGCCTTGGGGAGAGATGGGAGCAATCTTGGCCTGGCCCAGGGGAGGGGGCATGAATCCCCAGGGCTGTGATAGGGCAGGGGAGCTGCCAAGACATCCGGGCCCTGACGGGGTAGACTCAGAAATGGGGGGAGGCTGGAGGTGTCAGGGGCCTTCCTGGCCCAGAGGAGCAGCATCTTCATCTGGGTCTGCGTGCTGGGGGAGGCCACAGTGTGGCCCCCATCTCGAGGTGTGGCCACACATCCCACGTCTCTCACAAAGGGGACAGCATGCCTGCCAGCACCCTCACAGTTCAGGTCTAGAGGCAGGGACCCTGGGCCTCAGAGGTTCCTGAAGTTCCTGCCTCTGCTTTCTGGAAAGGGTCCCGCCAGAGCCAGGCAGCCTGGGGGCCACCACCTGGACATCCGGGACCTGCCCTGTGACCCAATCTCTCTGCGCCCAGAGGACCCCAATACGATCCTCGACCAGACAGTTGCACAAGAAAAGCCTACAGTGAGCACAGCCTCGGGAGCACCGAAGGTCTCCCTGGCCTCTCAGTGGACAGGGCTCTCCAGGGACTCACAGGACAGGGCGGCTGCACACACAGGCCTGGAGGGCTGCCGGGCCAAGGCCGCCGCATGCGTCCACCAGGTGTGGAGCTCCGCTCCAGTGCCGCGTGGACGACAGCCGCCCGCCTGCCCCGTCGCTCCACGGCCTCCTCCTGGTGCCCTCACGGGCCTTCCCTCTGCGGAAGGGCTGCTGTGTGTCTTGTGGCTCTGCATCCTCACGGGCCTGCTGTTCTTCCTCGTGACCCTAACCTGCCATGACCCAAACTGCCCGAACGGCTTCTCCCTGGGCCCCTTCCAGTGTCAGCTCCTGTCTCAGCAGGGTCATCCCTGAGTGGCACCTCTGATGGGCCCAGTGCATGTTTGTGGCAGGTGATGTCATAGGTCAAAGGTTAGTCTCTGGTCGATTAGCTGTTTAGTCAACTCTGGCCCATGGACTCAGGGCTAAAGCACAGCTGTGTAAGGGCCGGCGATGTCCCTGACCTGTAATGTGCAGTGGAGGATCATGAGACCCACTAATAGAACACACATGTTTATGTATGTGCACATGTGTACAGTAGCTGTGTAAATGCACACGTGTGTGCACACACACATATATGGGCTTGTGTGTCTATGCCTGTGCATCACTGCTGCAACACTGGGGTGAAATGTACCTGGAAGTGGGATGTTCGGCCCTGGGCTTTAAGAAACATTAACAGTGAGCTTGTAGTCATGCCCTGTTGTTTAGTGTGTGAAAATTCCACAGGGAAAGGACATGAAGAGGTTCTATCACGTTCTCATCTTTATGATGAAAGCCAGGAAATAAATGTCTAAAGATGAACTAATATCTAAATATTCAGATGTATCTACTCAAAGGAATTTTATACATTTGAAATGTTCATAGTTGAGACTTAACAACCAAGAAAATGTTTACGTGGAAAAATTGGGAAAAATACAGACTTCTTTCTTACGCTCACAATTTAAATTAACATGAAAATATCCCAGAAAAATGAAAATGATGCGTTGTAGCAGGGGAGGGGTTTATGGGAGATATTTTTTCTAAGGTTCTTTACAGCTGTTGTTATAATCACTTTGACAATTAAAACACAAGAGGCCATTGGCACTGCAAAGAGGCACAGGAAGGTAGCGCCACTGGTGGAGGTGGCTTTGCCGGGGATGAGCAGCGTGTTTCTCCGGCCTCCTCAGGCTTTAGCAGCTGCGGGTAAAACCCCAGCTTTACCAGCATCGCTGCTCCTAGGCTGAGGCCCCATCATGTCTCTGCCCACAGCCTTTTCTCTCTTTCTTCCTTTTCAAAGCACAAACCCGCTGGTTGAGAACTTAAATGGATAAAAAGGGCTCTGGAATTAGATGCACGTGTCTGAACGTGGACTTGGGGTAAATGTCTCTGCCCGCGGAGCCTGGGGTCTCGTTTGGGGGCGTCGGTGAGTGGCCTGCTCTTGGGCGGTGCTCAGCAGAGCAAGCACTGAGTCCTGGCAGCCGCTCCCGCCAGCCGGGTGTTGTGAATCCTACACTGATCCCCAGAAAGGATGGGGTGGAAGGTAGAACTCGGGCCTCGGGGCCCCGAGATGGATGGGAACCCTGGTTCTGAGAGTCCCCGGTAGTGGTGCTCTGAGCCGTCACCGAGGGGCTCTGATGCTTCTCAGGGAAATGATGGGTCTGGCGTCACCATGAAGACTGGCTGAGATCATCACGTGAACTGACTGAAAGCTGTAAAGCGCTGTCACAACGGGCGGTGCCCTGGACCATCACTAATCCCGAGCCTGTGCTCCCGAGGACCCTCCCCCGCTCCTGCAGACCTGCCCACTGGGGGCTGGGGCTGGACTTGGGACCCGGGTCTTCAGAGGAGGAAACCGAGGCCCAGTGGGTTCCCTGCAGCCTCAGGCTCCGTGCTCCTGGCCCGCCCACAGAGAGGTCCCTGCTGTGTCCCCGTGCAGGGCCCCACCCTCGAGTGACCGCCCTCTCTGCTCTTTCCGTCTCAGGGCGCAGCGTGGATCCTGGCCTGGCCGGTCTGCTGGGGCAACAGGCACCGCGCTCCCAACAGCCTTTCGTGGTCACCTTTTTCAGGGCGAGCCCCGGCCCCGTCCGAGCCCCTCGGGCGGTGAGGCCCCTGAGGAGGAGGCTGCCGAAAAGAACCAACGAGCTGCCGCCCCCAAACAAACTGCCGGGGATCTTCGGTGAGGTTGGGGACCAGGTGGTGGGGACAGAACCTCCTGGCTTCAGTGGGGTCAGGCTCATGGTCAGTCACCCAGCCACCTTTCCTGACACCACTTTGCCCCTTCACCCTGGGGACCAGCCACTGCACGGTCTCCAGGGCTCTGAGCATCTGCCCTCACTGCCCCTGCTGCCCTGAAGTCCCTTCCTGCCCTCCCTGGCTCACCAGGCCCCCTCCCACCCCCCCGTCAAAATCAGATGCCCCTGGTGGCCCTCGGTGCTGCCCCGGGCGCCCTGCAGGATCCAAGCGTTTCTGTGAAGGTGTCCCTACCAGGCCAAGCCCCCGGGGATCAGAGCCCCCTGGTGCCCTCCTTTCCTTCACGGGGAGCCACGCTTTGCTTGGCCTCAGTGGGAGCCACTTGTCCTGTGGAATGGGCGTGGCTGGAGAGGCGGATGAGGTCAGGGGTGTCTCGGGAGGAAAGGAGGAGGGGCTGCTGGGCGGCAGAGGGTCCCCGGGCTGCTGAGTGGACCATGGGGAGTCACAGGCAGAAAGTCAGGGGAGGCTGGGCTGAGCGTGGGGTGACTGTAACCACGGGGAATCATCTGGAGCCGTCGAAGGTTCTTGACCAGGGTCACGGCGCCAGCAGAGCTGCAGAGATGGGCTTTATGAGACCAAATGGGTTAGTTTCCCATCGTTCATTTACTCAACAAATGAGCCCATCAGGGCGTCCCCCGTGGTGGGTGCACAGAGCGGGAACCCCAGCAAAGACCTTGCCCCTTCTGTCCCCCGCAGACGACGTCCACGGCTCCCACCGCCGACAGGTGTGCCGTCGGCATGAGCTCTATGTCAGCTTCCAGGACCTTGGCTGGCTGGTAATTCCTGACTCTCCTTCTTTCCTAAATGACAGTCCCCACCTTGAAGATGGCAAGTGTATGTCCAAGAGGAGGTAGAAACATGGGGGATTTGCATTTTCTTGTTTTATTTTCCTCTGTGTTTTTCCAAGTCCTCTAAAGGGAGAATGTGTTGCTTTTGTAGTGAAAAGTGCTTTTTTGTGAAAACCATGAAAATGGAGACTGTCTGAATCCTTAGCCATAAAATGTCAGAGCTGCAGCAGGAAAACTGAGGCCAGGGTGGGCAGTGCCTCTGGCCTTTGCTGTGACTGAGGGTGGGCTGGGGAGGACGAAGCGGAGCGCTGATGGCGCATGAAGGGGACGGAGATCGTGCCCAGCCCTGTCTGCTGAGGGTCTTCTGGTAGATGTCAGGCTTCTGGGGGAAACTGCCCTGGGAGGGGCCCGAGGGTGGGCTGGTGGGCCCTGAGGCTGAGGGAGGGTAAGGGGCAGCCCTGAGTTGTGCTGTGACAGGTGCTGGACTGGGGGGCTCGGGAGGGGCACATGGATGGGACTCACCTTCTCCCATTACCTGCCCCCAGGACTGGGTCATCGCCCCCCAAGGCTACTCAGCCTATTACTGTGAAGGGGAGTGCTCCTTCCCACTGGACTCCTGCATGAACGCCACCAACCACGCCATCCTGCAGTCCCTGGTCAGTACCGCGTCCCTCTGCCTGGACGCCCAGGGGAGGGGTTTGCGGAGGAGAGGGGCGCGTGCAGCCAGCAGGTGATGGCAGCACTGCTGTGTCAGGGAGCTTTCTCTACATGGAAACTGTAAGGAACGGCACCAAAGACGGAGGAGAGCTTAAACAAGCTTTATTCGGGTACGCTCCCGGGTGAGGTTCACTGGTCCGAGAGAAAGTGGCCAGAGAAGTCGCGCCCGGGCGAGAGTTTGGGCAGAATTTATAGGGGAAGAAGGGAAAGGGGTGTGGTGAATCCGGGAGGGCGCAGGGTATTCCTTATTTGGTGGTCTTTTCGGGTATCGTGAGGGACCGTTAGTCCCGCCCCTCGAAAGGCGGGAAGGCTGGGCCGGGTGGAAAGTCCCCAGTTCAGTTACTGGAACTGGGTGGTCCGGAAAGTCTCCAGGTCAGTTTCTGGAACTGGGTGGTCCGGAAAGTTTCGGTCTGATGCAACCTGTGAGTCTGATTGCTTTCCCCTGCCTCGGGCCAGTTGGCCTACAGAAACCTTTCTGCGTGCACGTGCAGTGAATCCCACAGCCGTGCAAAAACTGGTTCCCGTGTGGGCCACCCCCAACCCGTGCACCTGAACACACACGCACATGGGGGACTTGCACGTCCATGCGGTGGGTACCAGACTTACAAAGGCCCGCCTGCTGGGGGTCAGCGGCACAGCCCGTGCATGATAGGCGGGCATCCCACACGGCTACTTGTGCCCTCGGAACACACACGTGCACCATGTTCACTGGCACGTTCGGCCTCCTGTGTGTCACACACGCCCTCAGGGTCGGGGTGGGTGACACACGTGTGTGTTCTGCCCCCTCTTCCTGTGCCGGAGTCCCCAGGTACCCCGTGCCCCTCTGGTTTCCCCTCCTGTTCCTTTCCCGTTGGCTCTTTTTTCTGGGTCCCTCTGGGCTCTTTGTGTCTCTACAGGCTTTTGATGCCCCGGTGTCTGGGGAAACTAAATGCTGAAAAAGTTTCTAATAGGAACACTGTTGCTGCTGCTTATCGCTAAGTGTTTTAAATGTTTTTTAGTGCTGAGGCTTCTTTCTAGAACATTGATCTGGACACTGCAGTTACAGGTTGTTCAAGGTGATGCCCTAGAGCAAATGAGTTAAGGCAGCATGGACCCCAGGATAATGCCTCCTTTCCCAATGGTCACATGGGATTTGCTGGACCCCTGGGGAGCTGCCTTCCTTGAAGAAGGTCAGGGGTGATAGAGCCTGTCCTGGCAGCAGGCTGCTCAGAGCTGGGGCTTCTGGGGTAAGGCTGGGCTCTGGGGACCGGGGTCCAGGCTGCCGGACAGGGCCCCCCATGAGACGGCTTCGCCCAGGTCCTGCTCAGCGGCCTCCGAGGGGCCTGGGAGGTCCTGGTGGATGGAAGCAGGTTCCCTTTTCTCTCCAGCCCCTGACAGGTTGGGGGGCTGCCTTCCGGGCCCTGCCATGTGGGGCCCCGATGAAGAGTCCAGGGTGAACGGCAGCTCATCCTCCGAGTCTCCAGATAAATATTTTTGTAGAGGCTGCAAGAGCTCACTCAGTCGGGCTGTCTTTAGGGGTAGAGCTGTTTGGAGGAGGGTAGCGGGATCCCCGTGCCAGGTCCCAGTCGTGCCGCGGCCTCGGCCTCAGCCATGGAACTGGGCAGGTGACTCGGTCCCTGTGCCCTCAGTGGTCATCTGCCCAGAACAATCTCTGCCTAGAAATCGTTAGGAGGGGTGGAGGTGCTTTGAGAAACAACAGTGTCGGACACCCCAAGGGTGAGCCTAGAAGTCTGGCCGCCAGCAGGTGTAACACGGACCTTCACCGGCTCCCAGTCTGGAGTGGGAGACGGACCAGAAACAGCTCATGCGGACAAGACACGATCAGGGACGTTGCAGAAGCGCAGGGAGAAGAGAGGAGCAGAGGGGACCCCGGGGGCGGTGCTGCAGGGGTGCAGGCAGGACCTGGCACACGTGCCGGGGGCCAGCAGGGTCAGGGTCGTCCTGTCTGACGGGAGGGGCTATGACAGGAGCCACAGGTGCCCAGGCTAGGCCTGAGGGCAGCGGGGGGAGGGGTGGGGGTGGCCAAGGGGGCGGGGCCGGGGCAGAGTTCGCGCCAGCACCTGCCGGGCTGCGGGGCGAGATGGCGCCGGGGAGGGGCGAGCGGCTGCAGCCCGGGCGGCAGGAGCTGGGGGCTGGGACGGGGTCCCCGCGGTTCTCACGCCTCTGCCTGCCGCCCCCCCTCCCCGCCAGGTGCACCTGATGAAGCCTGACGCGGTGCCCAAGGCGTGCTGCGCGCCCACCAAGCTGAGCGCCACCTCCGTGCTCTACTACGACAGCAGCAACAATGTCATCCTGCGCAAGCACCGCAACATGGTGGTCCGCGCCTGCGGCTGCCACTGAGGCCCCGCCCCGCCTGCTGCACCGCCCCTACCGGGTCAGGTCAGCCCTCCGCAGGGGGCACCCCCCCCAACGCCTTCACATATCAGGCAGGGCGGCAGCGAGGGCGCCCCTCGGCTGCCCACATCCTGCCAGGGGCTGGTCCTCCCCAGACCCCTCTGCCCCGCCCCCGCCCGGCGCCTGAGGCGGTGGTGGAACTCCGGCCTGGTGGTCTGCGTCCGCAGCAGGGTCCTACCCCAGCCCCCTCCCCAGAAGCACGGGCTGACCGTTCTTTGGGGCTGGCAGAGAGTCCTGTCTGAGGACCTGCCCTTGTTCACTGCTGGGCCAGCTGTGGCCGGATGTGGAACGAACTCAGAGGCACCTGCAACCCAGGATGGCCACCTCAGGCCCTTCACCGTCCACGACAGGGTCTGGGGATGTGTAGACAGGTCCTGGTCCATCTCCAGATGCCTGCCCTTCCCAGGTGCAAAACTGGGCATTTCTGGGCACTTCTGTTAGAGTGTGGAGTTGCCCTCGGTGGGCTATATTTGTGGATCTGAATTACCAAACCGCTGGCCACAAGGAGGCATGTGGGTCGCCTCCAGAAAGAGCTAAATGGACAGCATGATTTAGGGCCAAGGCCGATGGCATTCATCTTCCCTGTCTTCCTCCCTTGACCTGCCTCTGCTGTCTGGGGAAGACGTGCAGGGCATGGACACTTCAGGGAAACAAAAAATCCTGGGGGCTTTATTGACCCCGTCTGTCTGTCACCATGTTGAACCATCAGGAGTTCAGGTCTGTGGAAAAGTTATCTTTTTGCTGAGCCAAGTATGGTGGATACATCGGGTGGCCCAGGGTGACAATGCCCAGCACGGGTGACATAGTTTCCCTTAACCTTCTGCACGGCAGTCATCAATAATCAACCTTGATATTTTTTCTTTCAAATCTGGATAGAATTTCAAAATGACCAGCACAGAACTCCAGGTGGCCACCACCAACAGGTTAGAGTTGGCATGTGGAGTGAAAACTCTCTGCCATCTCCTGCCTCCAGTGCTCTGGGACACGGGGCAGCCTGGGGCCAGGCGTGGGGCGAGGGCAAGGCTTGTCAGCACCTGCCCGTGTCCAGAAGCTGTCAGAAACATACTGTTCAGCCGAGTCTGCGTCACCCTGTGTGCCCAGGAGCCCTGTCCTGTCTCTCGGGGCCTGTGAGCCAGAGAAAAGGCCCCGGTCCCAGGGGAGTGACAGGCGGCAATTAAGCTAAGCTGGGTGGGGCGGTTCCCGGAAACCTCTGCTCTCCTTGGAGCGGCCGCCGGCAGCTGGAGTGTTTATTTGATTTCTGACTTGGTAAGCCTGTAATTTACCTGGTGGAGCGGACTGCGTCCAGCTGCCCGAACCCTGAAATACCGTGTCATTAAAAGCAGAGCCTGGGCCCGCCCCAACCCACGGGCACAGCCCAGGACGTGCAGCCCTGGAATTCACTCTGCGCCCCAAGGAGGGGCTCCGGGAGCGCAGGTCTGGCAGCCAGGGGTGAAGGCTGGGGCCTTGCTGCAGGACAGCAGCCCCTCCGCCTGGACCTGGGAGGGCCTCTGGGAGCCAGTGCACAGGAAGTGACCCTCCCCATGGACAGAGGAAGTTGGTGGTCTCCTCTTTAACCTGGGGCTTTGAGCTGAGGCTGGCAGTGAGCGGACCAGGTACCAGCCCAAGTGTCAGGAGACCCGTATTCTGGCTCCAGCTCAGCCACTGATGTCTGGGCAAGTGCCCCCTGATCCAGGGTTCAGTTTCCTGTCTCTGGCATGAGGCATACAAGGACTCTCACGTCTCCAAAGGCCGTTCCAGCCAGAGAATCTGCCTGCCACTCTGGCCATCTCTTTTCAGAGCGCCAAAACATGGCCTGAGTGCCCAGCTGTCCTAGGACTTGAAACCTGCCATTTCAGGGCCTTATTCAGTGATCTCTCCTCCCAACATCAAGGGCAGTGGAGGCTTAGAAACTTTTGACAAATGTCAGTGTTAGGTTTCTTCAGTGCCTAAGCACATAACCTGGCATGGTTTGGGGCACCAGGGAAGTTTATGAAGTGAATGTTTTGAAGATGTGGACTGCCCTGCCCTCAGAGGTGTAGAACAAAAGGAACATAGGATTGTGATACGACTCCTGTTTCGTGCAATAAAGCCAAAAGTCCAGCAGTCATGGCCTTCCTGACACTTCTAGCACCTTCAGCCATCCAGGTGGCCACCAAATGAAATCAAACAGAAAAGGCTTCAGAGAAGGGAGACAATTAAGGACGGAAAGCTGATGAGGTGGCAGTGGTCAGTCACTAGGCCCACCTCGTTTATCTGGTTGCCCTTGGCAGTCTGGGTCACATTCAAGGCTGCACGTGAGAAGCGTAAATGAGGGCGGTCAGCTCAGACTCACTGGCGGCAAAGTAAAGCACTGCCGGAGAGGGTGGGCCCAAAGGAACAGCAGCGCCTGGGGCCATGCTGTGTGGGCACATTGCTCTGTCACCTCACCCCTGGTGCACATCTTCATAACCGAAGCGTGATCCTGGCCCAGAGGCCAGCTCATCGGGCGAAGCCCTATTCTTGTGTGTCTCTATGTAGGAAAGTAGGTGACATTCTTCAAGAAATTCCCTGTAACTTCATAGGGAAGGAAGCTGTGACAGGAGAGGGTGAGCTTTGTAGCTCGCAGACCGGCTGGCAACAAGCCCTGGCTCTGCCTCTTGTTGATCTGACCACGCTGCGCACCGGGCAGCCGGCTCCTCCCTCTGTAGAACGGGCTACTGGCTCTGCCCTGGCAAGGCCAGCACGGGGAGCAGGTCTGTTCGGAGCACTCGGCACTGGGTCTGCACACCTGCGCTGAATGAATAGCATTATTAGTGGCCTTATTTTATTATTTTTTTTGCGGTACGCGGGCCTCTCACTGTTGTGGCCTCTCCCGTTGCGGAGCACAGGCTCCGGACACGCAGGCTCAGTGGCCATGCCTCACGGGCCTAGCCGCTCCGCGGCATGTGGGATCTTCCCGGACCGTGGCACGAACCCATGTCCCCTGCATCGCAGGTGGACTCTCAACCACTGCGCCACCAGGGAAGCCCTAGTGGCCTTATTTTAAATGAATTTGCAAATGTGGGCCTCTCCCGCGTGCCTTCCTATTAAAACCCACTCCTCCCAGAATGTGTCCTTGGAGGTGCTGCTGTACTTACTTCAAAGCTGTGCTTTTCCTAAAAAAATAAAAACTTGGTAGTCTCCTGGGGTGAGGTGTGGACCCTCCGTGGGGGGGGGGGGTGCGTAGCGGCCAGCAGGGGACATGGCAGCGTTGCCCCCTCTCTGTCCTCCCACGGCCCTGCTCACTAGTGCAGCTCAAGGGTAAACTTTCTGGGGTTTGTCTCCTCACTGGGAAGCCTTGAGCGAGCATTTGGCCCTCTTTAAAAAAAAAAAAAAAAAGTTTTTCTCACTTAAGAAAATATTACATGTGTGTCGGGGACACTCTTAAAAATCAAAAGCAGAATACAAACACACACAATCTCACCACGTGGAGACAACCGGGGTTAATAATTCCTTCCAGGCTTCTTTCCTTAGCACGCTCCTGTCGGTCTCTTTATATAATATATGGGTATTCTACAAAGTTAGGATCGTACTCTATGCGCTGCTTGGTGATCTGAATTATTCAATCTATGACGTATTTT
The DNA here is from genome assembly GCF_951394435.1 of Stenella coeruleoalba. Taxonomy (NCBI): domain Eukaryota; kingdom Metazoa; phylum Chordata; class Mammalia; order Artiodactyla; family Delphinidae; genus Stenella; species Stenella coeruleoalba. The sequence goes on from NC_137169.1 coordinate 31,736,375, forward strand.
GAACATTTCTGTTATTAAATATTCTCTGGAAACATAGTTTGCAGTAGCACTCCATCCCTTGACTTCTGCCTTAGTTTTGTCACTTACAAACCAGGGCTCACTATTCCTTCCCCGGAGGGCAGGTGTGCGGCCCCCCGATCCTGTCACCTGCAGCCCTGGCCCAGCATCGGGAAGGCAGGGAGCCAGGGCACGGCCACCAGGCTGGCCATTAGCCCAGAACACCTGGACTAGGAACCTCAGGTCTGAGGCTTAGGTCACCACCTGCACAAGGGTCACAGGTGATGACCATGCAGTAGTTTCTGGGGAAGCCCTTACACAGGACAGGGTGAGCAGTCGGCCCCTAATGATCTCCCAACCAGCCTCTCTGGCCAGTCCACTGGTCCCCCCTTCCCAGGGGCATCAGGGAGGTCCAGTGACGAAGTCCCCCTGCCCCCACCCTGCCCTTGTTTCACAAGGGCTTTGTGACCAGTCTTCCCTCCTGGGGCCTCAGGCCAGCCTGCTCCCCATCCCCACATCATCCCTAGGGCCAGCCATGCCGACTCTGAGTACTTCACACACGTTGCCTTGTCTCTTGGACATCACACCAGCCCCGAGTGGCCGGCATTCTCCTGGCCTCACTGCTGCGTGTTCTGACAGCCACAGCTGGCCACCAGTGAGAGGGACACCTCTGTTAAGTAGTGAGGGCCCCAGCCAGGAATACTGCAGCAGTGGACCCCAGCCACGGGAGTGGGCCCCAGCCAGCCCAAGGGGATGAAGCCCCACCTGAAGGCAGAGAGCCAGGCTGGCACAAGGCGGCAGAGGGAGGCCTGGCCTCCATCCCTCCGCAGGAACTGACCTGGGGGCACTGGGGCCAGCAGGCTGCCCCACCCCACCCCCGACTCAACCTGATCTCAGCCCAAAATGAGACAAAGGCTGAGGGAACCAGCCCAGCACAGCAGTTTCTGAATGCTGAGACTCGATCCAGACAGCCACTCGCAGGCGGCAGGGGAGCAGGTGGCAGCCCTGGACAAGGTTTCTGGTGACTGAGCACCTGACGGGGCTCAGCCTCGGCACAGCGGGTTGCTGCGAGGTGGCCTGGCTGGTGTGGGTGACAGGCGAGCCTAGAGCAAGTGACAGACCACAGCGTCGGAGCGCAACTTCCAGGTGGGACTGTGGGCGGGGCAGGAACCACCTCTGGCTTCTTGTATCTCCCCGGCACCAAGCTCACAGCCTGGCAAAAGAAGGGTCCTGGACTCTGCTGTAATACAATTCTGACTGTTGGTTCACCGAATGAACAATAAGTGAACGGGCCGCTGAGACGGGCCACTGTGCCCATTAGACTCAAGACCAGCAGGTGTGAGGGCAGGAACAGGGCCTGGTTCAGCCACCTCGCCCGCCTGGCAGCAGGTCAGAGACAGGACACAGAGGCACTGCTGCAGCAGCTCTGACCTCAGCTGCCCTGCAGGTCTGGCAAGGGTGTGACTTCTGGGCCAGCCTGGAGAGGAGGGAAGCAGCACGGGAGGGACTACGGTCTGTCATCCATTGCAGCAGGACAGGTCAGTCACAGGTGCAACCCCTGAAAACACCTGGGACCTGGCTGCGTGGCAGCAGTACAAGAACTAGGATTAATTTTACCGGAAGACACAGCCAAGATCCACACAGGCGGGCCCAGGAGAGGCCCTGGCCTGGAAAGGGCACGCACAGCCGTCCACGGTGGGGAGGGCAGCACCCTGGCCCACGGCCCCACTTGGGGAAGAGCCAGAGGCGGCCCAGGCCGTGCCTGCAGAGGAGCTGCCCCACGCTGACCCCAAGGAAGGGCCAGGACACAAAGCCCTGCTTGCTGCAAATGGGACACCTTGGCTGCCGGTTCCCCGGGCTGACAGCTGCCCTCTCACACGTACTCCCCACAGTCGGAGATGATGACCTTCTGCTTGGGTTTCCCGTCCTTGCTGCCCTGGGCCTTTGCAAGCAAAACAGAAGAGGAGGAATCAGAGGGAGGGAGGGTGGAGAGGAAAGGGCAGCTCAGGATACCCGCCCCACCCCCTGCCCCCCCACCCCCAGCAGCAGCAGCCGTGGCCTCTCTCTCCAGGCCCCAGAGCCCCCACTCCTGCCTTCCCACACGGCTGTGTGTCGGGGGGCCCGGGCGGCTGCCCACCTCAATCTGCCGCAAGACGTCCAGGCCTTCCGTGATCTCCCCAAATACCACGTGCTTGCCGTCCAGCCAATCCGTCTTATCACGTCAGGAAGAACTGGGAGCCATTGGTGTTTGGGCCAGAGTTGGCCATGGAGAGCAGGCCTGGGGGAGAGAACGACCTCATCGACCCCCTCCACCCTGCTCCCAGCCCTCAGGACGTCTGGTAGTAGAGGGAGGAGCGTAAATGCTGCTGGGATGTCTGGCCCTCAGAGGATGTCTGTGCACACTGCTGTCAGCCTTTCAGACAGGCAGGCTCAGACTCTGGGATGTACAGAGTCTTGGATGCCTTGTCTTCCACTCAACTGATAGTCAATGAAACGCTAAGCATGGTTGTTTCGATCATTTTATACTAGTTTGTCCTTTCATTAATTCATTCAACAAATACTTATTACTTCATAACCAGGCACCTGTTGAACCCTGGGGACACTGGTCCCAGGCCTGGTGGAGCCCACAGTCTAGCGGAAAAGAGTCACTCACAAGTTAAATATTGATTCATCTCAGGAATGCAAGCTTGGTTTAATATCCAGAAACCAATGTAATAAACCGTATCAATAGAATAAAGAACAAAACCCACATAATAATCTCAATAGATGCAGGAAAAAAATCCAACACCTTTTCATGATAAGAACACCCAACAAACGAGGAATAAAAGGGAACTTCCTTAATCTGATAAAGGATATCTACAAAAAAACACATAGTTTTCCAATTCTAGGTATATACTTAAGAGAAATAAATACACATGCCCACACAAAAACGTATATATGAATGTTCACAGCAGCATCATAATAGCCAAAAATTAGAAACAACCCAAATGTCCATCAACTTATGAATACACTGTGGTATACCCATAAGTGGAATATTAATTGGCAATAAAAAAAGAATGAAATACTGATACACACTATATTGTAGATGAACATTTTTTAAAACATTATGGTAAATGAAAGAAGCCAGTCACAAAAGCCTACAATTTTATGATTGTGTTTACATGAAATGCCCATCATAGGCAAATCCACAAAGAAGATCAGTGTTTGCCTAGGGCTGGGGGCAAGGGGATCAGGGAATGACTGCTGAAGAGTGTGGGGCTTCTTTTTGGAGGTGATGAAAACATTCTAAAATTACATGTGGGGATGGCTACATGACTATGTGAATTAATTAGAAACCACTGAAATGTATACTTTATTTTTATTTTTTGGCCACACCATGCAGCATGCGGGATCTTAGTTCTCCAACCAGGGATCGAACTCACACACCCTGCATTGGGAGCACGGAGTCTTTAACCACTGGACCGCCAGGGAAGTCCTGAAATGTATACTTTAAATGGGTGAACTGAATGGTACGTGAATTCTATCTCAATGAAACTGTTAAAAAATAAAGATAATTATGCTCTGAAATAGTGAAGCCTAGTGGCAGAGATGTTTGCTCAGTGAATGAGAGCACAAAAGACAGTCACCTCAGACAGACACACACACACTGGTGACAGTATCACAGAAGGCTTTCTGGAGGAAGTGACGTCCCAGTTTAGTCTAAAAGGCCCAGGTTTGGCAGGGGCTGATGGAGTGTAGCATGAGGAGCTGCAGTTCATCTGTGGCAATAAGAAACTCCACCCCTCGTGGCTGGGCCTCTAAAACGCGTGCTCCCTTCAAATGGGGACTGAGTCCCACTCTACTTTCAGGCCGGAGTTGATCAGGGTGCCTGACACATAATGGACTGGCCCTGTGAATATCTATTTTAAATATTTAAATATTTACCGCAGGTTTACTGTGTGTCAGACACTGTTCCAGAATACAATGGTGAACAAGAAAGACTAAGTCCTGCCCTCATGAGGCTGACATTCTCAGGAGACATAAGACAATAATTAAGTAAAAGAGTAAATTTATAATATGATTTCAGATAACCAGTGCGTGAAGAAAAATGAAGCTGATTAAAAAGAAGAGCAAGACGGTAGGAAAGCCCATTTTAGAGAGGCAAGGGCAGGCTTCTTGGGCTAGACGACCTGTGGGCGATGCCCAGAGGACATGAGGGGCGAAGTCTGTGGGTGCTGGCGGAGGAAGCCTCCAGGAGAGGAGCCAGCACCTGCCACGGCCCTGTGGGGAGTGAGCTCTGGGTGTCTGAGGAACAGCCAGACTGCAGTGGGGGCAGAGAGGGTGAGCAGCACAGTCCATGAGCTTGGAGAGGGGCCAGGACGCAGGGCAACCGGCCTGTAGGACCAGATGCTACACGAGATGCGCCACGGGGGGGGCTGTCAGCAGGAGAGCAATGTGATGAGAGTTACTCTTAACAAGGACTGCTCTGACCACCTTGCAGAGATTAGACTCTGCGGGGGAAGAGGCAAGAGTGGAAGGAGGGAGACGAGCTCGGGGACGCTGGTGGTGGTGGAGGAAGGTGAAGAGCAGCTGCACCAGGAGGTGAACTGAAGACAGATGCACCTGCCATCCAGGCAACAGAGGAGGGGGGCAAGGATGAGTCCTAAGCTTCTGACCAAGCAGCCGGGTAGATGGTGGCTGAAACAGGGGAGTTGAGGAGGGAGTGCTCGGGGCTGAAGAGCAAGAGCTGCTTGGGCACGTGAGGTCTGCGACCCCGCTGGGATGTCCAGGGAAGACAGCGGGAGAGCAGCAGCGAGACATACACGGGGGCGAGATAAATTCAGCAGACATGAGGGAAAGCCCCGGGACGGGACAGGATTGTCTAGGGCAGTGACTCTAAATAGGGTAATGCTGCCCCCTCGAGGCTATTTGGAAAGTTCAAGGCATGGTTTTGGTTGTCAGTAATACTGGGGAGGAAGCAGGCATGTCCTGCAATGTCCCACCTAATGAAGAATTATTCTAAATCCTCTTAGACTTTCAGTGCCCAGACAAACATTCATGCAGATGACAAATATCTGTTTATAATGATCTAAGCCTAGAACCTAACTCCATTTTACATGTAAATCCAAAGATTTATTATGTAGAATTTTTTCAGAAATGGACCTACCACATAAACTGAGGGAATAGTCACATTTTTTTTGTTCAGAATATTACCAAGAGATTTTCACTGTTTCAGAAAATCATGTTGCCGTGACTCTGGTGACATGCCATGCCAGTGTCAGTCAGTCCATGTTGCTAACCTGCTCCAGGCAGAAGTTCATGTGTTTGAATATTCCATACATGCAGTTGTGTCCAAGCATCTAAATACCAAAATGCATATTATTTTATTCTAAATTACTTTCCTTTATGTTATAATACTACTTTTTAAAAATTAGGTATTGACAGGATATATTAGCTGTGACTTTCATTTCAGCATATAGTGAAGTATCAGTTCTTAGAGGTGGGCACGAGAACCGTTAAGTAAAGAGTAAGTGCAGACAGAGAAGAAAAACCAGGGCTGAGCTTTGAGTCCCTCTAGCAACTTGGAGGTGGGGAGGAGGAGAAAGGAAAGGGGACTGAAGACGAGCAGCCTATGAGGCACAAAGAGAACGGAAGATGAGGTGTTCTGCCAGCAAGTGAAGAAAGGGGTTCAGGAAGGGCGTGATTCATAGTATCAAGTGCTACTGAGAGGTGGAAAAAGAGGGCCGAGGCTTGGCTGCTGGCAAGATGGAGGCTGTTGGCATATTCAACAAGAGCAAGGCGTGGTGGGGAAGGAAGTCTCACTGGAGGGGGCTGAGGAAAGAAACAGAAGCCATGAGCTTACACAACTCTTAAGAAGTTTTGCTAAAAAGGGACCAGAGAATTAATGTGGCAGCTGGAGGGGGAACACAGGGTCGAGGGAGAGTTATTTTATTTCTTTAAAGGCTGGCAGCACTGCAGCATGAGGGGGACTGGAGGAGGCAGTAAAGGGAGGGGAGGACCCAGGGTCTGATGGGAACTGAGAAGAGACGACAGCACATCTTTCTCATTGTTCCTACTGCTCAGTGAGATAAGAAGCAAGATCATTAGCTGGGAGGGAGAGTGGAGGGGGCAACGCTGGAGATCTGAGGATCGAGGAAAAGGAGTGTTTTCTTCTCAGACTGTGGATGAGGATCAATCAGCGATCTGCGAGGACTGCTGGGCTGTGCTCCTCAACCTGAAGGGGACCCGGTGCGTGGGCACATGGGAGTTTTGTACCAGGTGAGCAGGAGAGAGCAAGCAAAAGGCAGTGTAGCTGGAAGGCAAGAGTGAGGGAAGCACAGCTGGTGACGGAGCCCGGGAAATGAGGAGGCAGACGCAAACAAACGTCAGTGTTTTGGGGGTGGGGGAGGGGAGGGGTTGGACCACGACTGTGTGAGCAGATGATACATTTCAACTATAAATACCTCAGAAAGGACATTACTGTGACCACGATGAAACCTGAATATGCACTGTAGGTGACAGTATTGTATCAGTGTTAATTTTCTGCATTTGATAACTATATATTGTGGTAATACTAAAAATGCCCTTGTTCTTAGGAAATAACACAATGAGGTATTTAGTGGTGAAAGTGTGTGAGGTCTCTGGCTTACTCTCAAATGGCTGCTCCCAAATAGACATTGTCTATAAATATATACAGAAAGAGACTAGAATAAGTGGGGAACGATGGTCACCAGCAAACAACTGGTGATGTGGGTGAACGGCATATAAAAGGTTTACAGGCAGGGGCTCCTTGTTCTGTTCTGGTAAATTTTTGGTAAACTTGAAATTATATAAAATAAAAAGTTACAAAAACAGTAACAACACATCATTGTAGCAGCAGGACCAGGCTATACGCCTTTTCCTCTTAAAAGGAGGCAAGCATGAACTTGAGTAAGTCAAAATAAAAAACAAAAAAACCTTTAGAAGCCTAAAGCTCTAGCCAGGCTGAATGCCTCTCCTCCGTTCGCTGGGTGGCAGTCTGGAGACCAGAACCACAGCCCATCACTCCCCCCGCACAGTCACCTGGCCCCAGCCCGGCCCGCCGATCACCACCCACCGATGGGGTCCCACCTGGTCCCATGTGTTTGAGGATGAAGTTTTCATCATCAAACTTTCCCATAGATAGACTTGCCCCTGGTGCTGCTGTGGTTGGTGAAATCGCCGCCCTGGCACATGAACTGGGGGATGATGCGGTGGAAGCTGCTGCCCTTGAAGCCAAAGCCCTTCTCATGGGTGCACAGGCAGCGGAAATTCTCCGGGGCCGAGAAAGGAAAAGGTGCCGGGGTTAAAAATATCTAACTGGAGAGTTAAACCTCCAGCTCTCAGAATCTGAGAAAGTATATATTACCTTCACTTGAAGTAAACGTTTACTAGTGGTACAGCACACAAAGAGACTGAACAGACCAGGGGAATAGGACAGTCCAGAAACAGACCAAGGTACATATAATTCAGTATTTCATAAAAGCTGTCATCTTAAAATCGTTGGGGCAAAAATGGACATTTTCTAAAACGGTGCTGGGACATATGAACAAACATTTGCAAAAAGGTGAAGCTGGACTTACAACTTACCTCACTGCAAGAATAAACTCCAAATGGATCAGATATCTAAATGCAAAGAAAAAATTAATTATCGGTACTAGAGGACAACATGGGTTGGATTCTTCTATAACCTGGGTGTGAGGAAGGACTTTCCAACTATCACTCAAAACCCAGGGGCAATTAAAAAAAAAAATTCAACAACTTTTGCATGGCAAAAAAACTATAAACAAAGTAAAAACAACAACAAAAAATGACAAACTGGGAGAAATATTCATTGGCAACGTATATCACAGAAAATCTAATATCCCCATATATGAAGAACTCTTAAAAAGTGGAAGGAAAAACAAGATCAAACTTAACAGAAAAAGCGACAGAAGACATAAAAAAATCATTTTGGGGGGACAGTTTTTGTTATAAGTCATTAAATATATAAAAAGATATTCTTTGACAACCATAATAAGAAAAACATAAATTAAAACTATCAATACTTTGAGACACCATTTCTTGCCTATCAGACTAGCCAAAATTCAAAAACTTAAAAACACAATCTGTGAGTGAAGCCAGGGAAACAGGTATTCCCACACATTACTAGAGGGAATGCAAAATGATACCTCTTTGTAGGAGAATTTGGCAATATCTAACAAAACTACTTGTGCATTTACCCTTTGACCCAGTAACCCTACTTTTAGGAATGACCCTGAAGATATACCTCCAACGATATGAAATCCACATACACATTATTTGTAACCGCAGTATAATGGAAACAACCTAAATGCCCAAGCACCAGAATCTTGCTGAATAAACTATGGTATGTCCACCTTGTGAAGTATTATGAACAAGAATAGGAGATCTCTGTGAACTGATACGGAGTGATTTCCAGGATATGTTGTTTAGCGAAAAAAGCAAAGTGCAAAAGAGAATACACAATATGCTACATGCTGTGAAAGAAGGAAGGAAATAAGGAAATACTCCTATATCTGTTCATTTTTGCAAAAGGAAACAAAAGGAGGATCAACCAGGCACTAATGAAATTGGTTACTCATAGAAGGTGGGTGGGAATAGGGGCAGAGGGAGTGGGAGGGAGTGACACAACTCCCTCCTCTTGGTATAGTTTTGATTTCTGAAGCCTGTCAGTGTTTATTCAAAAAATAAAACTAAATCAATAAGGCCGGGGGTGGGGGTGGAACCCCTAAAACGGAACACAAAGAGAAACAAGTGAGAACTTAAGTTAAATGGATAACTTAGCCATACAGAAGAAAGGAATCTAAGAACTCTTTGAACACAGTATTTGGACCCTTTACAGACTGAAGAAAAAGAACTGCAAAAAAACTGTTTGTTGGTAGTGGTACAAATGTAGCAATTCTGAAACTATTTTGTACTGTAGGATTGAACAGTATGTGAATATACTGATGCTATTGGGAGCCAAGGCTCTCGCTGTGGGAGAAAGGTGATATAAATATGTAGTATTAGACAGAAATTAGAGTATCAGTATGAATTCATGGCTTAAAGATATACACACACACACACACACACACACACACACACACACACACACACACACACTTCCTACTGGAAGGCTGAAAGGGCCTAGGCTCAGTGACACCCCAGAAGCAGTGTACCTCCTCAGGATCCAGATCTTGATTTCTAATTATTATTTCCTACTAAAAGGAACAGGAGCTTCTTGGAGAAATGGCTGATTCCAGGGTCAGAGCAGAGACAGTACCAGATAAGCCCAGATCTTTTTATCGTACCAGAAAGTAAGGAAATGCTCAAAAAATGAGTGTCAAATGGATATAGGAGCAGACTTGAGGGGGCTCCTGATGGCCAAACTTAGGACAATCTGAGCAACTGACAAGTGAGTGAGTGTAACGGAGTAGAACATGAATAAAAAGACTCATGAGTGCACACTAACACACGGACCTACTAACGCAAAACAAATAAAGGGGGAAGGAAGAAGAGAAAGCTCTTATTCATAGCAGATGGCTAATTGGAATAAATGTAGAAATGCTAATGTTTTTAATACAGAGGGAGCAATAATTAGAAAATTACCATCACGGTAATAATTGACTTAGTCTAGAATCAAAAACAGAATACCAAAAATCACAAGGTAAAAAGTCTTAAATGTCTCCTTAAAAGTCACTTATCAATTACAAAGGGGAATAAAAGTACCTTGTGAGTGGGAAAAACCGGCAGACACAACCTTAACCAAGTAACCCTCACCAGTAATGGAAAAATAGACATAAGTGACAGGGAGACAGACATGTCACTTCTGGAGTATTGCAAAGAATACCAAAAATAACCTGAATCTAATGAGGAAACAAACTCAAATGAGGAACATTCTATAAAACAACTGGCCTGGAGTCTTCAAAAACGACAATGTCATAAAAGACAAAGGCTGAGGAACAGTTCCAGATTAAAGGAGATTAAACTGACACAACAAACACAGTGCATGATTCTACATTAGTGGGAGAAAGGTTTCTATGAAGGACGGTATTAGGATATCAGAAATGATATCCTGGGGACTTCCCTGGCGGTCCAGTGGTTAAGACTCCGTGCTCCCAGTGCAGGGGGCACAGGTTTGATCCCTGGTCAGGGAACTAAGATCCTGCATGCTGAATGGCTCGGCCAAAAAAAAAAAAAAAAAAGATTTCCTGTAAGGACAGCCCTAAATCAGTGCTCATTAGCGAGTGCTATGTCCCTGGGGGTCCAGGAACCAAGAAGTAGAAGCTGGAGTGGTCCTGGTTACCATCACTCCTGTTACTTTCCATCCCTGCAACTCAAGCCTCTGTGGGTCTAGAGGTCCTGGTTCCTAGTGGGCACACCTTCACCAGTGGAGACAACCAGACTCCCATTACACTTTAAGCTATGCCACTGGGTGATCACTTCAGGCTCCTTGTGCCAGGTGACAAGCAGGTAAGAAAAGGAGTCATCATCTTGGCGAGATTCTTGACCTTGGTCTTTAGGAGGTAGGTCTGCTGTTACACAACAGGTCTGGTCAGAATATGTTTGGGGGACCCATGGGACCTCTCTTGTACTCCCCTGCCCAATCTTGATGGGCAGCCATGGCCTGGGAAGGGCACAATGACCAGGAGCTCAAATCCCCTTGGAAAAAGGTCTAGGTCACCTCATCAGGTAAGCCATGTAGACAAGCAGAGAAGCCAGCTGAGGTGAGGGTGAGAGGAATCTGGAATAAAGTAGAGGAGGGAGATGACAAGTATCGTTTGTGGTTCTGAGACCAAGAGCAGCAATGGATTATAGTTCCATTAACATTCCTCTAGAAATTTCCCCAGAAAAAGAGACCAACCAGAGTCCTGGAGGAGCCGTTCCCGGGTGAAGTAAGCGGATCTGAGTTGCCAGATGGGTGGACTGCAATGGATGCTGAGGTTAAGCCCACAGATCCTCTCCAAGACCAAGACGTGCATTCCCTCACCCCCTCACCTCCCAGGAGTGTTGGATGCTACCAGCCCCAGGATGGGTCCCATTCAGGAAATGCCTTTGGCCAAAGAGAGCTGCCTCACCACTCCTGGGAATCAGCCAGAATTCATGACTGGTCCATATGAGGGTACAAAAGCCTGGCCCCCTGGCCTAAAATTCAGAGCTGGACATTCTGGAGGGATATCCAAGCTCCCAAACTCCCCATGGGATCAGCTGAGGTCTCTGTGTGACTGCAAGGCTGGTCAATTACTCTATTTTTGCCCCATCTACTCCACTCATTCTCTTACAGAAGTTGTTCCTGAGATCACTCCCCAATAAACTTCCTGCGTCCACCTCTCCATGAGTCTGTTTCCCAGAAAAACTGACCTATAACAGCCAAAAACTGAGAAAAATCAAGTAGCAGTAACATGAATATATTTTTCAGAGATAGAGCAATAAAAGTCAAAATAATCACCTAAAGGAAAAGAATGTTGCCTCTGGCAGGGCAGAAAAATTATGACGATGGGGGAGCAGAAGAATGTCATGTTTTGTAACAAACTCCAAAGAACAATTTTCTTTAAACTGTATGCAATTATGACTTTGATAAGCATTAAAAAAAAAAAAAAACCTAGATTGAAACAAACAAAAACAGGATCATGGGTAAAAAGAGTAATTATGAATATTTAAGGAAATAGGCAACGTACAACAACTGTCAATAGTAGTTACCTCTGTGAGATGGGCTGGAGATAGTGAGGAGAAAAATTTTAGCTTTTAATTTATAACTTAAAAATTGTAACCTTCCAGGGGAGAAACCTGGCAGAGATCTCCTTAACCAAGTGGTCAAAGTTAACATCACAAACATTGGAACTGACCTCGAGTACTTCCTCATATGATGCACTAACAAGGAAACAACGTTCTTCTGAGGTATTCCTGCCGAAACACATAATCTAAATCTAATCATGCGGAAGTACCAGGCAAAGACAAACCAAGAAACAATCTTAGAAACAACTGGCCTGTCTCTTCAAAGATGTCAAGATCAAGAAAGACAATAAAAAACTGAGAAACTGTTAGAAATTAAAGGAGACTAAAGAGACCCCCCCCACACTAAATGCAATGTGTGACTCCTTGTCAAGGAACAGAAATTGTTAACATTACTATAAAGAACAATATTGGGATAAGTGATGAAATTTGAATATGACCTGAAGATTAGTTAATAGTGTTATACTGATGTTAAATTTCCTGATTTTGATAGCTGTACTATGATTATGTAAGAGAATATTCTTGTTCTTAGGAAATTCATACTGAAGAATGATGTATGTCTTCAACTTCCTCTCAACTAGAATGGGGGTAAAAAAAATACACGTATGTATGTATGTATATAAACAAAATGATAAAGCGTAAGGGCAAAAAAGTAAATTAATCAACAGTTAAAGGATATATGAGAGCTCCTTGTACTATTCGTATAGAATTCTTATTCTATCTGTAAGTTTGAAAATATATCAAAACAAAATTATTTTTAAAAACCCCAATAACATCAAATGGGAGAGTAATTAAAACAAATCACAAAACTTTCAACTGCTTACTCTTTCTAACAGTCCTAAGCCTTTATGGAATTTCAAAAATGCCTGTTCTGGGAGTTCCCTGGCGGTCCAGTGGTTAGGACTCCATGCTTCCACTGCAGGGAGCATGCGTCCAATCCCTGGTCAGGGAACTAAGATCCCACAAGCCATGTGGCGTGGCAAAAAAAAGAAAGAAAAGCCTGTTCTGCCTCATTTGTCACTAGATGCTGAGATCTAAGATGCCTCAGATAGACTCAGGTAGAAATAGTCAAGGGCCCAGGAGTCCAGGCAGCTTCCTCAGCCACTAGCTTCCCGGCCATCCTGACCGGAGTCCTGCTCACCTGCTGTCATGGGAACGATGTCTGAACGCAGGAGCATCTGGATGCGGCCTGCTGGCTTGTTCCTGACCTTGATATCCATGTACACCTGAGGGTTTAACTGGGCCTTTTTTACAGCGGGCTCTCCCTAGACGCAGGAGAAATGGCCAGGTTAGAGAGAACAGCCTGACTCCCCGACTAGGAGAGCGAGTGTTCTTCTGAAGACACCCCAGAACCCACTGCAGCAAGCGGGCTGAGCAAGGCACCGACAGGAAAGGCCTTGGGCCCTGATGGGGCTGCAGAAGGTGGAGGCCATGGCCATGGCCCCCAGCCGGACACCCAGTGACAGGAGACCTCAGCACCGTCTACCCGGAGCCCCACCCCTCAGGCATTTTATCTCATCTCACTCCCTCAGACACGTCAGCTCGCTTTGCCTTCAGTCTCCCCTGCAGTCACAGAACAACGCTTTTCTGGCTCAAAACACAAAACTCTCAACAACTTCAACTTCCAGTTCAAGCCCACCCACCTTAGTCAGTTAAACGGACCCACTTCTGCAACACCACCCCCTTCCTCTATGCTTAGCCCTGCATATCCACAGGCTGGCTGCAGTGGAAGCAAGGAGGGCCTAAGTGCTCAGAAAGGAGACAGTGGAGGAAGTTGGGCCTTGCTTAGTGCTCCAAATGGACAAGGCTAATTAGACAATAAAACATTCAATAGAAACCTTCCCACCTGTTTGACAGAGAAAACTCTACTGTCTCTGTCTGATCTCTTTGTAGTGTGGATTAGGTCAACACGTAGGTATAAGCTCTCAGGCCAATCCCTAGGTTATTAAATAAGATAGGGCTTCTGCCCTTGAAGGACTGGCTACTCAGTGAGGGAGGGGCAGCCACAACTGTGAGAGGCACACAGATCCTAGAGCCCCACAGCCTTGATTCAAACCTCAGCCCCACCACTTCTGAGCTATGTAACGTCCACAAGTTATTCGACCTCACTGTGCCCTAGTTTCGTCACCTAGACTTGGGGATAATATTAGTACTTACCTCAAAGGACTGCCAATAGGATTAAATATTTGTAAAGCCATTAGTGCCCGGCAAAGAGTAAGCAATATTTAAAATACGTTAAATAGGGCTTCCCTGGTGGCGCGGTGGTTGAGAATCTGCCTGCTAATGTAGGGGACACGGGTTCAAGCCCTGGTCTGGGAGGATCCCACATGCCATGGAGCAGCTAGGCCCGTGAGCCACAACTACTGAGCCTGTGTGTCTGGAGCCTGTGCTCCGCAACAAGAGAGGCCGTGATAGTGAGAGGCCCGTGCACCGCGATGAAGAGTGGCCCTTGCTTGCCACAACCAGAGAAAGCCCTCGCACAGAAACGAAGACCCAACACAGCCAAAAATAAATAAATAATTTTTAAAATAAATAAATACTCCTGTTCTCTGTTTAAAAATAATAATAATAAAATAAAATAAAATACGTTAAATAAGTAATGTCAAAACAATGCAGTAAATGCTAGGATAGCGGGTCCCATGGAAGCCCAGAGGCCATGCAAGCCCAGAAGGGAGGGATGAAAGGTGAGTAGGAATTAGCCAGATTATGTTGGAAAGGTCATTTTAGGCAAAGGAACTGCTTATGCAAAAACACAAGAGATTTGGGAACTCCCTGGCGGTCCAGTGGTTAGGATTCCGCGCTTTCAGTGTCGAGGGAGCAGGCTCAATCCCTGGTCTGGGAACTAAGATCCAGCAAGCCGCACAGCGTGGCCCAATTTAAAAAAACAAAACAACACATGACATTTGTAGGTAACTATAAATTTGTAGATAACTACAGATTTATAGGTAACTATAGTCTCTTGTTTCCTAGAATGTAAAATGGGGCTACAATATAAAGAGATGAGCAGGGTCAGAACATGGAGAGCCCTTCTGTGCCTCTGATGTAGCCCAGACTCAATCCTATACATGAGGGAGGTCCTTAAAATGCTTGTGGAGAGCAATTATCCTCAGATCCATCCTTCAGAAAGCTCCTCCTGGCTACTCAGATCAGGAGGAAGCAGGCCTGCGACAGAGAGACCAGTTAGGAAGCTACTATCATTATTCACAGGACAGAAGATGGAGGCTAAACCAAGATAAGGTAGTAGGAACAGACAGGAGAGGCAAGAGTCAGGAAGACTTAGAAGATAAAATAAGCAGAATATGGCAACGCATCATGTGTGAATTAAAATAAACTGAAGCTTCTGGTTTGAGTGACCAGAAGGCAGCAAAATTAGCTAAAATCAGGCACTCAGGGAGACCAGAGTGAAAGGAAAGAGGAAATCCACCTGGGATGTGCTTTGTTTATTTATGGTGACTGTGAGACATTCAGGCAGAAGTATGTGAAACCCAGGAGAGAGGTCAGGGCTAGGACTAGAGATAAAGAAATCACCAGAACCCTGCCTGAGTGGCTGCGATACTCTCAGACAAGGGACAAAAGTGGCTGAAATGCACAAGGACATTGTGGAGAAAGGAGGCGAGCGCTACAGAAGGAACTCAGAGAAACACCACTGTGGAAAGGGTGGACAGAGGAGAAGGAGCCCCTGTATTATTCTGAGGAGCAAGGGTCAAGATGTGTGTCAAGAAGCAGGAGAAAGCGCCCAGGCGTGGGGAGCCCTGGACCTGGGGAAGGGCCTCTGTGGAATCAGGGTAGGAGCAGGAAGACAGGGAGTCTGGAGCCAAAGTCTTCAGTGATGGAGCGGGCAAGATCGTTGGATGACGGGTACTGGTGGTGTCCTCTGTCATCTGAGATACCCCCTCGTTGAACAGCCGTCACAAATCGACACCAAGCACACATAAGGCATTTCTCACCCAGTGCCCTACAAGGACAAGACACCCACACTTTCTCCATTCAATTCCCCCAACACCATCCACAGCAGAAGTGTGCTGGGTGCAGAGTGCCAGCCGCTCTGGAAGCGCAGCCTGCAATCTCACCTCCTGGGTTTCCACTTTGGGAGGCTCTGACCCTTCTTCCTCTTTCCTCTCTTCAAGAGTCTTCCTAGAAAACATTTTCAACCAGTCATCATCTGACAAAAATGAAAGGAAAGAATCAAACAGATGTTAAGAAACTCAAGCTATCAGCCAACTGCTCATCAGCCACGTCCAAGTCTTTGCTGCTTTGGTCAGCACTACGTGGATGCATAAAGTGGACTCACTACATGGACACACTACGTGACTCTCACAGGCCATAGAAAATAAGTTACATCTTAGGAACCCCCCAGGGCAATGAAAGCTGTCACTGGGAAATGTCAGGCCTTCAAGTCCAGCTCTTAGCACAGGTGGGTGAGAATAAGGAGGAAGGACTCAGCCGTGTCAAAAGGGAAGTCCCAGCCCTTGTCAAGGCTGGAAGGGCACAGTCTATGTCTATGTCCCAAAGCAAGACTTTCATGGGGACAAGGCCTCCAGCTTTCTGAGAAACTCAAACTCTTTATTTCCTTGGAGGTGCTGCGTTCTCTTCTCTACTCTACACCACTCTACTCATGTACACATTACCCCACAGCAGGAAGTAAGACAGAGATAAAAATGCAACAGAGGCCACAGCTGAGGACGTGATGGGGTATCTGTGGTTGCCCCCACTCACCTGGTCTGGACAAGCCTTCCTTAATTCTCACTGCTTTGGCCAAACTGACATGGATTGTCCACCCAAACATTTCAGATTCATTCTGAAAAGGGTGCAATACAACTCAGCTGCTTAAACCTTGTTAGGTTGAAAGAAGACCTGGCAGCCTTCCATTTACTTCTAAGAAGCCTGAGACTTGCTCATGATTAGTCCTAAGTTGGGAGCCTGCAACCCCCAATGGCCAGCTAAGCACAAAGCTCACCACAGAGGGCTTCCCTGGTGGCGCAGTGGTTGAGAATCTGCCTACCAATGTAGGGCACACGGGTTCAAGCCCTGGTCTGGGAAGATCCCACATGCCGCAGAGCAACTGGGTCCGTGAGCCACAGCTACTGAGCCTGCGCGTCTGGAGCTTGTGCTCTGCAACACGAGAGGCCACGACAATGAGAGGCCCACGCACCGCGATGAAGAGTGGCCCCCACTCGCCGCAACTAGAGGAAGCCCTCACACAGAATTGAAGACCCAACACAGCCTAAATAAATAAATAAATTTATAAAAAAAAAAAAGCTCACCACAGAAAGCCCCTGAGCCACCACACACTTCCTCTATTTCACCACCAACAACAGAAAGGTCTGCTGGCATAATCTTTGGATCTGAGCTCAGGACTCTGAAATTAAAAGGGTAAACGCAGTTACCAAATACCTGAGTCCACCTTAAAAAGACAAGAGCAGTACTGAACTGGAAAATGATAGTATTGCTGACTGTTGAGGGGCATGTTTGATGAAAGAATGACAGAGAACATGGTAACATGGAATAATGTTTAAGAATATTTCAAAATCCAAGAATAACTGATACCAGGAGAAGGTGGGTAGACAGCTTTTTAAAAAAGGTTTGTGGGACTTCCCTCGTGGTGCAGTGGTTAGGAATCTGCCTGCCAATGCAGGGGACACAGGTTCGAGCCCTGGTCTGGGAGGATCCCACATGCCGTGGAGCAACTAGGCCCGTGCGCCACAACGGCTGAGCCTGCGCTCTAGAGCCCGCGAGCCAGAACTACTGAGCCCAAGTGCTTAGAGCCTGTGGTTCACAACAAGAGAGGCCACCGCAATGAGAAGTCCGGGCACCGCAGTGAAGAGCAGCCCCTGCTCGCCACAACTAGAGAGGGCCAGCACGCAACAACGAAGACCCAATGCAGCCAAAAATAAATAAATAAATTTATAAAATACTTGAAAAAAAAAAAAAGGTTTGTTTGAGGCCTTTTCATGAAAACTAAAAAAAGAAAGAAAAAAAGGATTCCTTAATTTAATAAGATTTAGGTTACAATTATAGCTATGTCTTTGTTCTTAGAAACAGACAAATAAAGTACTAACTTTATTTCTAGTGATTAAGAAAAAACTGAATGATGGCATGAAATAACATCCTTATTTCACATTTAGTCATGAAGAGTGATCACCAAGGTTTTAAACAAGGGCAAAAGCATTTAAGGGTTTTTTATGGCAGGCAAACTAATAGCCTGCCCAAAGATGTCCACCTAGCGACTTCCCTGGTGGTCCAGTGGGTAAGACTCTGCTCTCCCAATGCAGGGGGCCCGGCTTCGACCCCTGGTCAGGGAACCAGATCCCACATGCATGCCGCAACTAAGAAGTCCGCATGCCACAACTAAAGATCCCACATGCTGCAACTAAACATGTCTCAATGAAGATCCCGCGTGCCGCAACTAAGACCCAGTGCAGCCTAAGTAAATAAATAAATATTAAACAAACAAACAAAGACGTCCACCTACTCCCCAGAACCTATGAATATGTGATATTACGTGGCAAAAAGGAATGAAGGTTGCTAGTCAGCTGACCTTAAAATAAGGATATTATCCTGGATTATTCAGATGGGCCCAACGTAATCACAAGGATCCTCTAAATGTGAAGAGGGAGACAGAGGACTCTGTTTCAGAGTGATGCGCTGTGAAAAAAACTCACCCTGCCACTGCCAGCTTGAAGATAGAAGGGGCTAAGAGTCAAGGAATATAGCCATTCTCTAGAAGCTGAGAAAAAGGCAAAGAAACATTCTCCCCTATAGCCCCCAGAAGGAACACAACTCTGCCGAAATCTTCATTTTAGCTCCAAAGTGAGACTCACTTTGGACTTCTGACCTCCAGAACTGTAAGATAACACATTAGTGTTGTTTTTAAGCCACCAAATTTGTGGTAATTCAGCAACAGGAATTCAAATCCTTTTCTTTTGAAGTACCCAACCTGTCATAATCCTTCTATGGGTTTTCTCTTTCTCAGTTGTTAATTGGTTTAACTTTATGAGAGCATCACTATTCAATGGCTCAAAAAAGCCTCACATTTTTGACTAGAGCCAACTAGAGAAGTTTTCCACAATCCCTACCATACGCTTCATGAGATCCTGCCTCTTACACAAGATTCACCATTTAACCTTGCAGTCAAGTTACACTCTATTTGCAGTATATTGCCCTAGCCTACAGGTTGGCAAACTTTCTATAAAGGGCTAGATAGTAAATATTTTAGGCGTTGTGGGATACATACAGTCTCTGCTGCATGTTCTTCTTCTTTTTTTTTTTTTATGACCCTTAAAAGTATAAAAACCATTTAACTCATAGGCCATATAAAAAACAGCCTGCAGGGCTTCCCTGGTGGCACAGTGGTTGAGAGTCTGCCTGCCGATGCAGGGGACACGGGTTCGTGCCCCAGTCCGGGAAGATCCCACATGCCGCGGAGCGGCTGGGCCTGTGAGCCATGGCCACTGAGCCTGCGCATCCGGAGCCTGTGCTCCACAACGGGAGAGGCCACAACAGTGAGAGGCCCGCGTACCGCAAAAAACAAAAACAAACAAAAAAAACAAGAAAAAAAACAGCCTGCAGAATGGATTTGGCCCATAGACTTAGTTTGCTGACTCCTGACATAGATATAAAAATGTCAGGGAGAGATTGGCCAATAAGATGGTTGACATTTATACAAATGTTAAATGGGGAGGATTTCTGAATAAGAATTAATTTTATAAGCAGCCAGTTCCTAGTGAATACTTTCAAATAACGGCAACTTCTGCTTCCTTTATAACTTTGAAACTGTGGAAACTGGAAACACAATATGTGCATCAGGGTCCCATGTAGCACCAAAACACAGCTTCAGTGAAAAGCAAGATTCTCAGCCATACCATGTTTTTTTTTTTTTTTTTTTTTTTTGCGGTACGCGGGCCTCTCACTGTTGTGACCTCTCCCATTGCGGGGCACAGGCTCCGGATGCGCAGGCTCAGTGGCCACGGCCCACGGGCCCAGCCGCTCAGCGGCATGCGGGATCTTCCTGGACCGGGGCACGAACCCGTTTCCCCTGCATCGGCAGGTGGACTCTCAATCACTGTGCCACCAGGGAAGCCCCATACCATGTTTTTGATAGTTGCTTCGGCATCCTGCCAAAAGAATACAAGGAAAAAGTTGATGTGTGTAGTTCAACTCTTTGTAGCTAGCACGCAAACTAAAACTCAGTACCACAAGCTTTGGAAAAACAAGATGCTACTTCCCTTCCTACGGCCTAGATTGTATGTATTTAACAAAGAGCATGTACTAACTGCTTGTTGGAGCTGGTGGTGTAAAGATGGGTGCTCAGGTTATGGACACAGAATACACACAGGAAATAGGAAAGAGCAGTGCCAGGCCAGAAGGCTCAGGGCTCTGCAGGGCCTGTCTTTCACATTCTGACTACATGAAGGGAACTCTGAACCAGGGCTTGTGCGCCTTCCTTCAACCAGAACTTCCTGTCTCTTGGCAACTGTCACCACCAAGCCACTATAGAGGGTTGAATAGTGTCCCCCCAAATTTCAGGTCTATCCAAACCTCAGGATGTGACCCTGTTTAGAAATACTCTTTGCAGATGAAATTAGTTAAGATGAGGTCATAATGAATTAGGGTGGGCCATAACTCCAATGACTAGTGTCCTCATAAGAAGAGAAGACAGAGAGATACATGCAGTGGAAAAGACCATGTGAAGACGGGGGCAGAGACTGAAGTGATGCAGTTATAAGCCAAAAAAATGCCAAGGATTGCTAGGAAGAGTCAAGGAAAGACTCCTCAGAGGGACGCGGCCCTGCCAATACCTTGATTTCAGACTTCTAGACTCCAAGTTATGAGAATAAATTTCTGTTTTTTTAAGCCACAAAGTTTGTAGTAATTTGTATGGCAGCCCCAGAAAATTACTACATCCGCTCAAATGGAGAGTGGCACCTTTTGTAACCAATGACAACAGCAACACTAGTCAAATACTAACCAGGGAAAATTTCTTACCTCTGCCAACACAGATTCAACAAAAGCAAATCCTCGGTGCTTTTCTATAATAGCAGAAATGGGTAGTTAATATGTGGGCAATAGGAGGAAATACGCCATATCCAGATGCCATTCAAAAAGCAAAAATCTAATTTTTACATTTTTCTTGGTTTATTCAACAATGTTTCCAGAAATATTAAAGTTATTTTGTGTGTTTTAACAAACATACTAAATAGTGAACTAAGTTTTTAAATTTTGTAGTATTCAATTCTACCACTAAGAGAATGGAAGATTTAAGTTACTTTCCAAGCATTTTGGGAATCTTTGTTTACAAGACTTACAGAAAGTAGAAAAAGTTGTCGATCTGTCAATTACTCATTCCAACTGAGCATCAACTGCACACAGAGCACTGACTTCACTACCGGGTGAGGTGACTATTAAAGCACAGTGCTTGGCCTCAGGAAAAAGTTAATTTAGTTGGTGGAGAGCAAGAGCAATAGGAGTTACTCATTTATATAACTCAGAGGTAGAAGGACCAAAAAGCCAATCTTATCCTTTCATTTAAGCATCGAGGCAATGAAGGCTCAGAGAGTTTAAGTGTCGCACAAAGTTAGTGGCAAGGCTGGGTCTAAAACTCCTATCTTAGAAAATAACAGCCAAGGATCAAATAGAAACGTGCATATAACTGTGACACCAACTGAGTGTCAACTGTGACACCAACTCACCCTGGTGAGCAGAGGCCAAGGCTCCCCTGCCGAGGCTAAGCTTGTCCGCTGCCCTCTGCTTTTTAAAAGCATAGCTGCCAGGCTTTCCTGGTGGCGCAGTGGTTAAGAATCCGCCTGCTGGGCTTCCCTGGTGGCGCAGTGGTTGAGAGTCTGCCTGCCGATGCAGGGGACGTGGGTTCGTGCCCTGGTCCGGGAAGATCCCACATGCCGTGGAGCGGCTGGGCCTGTGAGCCATGGCCGCTGAGCCTGCGCGTCCGGAGCCTGTGCTCCGCAACCGGAGAGGCCACAACAGTGAGAGGCCCGCGTACCACAAAAAAAAAAAAGAATCCGCCTGCCAATGCAAGGGACATGGGTTTGAGCCCTGGTCCGGGAAGATCCCACATGCTGCGAAACAACTAAGCCCGTGCACCACAACTACTGAGCCTGCGCTCTGGAGCCCACAAGCCACAACTTCTGAGCCCGCACGCCTAGAGCCCGTGCTCTGCAACAAGAGAAGCTACTGCAATTAGAAGCCTGTGCACTGAAACAAAGAGGAGCCCCCGCTCGCCACAACTAGAGAAAGCCCGTGTGGAGCAACGAAGACCCAATGCAGCCAAAAATAAATAAATAAAATTAAATTTAAAAAAAATAAAAGCATAGCTGCCAAGAAGGGAGGTCTGGTCCACAGGGACGTGGGGTGATACAACACCCAGACCTTTTAAGATTTTTCTAAGATTACCTTCCTACTGGCTCTTTTTTCTTTTTTTTTTGTATTTTATTTTTTTATACAGCAGGTTCTTATTAGTTATCCATTTTATACATATTAGTGTATACACGTCAATCCCAATCTCCCAATTCATCCCACACCCCCTCCCCCACCACTGGTTCTTACTATATGGTTTATATATTAAATGATCAGAAATCAAAGCCCCCAAATGATTCCAAGGTAGAGAAAGCCTTTCCTCAAATCCAACAAATTGTCAGTCTCTGTAAATTTCAGCCCATAACCACCCCACCATCCTGGCCTTGCTGTCCTCAGAACATTCCATCACCAAGATCACAGTCACACTGACCTAGAGAGATATCCTCCTGAACTTCAATACATACCAACCATACGCAGAATGCTCATGACTTAAAATGTCTCAAGTTCTTTTCCTGGCATTAGGCAGCTGAATATGAGTGACACTGAATAAACACCTGTTTCATAATCCAGTGGAATCTGAATATCTGTGATGTCTCCAGAAGGAATAAAAGCAGCACGAAGAATTTTGCCATCCATCTCCTCTGCCAGCCCACCTGCAAAGACACCAAGTGCTTTCTGAACCGATGTCCCCCACACTCTTGGTACGGCTGCTGTAACACCCTGTCAGCAAGACAGCCACAGGGAGGGCAAGGAGGGGTCCCTATAGTCTTTTGGGTATACAAATGACTTGTGAGGTACACTCCTCTCCCCATCCCTCTTCAGACCTACATCTAGCCCCTGGTTATTGTAAATGGGCTGACTGCTTCCAGTTTCTCTCTCTCTACACAGCCACTAGAATGACTCCAAGAAAGGGCAAATCTGATTACATCACTGTCCTGCCAAATAGTCTCCAAAAGTTCACCAATGACCACAGGACAGAATCCAAATTCTTAGCATGGCACGTAAGACTTTCAGAACTTGAGCCCTACCCACCTCTCTAGCCTCTTCTCTCCTTGCTTCCCCAATGCAAATTACTTGCCCCAAGTGCTAGACTGCTTCACCCCTCTGGGCTTTCACTCTCGCTGCTCTCCATTCAAGCAACAGCCTCTTCCAGCTTAGCTACCTGCTTAACTCCTAATCTTTCAAATCTCTGGCCCCTGTGCCTCCAGGAAGCTTGCCCTTACCTCTCTGGATGGAGTGGTCATTTCCCAAAACCCCCAACCCGCCTCTTGTTAACACTGCCATACAATAGCATCATAGAGTTCACCAACCCGCGTAGCAAGGCTATTTCCGTTATTTCCCAATTATTCTTGGAGTTCCTTTACCTAAGGGGGCAGGGCTGCAGAATTTAGGGAATGAATGAGCATGACAGTTTGGGATGCGGTCTGAGGTCGCAATAACAGATCTCACTACCTCCCGGGGTCCAGGGTCAGAGGGGAAAGGGGTCTGGGCAGAGCTAGGGCCCGCAAAGCCATTAGGTCACAGATGCTCACAAGCTGAGGGGTAGACCCCCACAAGAGACCCCGGCCCAGGCTGCCACATGCCGCCTGGGGCCCTGGGTCTGCACCCAGTCCACACGGCCCACAACTTGGACTCAGTCCGAGCCCCGCCTCAACCCCACGCCAGCCCACCCTAGTTCAGGACCCATTTGGTGGCAGCCATCTTGCTCCTCGGCTCTTCCGCCGGAAGCCGTTACCTGGGCCCCGCCTACGGCCCCACCCCCTCACCGGCTGGCACGCAGGCTCCCACACTGCTCAGGTCCCAGGAAGCTAGGTTTGGAGGGACAGTCTGACGTTAATAGAAGAAACATACTCGCATTAACTGCGGACATTAGAAAATAGGGGAACCTACATTAGATTGGGCCTTTACATGGGTTAAGGCGAAAGCATACCTTGAGAAAAAGGGGGAACCTGCCAAGAGGCACAAACCAGGGAACATTGCAGGGAAAGGGACCACCTGGGTAAGGCCCTGAGGAAGGACAGCCTGCTAAGTTTCAAGGAAGAAGGGGAAAAAAAAGTGTTGCTGCAGGACAGGGAGAGCAAGTAGAGTAGTTGACCCTGACCAGGTTAAGGTCGCTTCAAGGACTGAAGGAACCACAGAACATTTTGGCCTCCAGCCACTTGGATCTCTGGAAACTTTTCCTACTGCCAGCTGCAGAATCTGAGCAAGTGGACCTGCCTGCAGGATAAACTGACAGTAGGAGATAAGAGGGGACTGGCAAACCCCGAGCAACACAGTCCAAGAAGGGAGAGGCAAGATAGGTTCTGCGTGTCTCACCATGTGTCCTTGGAAAGCACGCCAATGCCACCCTTTACCCGATTTTCCTGTGCCAGACCCAAGCTCTGCTGTGACTGTACTAGACTTCTGTTCCCAATATAAAGGTCCTCCCACAGTAGAACGCAATGGGACAGTTCTGCACACCTTGCTAATCCCAAATAATCTTATAACCATCAGGAAAGGATGGCAAGATATACAGAACTTCACTTGACCCTATTTACATCCAAAAATTACTTGCAGTGAAAACTGGAATTTATACAGAAAACTGTAGTCAGAGAAAAACAGAGGCAGTTTTATGGAGATTTTTTCTTTATTGAGAAACTTAAGACTTGGGTACATCAAATAAAACCAGTTTCTGGGGAGAAAAAATCAAACTCACAATAGAAAAAAAAGTTAACACTGTTTGGGCCATATCAGAACCCAGAGAATATATTCTTTTAATTGAAAAATTCTAGGTGCTTCATAATTGACCTTTTGATACAAAATGACCTATTAAATTTGCAATTTGTGGTTCTTGGTGTTGAGGTCCATAGGACAAGCTAGGACATCTTCAAACCTCGAGCTGAATTCCATGAGGGGTTATTTGGCTTTTGAATCCTGAAAAGAAAAGCACCGACACTATGAATACAAAATCAAAAAAACCTCAGAGACGCACGGGAATCTCTGATGTAAGTACTGTAGAGCAGGGTCTCAGCCTTGGTGCCCACTGACATTCTGGCCCAGATAATTCTTCTGTGGGGGCTGTCCTGTGTATTGCAGGACGTTTAGCTGCATCCCTGGCCTCTTCCCAACTAGATACCAGTAATATTCCCAGTTGTGACAACCAAAAATGTTTCCAGATATTGGCAAATGTCCTCTGAGAAGGCACCCCTGGTTAAGAACCAGTGCCTTCGAGGGTACTTGTATGTAAAGCCCCAACCTTGACCCTTCCTGGCCATCGTTGCTTAAACTCAAAATGACAGGGCTCAGGCCCTTGACAAGGGGCTATGACCATGCCAAGTCAAGCCCTACCAACACACGAGCTCTGGCCCTTACCATGTGCTCTTTGCCCTTGCCTCTGCCCATGTTCATTTGGTCCTCTCTTTTCTCCATGTGGAGGCAACCACCAGTCCTCGTCAGAGGTCCTAGCTAAGCTTCACTGCCCCAAGTCCCTGCAGACAGAGGCCCTGGCCTCCAAATGCAGAAGTCGATGGGAACACACCTTGTAACTGTAGCCAGGTGTGTCTGTCTCTCTCACTCTGACACCAAGGCCTCTGCCCGCTGTGTTTCCAGAGCTAAACTGTGGATGCCACACAACTGACCTCACAACCTCAAGCCAAACTAGGGAGATGTTCATAGAAATGAGGCTGTGGGATCGGATTATGACAATGCCTCATATATCCACCATTATTCGAGACAAACAAGGTGATTCTTGAGAAAGATCTAACCAGGTGCTCTTTATGGAGAAAACTGTTGTTTGTGTCTTCTAATTTACCACCAGGACTCTCTTTTTTCCATATTAACTCATCCAGGTGACAGAAAAAACCCAGGTGACAGCCTGCCCAAGTTACCAGGTTAAGGGATAGACACATGGCTCTACATATACACTGGCCCTAACCTTTCAGGGAGATGGGTCGAGAGTCATAACCATTGCAGAAAATAGAGAGCCAAACATACGGTTTGTCCTTGTCTAAGAGGTAGCAGCAGCAACAGCGCCCACCTTCTGGGCAGCTTCTTTCTTGGCATGATGAGCCTGTAGGACCGCCACAGCTTCATCCACCTGTGAGAAGCTTCAGGTGGTCAGTGACACCTGAGGAGAGCCCCTCCACCCCTCCCTGGCGCCCAGGCCCAGCGGTGGCCTCTCCTGGTGCTGACCGCTTTCCCAGATACCCACGCGCCAGCAGCCCTCAGGTCACACGAGGAGGTCACAGGGGCAGCAGACCCTTCTCTCTGCCGCCCCTGGGTGTCCAAGGCCACCCCCTGCCCTCCTGAGCCGAGTGAGCGGAAGCCGCGGGGGTCTGGGAACCTGCTCACCTTGGAGCGGAGAGACTCGGGGGACTCCAGCATGTGCAGCAGCTCCGAGTTGTCAATCTCCAGCAGCATCCCCGTGATCTTCCCAGCCAGGTTTGAGTGCATCGTCTGGATGAGCGGGAACAAACGTTCACCTGTGGGAAGGTATTCCGTGAAAAACCCAGTGGCATCCCAGTAGAGAAGGGACGCTGGTGTCCAGGTCAGTAGCAGCTCTGGCCCCCTCTTCTGCAAGCACGTGGGTCACTCACCCAGCATCTGTTTCTGTTCCTGCGGGGGGGCTGCGGCCAGCATGGAGGCGGTCAGCGGCTCCTGCCCCTGCACGTGGACCGCAGGCTGGGGTGCCTGGGAACCAGGAGAGGCGGTGGATTAGCACCCGGGTAAGTACAGTGACAGTGGTCATGTGCACAACCACTCGAGTCTACTGAGTTAAAGAGGAGAAGGAGGTAGTTGTCTTTGCTGTCAGGGAACTGACTGCAGTCTTGGGGATTCAGCGAGAGGAACAGAGTGGTGTGAGCAAAAACCACAACCAACCACAGCTAAAATGCCACGTGCTATTCGAAGAGAAGGGAAATGACTAAGAAAAGCCTACAATGCTACACAATCATTTACCAAATGATTTTACTTTACTCAAGGCTGCCCAAGACATCGAAGCCTTGTTAATAAATAAGGTACCATGAACATTTGTATGTGTAGCCCTTTCCTGAACGTTAGTTTTCCTTTAGGGTGAATTCCCAGTAGAGACTGGGTCGAAGGACATGAATAGGAAAATGCTTATAATTTCATCCTGTATCACTTTCACTGAACCGCATGTTTTTATTGTATTAAATGCTAAAGACCGTCAATACCAGTCACAGTGCTAAAAGTAGGGTCTTATAGGCAAAAATATTTCTCATAGTGCCAAGTTCTGGGAAATTTCCAACTCAGAGCACAGAGCAGGAGGAAGCAAGGCCCAGCACAGCTCCTCCAAGCAAACTGCAGAGTTCTGCCACAAGCTCTCTGCTTGGCCTGCCTGAGAGGCACAACTCTAGAGATAGCAGCTCCAGCTTAGAGAACCTGAGATCCAGGTCCAATTCCTCCACCCAGCCTAATACCTCTGAAGATGAACCTTTCATCTAAGATGTTCTTTGCCACCCAGTCACCTGGAGAGCAGCTAAGGATCAATTCGACCACTGGATGTGAAAGTGAAATAGAAGCTTCAAAGAGCCGAGAGAGCCCGTGCACGCGGTGAGGAGAGCAGGAAGCACAGCTGCCTCCTCGGGGGCATTGCTGAGCCAACCATTATCAGAAGAACACTTGCAAGCCCCTTCTCTCCCACTAGAGAGTCCCCCAAGGGCAGGGTCACCACACGGGACACGGCTCCCTGACACAGAGCAGGCATTTAATACCTGTTGAGGGAATCCAAGCAAGGCAGCTTTTGAATCATGTGGAAGCAGGGGGGACCCTTCTAGGGTTCTGTTAGATGGACCTCACCTGCAGGGGCTGGATGGCGGGGTGAGGGCTGCGGACACTGGAGGCGTATTTGTAAGGTGCAACAGCCCGAGGAGCAGCGGTGGCAACAGCAGCACGAGGCGCTAGGCTCTGCACAGCTGTGGGAACACCTTAGGAAAAGGACAAGTAAAATTAAAGCCCATCGGTCTGGGCAAAGACCCGTCAAATCCCATCTTTCCCCATTCTGTGTGCATCCAATACCACCTCCAGACTGGCAGCTGTCAGTCAGCCCTTGCTGGGCGGCACCAGCCCCACCAAAGTCCATAGCCAAGCGGTCCGGGCACTCAGACCCTACAACAGACCAGCAAATGCACATCAGTGTTGGCAGCAGATGTCCAACTGGCCACGTCCCACGGAAGGAGCAATTCCAAAGCATGTTCATACAGCACACATCACACATGGGGCCACTACCGCTACTTTCGAGGAAGAGCCAACAGAAAACATACAACTCTTGCCACCTCTTGGAACACAGGACATAATCTGCAAAGAAGTCCCTTGAATCTCCCAACCCCACCCAAAGAACAGGCTGCCTCTGTCATCATTCAGCTAACAAATTTCTACAATTAACCTTGTTCACGTGAGTCACCGATGAGGCAAAGAATCTTAAAAGGAACCAACACTCAGAACTCATACTGTTTCCCTGCTCCTTAAGTACCCACCTAAGCACACAGCTAGGAGTAAAGAACCAGGACCGGACAACACGGTGAGCCCAACGAACTGACCAACCCTGAGCAGAGCCTAGTCGTCCTGACTCCCTCCTCCCCGGGCCACACTTCAAGGCCAGTTTGCTCACCGACTCTCTGAGCGGTAGTAGGGAGGCCACGAGAGGCCGGAGCATTACCAGTTGGAGCCAGATGGCGAAGAGCTGGACGAGGCCCAGACTGGCGTATAGCACTTGGCATTCCTTGGAAGCCTGGTGAAGAGACAAAAAATGCACGTCACTCAAAGCGAGAGTGGCTTGGACATATACACACTACCAAACGTAAAATAGATAGCTAGTGGGAAGCAGCCACATAGCACAGGGAGATCAGCTCGGTGGTTTGTGACCACCTAGAGGGGTGGGATTGGGGGGGGGAGGGAGGGAGACGCAAAAGGGAAGAGATATGGGAACATATGTATATGTATAACTGATTCACTTTGTTATAAAGCAGAAACTAACACACCACTGTAAAGCAATTATACCCCAATAAAGATGTAAAAATAAATAAATTAATTTTAAAAAAATGCACGTCACTGATGAATGACACAGCCGAACCTAGGCTGTGCCTCAGAGGGGGCAGGGAGGGGAGGCCAGGACAGGTACATCCTGGGTGATCAAATCACTGTTCCCCACCACCTACCTTGAGGTCTCCCACCTTGCTGCCAGCGTGGATTAGGCCTCATCTGTGCTAACTGGTTAGGTGTGTAATATGGAGGTCTTCCCTGAGCCTGTAAGAAAGAGCAGCCAAGCCCTTTTATTTAAGGACCTGAAGCCACACTAGAGAAGTAGCTCATCTCACCTCATCTCACTACCAGGCCCTAGGCTAATTATTCAGGACAGAGGTGCTCTCTACTCAAGAGCTTGGGGGAGGGACAGCCAGTTAACAGGGACTCTTTTACTTTACCCCTGTCACTGTGTGTGCACAACCACGAGTTAAGTCCTTCCTTGTTTTATTTGAAGGATCTTTACTGTGACATTCTAGAATTCCAATATCCAAAAATCCCTCTCCCCAACCACTGCGGACTATAGGAGCAGCTATCAGCAGGCAGGTTCCAAGGAGACATGAGCATACTGCATACCCACCTGTGGAACTGCTGGCACAAAGTAGCCCCCAGCTGCAGGCTGGAACTGATTTAAGATGGCATTGGCGGGGAGCGCTCTCATCCCGGCCACCCGCTGCATATACTGGTTGGTCAGGTGAGCCTTTCTCTCTTCTTTTCTCTGGGCCAGGGCAACATACAGTGGCTTGGAACCCACGATGCGTCCGTTCATCTCCGTGACTGCTTTGGTTGCCTCTTCAGGGGATGAGAAGCAGACAAACCCAAACCCTTTGCTTCTCCCATCCTCCAGCATCACCTACAAAATGAGACCAGCCACTTAGCACAAAGATGTCTGTGTGTTAAAACCTGGGTTCCACTCCAAGAGTTACCAGGTCTAGGTCAAGGCTTCACAGTCCAGTCCCACGATGGACCCCAGACCAACTGAGTCACCAACTGAATCACAGAGTCTAAAGGGAGAAACTAAGCTTTTTCCTTTTTAGATCCCCAGGTGACTCAAGTTCCCAAATACTGTGATATGGCTAATGGTTGAACCAGGAACCCAAAGATGTTTCCTCGTACCTAGAAGCATAGCTATCTCTGGGAACTCACAGAGATCTGGACATTAGCATCAAGCATCTTATTTGTAAAACTCATCTGCCCAAGACCTTGGTGAACAAAACTTAGTAAGCTCTTAGCAAGGTTAGGACATGCTTTTGAAATACATGTGGGCAGGAGTCATAAAATCAATGACTGCCACCATTAATTCAATGAGAATAAACACAGCAGAACTACAACCAGCCAGGAGACAAGCAGTTGGATTCTAGTCTCACTCTGTAATCTCTACATTTCACTCATGTCTTAGCTCACCGCCTGGTGAGCCTCCTGAAGAGGAGGACATGGGAGTAAAGATGTGTATCAACCCAACACCTGTCTACCAACGAGGTGGACCAGTAAGGTGTGTGAAAGTAATGTGACACCTTGATCTCGGGCATGGTGCCGGGAAACTTCAAGATACAGTTCTTTTGTTCTCTTCTTGCAAATGCCATCTTGACTCCTGTGCTGGTCCGCTAAGAGAGACTATCATTCCTTGCGCTGCTGGAGGCCCGTCACGGGGGTGATAGGAGGGAGGGGGTGAGGAACTGAGGAAATTCCTGGGGGTGGCTTCTGGCCAATGCCCTGCGACCACTGATAATGCTCCTGGGTTGTGAGTGACAAGCTAAGGGCCAGGGCAGGGTCACCAAGTCTTTACCGGCCCGCTGGCCTCCTTTCTCATCCCCTGGAGGACTCTGTGACATCTGCCTCACCTCTGTGGAGCAGGCATAGAGTCTGCAACAGGCTATGCCCCAAAACTTTCCGATGCCATCAGTGCCCACCACACACCCAAAGCACCAAGGACACACAATACAACATCTTCGCCTAACCAGCATTCTCTTCTCACCCTTATCTTCACAAGGGGGTTTGTACTTACTCCCCCAGCTAACTCGGTTGCTACCATTATCAAAGAAAATCAAGCAGATGATGCACGCTGCAAAACACGGAGAAACAAACTTTCCACTCCCTCTCCTTTAGGACACCAGATGGAAGTTCCCAACCCCAGCTCCAAAATCCTCACACACCTTCGTTCAAGGAATACGTGTGGCAGAGTTGTAGAGACAGGCCTCAAGACAAGTGAAAGACAACCCGTCTGGATTTCCCCTGCTCATGCTGTGGCACCATCTGTCCCCACACCAGCACAAAGCAGCAAAGAATGGGAAAGATTCAGGTGCTCTTGGGGGGCTGGCAGGGAGGCACTGAGTCAGATGCATCTCCACATCCCAGTACTTGGGAGACAGTGCAATGTTAACCTAACGAAATGTCATTTTCCAGAGCATATACTCAGATGGGTAACCGAATGCCAGGAGGAATTTGCTAGATGAATGTGGTAGCTACTCTCAGAAATGAAAATTTAGATCCTATTCCTTCAATGAAACAAATGCAATAAACCTCTGCAAGTTTACAACTTCTGCTTTCAATCCCTACATCTCAGTATAAAATACCTTAGCACTGGTGATTGATCCAAAAGGAGAAAACTCTTTCCTTAACTTTTCATCATCAATGGTGTCATCCAAGTTCTTAATGTAGAGGTTCACCCCCTGAAGCAGAAAAGTCTGTTAATTGCACTTCTATACCTCACACATTTCCTAAGACAGTGGTTCTCAAAATATGGGCTCCAGACATGCAATAGCAGTATCTCTGGGTACTTGTCAGAAATGTAAATTCAGGCCAGAACCCACACCTAATGAATCAGAAGCTGTGGGACCCAGCAATCTGTTTTCATAAGCCCTGCAGGGGATCCTGATGCAGGCTCAAGGCTGAGAATCTACTGCTGAAGACTCTGACAGGACCATCGATACAGTCCCAGCCTTTCTCACAGCTGGTCTGGCTGACCACTGACCTAGCAGGGCTTTCCTTACACCGTGCCAAACAAAGTGGTATCATTTAAGTAAACAGAACGCACATGACTAAGAACAGGCTGAGGCTTCCAGAATAGAGTCCCTAAATGAATAAATTATCTTCATCCTTGTTCCAGAACCGCTGCTGTATCTGGTAGGTACATCCTGTTAAACCTGATGATCTTGAGAGAAATGAGAAGAGGAGACTCATGGTCCCCAAAAAGAAAGCCTGCCAAACTAAGGATGCTTTTGCCAACATCTCGTGGTACAGTCCCTGCTGGTAGGCTGGGCTGAGACCACCTCTTACCTGATACCGACTAATTCTCTCCTGTTTCAGCTGTTCAAATTTTCGTTTTAACTCGGCCTGCCGTTCCACTTTCTTCTGTGCACGGCCGACGAAAATGACTTTCCCACTGATTTCTTTTCCATTCATCTCCTCCACGGCCTGAAGAGGAAATACATGATTTTAAATCAAGATGCAGAGGCAGGGGCCTTGCTCTGGAGGTCTGTTAAGTCCCACCAAATATTCTGAGAGAAAAGTCGTCCCTACAGGGCTAAAAATTAATTTCACTCTGAAGTCAGCTAAGCCAATCCAAACTTCCTCATCAGTAAAATGGGGTTAATATTTAAATGGGTCACTGGTCCAGATAATTCAGTGAAGAAACTGTACAGCTGTATAAATACAAGCATGGTAGACACGAGCCTAGGTTGATAATCTGGCTGCCACTAAATTCCTCCGGTTCTTTCAGGGTATTGAGTGATACATGTTGAGGGCCTAGCACAATGGTTCTCCCGGAAGCGGCTACTGTTCTTTTATCAGATCAGCAACTCGGGGCCCTTGGTTCCCTCACCCATGAATGGGAACAAATGCCTGCCCTACTCTTTCAACCTACAGGACTGAACAGCTGAGGTGATGGGCACATGTCAAGTGCTTTGAAAACAGTTATGTGAAATCCCTTAGGAAGACAATTCCAGAGCACAGTGACCATGCATCACTACTAGGTACTCAGACAATTACAACTCAGCTCTACCATGTGCTGGCAAGGCCCTGCCCACACACTAGGGCCACTCCCTACAAATCCTCCCCGACCCTCATGGTGCTCTCACCTTATTGGCATCCTCGTGTTTTTCATAACTCACAAAGCCAAAGCCTTTGGATTTCCCACTGGGATCTCTCATCACCTTGACACTTAGAGTCTTACCTGTTACCAAAGACAGAACTATTAGTAACAGCATCTCTATCACAGCTCAAGGAGAGAAGGCTTCTCTAGAAGCCCACTTGAAGCAAGCTCCGGCTGAGCCCAGATGGACTCTAAGAAAGAGGCATCACGCCTGGCCTTCTACTTCTGACCAAGCTGCTGAGATGGCCTTGGGGATGGGACAAAGTAGGATGAAGCCAAGAGCCGAGGCCTGGAGTCTATTCCTATCTACCCTGTGGCCTCTGTCATACAAGGCATTTTACTTCTGGGTCTAGGTGGGCTCATCTGTTAAGTAAAAATAGATGAATTCCAGGTCTGGTGGACTGTGAAAGGGGACACGTGGGACAAAGGACCCTGACTTACCAAACTGGCTGAATAGCTCTTTCAGACTCTCATCATCCACCTCTTCCCCAAAGTTTTTGATATAAACATTGGTGAATTCCTTAGCTTTGGCTCCAAGCTCAGCTTCTCGCTCTTTTCGAGACTTGAATCTGCCCACAAACCTAAAAAGAAATCGTGAAAAACAGTGATCACTCAGAGGAACAAAACATGATTTCTAGGGGCCCGAAGGAACGCAGGTTAAAGGCTGACAGGAGAGGTTAAAACACACGAGTTCCCATCCAACCACCAAGAGAGCAAGCTCAGAGACGTCCCAACTCCCCAGCAGAAAGAGAAAGAGGCAGGACTGTCCTACAAGGACCAGCCCCAGGGCTCCTGGCTCAGGCCAGGGCTCCTCCTACCACATCACACTGCCTTCGTGAAGAAACCTGATGACCATGTTTTTAAAACGTTCATTTCTGTGCATCTATGTAAATGCATAGAAAAGGTCTGGAAGGATACAAACCAAACTGTTAACAGTGGTTAATCCTAGGAGTGAGACTGTTGGAGTGAACTAAGAGGTAGCCTTTGCTTTTTTTACTTTATTTGTTTTGGTGCTGTTTACACTTAATAGGGAAAGGTATCCATACATGAAAAATCTTTAGGCTTTTTTCCAGTGATACCTTTAGAAGACCTGACCACTGGGTACATGCACATCATTAACACAAGCCATCGCCTGGTCTGTTCAGTAACACAAAGGACAGAAATGACTCTTGCTTGTCATAACCAAGATTTATTGTCCCTTCTCTCCCTGCATGGCTTAACTAAGATCCCCATCTCTCCATTCTGAAATAACCACACCAAAGCAACAAGGTCTATTATGAACAGTCTTCTGCAATGGGATAAGACTTTTCATTGTAACCAAATTAATTATTGCTGTGGAGCCAGCCTTGTATTTGAAGACCACTGAGTCATAAGTTAGCCACGTGGAGGGGACAATTTGCATCAACCCCTAGCGAGTGACCCCACGGAAAGACCTGAATCACAGAAGGCCAAGGTCACATGACTAGTACACAGCTCCTGGTCAGTCCAGGGCCCTCTCCACTCTGCTGCTGGCCAAGACCCCTGCTCAGAGTGGGCTTAAGAGCTGCCTTCCAGCCAGCCCCTGTTGCCGACGCTCACAAAACCCACAGACGGATGCTTTTAAGGGAGAGGCGGCAGGCCAGCCATGGCTTGGGCAGAAAGCCCACCTTGGCGAGTCAAAAGGGCTGCCACGGCTCGGGCAGGGAGACTCACCAGCCCTGGAGTGGAGAGGTAGGAGCAGGCCACACTTGGGCCGAGAACCAGTAGCCGCCTTGTGTGTGCCAGTTAATACCGAGGTGGGGCCACGGCTGGCTCATGCGACGGCTGTTGCTCCGGACTGGGACACTCACACTTTGCGGTCATTGAGGAGCATGCCATTCATCTTCTCGATAGCCTTGTCGGCAGCCTCCTGGGTCTCGAAGTGGACAAAGGCATAACCCTTAGAGCCGTTCTCATCACACACCACCTGTCAAAGACAAGGCGGGCCACTTCAGCGCCACTGCCCAGCTGCAGAGACTCGAGAGCCGTGTGGGCTCCTGGGTCTGAGAGGCCTCTAGCCCATCCATGTTCAAAAGGCAGGAGACTACGGCAGGTACCCAATAATGTTCCATTTAAAAATGGTAGCCACCATTAAGCTCCTTCTATTCCAAATGTTTTCTTACTTCATTAAAAAAAAAATATTAAGATCTGGATGCAAAACCACAGGGCTACAGAATGACGAACCACTTTCCAAGCCCACAACAGAATTTCAGTCTAGTGTGGAGCCAGACATGTAAACCACCACCACACGAGCTGTACAAAATGCTCCACATAAACAGGTGCGTGGAGAAGGAAGAGGGTGAATTCATGCTTCTAACATGACTAAGTACAGCTTCCTGGAGACCAGAGGCATTGCTCTGGTACTTTCCAGCCCCCCACTCCCCAGGAGAAACCTTTTGATGCCTTCCAAAGCTAGAAAACAGGAAGGATATTTCAGGCAGAGGGAAGAATAAACAAAGACACGAAAGCGCCTGCTGGTTTATGCTGGGCTGTGGCACCGACGTTTGCTGCAGTGAACTTTTAGACTTCAGAGCCATTTCCAGCATTTTGGAAATTATCATACCCGGTCACCCAATTCCAAGCAATTCCCCATCTGGTATTTGTTGTCATGATTCTGTAATTATTCTGCTGAAATCATTTAATCAGTGTTTACCTTGCAGGACAGAATGTTTCCAAATGCCGAAAAAGTATCATAAAGTGCCTTGTTATCTATAGATTTGTCCAGGTTCTTGATGAAGACATTTCCCACGCCAGATTTTCGCAAAGAGGGATCCCTCTGAGACCACATGATACGGATTGGCTTTCCCTTAATCACATCAAAGTTCATGGTATCCAAGGCCCGCTCAGCTGCAAGAGAGAAACGTATTTCAGTCAAGGATATAAAACGTTACCTGCCACCATCCCAGGAACAGATAACTCCAGAACTTTCAAGGTAAGCACTCTGATGAAATTCAACTCTATCAAAATTAAAGGACATCAGATTCCTCTGGGCTGCAGTGCCACTGAGGCTAAGTTCTAGCTAATCGTCCTCCTTCATGGCAGAAGTCTCAACCCCTCTGGGGTAAGGAGGTTATGCAAGATAATCTAAATGGGTTTATAGCACCAGGATCAAATAACACCTCACATTTGACTAAGCTTTATCATTTATAAACGACTTTGCAGCCTACTGCCCACCAGGATGAAGGTGGAAGAGGTGAAATGATCCCTCTTATAAAATGGACAAACTCATGTTCAGGATGGCTAAACGGTATAGCTAACTACTGACTAAGAAACTAATGGCGGACTTTCTGATTATTTTTCAGTAAGGTATTGCATCAGCATTATCAACTAGCTGTCACTTAGTTTACAACCTGTCTATGAGACAATGACTAAAAAAACCTGTGAGCGTTTGATTGGGGAAAATGTGCTATCTCCAAATTCAGCCCAGTTTCTTATATTTTCAATTTCTGAGAACAGAAATTGATTCTGACAAAAAAGCCTCAATCATCAAAATGATGGCCACACATGGAAATGTTCTTTGTATCATCAGGACAAGAAGGATGAAACTGCAACCCCTTTCTGCCTAAGTTGACAGTGGAGGCAGGCCCTGCACCTAGTGGTTTCTAGGCTACCTAGAAGTCTTCATCTGCGTTCTACGGAATTCCAGGACTTTCAAATGCCCTGGTGCCCAACAAAGTTCTCAACCCAGTGCTTGGGGACGCTTCCTTAGCTTCCCAACCCAATCCATGTATACACCACGGAGACCATTTAAAGAACCAGAGACCAAAATAACCCCTACCTGTCAGCAGAACACTTCTCTTTACTGGTAGCAAAAAGGACCCAGACCCACTTCCCCTGACTTATGCACTGACATCTCCCAGAATCTCCTCCTCCATGAAGGGATGGGTGTAGAGGGTGTTTCTCCCGCCTCAAGGCACCGTCTCACTTAAAACAGGGACATAATCCCTAACTCTGCCCCTCCACAGGCTCAGCTGTCCAGTCAGCCAGCAAGGTATCTCCTTTGCCCTATTTCCAACCATCTTTCCCACTTTCCTCAGGTGGGCTGGCTCAGCGTGAGAGGGGAGGAGATCAGGGAAAGTGGGGACGGCAGATCCAAGTCAGTGCAAGTCCGGGACAGAAAGAAGGGCTCGCTTGTGAGGACTCTGCGATCCACAGCCTGGGACCCCTAACTGTGTTGCGTGAATTAGCAGCCCATTTCAACACAGCTCCTGTCTATTTCCGGAGAGGGCTGCACAAGGCAACTCGGCTTCGTCTGACAAATCTGGCTGCGCTTATTTATAGCAGGGAGAGGTCCTGCAGAGGTATGTGTTGGCAGACACACTAACCAATGGCTTCTGCTACTCTCTCTAAGTGACAGGACTTTTGCTCAGAAGAGTCAAGGAGGCAGACAACAGCCAATGTGCCCACCACTCCCCCCTTAAAAGGCCACACTCAGCTACCTTCTTTGTGCCCTGCGGCCAGAGCACACTGAACTGACGGTAGCAGTGCCTTGTGTCTCTCAACAAGTCCAATTCTCTGGTCTCAGCTGCATCCTGGGCAAGTGACATTCTCTGTGCTTCACGGACAGTGAACAAAGTGGTGACAAAAATAGGGACCCGGAGATCCTTGGCCACAGAATGGCTTGTTTCTCCCAGTAATGGTCTCTACAGTTGTTCCCTTTTATTCTGGAGTCACGTGCAGCCCCTGATTAGGTTTCTTCTGGCCTCACTCGGGCCAGGCCTGCAGCATACCTCTCCACGCTCCAGGCTACGGCCCCAGTCAGGGCTGGCAGAGCACTGCACCCACAGTCCCAGCTTAGCCTCCCACCTTTTGCAGCTGCTTTTCTCCCTCAGAAGTCCTATTTTCTTCAGATGGGATGAAGTAAAAGGGTTGTGTCAAGTATAAAGCACTGTGCACAGGTTGAGGCCATAATCCCCACCAGCCTAGCGGATTTCCAAGAGGCGCTTCCCCAGACTACCTGCGTACCACGCTCCACAGCCCAGGGCTTGTCCAGAGAAAGAACTCCTCCGCCCCGGTGGCAAGCACGCAGAGGAGGGAGCTGGCCCAGCACCACACACTCTCTGGTGGTGCTAACACAAGTGCCTGCTCAAGTTCAACACACAACATTGTTCCCCTACTTTCTACCTGCCCGGAAAAACCCCTCACCAGCACAAAGTCAAAGACTCTCAGCCCAGGGTACAGTAAGGGGAGGGGGCAACAGCTCTGGCTAGGTAACATTTTTTAAGTAATTGTGTTTCAATCATCCTGTCCCTTCCGCAGGCCTGTGAGGGGCCCGAACACCTGGCCACTGACCAGGCAAGGCTCACAGAGCAAACCGCCCACATACGGAATGACAGCGACTTCCTTCTGGTCCTGTTTTACAGCCTCCTTGGGCTCCACCAGCACCCATCAGCCCAAGGTCATCCGGTTAGCAAGTGTTGTGGAAGCAAGACTGAAACTCTGGTCGTCTGATGCCAGGATCCCGCGTTCTCAACTCCCATGGCCCGTCCCCGACTAGGGCTTCTGTGGCAACGTGCTGTCGCGATGCCCTCTCCACGGGGGTAGGGACCTGCCCGGAGAAGGAATCTTAGGGTCCCCAAAGAGCCCACGGACTTGTGGCCACCGCTTATACTCACCGTCAGCCGGCTGCTGGAAGTTGACATAGGCATAACCCAGGGAGCGGCGGGTGATCATGTCGCGGCAGACCCGGATGGACAGCACAGGCCCCGCAGGACTGAACTTTTCATACAGCATGGCCTCGGTGACGTCCGAGTGCAGGTCACCCACGTACAGGGAGGCCATGGGGTAGCTGCTGGCCGCAGCGTTCATCTCCCCAGCCCCCAGCACCCCGAGCCCCGCCAGGAGGACTTCTTAGGGGGGGCCACACAGGACAAAGGGGGCTCCGCTCCGAGCCGCGGCCCACAGGTGGCAGTGAAGCTCAGAGAAGCTGGAGTCGGCTCCGAGGGCCGGAGAGGAGTGCGGAGACGGCTCGGACGAGACTGCCCACCCGCAGACAAAAGGCTCTCAAAAACAATATGGCCCTCCCTGGGAGTTTGTTAATTTTCAGCTGTTCTGGTCTGGAAGCTCCCAATTTCAAAAAATGAAAACAATGAAAACGGGGACTGTCCTCCAAATTACAAAAATTCTTCCCGAGGCAAGCCAGTGGTGCCCACGGCGGCCTCCGGAACGTGCGTTTCTCTATAAATATAGGCCTCGGGCTCCCGACGGTTTAAGATTACAGCAACCCAGGGAAGAGGGAAACCAAATATTTGTCGGTGCCGACTCGGCAAGCCCCGGGCGGCCGGAGCGCGCAGCCGCCTCCCACGCCGGGCCGGCGAAGGGCAGCGCGGACACGTGGAGCGCGGAGGCCGGCGCGCGGGGGGCGAGGGCGGCGGGCGCGGGGCTGCCACGCGGCGCGGCCGAGAGGCGGGCTGAGGCGCGTGGACGCGGGCGCGCGAGCGGCTCACCACCGGACCGACGGACGGGGACCGACGAACGCCCAGGTGCGGCAGCGGCGGCGGCGGCGTCGGGCAGGCCGGAAGCGTGCAAAAGTGACTTCCCCGCGGGTTCTCCGAGGAGGATTCGCTCTTTTTTTTTTCTTTCTTTCTTTTTTTTTAAGATTTTAAAGGGTTTTCGGGGTTTTTTTTATCTTTTTCTCTTTTTTTTTCCCTTCAGGCTGCTAGGCCCGAAAGCGGCGGAGGCTGCGGCGACCCGGGGCGGAGAGAGGCGGCCGGGGGAGCCACCGCTCCATTTATACCCGCCCGCCCCGGGCGCTGCTGGTCGAAGGGCGCCTCGCGACCTGGGCGCAGTCGTGCCCGCCCACTCGGCCCGGGGGCCCGAGGCGGGGCGGCCACGCGAGAGAGTCCCGGCACGGCCGCGCGGCGCCACAGCGACCCCTGGCGCGCGGAGGACCGCTCCGCTGGGGCCTCCGCCGGACCCAACGGCCGCTTTCCCTACGAGTGGGTAGAGAGTAAATCACCCGCCCCTCCGGGACTAGAACCCAGGGATAGAGTTACCCACCGGCACGCATCATATTTATAATCGATGTCTTGCCTAACTGTAAAATAAAGATGACATAAGATAAATTATAGTTACATAATAGGTGCTCCGCTATGTAAATGACTGGGCCCAAATAACGGAGAAGACGTTCTGAAGTTTTTAGAATACTGGGACCTAAAGGTAGAATCATTGGGAACACGACAGCTACTAATGCAGTAGTGCCCGTGGGTGACGGGATTCTCTGGAAAGATGAACAAATTTGGGGAAAGCTTCAATAAAACAAAATACAATCATCTTTCTATTTACAAGGTAGTGGTGTTCCTGGAAATTTAGTTGATATTTAAGGGCACAAAATATGTTCTGTTCCCATGTAAAAGGGAGTCAGGGTCTAAGCTCTGATAGTTATGAAAAGATTTTTCATCTGCATGAGGGTCTGGCAGGTCATTTGAAAGTCATGTGGTACATGGGACAAGTCTACTCCATGTGGCCCTGTCCCCATGCATTGCAAGATATAATAGAGATGGCATCTCTTCTTCCATAAATGCCAGGAACCACCCTTATCATCACTGTGATGACCAAAAATGGAAATTACTAAAAGCACACAGACACTCCCATTGAAAAGCATTGATTTGATTAAATGAATGAAGAAATATTAGTATTATATATTCATTCAAAGAAATGGGCTCACTCTCTGTCAATACCGGATAAAGGTGCTGGGGGATACCATGATGGACAAGGCAGAGGAAGTCCCTCTCTCCCTCATGAAGTTTATATTCTAGTTAGTATAGTAAATCAAGAAACATTTAGGGAGCACTCCATCTATAGGTAGATCCCCTCCTCAGGGAAGACTTCCTAGACCACCCAGTGGTTTAAAGCCTGCCAGCACTGTTCATCCCAGCACAGTGGGTCTGTACTGGATAGATGGTATGATCTGTCAAGAGAAAGAATGAGTCCAGGGTTGGGAAGAGGAAGGAAAAAAAACTTCATGGTGAGGACATGGCTGCAGGTGAGGTCTCTGCAGCTGAGGATTCTGTAGTATAGCAGGAATGTCAGAGCTTTGTTTTCTGGATTCATTCATTTGTCATTCAACAAACTTTATGTGGCATTTCTAAGAGCCAGTCTTGCTCTGTTCCAAGTGCTGGGGAAGACATGCAAGCTAAACATTCATGGACCATCCTGCCCTTATGAAGGAGAGAGATGAAAAGCAAGCAAATATGGGTGTGTATAGAACTTGTGAAAAGGGCTTTGAATCTAGAGACTTTTTGAGTGTAAGAGCAGGGGAAACCCAGCCCCATCCTCCCAGCAGGAGGTCAGTTCCACCTACAAAAGCTCTATTTCCTATAAGCAACAATGGCTCTGCCCCTCAGGAAGGAAGACCCTTCCTTGTCCACAGACAGGGTCTTTGAGATCTTGGAGGTTTGGTCCAGGCAAAAGACAGCACAACTTTGGACCGTTGTCACATCTCTGGGCCTCCTCCATCTGTATGATGGGCTCAGTCAGCCCTTTAAGGAAGAGGGGCCCAGTATCTGCCCACTAGAGGGAAGATATTCTTCCCTTCGTATCCTCCAAGGAAAGCTTCCTGGAGGAGGTAGCAATGAAACTGGACCTTTAAAAGAAGGTCGTGTTTTGGAAGGTAGAAATGGATGGAGGCAGGGAGATCATTCTACAGACAGAAGTACAGAGACGGATAAACCATTTGTTAGCTTAGTAAGTCATTTTACACTCTTGGGGCTTAGTTTCCTCATTGGTAGAATAGATATGATATGAGATAGTATACGTATAACTTTACACAGTGCCAGGCATACAAGAAGTATTTGGTAGACAGTGGATAATATAATACTGTATTATTACAACATGACATTTCAAGGTTGCTATGAGTAGCCCAATGAGGCTAGAACGTAGGGGTGTGTGTGTGTGTGTGTGTGTGTGTGTGTGTGTGTGTGTGTGTAGTGGGGAAGGAAACTGCAAAACAGAATTGAAATCTTGCAGAGGTCCTTGAATGCCATTCTAGAGTGTGGCATTTCCCAGGAGTAATTGATCCAATAAATACTATTATTTGGAAATAATGACATTAATAGCTAACACTGCACAGTACTTCCTACACCCCAGGCAGTATTCCAAGCTCTGTAGAGTAACTGGCCAAGATGAAAAAGCTGGCAAGAGTGGATTGAGGCTTAAGTTTTTTCTTGCTCTAAATCTCATGCTGTCTAAAATAATACACGCAGACCTTGTTTTATTGTGCTTCACTTTCACAGATACTGTGTTTTCTACAAAGGTGTGTGGCGACCCTGTGTCAAGCAAGCCCATTGGTGCCATGTTTCCAACAGCATTTGCTCACTTGGTGTCTCTGTGTCCCATTTTGGCAATTCTCACAGTATTTCAAACGTTTTCGTCATTACTGTATTTGTTATGGTGATCTGTGATCAGTGATCTTTGATGTTATGACAGCCAAAAGATTATGACGTGCTGAAAGCTCAGATGATGGTTAGCATTTTTTAGCAATAAAGTACTGTTCGGTTAAGGTATGTACATTGTTCTTTTATTTATTTTAATTTTTGGCTGTGCCACGTGGCTTGCGGGATCTCAGTTCCCCAACCAGGAATCAAACCCGGGCCACGGCAGTGAAAGCCAGGAATCCTAACCACTTGGCCACCAGGGAACTCCCTACGGTGTTCTTTTAGACATTATGCTACTGCACATTTGACTACAGTATAGTGTAAACGTAACTTTTATACGCACTGGGAAACCAAAAAGTTCATGTGACTGGCTTTATTGTGATATTTGCTTTATTGCAGTGCTCTGAAACCCAGTCTCCAAGGTCTGCCTGTACTAATAATGATGACTAACATGTATCGAGGCTTACACACATCATTTCATTTCATGCTCACAACAGTCATAGAAAGTCAGTGCTATCATCCATCACTTTGCAAATGAGGGAACTGAGGCTCGGGAGGTTGAGTGACTTGTCCGCGGCTTGACCCCTGGTAGCTGGTGGGACACTGGGAGCCATGGAAACGTGCCATCCTAACTCCTTCCAGAAAGCCTGCTGTAGGGGT
Source organism: Stenella coeruleoalba (assembly GCF_951394435.1). Classification (NCBI taxonomy): domain Eukaryota; kingdom Metazoa; phylum Chordata; class Mammalia; order Artiodactyla; family Delphinidae; genus Stenella; species Stenella coeruleoalba. The sequence continues at coordinate 31,779,572 of NC_137169.1, forward strand.
GTATTTGATTGACAGCTGCTGCCCCTCTGGCTCCACCATCGTGTTCGCGCAGGGGCCACAGCCAATGACGAGCACGGAGGAGGTATGAGTGCCAGCCTATTCCTGCCTAGCATGAGTCTCTCCTACAGGATATCCTCAGCTTTAGGACTCCCCATCTATCTGGCCAAGATTCTCTCGAAGCTACGCTGTAGTGTGAAGATTTTCCTACCCAATCCTTCCTTCCCACTCTCCCACCAGGTGTCAGATCTACGTCATGGTCTGAAGGCTCTCCCTGCTGCTTCTACTCCCATCTCCTTTATCTTTCATTGGCATTTTCCTGATAAATCTCTCGCACACCTAATCCCATCTTGGTGTCTGCTTCTCGAATCTCTAACACACCAACCATGTGCTACTGACTCTTAACAATGCTGCCTCTTGCGGGTGACCCCTGAGGTTGACAAAGCAGTTCACACACACTAATCCTTTCATGTCTACAAGAAGTATGTTCAGCAACTCTGCGTCTGAGCACCAGTGAACAGGAACCTGTCATGAAGTTCTGGTGGCCATAAGCAGGGAAATGGACACCCAGGAGGAATATGGATGTGTGTACTGCAGTCTGCAGAGCCCAGGGTAGCTCTGCAGGCTGCAGCCTGGCTTCCTGACCCATAGTCTGGCTTTGACACAGAAATAGGTCCAGAGAAAAGAAGGAAGCCTCAGCAGGCTCCACTCATAGCTGGACGAAATCATCCCTCAAAAGTAGCCAGCTGCCCTTGCTCTAATTCACTCACCGTGCTGACTCCTCATGTGAAATCTCTGATGTTGGGAAAGAACTCACCCACCCAGAAAGGGGTGATCTTGGTGGCTAGCAGGGTTAAAGCCAGTGGATGCCGTGTATGAGAAAGAGCCCAAATTCCCTGCCTTTCTGGTAGAAATCCTCTGCATCTCTCGATATCACCTGGGAGCTTCTTAGCAATGCTGCTTCTCAGGCCCCACCCCCTGCCTATTGAATGAGAATCTGCATTTTATCAAGATCCCCAGGAACATTGTAGAAGCTCCATACGGCTGTGTCCTACTCACCACCACTCTGCTCGGCCCAGGCCCCAGGCACTTATGATACCCATACAATGCAATATTCTTCAGCTAATGATAATAATAACGTACTGGCACCTGCTACCACATGAATGAACCTTGAAAGCATCATGCTAAATGAAAGAGTCAGTCACAAAAGATAGCATATTGTAGGATTCCATTTACATGAAATGTCCAGAAGAGGCAAATCCAAAGAGACAGAAAGTAAATTGGCAGTTCCTAGGGCTGGGGGTGGGAGGACCCTGGAAGGAAATGGGGAGTGACTGCCAACAGATGGGGGGTTTCATTCTGGGTTGATGAAAACGTTCTAGAATTGATTGGGATTATGGTTGTACAGCTCTGTGAATACACTCAAGGCAACTGAATTGCACACTTTAAGTGGGTGAATTGTATGACTTGTGAATCATAGCTCAGTGAAACTGGGATATATATAAAAGGGTCTGCCTCAAAGAATTGTTGTGAGAACTCACTAAAACCATGCGTGTAGAGCTTTGCTTCTGCAAGAATAGCTACCATGGAGCAGGCACAGACCCTACCTTTGAGTAGCTCACAGTCTAGTGAAAGAAATGACACAGGCGTAAGAAACCAAAAATCCAGAAATGAATGGATAATGATCTCTAAATTAGCTACAGATAACATGTTGGGCAGATCGTAAGAGAGAGAAGTAACTTGATTATTCATCCATCCATCCATCCATCTATTCATCTATCCAGTAATTGCCTGACACCTATTATATGCTGGATATGGGGAGCAGAAATGAATAGATGAGAGGCGGGCATGCAAACATGTAAGTTCCATCACAGCATGATAAATGCCTTGGAGAGGACATAGTGTAAGTCCAAGGGGTGGGGGGGTGTAATTAACTAACTAAAAAGGCCAGAAAGGGTCTCTCCAAAAGGGAACAGCTGGGCCCTTCTCTTTTTTCTGATCTAACCTACTTTTCCTTTCAAACTAAAGAACAATGCTTGCTTATTGAAACAAACCAAACTCTGAAGAAGAGAATAAAAATAAAGGCAAATTTCCCTCTCCCCAATGGAATCACTGTTTTGTGGATTTCTTTTATACTTCTCTCTGTGGTCATAGAAATGTACATCTACGTGGCACTGTGTCATGGCATGCACTCAGGTCAACCCAGGTAGATTAACAAGTTCCTTGCCAATGAGGGTGAACCATAATTTGCTCAAACATTTTCTACTCACAGACACACATTGTTTTCAGGTTGGAGCCATAATAAAATATTGCCATGAACATCTTGACCTTAATTACCAGGGCCTTTAATTTGGCTGGATAGCCTCAAAAATGGGATTGCAAGGGTCAAAGAGTACATGTATTTTAAATTTTAACAGGCACTACCAGAGTTTTCCAAAAGTTTGTTGTAATTCAGTCTCCCAAGAGAAATGTATGAAAAGGCCCAGTTCCCTGCATCTTTGCCAGCTCTGAATGTTATCAATTTTAAATATTTTCCTCAATCTAATAGGTAATGGTATTTTGTTGCTGTTGTGCTGTTGGTGCTAATAGGGTGACTGTCTTTTCATATGGTTATTGGCATTTCCTTGTCTTTATTTGTGAGTTGACTGAGCCTGTGTTTGAAACAAGCAAATGGCATTTACAATGCAAATGGGACCCTTAGCAGAAGACATTCTGCGTAGAGTCTGTGCAAAGAGCCCAGAGGAGGAAATCTGTTGAGAGAATTATAAGTGGTTTAATGTTGATAACTTTGCAGAAAGATGAGAATGGCAGGAAATAAAACTGGATATGTGGATAGAGGGCCAGATCTTAAAGTGTTTTCATGCCATGCCCCTAGAATCCCTAGACTTTATCCCCTAGGTGGTAGAGCCACCTCTACCTGGATGGCTGGTAAGGAGTTTGAAATAGTGCGTACATTCGTGTCCTAGGGCTGCTGTAACAAAGTACCACAAATCGGGTGGCTTGAAAAAACAGACATGTTTTGTCTCACAGCTCTGGAGGCTCCCTCTGAAACCTGTAGGGGAACCTATCTCTGCCTCTTCCTGGCTTCTGGTGGTACCTACAGTCTTTGGTGTTCTTTGGCTTGTGGATACATCACTCCAAATCTGTCCTCACATGGCGTTCTCCCTCTGTTTCCATCTTCACATCATCTTCCCTCTTCTTATAAGGACACCAACTTTACTGGATCAGGGGCCCACCCTATTCCAGCACGACCTCATCTTAACTAATTTCATCTGCAACGAAACTATCTCCAAACAAGATCACATTCTGAAATGACTGGGGGTTAGGAATTCAACATAGTTTTTTGCAGGAGAGGGGGGTACTCGATTCAACCGATAAGGATGGGAAAAGGGTACTCATAAAGAGGCCATTTAATGGAGCTCAAATGAGGACAGTGAAAGCAAGGACAGACAAAAAAGGATGCATCCCAGAGAAATTTAGGAAGCAGAATCAATAGGAGTTGGTGGTGGAATGTGAAGGGCGGCAGAATATGCTACTTCGGCATATTGGTTATTTTGAGCTGGAGGCACCTGAAAAACAGTACATGCAAAGAGAGGCTTTCTCTGAATTCCCCTTATCTGCCTAAAGACGGATCTTCCAGAAGGAACTGAATTGTCAAAAATCCACTCCCTGGACATTTCATCACCCAGGAAGATTGACTCTCACATCATAGGAGAAGACACTAGACATCAACACCACACCCAGACCAACTTCGTCGCAAACTGTTATATCTCCCATCTTCTAAGGGCCCATTCACTTTCCTAGAAATCATTTTCTCTCTTCTAAAAGGCCTAGATCTCCCCTCTTCTTTCTCTGTTAAGATGGTATTTAAGCCTGAACTCTAAACCACTTCAGGGAGTTACTCACTTTTCCCTGGGTGTCTGCCATGTGTACCTGAGGTATACGTGTTAATAAACTTGTTTGTTTTTCCCTTTTTAACCTGTCTTTTATTACAGGGGTCTCAGCCCAGAATTCGGTAGGAGAGAGAGAAAATTATTTTTCTCCCCCCTACAAATGCAAGGGAAGGTGAGGGAGAAAAAGACACTTCCAGACTTCCAGCTTAGGGTATTGGATAGATGGGGACTCAGTGGGGAGGGAGGATGCCCAGCAAAGAGCTAGGTATACAAGCCCAGGTGGCCCCGCAGAAGAGAGGTTGCAGGTCAGTATTTCTCACCTGGACCAATGCCATAGCTTCTTAGTTGGCTGCCTGCTCCAGTTTTTGTTGCTTTTCCAATCCACTTTTCATACAGCGGCCAGAGTAGACTTTTAAAAATCTTTTCCCCTGTATAAAACTCTTCAAGTTTTTTCATTGCTCTTAAAATAATACCAGACTCTTTGCTGTAACTTACAAAGCCCTGCACCGAGCTAATTGACACCCTTCTCCCCAATCTCATTTCACCTCATGCCTTGTTTAAGCTGCTCCAGCCACACAGCCCTTCTTTTTGTTCTTTGAACCCTTCCCATTTCAGGGCCTTTGCACATGCTCTCCCTGGGCTTGGAAGGCTCTTCCCCCAGTGACTCCCTGCCTGGCTTATTCACATTCTTTAGGCGCCACCCTAAATACCACCTCCCCCAAAAGGCCCTTCATGTCCGTCCTGTCTAAGGCAGCATGGCCACCACTTCACTCTGTCAATTTCCTTCACATCCCATATCACTGTCTGTCAGTTCTAGTAAGGCCAATTTACTAGACTATAACCTGTACCAAGTCAAGGAACCACGTCTGTCTTGTCCACCCTTGTATCCCCAATGCCTGGCACAATGTCTGGCTTGGAGTAGGTTTCCCTGCATTTTTGCTGAGTGAACAAAAGGCCGTATAGGATTGTGAGTCATCAGCATAAGTATGATGGAGGAAGTCGGTGGAGGGGAGAAGGTAGGACGTTGAAACCCTGGGGAGCATCCACTTTGAAGGGGCCGTGAAGGAGACTGAGGAGGATCCAGAGAGGTGAGAACAGTGACGGTGGTGCTCGCTGGATGGGATTTCAAACCGTAAATCCATCCAGGGAGGCTTCCTGAGATGGTGGTGCCTAGAGGTGTTCGTTACTGAAGAAGATGAGCCAATGGAAGAAATAGAAGCTCCCAGGTGGAGCGAAGAATCATGAGACAAGGTCCCCATGGCATGAGGAGGGGGTGTGGCCTGGGGCTCTGGTGAGGAGGGGGTGTGGCCTGGGGCTCTGGAGTAGGGATTAGCCTGGAACAGAGAAATGGCACGCCCCTCCGTGGTCCCTCCTTTGGAGGAGAGGACAGGGTTCCTGTTCAGACTCTTCTGGAAGCACTCCTCCCTAGTTTCCTACATACACCCCAGCTGCACTGGCCTCTTGGTCCTTTAGGACCTTTGCATTAGCTGCGACTTCTCCTGGCAGGCACCTTTCTCATTCTCCTGGTCTCAGCTCAGGTATCTCCTCCTGCAAGAGACCACCTCTGCTAGGAGGTGCCTCTGCAATTCTCTATCCTGGCGCTCTTCCTTCCCAGAATGAATGAAGGTCTAGAAGGCACCATTCATCACGACTGTGAGCTCCGTGGGGCAGGCCCGGAGGTCTTGCGCAAGCCTGTATCTTCAGTTCCTCGCATATAGCAGGTGCCCAGTGCCACCCCCCCACCACTCATCTAGTTGCACCCTTCCCATTTCAGGCATCAGCCAGTGTCTCTTCGCACCCCATTGCCCCAACCACCTTCAGCCAAACACCAAGCCATGGACCCTGGTCCCACCTACTAGAACCTCCAGACCTACCGACCCTCCCTTCCACTCCTGCTGGGCTCTCAGCCTGGGGGTCCTCCTCACCCCTCCCATTCTCAGCTCAGAGCTGTCTTTCCAAAGTGCAAATCCTGCCCTGCCCCTCCCTTGCTCAACCCCTTCCAGAACTCTGCTTTGCCTTTGGAATACACTTTAAATGCCTTAAAAGTTTCCCAAAGTCTTGCCTCTGCTCTCCTCTCCTCCTGCCCCATAGCCCTGCCCTCTACCTTCCAGTAGAGCTCCAGCCTTTTCGAAATCCAGCTCAGAACTGTGTCCCTTTCCTTCCTCACGTGGCTGTACTGGAAAGGGCTCCTCCCCCACCGCCTGGGGGTGCCAGGTTGTCCACCTTGCTCACTATCACACTCCAGGTATTTAGCACAAGGCGGCACAGAGCATCCTCCTTCCCCAACCCCGTCATCAAATAGCTAATGAACTGGACGCACGGAGGGCAGTTTTGTTTTGCAGGAGAGTGGAGGAGTAATGGTTTTCCAGCAGCAGTGGGGAAGGGCCACTCTCAGTGGGGGTGGGAGGTAGCAGCAGAGGGAGTCAAGACTTCCAGTAGGTAGAAAGCTTTCGAGTGAGGCAGGCTACGGAGGGTGGGTCATGAGGGTGAATGAAGCAGTGCGGTCCAGTGGTTAAGGGTGGGGTCTGAGTCATCAAGATATAGGTGATAGAAAGCCACCTTCATGGAACCCGCTTAGTTCCTGAGCATGAGCAGCGATCGTACATGGGAGCCCTTGTTGCTGGATTGGAGGCCACAGGACCTGATGAGATGTGACCCCAAAGTCCTAACTGTGATCAGCCTGAACTGGCCCAGGAAGCTGGGCTCTCGTGAGTGCACCGGACACATAGTCCAGAATCCTGGGGCTGATACTGAGATGGGAGGATCACAGAAGAATCTACTTATCTGGAAAGGCCATGAATCAGCACAGGGAGATAAAAGAAAGGAGATTTGGGGTTGGGTAGAGGGTGGGGCTCGTGCGAGTGCTGGTGGGAAGGGCTGGTTCCCTCTTCCCTCAGGTCCCCATGGCTTGTCCCTGGATGCCGGCAATGGCCCCCTCATACATCTCCTGCAGGAGCCCCTGCCATACACCCTGCACTGGGCAGCCAGAATTCATTTTAAAAAATGTAAATGAGACATGTCACCGGCCTCACACAGCTGAAATCCTGTTAAAGGCTTCCCATGGCTATTAAGACAGAGTTGGTGATAAAATGGTGTTTTCCAAACTGAGGTGGGAAGGGGGATGGTGTTAGGTAAGGCATGGAGGAACATTTTTTTATTTCAACTGTGTATTAGGAAAAAGATGTGGTATGCCAATTCTTTGATGTCACGAATATTTGTGCTTAGAGTAAGGATACAAAGGAAGCCAATTTAAAGGAAAAAATTAAGGCAATGAGAGTACAATTGGAGGCCCATGAAGGGGGTGCTCGATCTCAAGGCCCCTCTTCAATCTCATCTGGTCCTCTCACTCCTCCCTCCCTGGCTCTAGCTGTACCGCCCTGCAGGTCCTTGAAGATGTCACCCCCTCATCTGCCAGGAATGTTCTGAAATGTTCTTCCCAGCCTCAGCCCGCACCACTGCCCCCACCTTTTGCTAAGATAACTCCACTCATCCTCCAGATCTCCACTCCGGTGTCACTCTCTCGTGGGGGGCATCTCGTGGTCAGGCCTGCCTCCTTGTCCTTCATAGTGTTTCCGAACTGCAGTTTGTGACGATCTGTTTTGTGTCTGGGCTTAAACCTGAGGCCCTTGCCAGAAGGTAAGCTTCTCGAAGCTGGATGTGTCTGGCTCACCACTGTAACCCAGCACTTACACAACGCCAGGCTCGTACTAAGCACCCATCTGAATGAGTGAATGCACAAGAGAATGAATGAACCCAGTGACCTAGAGGCCCCTGCATGCTCACACCGCCCAGCTGGGGCTGCCTCTGTGGAGTTAGGCATCGCCCCTCACCAGTCTTTGAACAAGGGACTCCACATTGCCATTGTGCGCTGGCCTCACAAATGAGTTGGTCCTGAGCGGAGGGTGGAGGAGTTTGGGAAGTGGGGACATGGGGGATGGGATGGGGGGGCGTGGGGACTCCTTCCAGAAGCATGGCTAAGAAGGAAGGAGAGATGGGGTTTCAGCCTCCCTCTCTCCCTCCCTGGTCCTGGCTCTGCCACCAGAGAGAGGTCTTGGAGAGCAGATCTGAGCCCTCTTCCCGGGGGGCCCAGGAGAGATATTTGGGAGGGTCAGGGGCTTCTGAGCCAGGCTTCCGTGGACCTCCAGCCACTCCTCCCTGGGCCTGGGCTGGGCCTCTTCCTCCGGGCCTCTCCCCACCCCCCAGTGCTTGCCCCCGCGGCCCCCAGATGCCAGACCTTTGCTGCAGGAGGGTTTAGGTCCAGAATATGGCTTTCAGTTTAAAGCATTTAAGAATATTCCAGAAAAGCCCAGAGAATAATATTCCAAACACCCATGTGCTCATCGCCCAGCATAACCAACTATTAACATTTTTGCTTCAGATAGACTTTTTTATATAAAATAAATAGAACATCGCAGATAAAGCTGAAGGTCACTCCGTTCCTCTCCCCAGTCCAATTCCTCTCCCTCCCTTTCATTCCTAGGCACAGTTGTTATTATTAATCTGATGTGTATCCTTCTAATCTATTTCTGGCACAAAACAGAATGTGCGGTTTAGAGTAGCACTGTTCACAATAGCCCCAAAGTGGAAACAAAGTAAATATCCACGAACTGATGAACGAATAAACAAATGTGGTATGTCTATATAATGGAATAAGCGATAAAAAGAAACGCAGTGCTACCATGCTAACACGGACCAGCCTTGAAAACATTATCAGTGAAAGAAGCCAGACACCAAAGGCCAAATATTGTGTGAGTCCATATTTACAGGCAAATCCATAGACACAGAAAAAGATGAATGATTGCCAGAGGCTGGGTGGGGAGGAAAGAGGAGTGACAAGTGACTTCTTAGTGGGTACGGAGCTTCTTTTTGGGGTGATAAAAATGTACTGGAGGGGCTTCCCTGGTGGCGCAGTGGTTGAGAGTCCGCCTGCCGATTCAGGGGACACGGGTTCGTGCCCCGGTCCGGGAAGATCCCACATGCCGCCGAGCGGCTGGGCCCATGAGCCATGGCCGCTGAGCCTGCGCATCCGGAGCCTGTGCTCCGCAACGGGAGAGGCCACAACAGTGAGAGGCCTGCGTACCGCAAAAAAAAAAAAAAAAAAAAAGAAAAAAGAAAAAATTGTACTGGAATTAGATGGTGGCAATGGTTTCATAACTCTGCAAAAATAATAAAACCCACTGAATGTTCACTTTAAAATGGTGAATTTTGTTATGTGAATTTTATCTCAATAATAAGAAAAATGGAATGTGATTTTCAAATATTTTCCTAAGTGCTCTCACACTGCAGATACATTTCTGCACCTTGTTTACTGTCTCAGCATGATATTGATACGTGTAAATCTGGTTCATTTATTTTAACTGCTCAATTATCTTTTATTGGAGGAACATGCCATAGTTTATTTTTCTACTAGTGGGCATTACCAGTGATACAGTTTTTCTGTCAGCGGTGCTCCCATGAATGGCCTTGACAGTCTCTTGGGGCACATTTGGGGAAAATTTCTCTAGGGTATACAGTTGCCGGGTGGTAGGGAGTACAACTTTTCACAATGTTGTCAGTGGTATCAATTACACTCCCATAGGCAGCTTGTGGGTTTCCACAGGTCCTTACCACTGACACTTGTCATTATCCGACTTTGATTTTTACCCATCTGATGGTTGTGCCGTTTTAATTTGCAGTGGTGTTTCCTTTATTTCTGGTTATATTTTCTTTTGCTTCCCTTGCCTCCTAACCTCTCTTCATTCCTTCGTTCCTTTCCTTTTCGGTGTTTTCTTGACTGTTCTTGGATCTTTACACTTCCATATGGATTTGGAATCACTTCATCTAGTTCCATGAAAAACCTTGTTGGATTTTTGATTGGAATAGCTCTGAGATCATAGATTTACTTGCAGGTGACCTGGCATCATTACTATATGAGTATTCCCATCCATGAACAAATAATATATTTCCATTTATATAGATCTTCCTTTACTTTTAAAAATAGACTTTATTTATTGATTTATTTATTTTTGGCTGCGTTGGGTCTTCCTTGCTGCGTGCTTGCTTTCTCTAGTTGCAGCAAGCGGGGGCTACTCTTCGTTGTGGTGTGTGGGCTTCTCTTTGTGATGGCTTTTCTTGTTGCAGGTATGGGCTCTAGGCATGCGGGCCCAGTAGCTGCGGCATGTGGGCTCAGTAGTTGTGGCGTGTGGGCTTCAGTAGTTGTGGCTCGCAGGTTCTACAGTGCAGGCTCAGTAGTTGTGGCACATGGGCTTTGTTGCTCTGCGGCATGTGGGATCTTCCCGGACCAGGGCTTGAACCCGTGCCCCCCGTATTGGCAGGAGGATTCTTGACCAGTGCGCCACCAGAGAAGTCCAAAAATAGACTTTATTTTTAAAACCAATTTTAGGTTCACTGCAAAATTGAGTGGAAAGTGCAGAGGGCTCTCATAGGCTCCTTTCCCCCTACACGCACAGCTTCCTCCAGTGCCAACATCCTGCATGTCTGCACACCCCACACCAGAGTGGTACATTTGTTACAATCGATGGACCTGCCCTGACACATCATTATCATCCAAAATCGGTAGTTTACATTAGGGTTCACTCTTGGTCTTGTACGGTTTATGGACTTTGACAAATGTATTAATGGCGTATATCCACCATGATAGTATCATATAGAATAGTTCCACTGCCCTAAAAGTCCTCTGTGCTCTGCCTTTCCCTATACCCTCCTCCCCGCAAACCCTTACAACCACTGGTCTTTCACCGCCTTCAGAGTTTTACCTTTTCCAGAGCATCATATAGTTGGAATCATGCAGTATGTAGCCAAATTAACTTTTTTCACTTAGTAATACTATGCATTTAAGTTTTCTCCATGTCTTCAAGGCTCGACAGCTCATTTCTTTTTAGAGCTAAATGATATTCCACTGTCTCGATGTACCATAGTTTACCCATTCACCTACTGAAGGACATCTTGGTCATTTCCAAGTTTTGGCAATTATGAAAAAAGCTACTATAAACACCTGGGTGCAGGTTTTTGTATGGACGTCTTTTCAACACATGTGGGTAAATACCAAGGAGCACAACTGTTAAGTCGTATGGTAAGAGTACATTTGGGGGCTTCCCTGGTGGCACAGTGGTTAAAAATCCACCTGCCAATGCAGGGCACACGGGTTCGAGCCCTAGTCTGGGAAGATCCCACATGCCACGGAACAACTAAGTCCGTGCGCCACAACTACTGAGCCTGCGCTCTAGAGCCCGCGCTCCGCAACAAGAGAAGCCACCGCAATGAGAAGCCAGTGCACCGCAGCAAAGAGTAGCCCCTGCTCGCCTCAACTAGAGAAAAGCCCAGGTGCAGCAACAGGGACCCAGTGCAGCCAAAAATAAAATAAATAATTTTTTTAAAAAAAAGTACGTTTGGTTTGTATTTCTTTACATTTAAAAGATGTTTTACAGTTTCCTGGCAAAACATCTAGAAATCTTTTGTATATGTATTCCTAGGTCCCTTATAATTTTTGTTGCTATTGGAACAATAGCTTTTGATTACATTTTGATTATATTTTCTTGTTTCCTGTTGCTAATCCTGTAAGCATTCAATAAGAATGTCACTGATTTATGTAGGATGCTCTAGTATTCAGCAATCCTGCTAAATATTCTTATTAGTTCTAATACTTTGCAGGTAGATTCCTTTATTTACTGGGAAGAAAATAAATCATATGCATATAAGGATAGTGTAATTCTTCCTTTCTATTTTCTAAACCTCTATGTTTTTTCTTTTATTACATGAGCTAGAAGTGCCAGTAAAGTTGAGACTAGAGAACATTCTTACCTTCTTTTCGATCTTTATGCGAGAATGCTAGAGTTTCCCCCTTAAGTATGATGTCTAGGCATTTGGTAAATATCCTTATCAGGTTGACGTATTACCATGCTAATCCTAATTTGCTAAAACTAAAAAAAATATGAGTGTTTAATTTCATCAAATGACTTTTACACATTTATTAAAGTGATCATATGCTTTTTCTCTCTTAATATATTAAGGTTCAGAATACAGGAGTTGTTACCTGGTGTTAAAATATCCTTGCATTTTTGGCTAAACTCTACTATATATTCCTGCGTTTTTATATACATTTTAAAATTTTTATTTATTTATTTGGCTGCACCGGCTCTTAGTTGCGGTATGCAGGATCTTTAGTTGTGGCATGTGGGATCTAGTTCCCTGACCAGGGATTGAACCCAGACCCCCTGCACTGGGAGCACGGAGTCTTAACCACTGGACCACCAGGGAAGTCCCTGTTTTTATATTTCTATACAATATGGATTCTGTTTTATTATATAGGATGTTTGCATCTATAATTATAATTAGGTTTGTTCTGTAAGGTTCTTACCTCTAGTTGCCCTTGCCTGGGCCTGATGTCAAGGTCATACTAATACTAGAAAATGAGTTAGGTAGCTTTCCCTTTTTTCCATCTCCTAAAACAGTTTGTGTAAAATAGTCAGAGTTCTCCAGAGAAACAGAAACAGAACCAATAGGATGTATGTGAGTGTGTGTGTATCTATATCTACGTCTATATCGATCTCGCTCTATCTATCTATCTATAGGGAAAGAGAGAAAGAGAGATTTATTATTAGGAATTGGCTCATGTGATTATGCAGGCTGAGAAGTCCTAAGAACTGCAGTTGGCAGGCAGGAGACCCAGGAGAGCTGCTGGGGTAGTTCCACTCTGAGTCTGAAGGCCTGAGAACCAGAGCAACCAATAGTATAAGTTCCAGTCCAAAAGCCAGCAGGCTCGAGACCCAGAAAGATCTGATGTTTTAGTTTGAGTCTGGAGGCTGAAAAATGCCTATGTCCCGACCCAACAGGCAGGCCAAGTTTCTTCTTACTCAGACTTTTTGCTCTAGTCAGGCCTTCAGCTGATTGGATGAGGCCCACCCACATTATGCAGAGCAATCTGCTGACTCGGTCTACCAACTCAAATGTTAATGTCATCCAAAAACTCATAGACACACCCAGAATAATGTTTGACCAAATGTCTGGGTATCCTGTAACCCAGTCAAGTTAACACATAAAAGTAACCGTCACATAAGGAGGATATGTTCTTGGCAGGTGTGGAAAACTCAACTGTGAAACCTACTTAACCTGTCATCATTTTTGCGTGTGTTTGTTTGGGCAGGGAGATTGGGTAACTTATTTTTCATGAGGATCATTTCCTTGGAGCCATTCTGCCCTTCAGGGACCCACCTGGGCTAGTCCTTCCTGTTTCTCTTTGAGGAGGCCTTATCCTCATTTAGCCCCTGAAGACTAATAGGATCCAGGAGACTAAAGGAACCAAGAATCCTGAACTATTTTATTTGCAGAAACTATCGGCTTTGGGGCTACACCATTTAGGGATTCCGTATTTCACAGAGCAAGTATGAGTTATTTTAACCGACCACTAGAGGGCAGTAACTTACCAAAAACATCTATACTGGATGAAACCGCTAACACTTCGTAGATAAAAAGGTAGATTTCCCCCTTTTGGCCCATAAGGACCCTGGGATTTAGAGAAGATAAGAAACCTATCCAAATCTTGTATTCTAGTACATAGAAAATCTAGAATTTTACCCTACTTCTGTCTAATTCTAAACTTCATTGTTTCTGGTGCAGGTACAATAAATAATTACTCTTCTTTCATTCATTTTTTTCATTCATGCATTCATTTATTCATTCATGCATTTGAGACCAATATAGCAGAGTGGCTAAGAATTTAATATCTGGAGTCAGCCATCTGGATTAAAATTCTGGCCCCATCACATACTAGCAAGCACCATAAGAGCTCTGTGCTTCAGTTTCCTTGTCTGTCTATGGGGATATTAGGATTCACCTCGTGAAACTATTGCAAAAGTGAAATTAGATAATACATGAAAAGTATTTTTGGAACAGCGTCTGGCACTTAGTAAGTACTTAACGCATTTCAGTTATTGTTATTATTTACTCAACCAGTATTTATTAAGTGGCTTCTGTGTTCTAATACCACCACCATTGTAGGTTACCAGGGTTGGAGCAACCACACACACACACACACACACACACACACACACACACACCTCCCTGCCTCCTGCAGCTTACATTCTATGGAGGGAGATCGACAACAAATACAATAAGAAAAAGTTTGTATTTGTCTTAGTATAAGTAATGAGGATGGCCAAAAATAGAGCTTGGAAGGGGGACAGGGAGAGCTGGGGCTGGAGGAGGACTTGCAGTTTAAAATGGGGCTGTCAGGAACTTCCCTGGCAGTCCAGTGGTTACGACTTCGCCTTCCAATGCAGGGGGTGCAGGTTTGATCCCTGGTGGGGAGCTAAGATTCCACATGCCTTGGGGCCAAAAAACCAAAACATAAAACAGAAGCAATATCGTAACAAATTCAATAAAGACTTTCCCCATCAAAATAAAAATCTTTAAAAAGAAATAAAATAAAATGGGGGCTGTCAGGGAAGGCTTCATTGAAGTGACATCCAGCAAAAACCAGAGGAGCAGAGGGAACCACCTTCTGGATATCTAGGAGCCATGTGGATGTCTGGAAGTCAAGCATTTGGGCAGAGAGGAGAGTAAGGGTAAAGGCCCAGAGATGGGGTGATGCCTGCCTTCAAGGAATGGCAAAGAGGCCAGGGTAGCAGAAGATGGTGGGCAATGGGGTGAATACTATGAAATGGGGCCAGAGGTGAGGTGTGGAAATAGGTAGACAGCCATGGGGGGCTTTGTAGCCTGGGGAGGGCTTTGGCCTTTATGTGGGCTGATAAGTCATTGGAAGGTTCTGAACAAATGGGTGACCTCATCTGACTTCTGTATTCCAAGCCCCCTCCGGCTGCTGTGAGGAGAATGGACTGCAGGGCAGGGTGAGGCAAGGAGCCCAGGGAGGAGGCCGCTGATGGAATCCGGAGGGGAGATGCAGACGTGCTGAAGGCTTGGACTGGAGGATAAAGGTGCCGACGGTGAGAAGTGGCCAGATTCTGAAGCTATTTTGAAGACAGAGCTGATAGTATTTGCTGACAGACCCGATGTGGGCTGTGAGAGAAAGAGGTGTCAAAGACAACTCCAGGGCTTTTAGCCTGAGCAGCTTGCAGGACAGAGCGGTCATTTCCTGAGACCTTGAGGATCCAGGGAGGAGAGTGTCAGGGAGGGGAGCGGGATGGGAATCAGGAGTTTGCTTTTGGACCTGTTAGTTTTGGATGCCTCTGAGACATTTGGCTGTTGGGTTTCCGGATCTGGACTTCAGCGGTCTGGGCTGAAGATGTAACTCTGGCAGCTTTGAGCCAGCCTCACCCATGACCACACAGGGAGGCCGCGGAGCTCTGCCCAGGACCAGGGCCTGAGTTCTCCGCTCTGCACCTCAAGCGTGGCCTGTGTCCTAGGGAGGCTGCTGCAGCGCCCCCAGCTCCCCACACGGGGGCTCCCAACAGAAGCACCGACCTCCATGCCCGAGGCAGGGCGGGTAACACCCAGGCCTCCTCCCCGCTGTTCACAGGTCATTGCTCTGCAGGCCACGGTTACTCACAGAAAACAGGAACAAACCCCAAACCCAGTTACCCATTAACCAAGCCCTGAGTAAGAGCCAAGTGGGCAGGCCTCACTCTCTCATCAAAGCTGGCTAGTCCAGGGAAGGCATCTTACATGCCAACCTCAATTAATTAGGTTTGGCCCTGGGTAGTGCTGTCTTAACAGCGGGGAAGGGGTGCAGTGATTGATTAGCAATGTCTGCCATGGGGTCAGGATGGAGGAGTAGTTGCTCATGTAGCAGATATTGGTTATTCCTAATCGAGCTTCAAATACTCATAGGCTTTTGCTTGAAAGGGCCTGCTGGGCCACCATGCAGTATGGTCAGTCAGCCAGCTTCCTGAGATTCTCAGGTTGAGTGAGAAGCTTTCAGTCCTTCCTGAATCAAACAGAAAGAGCCCCCAAAGCCAATACTTGTCACTGTTTCACTCATCCCACCAGCTATATAATGAGTGCCTCTCAGGAGCCCTTTTGGTTGAATCAGCGATTCAACTTCACAAACAGAATTTGGGGCCCCGGCGAGGATGTGGCTGGTGACCACAGCCCCACAGATGTCTTTCTTAGTGGACAGGTGACTTCAATGAGTGAGAGGGCTGTGGTTCTTTTTTTTTTTTTAAAGCAGAAATACATCTTTCAGCCCTAGGAAGAGGAAGAACTAATTAACTTCTGCTACCTGGATGGAATTTTCTTCCTTAGAGAGTACCTGATATACAACTTAACCTCAAAAGGTTTAGGATTAAGTATATCATGGTAAACCAAGAATTAAAGCTTGAGTATTAATATTTCTGTTTAAAGAGGAAATCTCCATACATTGAGCTTTTTATATAAATATAATTTTAAAAGAACTTAAGGTTAACAATTTTTATAAGTTGGATTTATTAGATTTATAAGAATTAAACTTCAGGAAGGTTTTGTTTCTATCAGATAAGTGAGGTACTGAAAAAGGAAATCAAAGCTATTCATTTACAAATGCACTTGAAAATGTTTGAAGAAGCAAGTGTGTAAAAAGTCCCTTTAGGAGCATTTGCTAAAATCTGCTAGATTCTCAAACATGATTTGTAGGCTAAGTTTTGTTTTGTTTTGTTTTGTTTTATTTTGTTTTGTTGCGGTACGCAGGCCTCTCACTGTTGTGGCCTCTCCCATTGCGGAGCACAGGCTCCGGACGCGCAGGCTCAGCGGCCATGGCTCACGGGCCCAGCCGCTCCGCGGCATGTGGGATCTTCCCGCATCGGGGCACGAACCTGCCTCCCCTGCATCGACAGGCGGACCCTCAACCACTGCGCCACCAGCGAAGCCCCTGTAGGCTAAGTTTTAAAGGTTAAGAAAGAACTAGTGCTTTGAATTAGTAATGTTAATGAATAGAAACGAATTGTGTACTCTCAAAATAAACTTGTATATAGTCTTTTTGTGTTCAAAAACCATCCTCAGAAAACAACCCAAATGATCATCAACAGGTGAACGAATCAACGAACTGTGCTTCATCCGCAGTGGAATACTACTCGGCTGTAAAGAGGAAGGAACACCTGATTGACAGAACGTGCTGGAGCTCTAAAGCATGATGCGAAGCAAAGGAAGCCAGACTGAAAAGGTTATACACTGTATGATTCCATCTATACGAAAATTCTTAAAAAGGCAAAACGGTAGTGACAGAAAGCGGATCAATGATGGCCAGGGGCTGGGGTAGGAGGAGGTGATTGACTCCAAAGAGGTAAAAGGGAACTTTCTGGGCGACAGAAATGGTCTACGTCACAATTATGGTGATTACCTGCATGTGTACATCAAGACTCATCGAATTGCACATTTTGTTTTATTTTTTAAATATTTATTTATTTTTGGCCGCGTTGGGTCTTAGTTGCGGCACGTGGGATCTTCCTTGTGGCCAGCAGGATCTTTCGTTGCTGTGTGCGGGCTTCTCTCTCTAGTTGAGGCGCGTGGGTTTAGTTGCCCTGCGGCATGTGGGGTCTTAGTTCCCTGACTAGGGATTGAACCCGCGTTCCCTGCATTGGAAGACAGATTCTTTACCACCGGACCACCAGGGAAGTCCCGAATTGTACATTTTAAACTGGTGAATTTTATTGTATGTAAATTACACCTCAATACTGTCGATTTTAGAAAGTGATACTATTCTCGGGACTTCCCTGGCTGTCCTGCGGTTGAAACGCTGCACTTCCACTGCAGGGGACACGGGTTCGAACCCTGGTCAGGGAACTGGGATCCTGCACACCGTGCAGCACAGCCAAAAAAAAAAATAATAATACTATTCTCAAGGTCACCCCAAACCTCCATATTTAATGTGAGGAATGAAGTAGGATCATCCTCTTCTGTTTTTGGTTTTTTGTTTATTTTGTTTGTTTTGCTTTTTGCGGATCACCTTCTGGAATGATCTGGGAAGGGGAATGGGGCTGTGAGGAGAGAGGCCAAGTAATAATGTAGTTATCTTGAAAAGCCGGAGAGCCAGCCTGGTGGAGGAGCAGGGTGCCCCCCTCATTTGAGGTTTCTGATTATGAAATAAATCAAATCATGGGCTTTTCTAGTCGGTTGGATGACTCTTTTCTAGCAGGTGTAGGACAGGCAGGAAGTAGGTTGTAACCAAGATTCAGGTTTTGCCTGATGTGTTAATTATCTATTGCTGTGTAACGGTGACCACAAACATAGCACACTAAACAGTACACACTTATTACCTCATGGTTCTGTGGGTCAGGAATCCTGGCAGGGCTTAACTGGGTCCTCTGCTCTGTGTCTTAGGAAGCTACAATCATGGTGTTGGCCAGGCTCATCTGGAGGCTCTCCTGAGGGAAAATGCACTTTCAACCTCATTCAAGCTGTTGGCAGAATTCATCCTGTGAAGGATGATGGGGCCCTGGTTATTTGCTGGCTGTTGGCTGGAGGACGCCCCTGAGGCCCTAGAGACCATACACAGTTCCAAAGTGGCTACTTACTTCATCAAGCCTGAGGGGAGAGCCTCTCCCACCAGTCGGCTAAGACAGACTCCTTTTTTTAAAAAAGTAAGTTGTATCTGACCATGAGCATTGTTTTACAGCTGGAAAGTCCTGCAGTGATCATCCAGTTTAAGCTCAAGGAAATTGAGGTCCACAAAGGTTAACGTATTTAACCATTGGTAGCAAAAATGAAATTAGAATTTAAATTAATTGATTCCTAGTCCAGGGATCTTTTTAACCACACCAAGGTACTTCCTGTATTTGCTTCATTGTTTAAGTGAGAATGATAACCAGTCATTACACACGATTCATAACATGTGAGCAAACACTCTCCTTAATATTGACCAATATTCTGCCATTTTGAGTAATATTTAGCCAGTGTAGACAAAACAATGCCAATAATAATAGTGAGTACCTTCTACTTTCTGGGCATGTATAATCGTCATTGATCTTCACATAAGACACAGTCTTATACAGATGAATGGGTAAATGGATATATATATGCAATGGAATATTACTCAACCATAAAAAAGAATGAAATAATGCCATTTGCAGCAACATGCATGGACCTAGGGATTATCATATTAAGTGAAGTAAGTCAGACAGAGAAAGACAAATTTCATATGATACCACTTATATGTGGAATTTCAAAAAATGATACAAATGAACTCATTTACAAAATAGAAACAGACTCACAGACAACCATAAGAAAACAAACTTATGGTTGCCAAAGGGGAAAGGAGGGGGCAGGAGGGATAATTTAGGAGTTTGGGATTGGCAGATACAAACTACTGTATGTAAAATAGATAAACAACAAGGTCCTACTGTATTGCACAGGAACTACATTCAATATCTTGTAATAAACTATAATGCAAACAAATCTGAAAAAGATATATAGATATATATAATTTATATATCTGAATCACTTTGCTGTACACCAGAAACTAACACAACATTGTAAATCAACTATACTTCAATTAGAAAGTTTTTAAAGGGTGGGGAAAAAAAACCAACACAGTCTTATATAAGGTAAGGTAATCATGGGAGTGACCGCCCACCACTTTTGCCACATGATGTAGCTTAAACAAGGGGTGACAATTCTCACATTTGCCATATTCTATTGACTAGAAGCAAGTTGCAGTTTCTGCTCACTCTCAAGGGAAGGGGATTATACAGGAGTGTGGGCACCGGGAGGTGGGGTCACGGGGTCCACTCTAAAGTCTGTCCCCACACCTGGTGACTGCAATGGAGACATGGATGGGACAAGGAGTAAGGGCGTTTGAAGGGGTGATTTTGGATATGAGGGTAAGAAGCTAGGTAAGAAGTGAAGCCAAGCCAGTAAATGACCAAGGGCTGGGGAGGGAGTCGTAGGGTGACTTGAAGATCTTCTTAAGTTTGAGAGTTTTTACCACGGGAAGGTTGAGGAGAGGGAGGTTGGAGGAGAGTATGTAGTGTCTGGAGAATGGGACGTGTGAAATCAGGATTTCCTAGAGGAGCTATTTTGGGGGATGGTAAGTTCTGTGGGAGTGGGCAGTTAGGTGGTGTCAAGGAGGTCCCTGGAAATGGGGAGGTCTAGATGGTCTCCCTGCTCCCACCCTGGCCCTCTTGAGGTCTATTCTTCACTCCATGACTCCTAATGTGTACATCGGATCACGAGTCTCTTCAACACTTAACGCTCCACGTCTTCCTGCCTCACTCAGAGTAAAATCTAACACGCTCCCATGAGCTGCCCCCCACCCCCCTCAGACTTTTATCTCTCCCCCTGCTGTCCACACTCCAGCTACACTGGCCTCTGGGACCAGTCCTTGATGCTCCTGGCCTGGAACGCCCTGCTCACTGATGGCCTCATGGCTCCCTCCCTCCCTCTAGAACCAAAATCTAAACCATGGAGTTACACAGATAAACCCACACTCTGCATGTAAAGCACGTGGTCCAGGGCCCACATATAGTGCACGCTTAGTAGTGATTGGATAATGTTATATTGCTTCTCTGTGCCTGCTTACAGTCTGTGACTTTCCACTACTGTCCAAACAAGCTTTGCCATTTACTATTATTCTGATCTGGGGCAGATCATTTTACCTGAAACGAGATTCAGTTTCTCATCTGCATAATGGAGATAATAATTCCTGTCCCTGACTCCCTTGACCAAACTGCTGAGAGCTGTAAGGGAGGTGATGCATGTGAAAGCACTCTGAAATGTTATGTTGCGTACGATGTAAAGCATCATCACTTCTCGTGCTTGTTGACTGGTTCCTTCCAGGGTTGCTGGAGCTGTAGGCAACGAGTGGTTTGTTAATTGTCAGAGGCTCCAACAGAACATCTGGGGTGCCCGGGATGGGGTGTTGCCACACTGGACTTCCTTGAACAGAGCAGTGGAATCCAGATTTTGCCCAAAGGCCTGAGTCAAACCTGAATTTAAATGGCCCCCGGGCTCTGGGCAGCATTGGTCAGCCAGCCAGCTTTCTAAGACTGATGGCCTGAATGACAGTCTTACTTCTTTTCACTCCTAGGTGAAGCAAAAAAAAAAGAGTCCAGGGAGGCTGGGTGTCTGTCTTTGGAGACCTAACACCTGGCCCCTTTTCACCTGCCACTGTCAAGTAACTAACAAGGGCATCTCAGCAGCCCTATTCATGAGAGGCTCAACTTTGACAAACAGAACCCACAGCCCTGTGAGGCCCAGAGCTCCTGGGCTGGTTGTGTCCCTGGCAGCTGGGAAGACAAGAAAGCGTGACAAGCGTCTGGGTCAGGGAAGGTGTGAGCATCTGTCAGTGCCTCCCCAGGTGGGAGCCGGGATGGGGAAAGGCCCTCTGGGCACCATGTGGTACACAACCCTTCCGGTAATGCTGTTCATCAGTCAGCTTGGGACTCACTGGCCATCCTAGAGCAACAAACCCTCTTTTCTTACACTGTGTTCCCTGGGGGAATTCTCCAGGGAGCTCGGTCCAGTAGATACAACTCCATTCAGGAGTATCCAACCCACCCCTGTAGCATCAGAGAGTGGTAGGTGGAGCCCCTATACCTGGTTCCTCCA
The DNA here is from genome assembly GCF_951394435.1 of Stenella coeruleoalba. Classification (NCBI taxonomy): domain Eukaryota; kingdom Metazoa; phylum Chordata; class Mammalia; order Artiodactyla; family Delphinidae; genus Stenella; species Stenella coeruleoalba. Next base: position 31,800,934 of record NC_137169.1, read on the forward strand.
ACTCAAAGTAAATTGCCCCCCAGATCATGTACACACACACACACACACACACACACACACACACACACGCCGGGTGGTAGCTACTGATGACTCTGATTCCCACATTCCTCGCAACCTCCCAGGCTGGGAGGCAAGAGTGAAGTGATAGAGACTATCTACCGATACCCATTCACACTCATTTCAGAGAACAGGGCAGAAATGCATTTCCCAGCCTCTTTTGCAGTTTGATGTGGCCACTCATCAAAGATCTCACCAGGGGAATCTGGATGGACTGGACGTATATGTGCTACTTCGGGCCTAGGCTTTAAGTCTGTGGCCATGTCTCCACCAAGTCCTCTTTCCCTTCCTGCTGGCTTGAATCCATGGAGACCTAGCTTAATGGCGCAGGGACAACGTTCTGGGGAATGGCAGGGAATCATGACGGAAGGAATCTGGAATGTCTGCATTGATTAGAGCTCCTGGCTGACCTGGAATGTACACCAGGCAGTTAGATGAGAGAGAAATAAAATTCTATTTCCTTCACCCACTGAGTTATTGTTGGGCCTCTTTGTTACAGCAGCTGATCTTTACTCTGACTAGCACAGGGGAGAAGAACGTGGCCAAGCTGAAGGCTTCCCAGGTTAACATGAGAGTCCAGTCCACCAGCCCTATATGACCTGTCACTGAATGGCTTCGGGTTTGTATTACAAGAGGCAGCTGGGAAAGGAAGCCGTGTACTGTATTGGTTAAGATGGAATCAGAGAGACCTAGGTTTTAATTTTGGCTAGGACATTCACTAGCGTCACGAACTCTGGGCGCTTTCACCAACAAATTGAGTATCAATTTCTTCTTCTGTAAAACGGGGATAACAGAACCTACCATTATATGAAATATATATCATCTCATATGATTATATGAGATAATGTAGGTCAAGGGCTTGAAAACGTTTGCTACTATTAATGAGATCGGGTGATATCCAGACCTGATTTTTCCTGCCCTCTTTCCACAGGAAGGAGGGAAGGAAGCTAATGTCTTGAGTTTTCCACGAAGTCATAAGATATTCAGTGACTCTTGAATGAATTACAGTCATCCCTCAATAACCATGGGGATCGGTTCCAGGACCTCCCGTAGATACCAAAATCCATAAATGCTCAAGTCCCTTATATAAAATGGTGTCATAGTCGCACATAACCTTCCCGCATCCTTCTGTGTGCTTTAAATCATCTCTAGATTACTTATAATACCTAATACAATGTAAGTGCTATGTAAATAGTTGCTGGCTGGGGAAAATTCAAGTTTTGCCTTTTGGAAGTTACTGGAATTAAAAAAAATTGTTTTTGATCCGTGGTTGGTTGAATCTGTGGATACGGAAGCCACAAACACATAGGGCCAACTGCACAAGTTCCTAAAGCTTTCAACACATAAAGTTTCTTAAGTATCTACTATAGGCCCAAGACTAGGATGGGGCTGGAGGACAGACATGCCCTCGTGGAAATTAAGTTCTGCTTCACTTCTCAGAAACCAGCAGCCTCTGCAGGCTCATAAGCTGGCGTCCAGCTCACTAATGGAACTGAAATTCACCTTGACTGGGAAAGAAATCCTGATCCTTCACACTTCCTTATGGGGTGCCTGAGCCCCCCTGTAGGTGAGTTCAATCATCACCTCTAGGGCCTGGACACTGGTATGTCTCAGAAGCATCTAGGTGTTTCCAGTGAATAGGTGGCACTGAGTCCGAATACTCCCCTCCCTGTCGTCCACACCACCCCAAACAGGAGTTTCCTAAACAAGGTCTAACCTTGGCATTCACCTGGCAACGCTTTCCATGGCTCTCACTGCCTACAGGCTGGAGTCTAAACTCTGCACGGCACCCACAACTTGGATCCAAGTCTTTCCACAACTTGGAAAGACACTAATGGAAAGACATTAGTGTCTTTCCATTAATGACACTAATGGCTAAAATGGACTGAGTGTTTCACTTGACCCAGGCATCGTACCAAGGGCTTTATACGCGCTATCCCATTCACCTGTCACCTCACTTTAGGAGAATATGTCTCGGCCCAGTTTCCTTATTGTAAAATGGGGACATTCTAAGAAAAGCATTTCGCACAGCGTCTGGTATGTAGTTAGTGCTCAGTTAACAGTAGCTATTACGGCATCATCCCTGTTCTAAAGATGAGAAGGTTGAGGTTCAGGGGTGTTAAGTAACTCGCTCAAGGCCTCAGCCCTGATAAGTGAACAGAGATGGGGCCTCAACCCAGGAAGTCTGGCTTCAGTGCCCGGACTAGCCTGCCTTTCGCTCTGCCACTGAAGGCCAGCGCTCACCTCAGGCCAACTTCCAGAGCTGCCCTTGACGACGTCCCCCCCCGCGGTTAGAACGCCTCCCTTCGTCCTCCTCCGGGAAGGCTTCCTTCCAGCACTCTCTTCCCCCATGACCCCCCTAGACAGAGGCTGATACCCCTCAGCCTTCTCAACAGACCTCTCTCTCCACTCTCATCCCACCCGACTGTCACTTAGACAGAGGGTGCACCCCCTCAGGGGGACAGAGTCCTCGTCACCTCTGGCTCTGCCATGCCTGGCCTGGCACGGAACAGACCTCTGCGAAGGTTGCCTGGGTTTGTTGCAAGCCAAATCCATGGGGGAGAGCTGGGCCAAGAGTGGAGAACAAGACCTTCTGGCAGGGACGGCCCGCCCGTTCTCAGCTGTCAGCATGCGCTCCAGAGCAAGCACGCTCGTGCTTTTCTTTGGCCAGAATCCCTTCACCATCTGCCAGGACTTCCAGGCCCCTGGCCCTGGCTCTCACTTTGCTCTCCAGCCCCCCCCTAAAGTTGGCCAGCAGGAGATTCACCCCTAGAGGAGCGTGTACCATCCAACAACAGGAGTCTAGAAGATTCCTCACCTCCCCCAGTTCATTTATTCAACAAATATATATTGAACCCTGACGTTGAGCCAGGTACCATGGCTGGCACTGGATACAGGGTGGAGTGCAAACCAGGCATGGTCCCTGGCCTCACGGAGCTTACGTGCTGGTGGGGGAGCAACCAGCAAGTAAATACACAAATGGACGTGCAATGGTCATTTCCATACGAGAACAACAACAAAAAGATAGAGGACATTGAGATAGATTCAAGCCCAGTAGTCAGGGAAGGCCTCTCTGAGGAGGTGGCATTTATGCCAAGGCCTGAGGGCATGAAGAGCTCAGCCTGCAAAGGGCAGAGGAAGAGCATTCTGGGCAAAGGGCACAGCATGTGCAAAGTCCTGGAGGTGGGAATGAGGTTGGAATGTGGAAGAAATGAAGGAAGGCCAGGGCGGCAGAAGCACAGGGAACAAGATTGGGATTGGCAAGAAAAGAGCTGGAAGTGAGTTTGCGACCAGATGAGGAAGAGCTTGGATTTTATCCTTAGAATAATAGGGTAATAGGGTAAGGATTTTAAACCAGAGTTGATATGATACGGTTTGCGTGTTTAAAGCTCTCTCTGGTTGTGTTGAGAACTGATTGGCAAAGCAGGAAGGAAGCAAAGCGACCTTTTGGAGGGCAGTGATCTGGGGAGAAGTGATGTGGCCAGACCAGGGTGAAGGCTGTGGGATCAGAGAGAAGTAGATGGACTCCAGAGATATTTAAGAAGTAGAACCTTGCAGAGGTTTCCAGAAGAGCTAAAGAAAAAAAAAACTTTATTGAATGTCTGCGACAACCTCAGTGATGGGGTGGGAGTCGGGGGCACCAGAAAGGCTTGGGAATATAAACAAACATGAGTTCTCAACCACAGAAACCAATACACACAGTCACCTTTCCCCACACAATCTCTCAGGGAGAATGAACCTAAGAGCAACTAAGATGCTCAAAGTGCTGGGCCATTTCCACCTCATTCAATGGTGTCAACTGGTTCTTTTGGAGTTGGGTATTTGAAATATGAAAATGTGTTTCCCACCGTCCCACCATGAGTAAATGTTGGATTCTTGGGCTAGGGAGTGGTCAAACTGCAGGACTGGAAAACTGCCCTGGTATCTTGGGAGCAGTGAGCCACCACCTGCAGTGGCCAGGGAGGAGGAGAAAGTGCAGGGGAGGAGGGGGAGGGGGAGAGTGCAGGGGAGGAGGGAGAGGAGGAGAGTGCAGGGGAGGAGGGGGAGGGGGAGAGTGCAGGGGAGGAGGGAGAGGAGGAGAGTGCAGGGGAGGAGGGGGAGGGGGAGAGTGCAGGGGAGGAGGGGGAGGGGGAGAGTGCAGGGGGGAGGGGAGAGTGCAGGGGAGGAGGGGGAGGGGAGAGTGCAGGGGACGAGGGGGAGGGGAGAGTGCAGGGGAGGAGGGGAGGAGGGCGAGGGGAGAGTGCAAGGGAGGAGGGGGAGAGTGCAGGGGAGGAGGGGGAGGGGTGGGGAGCGCCGTTCTTCCCGCCCCTTGTGAAAACAGTGAAGTTGGTCTTTGCCTTCTGCCGCCTCCCTTTGCCCGCCCTCCCAAATCCTGGGAGCCTGCTGACTGCCTTCCCTCGCTCGCTATTTCCCTCTATCTCTGTCTGCCTCAGGGGCACTCCTGGCCAGTTACCCACTCCCTGAAATGACACCTCCTCCCTGCTGGACACGCAGATGGGTCCAGGAGGAGAGCAATATCTGATCCAACGACCTCACACTGAGGAGTAAAAGAATGACTTTAGTTCTTTATCCCTCCTTGAGGAATTTGCCTTCTCAAAAGAGCTTTCTGGGTCATTTAAACGATCTCTGCCCTCCTACCCACTTCTCTGAAAGGGCCCTTTTTCCCCAGGGCTTTTGCAGACACTACTTTTTGGGCTCATGGAGTCTCCTCAATTCAGCCTCTGGGGAGGGTAGCTCCATCAAAGGACGAGAGTGGGAGACTCTTCCAGGGGTGACATCAGAAGCATTTAATAACCAGTGCAGAATAAGCACCATCGACTTGCCAGCTGGAGGGCCCCACGGCCTTGGGTCGGCCGGGCATTAACCAGCACGGGGTCCTGGGAGAAAAGCCATGTGGTGGGAACACTCAGGGAAAGCAGGTTTGTCAGTGAGCACAGAAGTGTTTCTACATTTTAACAACCATCTGGCAGCACTGGGCCGGCTGTGTGTCGCTTCTGGTCGGCCCCTGTCTTGTCCAGTTCCTGCTGCTCCACTGGGAAAGGTCTCTGGGCCATTAGTTCCCTCTGTTAGAGGGAAAGTGGCCTGGGCCGAAGCTGGGTAACGCCATGCATGGCCTTTGAGCAGAGCCAGCCGCGTGGAATCCCGGGTGAACAGGATCTCAGGCCCTCGACCCACTGTGTGACCTTGAAGGGCTGAGCCGCCTCTGACTGTCCTTCCTCTCGCCCCTCCTCGCAGTTATTTTCGTCCAGCCTGACAGCCCTTGGCGGTCCCAGCAGTCCGGGCCCCGTGAGTCGGATGCAAAACAGGCAGCACAAACGTCTGGTGCTGAATCCCAAGAGGATTCCTCTCGGGGCGCCATCACGTGGGAACACGGCCTCCGCACTGTGCATCTGACGGGACCACAGGCCTGGAGGACGGTGACCGTGTGGTAGGCAGGGAGCTGGGTTCTCTGTGGCTCAAGCCTGGCTCCTGTCTGGGGACGCCGTCCGAGGCCTGGTGGTGAGTACACCCTGTCACGGAGCCCAGAGACCTCCCAGCTGTGTGCAGGGAACTGCTGGTCAGCTGGAGGGTAGGTGTCGGCAGCTGGCAAGAGGGCAGGAACGGGCCCTGCTGGGCTCCCAGTCCCCAGCCTTGGCCGTGGTGGACGGCAGGTCTGTTCTGGGTTCACTGCAGTGGGCGGGAGACAGGTGGGCTGGGGCAGACAGGGTTCCCAGGAGACCTCTTTGTGGCCCCTGTGTGGTTACTGTCTCAGGAAGTGAGACAGACACTATGTTCCGACCCCTGGGGGCCTGGGAAGGCTGCAGCCAGGCAGTCACTGCTCTTGGCTGGGGTCTGATCTCTAGGGGAGCAGTGTGCCTTAGGTCATTGTGCCTTTTAGGTTAAAGCGTTGTTCCCCAACCTGAGATTAATGCCTACTGCCCATGTGTCCTGGGGCAGGAGAGGGGTCCGGGTACAGCTCTTGGGGGGCTCTCCTGGGACTCATCTCTCCAGGGAAAACATGAGACCAAGCTTCTGAGATCAGAACAGCCCCAGGAGAAGCTGGGACAAGCAGTGAGGAGGGGAGAGGGGCCAAAGGAGAAGGGGGCCTCTGCTGGGTGAAGAAGACACCTTCATATATGAACCAGTCCGGAAAACAGAGCAGAAAAGGCAACGCCATCTTTAGAGCTCCTGGAAAAAGAACTCTCCTCATTCCTGGGGGCAAAGCCAGCTCAGAAAGCCCCGACTTCAGTGATTTCAGAGACCCAGGAGTGGCAGAGCACAGCTCCTGCTGGCCTCCCAGCTGCCCCCTGGGAAGACCCGGGAACAGCCACATAAGCAGGAGACCCCACAATGCCAGGAGGGGCGGGGGAAGAGGATCGCAGGAGGGGTGCCATGTGGCTGCTCCTGGCAGCCCTGCCACTGGGGGGCAGGGGCGCGGCTGGCCTCTCGGGGGGGCGGGCCCTCCGGGTAGAAGATGCCCCTCGACTGGGCAGCAAATTCCTCCGGGCTGGCAGGATGGTGCCAGTGGCTCTGCGCAAGGGACTGGTTCTGAAGGCCGGGATGGGGTAAGCCAGAGAGGAGGTGCCGGGGAGGATGGGGCCGGGCACTCTTCCTAGGATGGCGAGCTGGCTGCTCGGGGCAGATAGCCCTGGACAGCTATGGAAGAAGGACCAGGGCCAGGCAGGAAAGGCCAGGGGCCCAGCGGGCGTGGGTGAAGGTTCCATCTCGGCTGCATAGCTGTTGAGGTGGGAGAGAAGGCGAATCCGCACCGGGTCTGCACGGCTGCTGGGCCCTTCCAGGGCCCCCAGGTACCTGACGACCTCGGTAAGGCACTCCCGAAAACCGATGCTCCGGAAGTCGACTGCCAGGGCTCGAGCATCAAAGAATCCTGCAAAGTGAGGCACGATGAGGGCATGCCAGGCAGGAGACAAGCACTGAGCCTGAGGTCAGCACTGAGCTCTGGACCTGCTTTCCCCACTCACCCCCTGGGTGACCTTGGGCACGTCACCTCACCTCTCTGGGCCCCAGTCTCACCATCTTAAAGTGGGAATAATCATCCCTACTGGGGTAGAGCGAGTGGACTGTGCGGATCAAATGAGTTCACTGAACTGTGAAGCGTTATAAAATGTAAAGTGTTATCTTCATCACCATTCATGATTAACCCAAAGAAGGAAATCTGCGGCCCAGATAACTTCATTTAAATAGACACCTGCCAGATGTGAAAGCGCTGTGCACGTGGAGGTGTAGAGTTGATGGGGGCAGACGCTGGGACGTGGTGGCAGCAGCCATCAGAGCTGGGAGACTCCTTGGAGAGGAGAGCATAGGGTAGCAATGAAGCATGAGGTCTTTGGGGGCCAGCTGCTTGACCATGGACTTAACTAGCGCCCTGACTATGGACAAGTCTCAATCTCTCCATGCCTTGATTTCCTTAGCTGTGAAATGGGTATATTAACAGGCCCTGCCATGTACAGATGGGGGGGGCGAAATGAAATGGTGCACAGAAATGCTTAACAAATGAAAAGTTAGCTATCATTTATATGACTGGTTTGGCCCCCAGAAGCATTGGAGTTTGTTCCCCAGCCCAAAGGGCAGTCTAGAAAGCAGGACCCCACTCTGGTCCTCAGCTGCTGCCCTCAGGCCAGGGACCCTGTCTTTGGTTTGACTTCAGTGTGGGATGACCAGGGGGACTGCCTGCAGAAGTATTCACATTCTCACAGCTTCTCCACACCTGCCCGTCTCTCGACCACCTTCTGGGCAAAGACAGAACAGCCCCAGTGAGCACTGGCTTCATGATCATGGTAGCAAATATCGGGTCCCTGGTTCACGGCTGAGGTCCCCACAGAGGAACAGCTTGGCAGGAGATGATGTTTGGAGCCAGGCCTCCTAGGCGGTGAGACCTGGCTCTGCTGTCTACTTAGTTGTGCAACTTTGAGCAAATCCCATCACCTTTCTCTGTTCACTGTTCTTTTTTCACTGACATTTGCTGAGTTCTTCCTAAGCACTTAATTTGCATTAGCTAATTTAAACCTCATAAAAACCTATCATTATAACCATTATGGGGAAGTGAATCCCCATAAGAATCCTCCTGCCAATGCAGGGGACATGGGTTTGAGCCCTGGTCCAGGAAGATCCCACATGCCACAGAGCAACTAAGCCCATGCACCACAACTACTGAGCCTGCGCTCTAGAGCCCGCGAGCCACAACTACTGAGCCCGCGTGCCACAACTACTGAAGTCCGCATGCCTAGAGCCTCCACAATAAGAGAAGCCACTGCAATGAGAAGCCCGCGCACCGCAACGAAGAGCAGTTCCCGCTCTCCGCAGCTAGAGAAAGCCCGTGCGCAGCAACGAAGACCCAACGCAGCCATAAATAAATAAATTTGTATTTAAAAAACCCTTAGCATTATTCTCATTTTAGAGATAAGGAAACTGAGGAATAAAGAGCTTAAATCATTTGTCCAAGGTCCTAAAGCTAGTAAGTAGTAAACTCAGTGTTCACATACAAAGCCAGGGCTCCATGCCAATTCTCTGTCTTCCCATCAGCCCTTAGCCAGAAAACAGTGAGGATAGCAACACCCACCCTCGAGGTTCTTGTGAGAATCAAATGAGATAATGTTAGAGAAAGCATTTGGAAAACTATAAAATGCTGCCCAAATATTAGTCACTAGTTTTCTTTTAATTGGATAAGTACAAATGTGGCTTGAAATTCCTCCCCCACTGGTTGATTAGAGACAGTTTCCACCGTTGGCTGTGCATTCCTTTGGCACAAGTTCTCCAAGTGACCACCTGCAGCAGGATCATCGGGCGTGTTTGCTAAACTGGCAGATTCCTAAACTCCAATCCAGACTTACTGCCTCGGGATCTCTGGGCTGTGACCCACGACGCTGTCAGCCCCTACATGACACTGCTGCCCGCCGAGGCTTGAGAGGCACCAGGCTGGGCTGCTTAACATGCAACCATCCCCTTGAGGGGGTAGCAAGTGAAGGCTTCAAGACTTAAGGCTTTGGAGCCAAGGTCAGTGGAGCTTTCAAGGTTTCCCAATGGTGAAATTACCGAAACACACAGAGCGGCTTCAGGCACACAGAATTTCCATCTGTCCAGAAGTCTTTTAAAAGCCACAATTCCGTGACTTTTTTGTAGTGGACTAGCTCAAAATAACAGAATGCGTTAACATTCGCATCCTACTAAAATCCCACGACTGATCTTCAGCGGTGAGCGTGACATATCCCCCCAGCACTGCCAAGGACACAAGAGCTCAGAAGCCTAGACCGGTGGGTTGGCACACTAGCGAAGTGCTGTGGCTAAAAATCTCAGGCGTGTCTCTCCCACTGGGATCACAGTGAGAATAAGCTCATTCAGGCTGATGCTTAACGAGGCCCTGGGGGCAGGGGGATCAGTAATCTGTTGTAGAAGAGCTCCTCCAAGGTTCAAGGCTGGAAGGAGTGGAGTTGAGGAAAGGGCTAGGACACATGGAGACAATAAAAGCCGAGAGGGCAATGCCAAAAGAAGAAAGACAAGCTTTGCGAACGTTCCACCTGGATCTGCTTCAGCCCCTCTGTGAACTGTGAGCTCCATGAGGTCAGGGACCACATCTACTTTGCTCACCGAAGTATCCCCAGGGCCCAGCCCCCAAATATTGGCTGCAGGAATGGTTCCAGGAAAGTAGAGCATCAGTACCTGTCCCGCCAGTGGCGTGGAGCATTTTCAAGTGATCTACCGTCATCTGCAGGACCTCGGCTTTCTCCAGCTTGGAGGAGCCCTGTGTGTACAGAAGACAGAAGAGTGGCGGCCTTCAGCTGACCTCTGTCGCCCTCCTCCCCAGCATGGCGTCATCAGCACTCACGACCTCAGTTTTCTCCTCCTCCCCCCACTCCACCACTGCCTGTGATCGGGCTTCTGCTTTAGCCAAGCCCACCAAATCTAACCCATTCTCTTCAGTTCTCATTTTAGCCCACCTGTCCACCACACTGCTGACCATCCTTCCTGAAAGCCCCCCTCCCCTGCTTTCTTGCTCTAACTGTCTCTTAAAACGGTGGTGTTCCCAGTGGGTGATGGCTCACTTTTTTCTCGCTCTCCTCGGAGGGTCCCCTCTACCTCCATGGCTTCAGGCACCATCACCAGAATGTCACTCCTGCATCCTCACCTGCCTCCTAGACCAGCTTTACCGGGAATCCAACTGCACACTCGCCACACACACCCAAGATCGGGCTCACTGTCTTATTCCAAAGCATCTGTTCTTCCTCCATTCTCTCTCTTGAGGAGTGTTTCCGAAGCCTCCAGCATCACCTGGTCTCCCAGATGAAACCTGAGGGTCGGACTCTCCATGTGAGTCCCTTGAAGGTAGGTACCAGGTCTAGTTCATGGCTGGACTTGTGAAGGTTTTAGTGAATGTCTGTGGAATGACTGACTTGTTCTCCCCAGCAGAAAGGAAGACACAGGACCTATGACCATGCCTTGGCGCACACGGTGAGAATCTTTGAGGCTGTCTGACTGATTCAACTGTCTGACTCTCCACTGGAGTCCCTCCACCCCAGCATGTTCAATGACAGGGACTTCACTCCCCAAGTGGCCTGTTCTACTTTCAGATAGTTCTGGAAATGTCAGTAGTGCAGAGGGATAGGGCACTTTAGGATCACACAGTCTGTGTCCAGTTCCGCTCTGCTACTTACTAGCTGTGTGATCTGGTATAAGTTACTTCACCTCTCTGTGCTTCAGTTTCCTTACCTGTGCAATGTGCATAATAATCCCTACCCTTCAGGATCGTTCTGAGCATTCAGTGCAACCAGATGATGGACATAAAGCCACAACCCCTGAGACACCTCAGTAAATATGAATTTCCATCCCCCTTATTCTTGGCCATCAACAGATATCAGTAAATGATATCACAGCACTTCAGGCAGCTGCCACCAATCGATAAGAGATGCCGTGAGAAGTGAACCTTATCTGCCACCCGCACAGCATTTCCTCTAGCACATTCAGCAATGTCACATACCTGCTTCTCAAAGGCAGTGGGGACCAAGCGCCGCAGTTCAGAAAGGCTGCTGTTGATGCGGTCCCGGCGCCGTTTCTCTATGATCTAAAAAACAATGATGAAACAAACAAACAAACAAAAACCAAGTAGGCACTTCATCACAGTTTCCAACACACCTCGACAGGCACTGACTCATATGTTCCGTCACAATATTTCTGTCAGGGAGGTAAATCCATTCTTATATTATGGAAGAGGAAAACGAGGCTCAGAGAGGGGCAGAATTTGCTTAAGGTCACACAGCAAGGAAGTGCAAGGCTGGGACTAGAACTCAGATCTCTTGTCTTGATCTAAGGGGTGGTATCCAAAACGTTTAACCACTGATACAGCAGGGCACCAACCAATTAGAACAGGAACACCAGCCACAGCACTGCAGCAGGTCCTGGAGGCCCCTCCTGGGCCAGGGAGACCCCTTGAGGTGCTGGGTCATGAGGTCTGAGGAGTCCCAGGCATTGCTCTCTCCAGCTGGGAAGGCCTTTCATTCCCACAAGCTCACTCTCATCTCACAATACTGGCAGCGGAATACTGATAGCAGGACAGAAATGACAACACCCATTTTACCGATAAAGAGAACGAGGGCTGGGGCGGGTGTGGCTGCTTAAGGTCTTTTGGTTAGTGAGTGGCAGGGCTGGTCTCTGCCACATTCCGGTCTCTGGACTCCCAGGGCAGAAGCACAGGTGCATCCTGGGGGAAAAGTAGGGCCAAGAGCAAGGACGGGCTCTTCCTTATTCTGTCCCCCTTCCCTACCCCTCAGCACACTAAGAGGGAAGGAAAGTTCTGAGCTCAGAGAGAAGCAGGGGGAGGCTGGGATAAATGATAGTGGCTAATTGTGCGTCAGGTTCTGTTCTGAGTGCATTACATTAGTTCATTTCAAAACAACCCTTTGAGGTAGGTACCATCATTATTTCAGTTACACAGATGAAAAAACGAGGCACACAGAGATTAAGTGGCTTGCACAAAGTCACCCAGCTAGCTACTGGCAAAGCTGGGACTTGAACCCAGGCAGGGTCACTGTCCGGTGGTGTTTCTGACCAGGGTTCTCTGCGCCAGGCCCCTGGGAACTCAGGGCAAACATTTGTCGGACGGCTCTGCTGAGATACACACTCACCCCTCTGCGTTTCTTCCTGGCTTGCATTTGTGAAGGGCTGGGGGTGGACAGCGGCCGGGCCATCTGGCTGGAGAGGAAAAGAAAGACTGATTTTTCAGAGGACCGTCTCCCTGGCCTGGGCTGACCTCGGAGGCCGGCTGTGGGCGGGCACAGACCCCTCCCAGGCGGCCGAGGTCTCCCAGGCCGGGAAGAGGCGCAGGGCAGGCGTGGGTGGGGACGCCTTCTCTCCCCTTCTCCCCGGGGGCTCATTTCTCCCCGGGCCAAGTCCTCCCCTGCACAGAGCTTCCTGCCCCAGAGTCGCTAGCGGCTGGGGCCATGGATGGGGGGGCTTGGCTCTCGCCCCGACCTGACCCTCTCGGCCTTGCCTCCGGCCCCTCGCCCCTCGCCCTCGCTGCTGCCGCGGCCGTCGGGGGAACCGCAGCCCGGCCGCCCCGCTCCTGCAACCCGATCCCCCGGGCGGGGCGGGCGAGGGCACGGGCGGCGGCGGCGGGGCCGGGCCTGCGGGTTAGGTTTCAGAGGGAGCCGCTGGGAACGAGCGTGGAAAGAACAGATGCCGCCGCTTCCCACGGACCGGGCGCGCCGGTCGCCCGCCCTCCACCCGGCCTGCAGCTGCCGCCTCCTCCCACGCTGCGCGGCCCGGGCGAGGGGGAGGCGACATCTGGGTCACAGGGCCCTCTCGGACTCTCGGGACGTGGCCCCAGCCTCCCCAGAAGGCTCCAGCCCGCATCGTGTCAGGCCTCCGGTCCCGGGCTTGGCTGAAGGATGTACGTTTGCCGGCAACCCAGGAGTTACCATCACCGGGAGGAGGCTCAGCCCTCTGGGGCTTTTCCTGCCCAGACTGACCGAATCCTCCTCAGCCCAACTGCTCACCCTCTTCATGGTTCCCACTTCAGAGGCTCTCTTGGAGTGAAGGAGATTCTCTGGGTTGCACTTAGGATCATTCACTTGGCCAACACGCCAGAGGCCCCACTCAGACCTAGGGCTGGACTGGATGCCCTCAGCCAGGCCCCAGCCCTCCAGAGCCCAGCTCCCACTGGAGACATCACAGCCACAAATAACTTTAGACAAGGTGACTCCCCTGCTATTTCAGAACGCGAAATGCCACCCATCTGAACAGGAACCCAAGAGCTTGCCTCCACCTCTCCTCTTCTGCCTAGGTTCCCATCTCAGCGAAGGCACCCATATCCCACTTCTGCAAGGTGGACACCCGGCCACCATCTTTGATTCCTCCTCTGTCCTCACCTACCCCATCAAAACCTGCCCATTCCATGTCTAAAATACATCTCACACCTGTCCCCCTTATCTCCACTGCCGATGTCGGGACCAAGCCTCCATCATCTTTCTAGACTGCAGGAGACTATTACACCCACTACTTCCTACAAGCGGGCAGAGTGATCATCTAAATGCAAATCTGATCGTGTCACTCTCTTACAGGGCCTTCTCAATGCTTTTAGGACCAAGGCTACCATCTTCCAGGTAGTCCCGCAGGCCCCTGTCACCTCCTAGACTCAATTCTCTTTTGCTGTGTGTGCTCCAGCCTGTGAATGCACTGACTCCTTCCTGTGGTGGCACATACTGCTCCCCTAGCACAGAACTCTCTGGTCCACTCCCTCGCCCCACCCCCAAGCCCCAGCCCCTTTGCCTAGTAACTTCTACCACCTTTCAGATCTCAACTCAAATGTCATCACCCCTCCCACTTGATACCCCCTGCTTTACGCTATCCTAGCATCCTGCATTCGTAGCATTTGTACCCATTTGTTGGGTACAAATCATATTTACATGATTATTTGATTAATGTCTAACTCTCCATCAAGTCTGTAAGTTCCATGAGGCCATGAACCATATCTGTCTCATTCACAGCTGTACCCAGTACTCAGCAAGTGACATGACAGAGCTCGTGGTTGAGCTCCTCCTCCTGCCCTCATCTTTGGCATCACCGGAGAACACAGAGGTGAGACCATAAAGTCTATGTCTTGGGACTTCCCTGGCGGTCCAGTGGTAAAGAATCCGCTTTCCAATGCAGGGGATGCGGGTTCGATCCCTGGTCGGGGAACTAAGATCCCACATGCCTCGGGGCAACTAAGCCTGCGCGCCACAACTACTGAGCTTGTGCGCCTCAACGAGAGAGCCCACGCGCTGCAAACTACAGAGCCCACGCACCCTGGAGCCCGCACTACACAACTAGAGAGAGAAAAACCCGCATGCCACAGCTAAAGAGAAGCCCGTGTGCTGCAACGAAAGACCCCGCAGGCCTCAACCAAGATCCCGTGTGCCTCAACTAAGAGCTGACGCAGCCAAATAAACAAACAAATATTAAAAAAAAAAAAATCTATGTCTGAGACCTTTGTGGAATGGGGGCATGTGTGGCTCACCGGGAGGGTCCCAGCCCACGTGACGACCCTCTTGGCACTAGAGGTTGGATCATTTTCATCAACTGCTCGAAGAGATAAGGTTGCATGGGAGACCAGATCAACATTTGTCAAACCTACTGCTATGTCCCTGGCTTCATCTAGCTACATCTGGAAAAGGATATCTCCATCCAAACATCTGGACAAGAATGTAAGAGGCCTATGAAAGCTCGTGGGAGGGATGGGTCAGCAAGCCTGATCCAGGGCTCAGGTGGCCAGATCCTGAGATCTGTAGGGCAGCTTGTTTACAAAGCTTCAGTATGGACAAGCCACAAGGGCCAAGGTCTACTAAGAAACACGGCCTTTGTCCCCGCAGCTTGGATAAGGTGTCTCCTGGGGTATTGGGTTACCACTGCTCACGTCACTGCCTCTCAGCCTGATTCCTCCTCAGGGACCATCTGTTGGAGGCTGACACACCCCTTTCAGAGCATGGCAGCTCAGCCACCCTTTTTCCACTCTCCTGGGTCTCTGCGGTGTTATCCCTCTCCCCCCACTCCCGTATCCCACAGGCAAACCTCACTTCACAGCTTTCTCGGCATCCCTACATATACTTCCCTCCTTTGAGGGGAAGCCCCACTTTACAGATGAGGATGCTGGGCACTGGGGAGGTAAGGCAGCTTGCCCAGCCTACGCAGCTGCTGAGGAGCAAAGCCAGCATGGGAATCCACATCTTCTGGCTTCAAAATCAACATTGTTTTCCCTCCTGATTCCTATTTCCTGTCTGTCTGAATAGCCCTCCAGTCCCCTTAGCCTTAAAGCTCCCAAGAGCTCAGCCAGAGCTAGCTCTCTTCCAGGCTGGGATCTGGCCCTGACATTGGGAGAGGGTGTGAGAGATTCTTGTCTGAGAGTCTGAAAATAAGGCAGATTTTTCATGGACCCAGAGAAGATATGTTGACCCCCGAGATCTGCTCCGTGGGCCTCAAGGGGTCCCTAGCCAGGATTCTGGGGTGGCCTCTTGGGGGAGGGGCAGCTTTCCAGGTGGTCTGGCTGCTGGTCCTGACTGCCCTCAGCGCTCACCCTCACTTCCTTTTTGGGAACTCCGCCGAGGGGCCCTTGCAGGTGACCCCGCTCATTTTCCATCAGCCAAAGGCAGAATCACGATGTCTCCAATGAAGGGCTCTCAGAGAGCACTGAGCCTACTTGTAAAAGGAGGAAACTCAGAGAGGGGAAGCGATCTGCTCCAGGCCACACAGCAAATCGGAGGAAATTCCAGAACTGGAGCCAAATCTACTGGCTTTTCACCCAGTGCTCCCCATACAGTCATCGTCCCCCCATGTACATTTCATAGCCAGTACTTTTTGTTCTAGAGAGCACTTCCATGTTCACTTGTCTCATTTATCATACAATGAGTTAAGTATATTATTGGGCCATTTCACACTTAGGAAGAATAATCACTTGATAGCTGGAGTGACAGAGACACAAAGTCCAGTCTTCAGATGTCCAGGCTTTTCATTAGACCATGCTGCCTCACGGACGTGGCACTCTCCAACTGAACGGCGACCCCTTAGAGAGCAGCTTTCGTTGGAAGTTGCCTTGTGCCAAAGCAGGGAGCTGTGTGCCTTAAGTCCATTACCTCATCAAAGCCTCCCCCTATGAGGTAAGGTATTAGCATCCCCATTTTGTAAAGGAGAAAATTAGAATTCAGAAAAGGGTAGTCACTTACCCAAGTTAATGGTGGTGAGACTTCAAAGGCCACCATGTGCCTTAAATGACCCACAGACCCTGACCCAGTGCCTGACGTGGCAGGTGCTCATTAAATTTTTGCAGAGGGAGGGGGGAGACTATTCTCAGTTTGGACCCACATGTGTCAGGGGGCTGTTCTCAGATAGGAGCTCTAAGGGTGATTCCCATATATGGGGCAGGACACTGCCACCAGGCAGATGCCTACAGTGGCAATGGAACACAACCTGCTCTTTACTCTTACGGGGGGTGGGGGCAGATTTGCACCCTGCCTCTGACCCTGGGGAGGCTGGCTGCTCCAGTCCCCTGGCCCTTGCCAATGTTCATCTGGCTTTCTTTGTTCATGAAGCTCTTCTTCTCTGAGAGTTCCCTGAGGGCAGAGGCTGAGCAGGATACATCTGGGCCCCCCACGCCCAGCCCAGGGTCTGGGCCACAGCAGGCATCGTTCAGCGCTCCCTGAATTGAAGCATTGATGTCTGCTGGGGGGAGGGCCCTTTGGTGAGTGCTACAAAGAGGGGTCTATAAGTCGGCCTCTGCCAGATGTCCAACTGTTTCTCTCCTCTGGGGGGGGGGGGGTCTGCTCGCCTAAGAATCTAGACAGTCTAAAAAAATGGGCTCTAGTTGAAAGGACAAAATGTATAGGAAAAAAACTGCCTACTGATCCTTTATGCCATAGTCCAAATGCCACAGTCTAAATGCCACCACCTTCAGGAAGCTCTCCCTGCACTTTTTTTTTTTTTTTTTTTGCGGTACGTGGGCCTCTCACTGCTGTGGCCTCTCCGGTTGCGGAGCACAGGCTCCGGACGCGCAGGGTCAGCGGCCATGGCTCACGGGCCCAGCCGCTCCACGGCATGTGGGATCTTCCCGGACCGGGGCATGAAACCATGTCCCCTGCATCGGCAGGCGGACTCTCAACCACTGTGCCACCAGGGAAGCCCTCCCTGCACTTTTGGTTGTGAGTGACCTCTCCCTGCTCAGGTGCCCTCACAGCCCACAGTCTGTCTCTCTTTCCATCTTCCATCCTGTCCATGGACTTTGTGTGACCTGGCAGGTCACTGACCAGGCTGCAAATTCTTGGAGGACAGAAGGCAGCTCCAATCAGCGCAGCTCTCTGACACCCATTTCATGCCTCTGATTCATGAAGACCCAATGACACTGAGCTTGAGACACCTCCCCGCCAACCCCCCACCCCATGGTGCTGGGCCCTTCCCCTGCTCCTAGCAGGCACAGACTCAGAGAATTGATTCTCTAAAGAGCAGTTTCTGCTAAACAATTTTAAAAGGCTATTAAGTTGCATAGGGAATGCTATTATATACCCCAAAACCTCATGGACAGGAAATTACCTCCTATTAGAAGCTAGAAAGAACTGGAAGCTGGGGGCGCTTTACTGGGACTTGTGACTGAGGCAGGACCCCCTGGTCTCAGAAAACTGGATATCACTGAAAGTATGAAATACTCTCAGAAACATCCCTAAGAATGAACTGAATCCCCCTTTCAAATCTATTCTAGAGAGTCAGGTTTGGATGAGCTAGGAGGGACCAGATAGGCTTCCTTTTCCCACTCCCTGTTCTCCTTTATTTTACTGATGAGAAAACAGGCTCACAAAGGGAAAGCAATGCCCCAAGGTCACACGGTAACTTGGTGGCAGATTTGGGGCTGGGACCCAAGTCTGCAGACTCCCAGTCAGTCCTTGCTCTCTTTCAGGGTTCTGAGTATCACATATTGGGTGCCTGATACTACTTAAGCATTTGCTACGTGCTGGGCTCTGTGTGAAGCCCTTGACATAGGTTATCTCATCTGATTTTCCTAATTATCCTATGAGGTCAGTTCTATTATTTATACCCATTTTTCAGACGAAGAAACCGAAGCTTAGATTGGTCACAGAACTGGGACGTAACAGAACTTATACAAGTTCAGTTTGTTCTACAGGTTTGAAGCAGGGTCAGAAAACGTACCAAGAGTTAAAAGATATTGACAGCAGACTGGTGCAGTAGAAAGAGCACTGGAATCAGAGTCTAGGCCCTTGCAAGGACCATGGGCAAGTCAGCGATTATTTTCTTCAATACTAAAACCTTAATTCCAAAGATTTTCTTCCCCTGGAAGTTTTGTGTCTGTGTGTGTGTGTGTGTGTGTGTGTGTGTGTGTGTGTGTGTGTGTACTATATGAAAAGTGTACCCCAGCTAGGGTAAAATTAAGAAAGTATGGTTACTCTGCATAGTCACTGCAGAGTAGTGACTACTCTACTTCAGGACCAGGGGGTGTGATACCAACAGTCCATGAGGGTTTCCTAAGATCTTCAGGGAAAAGCCCTCCCTGGTAGCGCAGTGGTTAAGAATCCACCTGGCAACTCAGGGGACAGGGGCTCGAGCCCCGGTCCAGGAAGATCCCACATGCTGAGGAGCAACTAAGCCCGTTCGCCACAACTCCTGAGCCCACGTGTCACAACTACTGAAGCCCGCGCGCCTAGAAACCCATGCTCCATAACAAAGAGAAGCCACCGCAATGAGAAGTCCGCGCACCGCAACGAAGAGTAGCCCCCGCGCAGCAACAAAGGCCCAACGCAGCCAAAAATAAATTAAATAAAAATAAATTAAAAAAAAAAAAAAGTCCTCGCCAGTAGCCTCACTTGGACAGAAAGAGATCTCCAACCGGACCTCAGACCCCGAGCTGAACTCTCCCTCCGTCCCAGCATCTCGAGCCCTAAACGGCCGAGAGAGCACAGGATGCCGGGCACTCGTGCGCGTAACGGTGGCGCCACACCTGCGTCTACCCCGGTCGCTCCAGGACTGGCTCCGCGCTCGCCGGCCCGTCGGCTTGCTCCCCAGCCTGCTCGCCCCGGCGCGCCCAGCGCCCCCAGCCAGCCTTACCTCAGCTCGCCCTCGTGGCCCACGTCGATGGGTCCGTCGGACTCGCTGTCGGAGCCGCTCGGCTCCCGGGGCCGCTTCATCGTGAGCGCGGGCTGCGTGGGTCCCCGGCCGGCGGCGCGGGCGGCGAGCCGGGAAGTCGGGCCCCGCCCCGGCCCCGCCCCGGGGGCGCAGCCACCGCCCTTTCCCAGGGCCCTTTCCTGCGTCGCAGCCGCAGCCCCGGGCGCCCCCTCGCCCCCTCCGTGACGCGCTGGCCGAGCCGTGGGAAGGCCCCGGGAGGTCGCCGCCCCGCCGACGGCTGGGAGGTCCGGCTCCGCTCCCTCGGCCGCCGCGCGCTGGGTGGCCTTGGGCAGGTGCCCTTGGAGGCCCCTGGGGAAGCCAAGGGGTCCCCGTCTGTCCCTGGTTCGCCCCCGGGGCGCTGTCGGCCTGTGGAGGCGCCGCTCCGCTATGCCCCAGCCTCTTTAGAGGTCCCCTCCCCGGCTCCTGCCTCCTGGGGTTCTGGGGGCGGCAGACACATCGGTTTGGGGAGGTCAGTGGAGTGGCTGTGGGCTGACCCTCGGCCAGAATTCTCTGGCAGCTTCTCCCAAAGGGGTCCAGAGCAAGTAGAATGTGGGTGAGGGGGCCATCCCCAAAAGGGATGGCCGAAGTTGTGGCTGCACCACCTGCGCAGGACCAGCTCTGGCCAAGGTGCCTGAAGACCTGTCTTGATCGTGGGTGTCCCTGGGAATTAGTTCCCAGTTCACCAGAGGCAGAGCTGTCCTGGGAGGCCAAGAGTGCCTGGAGAGGGCCCATTCCTGAAGCTGTTGCGGGGCCTCAAAAGGGGGTGGGTGGCACTCTCCAGCCTCCCTTCCTGGGACCCTCCTCCCCCCTACAACAGACCAAACTGTTCACTGGGTAGGGGCTCCGACTGCCCTGCCCCTAGGGAGGGAGACTCAAGGAAGATTCTGAGATGCACCTGCGATCCTCATGGGCCAGTGCCTCAGAGAGACCCCCCAAAGCTCAGAAGGAAATGGAACGGGGGCATCCTGGAAGGTGGACTTCATGAGCTGGGAGGAGGAGATGGGAAGGTGGTCTCCATGTGGTGGGTCGGAGATGAAGTCTTTCCCTTTGACTCACCCCCCAGGACACAGAGGAAGCCATCTCCTCGTTTGGGAGAGTGGGGTTAGTCATCTAACTGCACTTCCACTCCCACTGTAAGACCTGACTGGGGACACTTGCTTATGGTGGTGGGACAGAACAATCCCGTGCCCCCTTCCACACGTGTCCACAGACACTACCACGTGGCCAAGTCTATGGACACGTAGGTATAGACATGCACGGGTACACAGCTGGCATGAGCAGTCAGAACCTGCAGCTTGGACTTCCTCAGGAGGCCCTGGTGTTCACCCCAGCCATACCTATGGACTCTCTTTTTCCAGATGCCCTCAGCACTCACATAACTTCCATGGACAGGTACCAGTGGAGTGGAAACCTCAACCAACACAGAAGTTGTGCAGTCCGTGCACTCTGCATTCCCTGGAAAGGCAGAAATCAGCCATGTTGCCCAGAGATCTGCCCTGCGTGTGACTGAGGTCACAGGGACTGGCAGTGGAGCAGATTTGCAGGGGAAGATCAAGCTCCGTTGTAGGTATGTTCATGTGAGATGCCCCGGGTCATCAAAATGGAGTGCACAGGGACTTCCCTGGTGGCACAGTGGTTGCGAATCCACCTGCCAATGCAGGGGACACAGGTTCGATCCCTGGTCCGGGATGATCCCACATGCCGTGGAGCAACTAAACCCACAACTACTGAAGCCTGCACACCTAGAGCCCGTGCTCTGCAACAAGAGAAGCCACTGCAATGAGAAGCCTGCGCACTGCAATGAAGGGTAGCCCCCGCTCGCCGCAACTAGAGAAAGCCCGTGCACAGCAACGAAGCCCCCCCCCCCAAAAGGGAGTGCACAGATAAATAGGAGCTCAGAAGAGGGGTCGAAGCTGAATATTTATTGGAAGTCATTAGGTAATAGGTGGCACTTAAAGCTATAGGAGTAGACAGATTACCCAGAAAGAAAGTGTGGATGGGGCCTAGCTAAATAGCTAACGTTTGGTAAGCACTTATAACACCTGAAACTGTTTTGTAAGTATTAACTCACTTCATTCTCAGCAACTCTATAAAGTAGTAAAATTATTATCATCCCCAGTTTGTAAATGAGAAAAAAAGGCACAGAGAGGTGGAGTAACTCTACAGAGGGTAAATGGAAGGGCTGGAATTCAACAAGGCAGTTTGGTTCCAGAGCCAAACCCCCAGGCTTTACTACCTGTATAGCTCCTAAACATCAGGCTATAGTATCTAGTACTGAGCCTAGAGCTGTGCCATCAGTACAATAGCCACGAGACACGTGTGGCTACTAAGCACTTGAAATGTGCCTGTACTGAATTGCTTTGCTAGGAAGTGAGATACACACCAGATTCAAGAAGGAAAGAGAGCGAGAGAGAGGAAGGAGGGGAGGAAGGAAGGGAGGGAGGGAGAAAGGGCAAGCTCTCATTTATATTTTTAATATTGATAACATGTTGAGATTATAATATTTTTAAAATGTACTTATTTATGGCTGCGTTGGGTCTTTGTTGCTGCGCGCAGGCTTTCTTTAGTTGCTGTGAGCGGGGGCTACTCTTCGTTGCGGTGCGCGGGCTTCTCATTGCGGTGGCTTCTCTTGTTGCAGAGCACGGGCTGTAGGCGCACAGGCTTCAGTAGCTGTGGTGCGCAGGCTCAGTAGTTGTGGCGCACGGGCTTAGTTGCTCTGCGGCATGTGGGATCTTGCCAGACCAGGGCTTGAACCCGTGTCCCCTGCATTGGCAGGCAGATTCTTAACCACTGCTCCACCAGGGAAGCCCTGAGATTATAATATTTTATACATATTGGATTAACTAAAATATATTATTAAAATTAACTTCACTTGTTTTTAGTGTTTTTTTTAATTAATTGTTTATGCTCCTTCCCAATCTATTTCTATTGGACAGTGCTAATCTAGCACAGGGGTGGCTTGACCTCAGTCCCACTTGACATTTTGGGTTGGAAAATTCTTTATCGGTGGGGCTGTTCTGTGCGTCGTTGGGTGTTTAGCAGCTTCCCTGGCCTCTACTCACTACGTGCCAGTCGTACCTGCCCCAGTCGTGACAATTAAAACTGTCTCTAGATAATACCAAACGTCCCCTGGGGGAGAAATCACCCCCAGTTGAGAACCACTGGTCTAGAGAAACCCCAAGATTTAGGTGTTGAGTAGAAGAGAAAGAGCTGCCAGAGGAGACTGAGAAGGAACAGCCGGGAGGGGAGGTGGAGGAGAGCCAAGGGTGGGTGTTACAGGAGCCAGAGAGCGTTTCAAGTACTTGGTCATGATCATTTAAAATGTCAGTCAGATCACATCACTTCCTGCTCAAAACCATCCAGAGGCTTCCCATCACATTCAGAATGAAATGCCAACTGTTTACCGTGGCCTATACATAGGGTGACTCTATAATTTATCATCTAAGCCTGGGGCACCTCTGAGAGTGAAAGGAGGCAACACTAACTATGCCAAGACAGTCCAGGGCATTACTGGATGTATGGCCACCCTAAGCCCTGGGCCCTGCCCCTGCCCTGCTCACTCAGCCACTAGAGCCTTCCTGCCTGCCCTTCCACCGAAATTTCCTGCTTGTAGCTGCTGCAGGACTTCGAATTCGTCGTTCCATCTATCTGGAAGCCTCTTCTCCTTGATGGTCTCAGATTAATTATCTCACTCTCTTCAGGTCTTGGCTCAAATGTTACATCCTTAGAGAGAACTCTCCTGACCCTCTGTCTAAAACAGCGACCGATTTCCTGCTCACTCTGTGTCCCGTTTCACATCATCTTACTTGGTTTGGCCAAAAAGTTCGTTCTGTTGTTTTTTCCGTCCGATGGTTCTAGTAGCGCTTAGTTGTCTTTAACTTCATTCGAAACAATTATGTTAGATTGTATTGTGACAGCTGTCATATCAGCATGCATTAAAAAAATACTTATCAAAATTGGTGAATTTTTGTGTAGCCATTTTCATATTGAAAATGAAAAAAAAGCAACATTTTCAGCATATTATGCTTTATTATTTCAAGAAAGGTAAAAACACAACTGAAACGTAAAAAAAAGATCTGTTCAGTGTATGGAGAAGGTGCTGTGACTGATCGAACATGTCAGAAGTGGTTTGGGAAGTCTCGTGCTGGAGATTTCTCACTGGACGATGCTCCACGGTCAGGTAGACCAGTTGAAGTTGACAGCGATCACATAGAGACATTAATTGAGAACAATCAACGTTATACCACGCAGGAGATAGCCGACATACTCAAAATGTCCAAATCAAGTGCTGAAAATCATTTGCACCAGCTTGGTTATGTTCATCACTTTGATGTTTGGGTTCCACATAGGTTAAGCGAAAATAACCTTCTTGACCGTATTTCCGCCTGCGATTCTCTACTGAAACGTAATGAAAATGTCTCATTTTTAAACAAATTGTGATGGGCGATGACAAGTGAATGCTGTCCAATAATGTGGAATGGAGGAGATTGTGGGGCAAGCGAAATGAACCACCACCAACCACACCAAAGGCCGGTCTTCAGCCAAAGAAGGTGATGTTGTGTATACATGGTGGGATTGGAAGGGAGTCCTCTATTAAGAACTCCTTTCAGAAAACCAAACGATTAATTCCAACAAGTACTGCTCCCAATTAGACCAACTGAAAGCAGCACTCGATGAAAACGTTCCGAATTAGTCAATAGAAAACGCAGCATCTTCCATCAGGATAACACAAGATCACATGTTCCTTTGATGACCAGGCAAAAACTGTTACAGCTGGGCTGGGAAGTTCCGATTCATCTGCTGTATTCACCAGACATTGCACCTTTGGGTTTCCATTTATTTCGGTCTTTACAAAATCCTCTTAATGGAAGAAAATTCAGTTCCCTGGAAGACTATAAAAGGCACCTGGAACAGTTCTTTGCTCAAAAAGATAAAACGTTTTGGGAAGATGGAATTATGAAGTTGCCTGAAAAATGGCAGAAGGTAGTGGAACAAAACGGTGAATACATTGTTAAATAAAGTTCTTGGTGAAAATGAAAAATGTCTTTTATTTTTACTTTAAAACCAAAGGAACTTTTTGGCCAACCCAATACTTTATAGCATCTATTAATCTCACTGACATTATCTGTTGATATATTTATCATCTGGGTCCTCCATCACAAGATAAACTCATTGAGGGTAGACACTGGTTTCTCCTTTTCCCTGCTGACTCTCCAGCACCTAGCACAGTGCCTGGCATGCAGTAGGTGTGCAATAAATACTTGCTGGCAGAACAAACTCATTTAAGAAGCTTGACTGTGATGGGAAAGTAAGCTAGGACAATAGCTGGAGGAGATGTGTAGTCTGGGTTTGTTTGGTTTTGCTTTTGTTTTATTTATTTATTGAAAGAGAATTTAAAACAAAATAAATTTATTTATTTATTTTTGGCTGTGTTGGGTCTTCGTTGCTGTGCGCGGGCTTTCTCTAGTTGTGCAGAGCAGGGGCTACTCTTCATTGCAGTGTACGGGCTTCTCATTGCAGTGGCTTCTCTTGTTGCAGAGCATTGGCTCTAGGCACGCGGGCTTCAGTAGTTGTGGCACACGGGCTCAGTAGTTGTGGCTCGCAGGCTCTAGCGCGCAGGCTCAGTAGTTGTGGTGCACAGGCTTAGTTGCTCCGCGGCACGTGGGATCTTGCCAGACCAGGGCTTGAACCCATGCCCCCTGCATTGGCAGGTAGATTCTTAACCACTGCTCCACCAGGTAAGCCCTTTCGTTTTGTTTTACAATGGAAGTGAGTAGGGCATGGTCCAAGCAGCAGGAAACCATCCCTCTGTGGGATTTTATGAAGAGGCTTCCACCTTGACTGTGAAGTTCTTAGGGGTGGGAATCATTTGTGTTGTTCATTATTATGTCTTTCAGTGCCTAGTAAAGTGTCTAGCGCATAGTAAGCATTTAACATTGTTGTGAAATAAATAAATGATAATGATAACAACAATAAAAATAAATTCTTATTGCACCCTTACTGCACCATGTACCAGGCACTGTACTATTTGACATGTATTAACTCATTTAAACCTCATAACAACCCTATAACAGAAGTTGCTATTATTATCTATTATAATCCCATTTTACTGAGACATAGGGAAGTTAAGCAACTTATCAGAGATCACACAGCTAGTAAGTGGTAGAGCTGGGACTCCACCCAGACAGGTTGGCACCAGAGTCTTTTTTTTTCTTTTAAATACAGTTTTTAAAAATACATATATTTATTTATTTTTGGCTGCATGAGGTCTTAGTTGCGGCACGCAGGATCTTTGTTGCAGCATGCGGGATCTAGTTCTCCCACCAGGGATTGAACCCAGGCCCCCTGCATTGGGAGCGAGGAGTCTTACCCCCTGGACTGCCAGGGAAGTCCCGGCACCAGATTCTTTCTGGTAACTGTGGCATTGTGCATTTAGAGTGGGGTAGACCAATCAGAAGCCTCCTACGATAGGCCAGGCAATAGGGACTGGTTTAGAGCGGAAGAATACAGAACAAATCCACGTGATGCTGGGCTCCTGTCTGGATGACTGAGTGGGTGAAGGTGACAGGCACCAATGGGAAACACAGGAGAAGGTAAGCTCAGTGTGGCCATGCTGTTTGTGAGACCCATGGGACACCCAGGAGGAGAGCCCGGGGAGATGTCTGGGCTGGAGTAGAGATTTGGGGACTGGTAGCTGAAGCCATGGGGTACATGAGGTAACTCAAGGAGCTAGTGCAGAGCAAGAAGGAGGAGAACCTAGCATAGAACCCTGAGAAAAACAGCCAGAGAAACTCTGGGAGGAGGAGGAAAATTGAACAAGGATAGAGCACCTGGGGCCGAGGTCAGAGAATGCCGAGTAAAGGGCTCGGTGGCCAGTTCAGGGGCTCTAAGAGGAAGACCTGCAAACATGAGGTCACAGAGGCCTTGGCATGAATAAAGGCGTCAGAGGCAGGGGCCATACCCCAGGGATCTGGAAGTGTCTGTGGAGGATGCAGAAGCAGGTTTGAAGAAGGAGCAGGTGAATGAGAGAGGGCAACACAGGCAACTGCAGAGGGCGGCAAGTCCTTAGGAGGAATTTGCTTGCTGATGGAGAGGGGTCAGGGAGAGGCAGAGGGGTGAGCCCAGAAGTAGCAGCTAGCCTCAGTCCAAAGGGAGGGAGGCAGAGAGGGAACCTGTACCCTCTCCACTTCTCCCATCCCCCTGCCCCAGAGCAGAATGAGCAGGAGAGATTTTCAGGGTCAGGTCTCAGCTCCAGTGACACTTTCTCAATCCCTGATCCCACACTAGGTCAGCCCCCTTCTCCTAGGGCTGGTATTCAGATTAGGAGACTGACAGCGCCTGGGTGCCAATGGTTGGGTTGCATGTGGACCATATGTTGGAAGACGGTTCCAGCGCCCTTTGCTGGGCCAGACACTGAGCAACTAACTGCTGAGTGACGGAGGTATTGGGGGTCCCAGAGGAGAGGATGGTTGTCACAGAGATGCTCCGGGCAGCTGTTGGTAGTTATTAATTGTGCAATAATTTATGTCTGTCTCTGGGACATAAAGGCAAAACCCAAGCGGTTTGCTCCCCATCGTCTCCCCATGCCTAGCAGTGTTTGGCATGTAGTAGGTGTTTGGTAAATATTGGAGAGTAACTAGTGATGGGGAGGGGAGCTGGGGGGCTCCTGAAGGCCTCTACCTTCTCTGTGGAGGAGGTAGTGCCCAGTCCCAGGGAAAACAGCAGAGTTACAATGGGCAGAATCCTGGCCCAGGGCCTGGGGAGAGTGGCTGGAGCACCTGGGTGCCACTCAGCTCTCCCTCTGTAGGCCCTTGTCCCTCTCCTTGTGTCTGTGGACATTGAGACTCAGAGAGGGGCAAAACATCCTTAGGGCCACACAGTGAGGCAAGAGGTGAGCCAGGATAAGAAAGGACTCCCTGTGCCTTGGTTTTCTCATCTGTAAAATGGGATGATAACAAAGCTACTCACTCCATAAGCTTGTTGTGAGGATTACATGAGGTAAGATGCATAGCACAGTGTCTGGTGTTTTTATGTTTTTATTTTTATTTTTTTTTGAAAGTTTAGTTTATTTATTTTATTATATTTATTTTTGGCTGCATTGGGTCTTTGTTGCCACGTGCGGGCTTTCTCTAGTTGCGGCGAGCAGGGGCTACTCTTCTCATTGCAGTGGCTTCTCTTGTTGCAGAGCACAGGCTCTAGGCACGCGGGCTTCAGTAGTTGTGGAACGCAGGCTCAGTAGTTGTGGCTCGTGGGCTCTAGAGCGCAGGCTCAGTAGTTGTGGCGCACAGGGTTAGTTGCTCCGCGGCACGTGGGATCCTCCCGGACCAGGGCTCGAACCCGTGTCCCCTGAATTAGCAGGCGGATTCTTAATGACTGCGCCACCAGGGAAGTCCTGTGCCTGGTGTCGAGAAAGAGCACTTGGTAATGTTAGCATTTGGACTCAGCCTCTGTCTCCATGTGTTTTCTCCCTAGGTGACTCATCTACTCCCATGCCTTTACCTCCTATAAGCCAATGACTCCCCAGTTTTTATCTCTAATGCAGACATTTTCTCTGAGCTTCAGACTCATCCAACTGCACCGTCCGTCTCCTTACACTCAGTTTGGCCCACCTATACGCCAAGACCTAACCGGGTGTGCCAGGCCTGCCTTGGATGTCCCCCAGGCTCTCTTTGCCAAGGCCCACACCGACAGGGCCTCCAGCCCAGATGTCAGGTACCCCCATCACCACTTTCCTGCTCAGTGTTCTGTCCTGAGAACAAACTGAGCCTCCTTGCCTCCCCCGCTTCCTGACCCCTGCTCCCCCCAGGCCCTTCCTGTCCTCCCCTTGCCCTCCTCCCCTGCTCCCCTGGGACCCATCCGTGCTCACTCCCCACCTCCCCAGCTGCCACCACAGCTGGTCACTGACGGAATGTGCAGCTGCTGAGAGCCACATGTGCGGAACAGGTGGTGCACATCCACCCCTGGGGCCAGTGGGGGTGGGAGCTGGGACCATCTGTCTGTGTCTGTTTGTCTGCGTACAACACACACACACACACACACACACACACACACACACACACACAATCCACAGCTCCTTGTTCAGGGGAAGTGGTGCACAGTATTGCTTTGGTTCCCTTCGCCATCCACAGGCTGCAGAATTCATGGAAGTCTTGCTCCATCTACAGGGGTCCGGTGGCCCCGGCTCAGGACCCCTGCAAGCAGACAGGCTGGGCTGGCCCAGCTGTCCTGATGCTCATATATTCCCCATGCCTGTGTGCAGGCAGCGCAAAGCTCCACAGAGGCTGCCTGGGGCCAGAACGTCCAGCTGGGTGATTAGGGCCTTCCTAGCTTTCTCAGGCCCTGGGGGGTGGCCTGCAACAGAGGAATCCGGAGACCTCAGACACATCCCAGAGCCCCCTTGGCAGCTTCCAGAGGTTCCGCTGCTGGGGTGGCGCCAGCGGCATCTGTCCTGGTTCCCACACTCTGGCCTTTCTGGAATCTCCACAGATTTCCCTTCCTTGTGTACATGATGTCAGCAGGACAAGGACACTGGGAGTGGAGGGAGGGGAGGGACTGGGGACACCATGCTCCCTGGAGTCAGATGGCCATGAGGGGCTGGGGTGGGGGAGAGCCTGGAGGACAACTTGGCCTTTGGCTCCCAAGCCTGACTGGGGCCTGACACTGCCCTGTGCATTCTCGTGCCCCTCACCATCTCTGGAGGTCTCAGTTTCCTCATCTGTAAAATGGAACTAAGACTAGCACCCACTGTCTAAGGTCAATATAAAGGCTGTAAAATCCTCAGCCTTGATGGAGGTCCTTCATGGTCTGGGCACAGCTCACTCACTACTTCCCTGACCTCCACCCCAGTCCTGCCATTTCTCTTATGTTTTAGGACACATAACATAGGTTCATGTCTCTGAGTCTTTGTATTCTGTCTATTTTGAAAGTCTTTCCCTTTTCTATCTGGAAAACTCCTACTCAGCCTCCAAAGCCCGGCACAAAAGTCTCTCTCTCTAGGAAGCCTGTCCAACCTCCCTTGGGCACTGGTACTGCCTCCTTGTACCTCTGTGTTTCCCTCCCCATACCGCTGCTGTCTGCTTACCTCCCCTGACTGTGGCTCCTCAGAGAGCTGTCCTTCCTGGGGTGGGCTCTCAGGAGCCCAGGCACAGCACTCTGCAACCTGCGGTGTCAGACCATAATCAGGACATGGCTCTAGGCCTGGCCTCGGCCCTAATGCTGCCGGGTAGAACTTCCCACCTGTACCCTTTGGTCTGGTCTTAACAAGCAGAAGAAATACCTTAGTCCTCACCAACTGCCAAGGCATTTCTTAAACCCAGAGCCCTTAAATCCCCCTTTCCCCACCCAGGCCAGCCAAGCCAAAGTCCCACTGTACAGATGGGGAAAACTGAAGCCCAGAGAAGGGAACTTAGCAGCAGGGACAGGATTAGAACTGAGGTCTCTTACCCCAGTCCAAAGCCCCGAGGCCCTTTTCTCTACCCTGAACCTCCCTCCTGGACAGAGGATCTGGAGGCTGGGAAGTGATGATGGGGTCGAGGCCGGGCATGGGTTGGGTGGGAGCCCCAGGCTTGGAAAGCAGCTGTCCCTCACCTCTGGCTATGGCTGGAATCGGATTCCACCATGTCCCCTGGCGGTGACAGGGAAACCACACTTCTATTCCGCCACTCAGTAATGATGGAGACTTGTAAGACCATCAGACAAGCTATCCTGAGGGGCAGATGGGTGTAGGGCTTACGGCCCAGAGAGGGTGTGTCATTTAGGTCTTCTAGAAGACGGATGCTAAGGTGAATTAGAGGTGCAAGAGATTTGTTGAGGAAACGGCTTGTAAGGATAGAGGGAAAGAACAGGAGGAAGCAGGAAGAGCCTTCTGACCGTGATGGAAGTCTGACACCTGTGAAGGGGAGGGAGCAAACAGGAGGATTGGGTAGGAAGAGCCCCAGACTGCAACGCAGCTCTGAGAAAGTCTCGGTCAGGCCCAGGGTAAAAACTGTGCATTAGAGGAGCCTCAGGTAGGGAAGAAATAGCCCCAGTCACTGACCCAGAGCAGCCCAGGGAATGCAAACTATATGCAGATCCACAGAGACAGCAGCTGAAGGAGTTAATGACACTCCCTGCAGCCAGTCCCCTTGAAGGCAGGTACGAGTGATGTACCCTCCCGGTAGCTGCAGAGGGTACGTGCTTTGCAAGGTCACCCAGCCCAGCAAGCAGTTGACAGGTTCTCATGCCTGGGCTGTGGCTGCAGTATGCTGACACAGGGATGCGCTTTAAGCCACCTGGATCTTCACAGGGCTTCTAAGGGGGACTTTGTCAGACAAATGAAAGAATGAAGATTCGGGTGAAGTTGGGTGAAATTAAGGTGTTTCAGAGAGAATAGTACTGAATTTGGAACAACAGCCTGGCATTAAATTTCCTTTTTGCATTTACCGATATGTGTCCTCAGACAAGTTGCTTCCTGTCTCTTAAGACCGGGTTTTCACTTTTTTCTTGATGTGGTTGGAAATACTCACCCATGCTTCTCCTGCCCAGATCCAGAAACAATGGGGCAAGGGGAACCAATAGCTTTATCTTGGGAAAGAGGGCTCGGCTTCTTACAGAGGTACCCGTTAAAGACCAATTCTCAAACTTTTCCCCTGGAGTAACCCAAATGGCAGAAAATTATTTGTACTTCCTCTGCGATTCAGGGTGGCATATCTCAAACTAGCGATGTAAGGTCTGGGAATTCCCTGGAGGTCCAGTGGTTAGGACTCCATGCTCTCACTGCCGAGGACCTGGGTTCAATCCCTGGTAAGGGAAATAAGATCCCACATACAAGCCTCGAGGCACGGACAAAAACAAGCAAACAAAAAACAATGTAAGCTCAAATTTTCTTATGTGTGTTTAATCTTAAAATGTACATGAGAGAGTCAGTATAGTGTAGCACTTAAGATACACAGTCTGGAGCCAGACAGCTTGAGTTTAAATTAAGCTCTGCAATTAACTAGCTACGGACCTTGAGTGAGTTACCTTACCTCTCCGAGCCTCAGTTTCCTCATCTGTAAAATGAGGATAACAGTAGTAACTGCTTCATAGCGTTATTGTGAGGATGAAATGAATTGGTTTGGATTAAGTGTTTGAAACAGAGTCTATTCTGTTCACCATTAAGACATGAATTTGTAGTTTTATTTCTTGAGTGACCTGTTTATAAAAAATGGTTTTTTTTTTAAATGACTCATGGGCAAGTAAAACTGACCATCAATAAGAAAAAAAAAAGACAAAGAAAGATAGCACGTAGTTCTCAGGTCTTGGAAGAGCTTTGCAAGTGGAAAGGGGGGTGCACAGAGGAGGAGAAGGACTTTTTTCCCCTATTTCTCCGTCCCATTGCTCCTTCTTTTTCTGTTCTAAGCCACAGCCACATCTCTACCATATTATGGGGGTTTTGCTCCCAAATCTGGTCCAAGATCATGTCAGAAAATAGAAGATTTAGTTCTGGCACCAGAGGGTTGAGTCTGTTCATCCAAGGTCCGGGTAGGAAAGGGTGTTAGGCCACCGCCCCTCTCTCCTCCCCTCCCTCCACTTCTGCCCTTCCCCTCACCTTAAATATGGTCCATTGGCTACAAACCAGTGTAACCACCGGCCTTACGGACATTATAAAAACTTCACAGTGAGACCAAGACGTCTCAGAACACAAAGTTTCCATGGCGTTTCCAAGTGGGTGACCCAAGGGATCCTGAAAGAGTATGCTGGATGGGGGGTATCAGGAAGGAAGAAGATGAGGCGCCACATTTCTCCTTATCCCTGGTGACTTGGGTGGGAAGTGGGGAACTTCAGGTTGGAGAATCAAGGAGGCACTTTTTGGTCTAGTCTTTTTTTAAAGTATTTTTTAAAACTTTATTTTATTTTTTGCATTTGGGTCTAGTCTTAACCGGTGGAAAGGAAATGATTAAGATAAATGTAGAGGCCCTTAGTTATACCAGGCTGATGAGGGTGTAATAATACGTGGGAGCCTCCAAGACAGCCCCTGATTATCTCCACTCCCTGGCATTTCATACCCTTGTGTCGTCCCCTCTCACACTGGATCAGGTTGCTCTTTGTGATCAATAGAATATGGTACACATGATAATATGTCACTTCTGAGGCTAGGTCATAAAAGACTTTTTGGTTTTTGTTTTTTTGCCTTTTCAAAGCTTTATTTTTTTTTTATTGGAGTATATAGTTGCTTTATACTGCCATCAGTTTCTGCTGTACAGCAAAGTCAATCAGCCATACATATACATATATCTCCTCTTTTTTTGGATTTCCTTCCCATTTAGGTCACCACTGAGCACTGAGTAGAGTTCCCTGTGCTACACAGCAGGTTCTCATTAGTTATCTATTTTACACATAGTAGTGTATATATGTCAATCCCAATCTCCCAATTCATCCCACCACCACCACCCGCTTTTCCCCTTGGTATCCACACGTTTGTTCTGTACGTCTGAGTCTCTATTTCTGTTTTGCAAATGAGATCATCAATACCATTTTTCTAGATTCCACAAATATGCATTTAATATACAATATTTGTTTTTCTCTTTCTGACTTCACTCTGTATGAGAGTTCTAAGTCCATCGACATCTCTGCAAATGACACAATTTCATTCTTTTTTATGGCTGAGTAATATTCCATTGTATATATGTATCACAAAAGACAGTTTTTTAAAGCAAGTTTGCCTTGTTCTCTCTTGGATTACTCTGGGGGAAGCCGACAGCTATGTTGTGAGGACACTCAGGCCATCCTGTGGCAAGGAACTGAGGCTACCTGCCAATAGCCATGCGAGTGCACCATCTTGGAAGCAGATCCTCCGTCCCCAGTCAAGTCTTCAGATGACTGCAGCCCTGCTGACAGCTTGATGACAACCTCATGAGACACTCTGAGCAAGAACCACCCAGCTAAGCTGCTTCTGGATTCCTGCCCCATAAGACTGTGAGATAATAAATGTTTGTTGTTTTGAGCAGTTAAGTGTTAGACTAATTTGTTACATAGCAACAGATAACTAATCCACTGTAAGACTCCCATGCCTTTGGTTTACTTTTTAGAGAGATATTCAAAATACTTTACAACCAGTTCAGAAACGACATTGGCTGCAAACAGCTGGCCCAGTCCTATCAGCTCCGAATTCAATCATTCAGTTATAGGCAGGTTGATTCACAGCCACTTAGTCTGGCTCCCATAACTAATACTCTGTCGGGCTATGGGAGAAAGAACCGCAGACCTCAATATTGTTCAAGGGAGGAAGTGATCCGTCCCTCATGATACATAGAGTTTTGAGGGATCCTAGTTGAGGAAGTTGTGTGTGAGATGAGCCTTGACGGGGCCTCAGCGGATGGAGGTGAAGGGAAGCGTGGGAGAAATGAGGGTGAGGGACAGGATGGAAGAGAGGTATCGGCCCTAGGTTGGGTTTGCTGTGGAGGGGGCTGAGGTGCAGGAGGAAGGACGATGTGAGGGCTGAGGCTGGAGTCTGAGTCAGCCCCTGCTTCCTCCAGCTCACATGCTTTCTCAGCACCTCTTCTTCCTCCCACTGCATCCCCCTGCCCCTCCGCCTTGGTAGTTCCAGGTGGGAACGTTGAGTCCACGCCAAGAGCACTGCTGGAGGAAGCTTGCCTTCTGATGGGCTCAGGCTGCTGTCCATCACAGAATCTCACCTCAGGGTGGTCTTCGTGTGGGTGGGGAGGGTCTACGGAGAGACACTGGCACCCACGGATGGAACCAATCCCAGGCCTGCTCACTCCTTGCATCCCCAGTGGCATTTCCTTTTTAAAAAAATTTTTATTGGAGTATAGTTGATTTACAATGTAGTGTTAGTTTCAGGCGTACAGCAAAGTGAATCAGTTATACATACACATATATCCACTCTTCCCATTGGCATTTCTTAAAGGGACCCTAAGCCAGTTTGTGAATACAGTTGTGAGGGGGGACAAGAAGGCAACCTAAGTTTATTTTAAAAAGTCTTCTATTTATTTGAATGGCTTTTGAGAAGAAGGCCAGGTCGTAACATTAGGTATGGGACGAGCACAGGGATCCACACTGACCAGCACGTAGCACCCTGTATTGTGTGAGTTGGCAAATGCCGCAGAGCCAGACTGAGCTGGGGCCTTTGGAGGTTGAGGGCAGACCACGGAGGGACCCCGCTGGGAAAAGTGTGAGCAGTCTCACCCCCAGGCAAGGGAAGTCCCACAGATGAAGAAACACAGGCCCCAACTGTTTAAGGAGGCACTTATAGGTTTACTATGGAAAGCAACCCAGAGAAGTTAGGTTATAAGGAAGACCAGGGCAGCCCATGTTTGCAAAAGACAGAAGTAGACCTATCATAAACCAAATGGTATAAAATAGGGCTTCTGGGGCTTCCCTGGTGGCGCAGCGGTTGAGAGTCCGCCTGCCGATGCAGGGGACGCGGGTTCGTGCCCCGGTCCGGGAAGATCCCACGTGCCGCGGAGCGGCTGGGCCCATGAGCCATGGCCGCTGAGCCTGCGCGTCCGGAGCCTGTGCTCCGCAACGGGAGAGGGCACAGCAGTGAGAGGCCCGAGTACCGCAAAATAAATAAATAAATAAAATAGGGCTTCTGACAGGTAGATACAAGCCTACTATGTGTCGAGACTTCATTTTAAATCTTGTGTTAAATTGGGGGAACAGAGATGCTTTTAGGTAGAAACTAGAACTTAAGGATATGTGTGCTGTTAATAAAAAGTTTGTATGTACACAGTTTAAAACACACAAGGAATGAACTAGGTTATCCTTAAGTTTTCTTAAAGATCCAAAGCTCTGTGAGTCTGAGTGTAATATTCTCAGACTCCATTACTCAGTTCTGAAAAACCCCATTCGCTGGCCCTGGGTCAGAGGGTGCACACTGGAAATTCAAAGGCCGGATCTGGCCTGTAAGATGTGGTTTCTCTGGCATGCACAGTGTTTTCTAAATTCAGAATTCAGTTGCCAACATTTAAAAGTCCAGATTTCTAGCTCCTCTTGGAAAATGGGGAGGAATATCTGGCACCAGCAGGCCACATTCCCACACGGCAGCAACCGTGTCAGACTACAGCATATGTGTTCCGCATTTTGCTACAGTCCTTGCCTAATCCTCCTTGCTCATTGATGTTTCCCGCCCCGCCCTTGGAGGCATCAGAGTTTGTGACCTGGCACAGGTGTCCAGTCTATGGCAACCTCACGATTTCCTAGCTGGTGCAGCTATAAACCTAGACTTGAGGCTTCTACCCTAATTCCGTAGCAGAGCCATCTTAGCAGTTGGCCCGTGAAGGCGTACTCACCTGCAGGCCAGGAGTGTGGGAATCGGCGACCCCATCTGCAGAGTTTTGGTTTGTCTTACAGTAACTGAAAAGTTGCCAGCCGTATTTCATTTTCATAAATTGAACCCAAAGGCCTCTTGGGGATGGCCCATCAGGGAGATACTTCCTGATCAAGGCCAAGGGTAAGTCACTTCTGGGCCAGACTAGAACACCCAAGCAGAGGAAGGAATCCCAGCCTAGGCTGGGCTGGGCCAGGAGGGCAGGGAAGACGGCAGCTTTCCTAGCCATGGCCATGAGATGACCAAGGCAGCTGGGTACAGTTGGCAGCTTTTATAGATGCCTAGGAGGTACCACTCATGGTGTGAATGGCTCCATCTGCCTTTGTTCAGTGCACAGTCTGCCCAACTGTACATGTTGGACTCAGGACTGTCAAGGGGAGGGAAGAAATAAATGTAGATGGTGAGGCAGGTGCAGCCAAAAGTGATTCTACCACTTTGTCCCCAAGGCTGCAGGGATAAGGGGCGGGGGAGGCAGAGGGTTAGGAGCCAAGACCTTGTCGGCCAGAGGCTAGAAGCTGGAGAGATAGATAAGGGCCTCAGAGAGCCCCACACTGCGTATGTGCAAATGCCCATGAGATGATAGGGAGAGCTAGAACTAGTCCCAGGAAGCAGGGCTGGCCATCAGTATGTGGGGCCCAGGACCCTTAGTTAACAGAGATAACCAACCTGTACACACACACACACACTCAGTCTTCAGCAGAGATATCTGCCCCATTACATACACCCACAAAAGCATGCATACATGCAGTTTTAATGCTGTTGCACACACTCATATGAGTGTGTCCATACATGCAATCACAGTGGTTGTTGGTAAGAGCTGTCAGCTCATCACACAGTTATGCTTAGCAGCACCTAAAGTCCTTTTTGGCTAAGCTACTTGCGGGAGTCCAGCACGGCACCAAGTAGCATGGAAGGAGAGAAAAGTAACCAGGGAAGAAAACCATTAACTATGGCCAGCAGTGGAGTGTTGGCCTGCAGTGCCACCTACTGGTAGGAGTGGTATTTGTGCTTTGCTTGAAGACCATGAAACCTAGGACACTGCTTCTCAGGCAACCTCCTCTAAGGAAGCCACCAACACAGGATGCCGTTCTTCCTCCTTTTTGTGTTCTGCCTGAGTGGGGTGAGACTCTGGCATCCTCAGAGTTGAAGCACAACATTGGGGAATGAACATTCAGGGCCTTGCACGCCCCCAGGAAAGCAATATCCAACACCAATAGGGATGGCAAATAGGTTTTTCATCTTTCATGCCAACTCCAACCCACTGGTAGTAGCTGCCTGGAATGCTGGATTGAGAAGGATTCTGAGGTCAAGTCTGGGCTTAGCGTAGAAGATGGAACAGTGCCAGCAACCATGGCGGTAGGTAGGACCACTTCTACACTTGCCATTCCCTACATCGGCAGATTTCTCCGGATTCACAATTCCATCATAAGGGTACGCGTGTTTGTTGCTCACTCCCTAATACCACAAGAAAACTGTCATTCCAACTTTCACTGGAGTTTTCTCTTTCACTTGATCAGTAACTTCTGAGCCAGCTAAAGTCCTCACTGGGACCATCTTCTTGAAGAGCTTGTTCTTGCTTCCACAGAGAGCATATAGATGACTTGTTAGATCTGGGTCCTTAAGTCAACATGGGGCACTTCACTTTACCCAAAATTAATATTTACCTAAGGCCCATCCATCTACCAGCACTTATTACTTCTCAAGAGGCCCCTCAAAGGCAATGATGAGCTGAGAACTACATAGCCGTGCTGAGCAGAGGCCAGCCAGCTGGGCTCAGCCCTAGGCAGGGGTCCTGCTCCCTGCCCCTCACCCAGCAGCTTGGGAGAGCACACTAAAATCAGATGTGAGCATCAACATTCCAAATTACAACAGGCCACGGGTCACTTGAAAATAGTCAAACTTTGAAATCGTCAATCCTCAGATGCCAAGGGTCTGCTGGGTTTAGCATCAAGGCTCTCAGTTAGTGCCTGCCATCCCTGATGATGCCTGCAGATGGGCACAGAGATGTCTTGTGCTGCCCCCTCTGCAAACAAGCCAGCCTCTACCTCCGAATGCTTAGGTGGATGTAAGCTGGACTCTCCCACTGAGGAGCGTGCCAGGGATGTTTGCCTTAACCCAGGGGTCAGCAAACTCTTTCTGCAAACAGCCAGAGAAATATTGGGTCGGCCATAAAGTTCGTTCGGTTTTTTCGTAGGATGGAAATGAAAAACCCAAACGAACTTTCTGGCTGACCCAATATTTCCAGCTCCTTGGTCTCTGTTGAAACAATTCGACTCCATTGCTATAGTTTGAAAGCTGAAGACAGATGTACACAAATGGGCATGACTGTATTCCAATAAAAGTTTCTTTGCAAAAACGTGGTGGGCTATATTTGGCCAAGGAGCTTTGCTTGCCAAACCCAGCATTAACCCAATAAGAACTGGGTTCTACAGAACTTGGGGTTGTCTGGAGGTGCTTTAGAATATCTGCAAATGTTTGGCCCTAGTTTAAATTCCTCCGAGCTATTTAGAAAGCTACAACAAAGATGTACCCTCTCGAGTCTATTATAGTATCTTAACATGCAGGGGGTCAACATGTTAACAGACTATCAAGGGAACGCCATTGCTATGAAGCTTCTCTTGCTACGTCTATGCACCTATGGGCCGTATGGCAAAAGAGTTAAGGGCCTGAGTCCCAGCATCAGACAGACATGAGCTTGAGTCCTCCCACTGCCACTTACCAGCTGTGTGACTTCGGGCAACTTACTTAATCTCTCTAAGCCAGCATGGCCAGGGGACCCCCAAACAGAGTGGACACTGGCCATCATGCTGGCACAGACTCCCAGAGCCCCTTTTTGCTGGATCGTGGGAAGACGAAGGGGCCAGGGCAGCTGAGGCCATGGGGAGGGGGAAGTCAGGGGCTCAGGCCAGCCCTATTTACAACCGTTATGGAGGCATTTCAATATTTTAATCGCCAGTTTAGCTGGACTGGTGCACACCAGTTGAGTATCATTATAATGCTGGATCCAGCTTGGATTTACACTTCTTGCTGGTTTCAACTTCTTCTGCTACATCCCCATCATTCTGATTGGGCTCTCAGAAAGCAGAGAGGGCTATTTTGCAGTGACCTTGGCAATCTCAGTGCATAGTAACAGGGCTTCTGTTTTGCTAAGCGGCAGTTTCCACTGGGTCTGGGACTTGGCTGGCAAGAATTTCCTGGGACGTGCTCTGCAGGCGCTGTCGGGGTGCCGTGCTTTGGGCCCCAGGGGTTCTGCATGTCAGGAGCTGTGGCTCCTCGGGCCCAGTGCTGCAGTCCATGGCTGGGCCTGGGGCTTTGGTGCTCGCGCGGCTTTTTAATTTGCTTGCTGATACAATAAGCGATGTTCTCCCCAGGACATCTCCTCATCCCTTGAAACAATCAGCAGGTGTGTCTGGCAGCTGTCTAAGCCTGCCCCCAAGACTTCTGGCCTTTTGTTCCAGACACTGAAAGCTTTTTTCCAGGCCTGAAATGCTCTTTTATGGTTTCAATAATAGAATTTGGACCCTAGTGTCTCTCATCGCTGAGGGCTGTCCAAGTCTATTAACAGTGCTCCAGTGAAACACACAGCTTTTACGGTGCCTTATCTTGCTGCTCCCACATCACGCTTTCCTGCTTCCTGAGAGACCTGGAAGAATCAGGGGTGTTTATGGTGAGGCCCTGGGGGCAGGACCTCTTGGTCTCAGCATCCCTCGGTGCATCTTGATTAGGTGACATCCGGTGCTGCCCTCGCAGCGCGTGTGTCCACCCTGGTCACACAGCCTAGTGCCATGAAGTGAGCCTCGGCTGTGCCCAGCCTTGCAGGCTTCTCATGGCTACCAGCTGGCTCTGTGAGCCCTGGAGGCTCCCCCAAGGGGTGATTCTGACCCCAGAGGAAGGAGAAGCAGGCCTTTGTGTGGTTCGGCCAAGGTCAAGACTGACTGGGATTGAGTTCCTTCTCTCACTTCCTTTCGGTTTGCTGGAGGCTGTCCTTAGGTCTCACAGTATCTCTGGCTGGGCTGGGAGCTTCGGCAGAGGAAAGAGCTCCAAACCAGACCCTCTGCCCTGAGGCCTCCTCTGTTGGCCAGAAGGATCCTGGCTGTGGATGGCATGACCCTGTGCAAGGACATCCTCGTCACCTGCCCGTCCCCTGGCAATGCCCAGACACCCAGCACAGCCTTGCCCTTCCTCCCCACGGCCAGCCTCTCAGCCGCTCCAGCACTGACAGGACAAGCCCAGCCCAGGACTCTCTTCTCACCCAAACTGTTGCTCATTTCCAGAACCACCTCAGTCTTCTGACTTTGTTCTCCCTCCTGCGTTATCTTTCTGACGTTACGATCCTGCCCTCCACTGCCCAGAACCTGTGCCCATTCAGACCCTGGGCTGAGTCCTCAAAAGGATAAAGGTCAGGCCTCATGTGGCCTGTCACCCCTTTTCCTGCCCCCAGAAGTGTTCCAGCTCCCCTGCACACACCTCCAATGACACCTTTGGCTTTCTTCATAAAGTGCTTGCTCACAGCTGGGATTCGCCCGGGAAGCTGGGCAATCAGTCCCCACCACTGACGTCTCCTCACCCCTTCTGGGTCTTCCTGAGGGACCAGCCTTTGGAGGTCCCACCCTCTCTCCGGAGAAAGCCAAGCTGGTCAGCAAAGGAGGAGGCTGACTCATCAAGCAGTGAGAGTTCTTCCCTGGAAGTGGTGACAAAGAGGCTGCAGGGGCTCCTGCAAGAATGGAGAGTTCACCAGTGCACCGCAGGGGGAGGTCACCTCATCCTGGAGTCCCTTTGACAGCATCCTAGTGACGAAGAGCTTGCTACCTCCAATCACAATCCCACAGCTGGAGAATCTTGCTAATGCACACTGCAGCTCCTTCCTCTCTAACCAGTCACTGCATCAGACCTGACCTCCCCACATTTCCTATATCACTCCAGGCAGGCCTTCCCTTGGGCTCAGCCTGGACCACCTCCCACTTCAGCCCCTAAGGTTTCTCCCCTTGCATTTGAGCTCACAAACACTAAACACCAATTCTCCACCTCTTCCCCCCAGCAGGGCTGCTGGGCAAGCAGAGTAGGACACAGTCATTGAGGGAGTGAGGGTTGAGGTGAGGGGGTTGATAGGCAGCAACAAATTAACTTTGGCTAAAAAGCAAAAGCGAAGGAAGCACTGAGCAGGCCTAGTAAAGCGCCTTCCCAGGGAGGGCCTGCAGTGCCCCCTGCTGGCCGGATGAGAGTCTGCATGCAGGTTAAATTCACTCCCTCCCTCCTTCCACAAACCCTGCACCTGGCAGCTGACCCTTGATGACTCAGATTAAGGCATCACAGGAAGTAGACAGGTCATCTCATCCAGTGGTTTCCAAACGTGTAAAATTATAGGGAAGGTTGCTGTGGACGATTGTGTGCCTTGCCCATTTGACAAAGGCCTCTGGGCTGAGGAGCTGGTAGGGGCCAAAATCCAGCCTATATCCTGCTAACCAAGCTGTGTGCCCCAGCGTGGTCTGGGTCAGCCCAGAGGAAGGGCCGTCTTTTCACAATTCATTCTAGAGACAGTGTCCTTCTATAATTTGTACAAAGGTACCATGTATATCAGGAGAAGCCCTGGCTCAGAATCCTTCCTTCAAAGAGGGCAATCTTATAAAACCAAGCTTCTTTAGCTAAAGGAGAGTTTGAAAACCCCCTAAAAGGTGGGGAAGCTGACTCATCACGCGGTGACAGTTCTCCCCTGGCAGTGGTGACAAAGGGGCTGCAGGGGCTCCTGCAAGGATGGAGAGTTGACCAGTGCACCACAGGGGGAAGTCACCTCATCCTTAAAGTCACCTCAAACTTAAAGTCGTGCACACTGCGAGGACAAAGTTTAGAAGCCAGATCTCATCTCTCTCAAAGCAGTGTTCTTTGTACTACACTGAGCTAGTTTTATAAGCTCCTCTTGAGGCATCCTGCTGCTCTGACCCTCTCACCCTTAGTCCCATCAACTTCCCCCTGAAACCCACCTTTTCTGCACAGTCTTACTTTCTGAGCCAGGATCATGGCACAGTGTTTGCCCAAAAGGGTAGCTGGTGAGAATGCCGGACCAGTCTGCCTAATTTCCTACAAGTACCTCACTCACAGGGATGAGGGCGGACATGCAGAAGGGCAGAGAGGTGAGGAACTAGAAGTGTCCATTGGGCGACGTGTACGACCTGGAGCCATGCCTGGAGCAACGTGGGT
Source organism: Stenella coeruleoalba (assembly GCF_951394435.1). NCBI lineage: Eukaryota > Metazoa > Chordata > Mammalia > Artiodactyla > Delphinidae > Stenella > Stenella coeruleoalba. The sequence goes on from NC_137169.1 coordinate 31,842,623, forward strand.
CAGCAAAGCTGGTGGTTCAGCTACGGTGCAGATGTGGTTTGCTTCGTGGGTGTGGTCCGCCGGGGTGTCTGCGCCACACCGTAAGGCACGTGAGCGGCCACTGTGCCCATCTCCTGAGCCCCAGCCACGTGGAACATCTGGTCATCAAAGAAGATATGTGGGCGGATCTTCTCCAGGAGGGGGCCCTTGGGCGCTCCCGCAAGGAACAGGGCCTCATCTGTCTCCAGGCCCCAGCTGCGCAGGGTCTTGAGAGCCCGGGCTCCAGAACTGGCTGCACTGCGTGCCGTCACCAAGTAGGTGCGGATTGGACACTCCAGCCGCAGGCCCTTGGAGTAGAACTTCTTCTGCAGCCTACCCAGAGCCTCCAGAAAACCCTTTAAGGGGCCCTACGAGAAGGCAAAGGAACACTGTGAGCTCACCCATCTCCCAAACATTTGCCCCCTCCGCTGCTGGGCTCCTACCTATAACACTAGGATCTTGCTGTTTGGGGTGGGAAAGCTTCTCAGGATCTCTAAATCTCTCAGTTCCGCTATGTCTGCTCGGGCCACTGCATGCATCAATTGGGCTGTAGGTCCCTATGGCAGTCTGCTGTGACTGGGGATGTCTGCGTCAGAAAAACCGTATCAGGGTTGTTACTATAGCAGCCCACCAGGTACATGGGTGTCTGTCCAGCAACTCTGTTAAGTGTGGCCTTCGTGCTCATCAGCAGGGAGGATATTAAGAGTATTTAGTAACTATGGCATGGGCACCCTTCAATCAGAATGGACTTTAGCTGCGACAGACAGACCCATGTGTCACTGCCCGATATCAACCCTGCCCCTGGGGCAGGTGAGTGGCTCAGGGTGTCGTGCTCCAGCTCTGTAGGGTCAGGGAAAGGATTTACTCTTTACAGTGCCTGGAGCAATGAAGCTTCATGAGGAGGTGTGAATAAAGAACCAGAGGATGATGAAGAAGAAAACTGTAACGCCGCTGGAAATCGGGAAAGGTGGGTTTCTAATCTTGGAGACCCCTCACTTGCTGGGTGACCTGGGGCAAGCAGTGGTCTCCTGGGGCTCTGCCTACCACTTAGTGGAAAAACGGTCCCGCTCTGGATTGCCAAGGATTTCAGAGGGAACCAACAAGAGAGAAAATGAAACGATTACTCTGGAGTCAGAGCTGAAGCCTGCTGAGCCCTTGGAGAGAGAGGCTTTGGGGTTATTGAGCACCCAGATTTTTGTTAAAAGCACAGATAGGAGCTCCCTGGAGGGCTGGAGAATGCCAGTAGCTCCAACCCCAAGGAATTTCCACCAGCTCTAGGGTGTATTCTGCTCTCAGTGACACTCTGAGCAGTTTAAGGGTGAGTAAGGGTCTCTGAGCCCCTGGCCAAGGGATGGCTGGCAGGAGGTGTGAAGGGCTGGTGTGGCCCAAAGCAGATGGGCTGCCCAGACCCCACACTAGCTGGACCTCCTTGCCCCAATGAAGGGCACCAGCCCAACTCTTCCTTTCCTTCAGTGAGGGAAGCAGGGACTTCTTGGGAGGATGGGATCCCTCTCAGAGGAGTGGGGGAATCTCTCAGAGGGGACAAGCGTTCCAGAGAGAGGATGGCAGCTTCAGAGAGAGAGCATGAGGCCTTCAGAGCGGGATGGGGACTTTAGAGATGGGATGGAGACCTCAGAAAGAGGATGGAGTCTTCAGAGAGGAGCTGGGAGCTTAGAGGGAGGATGGGGGTTTCAGGAAGGGGATAGAGACCTACACTTGAGTTTAGCCAAAAGGCCGAGAAGCGATGGGGATGGAGACCTCATAACGGAGCTGCAAAGAAGACGTAGGGGCTTCAGAGAGGGGCTTAGAGAGAGAATGTGGGCTTCAAAGCGGGGATGGGAATGCAGTGAGAGAGATGGGAGCTCAAAGAAGAGGCAGAAGCTCGCTGAGGGGACCCAGGGGTCAGGTGAGAGGGAGGAAGGCCGGAGGCCTAGGGAGGGGACCTGGCTGGATTCTGGGCTGAGCTTGGGGTTTGGTTCTGGGCTGGAGGTTCCAGCCAAGGACAGGTTCTGGGGAGCTTCCTTGCTCCACCCAAGGGTTCTGGGGAGTGTGTGGAGCACCTGGGCCAAAGGTTTGTTCTCGTGGACCTTCTCATGCTCGAAGAACCTGTCCAGCCCGTGGGCCTTCACGATGCGTTCCGACTCATCTGAGAAGAGCACAGCATCCCCATCGAAGGCCACCCGCAGCTGACTCTGGGAGACAGCCACATCCCTGCTGGGGCTGAAGATGGTGGCGGCTGCGATCCCTGGGCAGAGAAACGGAAGCATTGTCTGCCTTCGTCTAGGTAATAGGGCCCTGACACCTGCCTCAGCTGCCTGGGGGCCAGGAGAGGGCTATCTCAGGCTATCCTTGCCCTGCTTGCCTCACCTAGGACTCAGGGGCCGGCTAACGAGGGCTAATATTCGGAATATTTCCAAAGGGGCCAGTAAGAATGGATAGTGGCTTTTGCTCTGAGCAGGACTCTGAAGGCCCCAGCCCATGCCAGGGTTTCCCTTTTAGTTGCTGCTTTGAGGGAAGGTCCGGGAGGTGTCCCAGGGAACAGGGGGCACTCAGAGAACTCAGGGCAGGAGCTATTTATCAATCGGCATGGGGGAATTTCAATACTTTAATATCTAGTAAGTTCATGCTGGTATGGACCAGACAAACATCAGTCCTGGATGGAAGGGCGAGTCCCCCAGGCCACCACTGTCCTTCCTGGAACTCCTCACAGGCCCCTGATGTAGATCTACAGGGGGGCTGGGAAGGAGCCCCGACCCTGGCTGGGCCTCAGTTACTCTCTTGCTGTTGATTCTGGCAAGTCCCTCACCCTCTCTGGACCAAGATAAAATTAAGGGTGCTCAGCTCTGTCTGGGGCTGAGATTCTAGGCTGCAGTCTGTGGTGAGGTGGGTGTGGGCACCCCCTCAGTCTGCCGCCACAGTGACACAGACTCGGCTTCTCCAGACGGCCCAGTATGCCTGTTGGGAACCCTGGCTCCAACTAGAACTCACTGGACAGCAAAGAGCGGTACCAGGAGGCTGGAGACCCAGGCAGTGGGCTCAGCCCATCCCCGATTCTTCACCTCTCCGAAGGCCATGTCAGCCCTGCTCTTTGGGAATCTAGGGCCGCAGGCCTGGACAGAGGCAGAGCTTTGGGAGGAAAGAGCAATGCCAGCCTCACCACAACTTCACTAGCCTGAGGATGCGTAAGTAGGCCCAGGCCCTGGACATCAGGCCAGGAACCTTCTCAGCTTTGCCAGTGCTGGAACCAAGATGAACCAGAACCACCGGACCTGGGGAAGGCCTGCCTCCGGACCATCCCCTGCTCCCTAGCCTGGGCTTAAATTATACACATATAGAGGCACACATACGGACCAATGCCAAGACCCCAACCAGAGGGAGTGACATCTGTCTAGGGAAATGGCTTCCGCTTCCTGGTTAAAGAAAGTCTCTTGGAACCCCAAGCATCTCAGGGGAGTGAGGCATCAGCGGGAGAGAGGCCAGGCTTCCAGGCAGGAGACAGCATGAAAGAGGAAGAGGAAAGTAAACATATCGTTGGTTGATAAACAAACTTATGGTTACCAAAGGGGAAACACTGGGGGGAAGGATAAATCAGGAGCTTGGGATAACATACACACGCTACTATATATAAGATAGATAACCAACAAGGACCTTCTGTATAGCACAGGGAAATCTACTCAAGATTCTGTGATAACCTATATGAGAAAAGAATCTGAAAAAGAATGAATATATATATGTATAACTAAATCACTTTCCTGTACACTTGAAACTAACACAACATTGTAAATCCACTATACTCCAATAAAATGTCAAAATAAATAAGTAACAGTAGCTTTCAGCCTGAGGAGCCCTCTCGGGCAGTGGGGCAGTTCTTCCTCCCCTGTGAGCCTGTCTTCTTCCGTGAACAATAGGGAAACACACGTTGTCAGGAGACTATGGATACCATCCCCAAAACTGCCCCTTGAAAGACACACGCGCTTGCAGCTGTGTCTCTAACCTCACCTCAGCACTGGCCGGCCCGGCTGCTGGAATGCTGGTCATTTCCCAGACTCTACTGCTCAGGCTGGACTAGGTACTGATTTCCCTCCTCACTGGCCCAGAGAAGGACAGAGGCTGCCCATGGTCACACAGGAATTAGAACTCCTACTGACCTGGAAGATTCTTGGAAGGGAGTAGCTTTCTGGGCTGTAAGGAAGGTTCCCATGGAAACGGAAGGCTGGGTGATGCTGATGAGTAAAGGCATCCTTAACATGGTAGGGCAGGAGGTGGGACAGTGGAATAGATGGGCAATAAGTGAAATAGGTGAGGCCTTGTTCTCAGAGTTTACAGGACAGGTCATAGGAAGTAAGGATGGTCCTCCCCTTCCAGTTACCATGGCAACCCTTAGAGCCAGCTCAGAGCTTTAGGACAAGGCTTCCCATCTCTGAGCCCCCTCAGGCAGACTCCCCACACTCTCCTTCCCCAGTTTCACTCACCTTCATCGATGGCTTCCTGCACTTTTTCTGCATCAGCCGACAAATAGAGATTGGTGTGATAGGCCTTGAGGTAGCAGATGGGGCTGTTCCCGCCTGTCATGCAGAACCTCTCAATGGTCAGGTCTGGAGAGGAGGTAGAGAGTACCCAGGTGATGCCTGGGTCAACCCTCAGGGGCTCAGAGTGGTCCCTCTGTGTTCAGTGGACGCCATCTTGGCTCTGAGTGGTGGTGGGGCAGCAGAGTGATTCTCTGAGTGATTTTAGGCCAGCGTTCCCCCTCTCTGAGATCCTCCATTCTTCGACCATGAAATGGGGATGATCACATCTCTGGAGGAGTTGCCTGGCTCACAGTAATATCCCCTTTCAGGGGATCACAGTACTACAAAAGTAGGTCCCAGCCTCGTGGCTCGTGGTCCCACCTGGTCATAGCTGACTGGATAGGGATAGGCACCTGACTCAAGCTGGGCCAATTAGATTCCCTCCCAGCCTGGGCTGAGAGTCACCTAGTACCTATGTCTGTGCAGGTTGTAAAACTTTGCTTGCTGATACATGGCTGCTGCTCTGAGCCCACTGAGTTACCCCATCACCACCCCAGCCCCTCACACAGGAGGGTCCACAGTGGAAGGGCACAGCAGGGGTCCTTCAGGACTCTGCCCCAGTACCATAGGTAGTGTCTGTCCTGATTCCTCGGTACTTATGTCACAAGGTGGTTAAATATTTTGAACATCACCCCTGCTCCTAACAATTTGAAATTAGGATTTAAAAATGCCAACTGGCCTCTCTTGGTTGCTGAAAACAAGGAACAAGGACTTGTAAACTTGTCAGTTTGGGCCATATTCATGAAAGGCAGAGAAACCTAGTTTGCAGAAAGAGAAAAAGAGACAGAAAAAAAAGAAAAAAAAAAAAAAAGGAACAGATTTGCTGAGAGAAGCAGAAATAAGGGCTCATGTGGTCCAGAGAGAAAAAAAAGCCCTGGAGAGATTGCCAGTACTGGGATTCTCAGGCCTTTGTGGGCCCAATTTCACTTCCTTCCCTGTGGTTCCAAGAGGCACACCTGTAACCTAATAAGAAATCATTTTCGGGAATTCCCTGGCAGTCTAGTGGTTAAGACTCCACGCTTCCACATAGGGAGCACAGGTTCAATCCCCGGTCAGGGAACTAAGATCCCGCATGCCATGCGGCACAGCCAAAAAAAACAAAAAAAAAACCCCACCATTTTCTTCAGCTGAAAGGTCTGGCTCTGGAGGGTCTATTACTTTCAAACAAGAGTTTGGACTAAGACACAAAGTCCCTTCACTCTGACGACTGCACCTGCCTCCACCAGCAGACTTTAAGGCCTGTCAGCCCCCTTGCAGAGAGAGAAACTGAGGCACAGGGGCAGCAAGTGCCCTGCCCAATCACATAGGGAGTGGGGCCTGTGCGGCGATGTGCTGGAGCCGGCCTGTACCAGCTTGCAAGAGCCGAACGTTAAGCATCCAGGGACTTTTGGAGCCAGTTAGATTGTTCAACTGTTGGTAGCTTGACATCAGCCACGGTGGGAATATTTACACCCTGAACATGGCAATGCTACACAAGCAGGCTACACAAAAGGGCCTGTTTACCAACACCCCTCTGAGCTCGAGGTTCCAGTGGGTTTACCTGCACCCTGCAGAGGTGTGACCCCAACCCCGGGTGTCCGGTAGGGGTCACGTCATGGCCAAAGCCCTCATGCTCACCATAGTGGTTGATGCTGTTGATGAGACGGACGCCCACTTGAGCGTGGTTGTTGGTCACGAGGACGATGTCGAAGACGTCCTCGCTCTCAGGGTACAGCTCCCGCAGCCGCCTGTTCACAGCCTCCAGAGCCTGGATGGGAGAGTGGACCCTCGGGCTCAGACCCCCAGGGACTGATGCCTGGAGTTGGTAGCCAGGGTTGGAGAGGAGGGGTGAGTTGGGATCCAACACGGGGAGGAGAGGGGAGGTCCGGGGCCAGGCTCGGGGTGAGGCCAGTGGACGCGGGCTATCTCCTCCCAGTCTCTGCCACTGTGCGTGTTGATTATTGCCCAGGGGTGCCTCACTAAAAGGGTGAGTGGGGGTGGAAATCCAGCTTAGGTTCCATGCACTAAGCTGGTTACCCGGAGTGGGGTTGCATTAGTCCAGAGGATGGGGTGGCCTCTTCTTCCCACAATGGCTGTCCACTTGCCAAGCTATGCTCCTGTGTGGTGGCATCTGCCCAGAAGGGACCCCTTTTCCTTACTCATACACCCATGGGAGTGCTTTTCTCTAACGCCCACGAAGGCACCGTATGGCCAGTGGTGGAACTGCCCCTCACCTTCACGAAGGGGAAGGCCGGCCCAGGGCTGAAGGGCTCGTTCTCGTGTTCCAGCTGGTAACGCACGTACTCCTCCACACCCTGCTCCGTGTAGATCCGTTGCTCCTCGTCCATGCGGAACAGGGCTCGGGAAGACACAGCAATGGTGACTGCATTCTGAGGCTTGGGCTGCAGGGGCGCAGGAGAAGGGGCTGACTCTCAGATTCTCTTGAGGCAGGTCTCAGGGACAGGGAGAAGACACAGGTCCAGCCTCTGCCCTAAGGAGCTCAGCCTTGGGCAGGGGCAGACCTAGATCAGGACCCCCTCTGTGCAGGACCCAACTGGGGGCTGAGGGAGTTGATGGCTCCCCACAGAGGAGGACAATCAGATGGGAGGTACATGCCCTCAGGGAGTTTGCAATCTAGCCAGCCATCTGGACTCGACAGAAAAATGAATACAGTGTATGTAGTCAAAGTATGACAGATGCTCAAGACAGTCTCCAGATGGTTTCCATTATAAAATGGGAGCTACATGCCCTTAGGAAGAAGCGGTGCCCAGAAACATGACAATTATATAAGAACTTCTATCTCCAGCCCAAATCTTTCTCCTGAGCTCCAGACTCATATATCTAACTGCCCCAGTTGACTAATAGACACTCAAACTCATCATGCCCAAGGCTGAATTCCCAGCATTCTCTCCACCCCCAAACCTGGTCCCCTCCCCACTTTCCTCATCTCAACGCTTGGCACCACCAACTACTCATCACCTAGACCAGAAGCCCAGAAGTCAACCGCAAGTCTTCACTCTTCCTTCACCCCCTTCCCTCCATCAATCAGTCACCAAAACCTGCCAACTCTACTAGAATCCATCCACTTCTTTCTGTCTTCCCTACCATGGTCCAGCCCATCACCATCTCTCATTCCCTCCAATACGTGGTCCATAGTGTTGTCAGGGGACTGTTCCCAAATTCAGATCTGATCATGCCCCGCCTCCCCCTTCAGTGGTACCCACTCTTCTCACACGTGGATCGGCAGCCTTGAGTATGGAGTAGGAAGTCCTTCATGACAGACCCTACCTCTGTCTCCACTGTCACCTTCCCATTACCCCGTTTTGCTCAATCTGACTTTCTCATGTCTAAGCACACCTCCCCCCTATCTTCTCCGAGCCTTCGCACATGATGTTTCCTCTGCCTCATGTGCTCTTCCCCTGACTGCCCTTCCAGCTAACTTCCATCCAGCCTTCAGGTCTCAAACTACAAGTCACCTCTAGGAAGCCTTCCCTTACCCCTAGTCATGGGCTTGCTACCTCTCCTAAGGATTTCCTTTGTGGTAAAATTAAACACTAAATTATAATTACTTATTTAACTATTTCTATTTCTAGACAGAGCTCTAGAAGCAGGAACCATGCTTGAGTTCTCAGGGAACAGGAACCAGGACTATCCTGTTCATATATTGTATCTGTAGTGCTCAGAACTGTGCTTAGCACAGAGTAGGTGCTCAGTAAATATTTAACGTCTCTGAACTTTTAAGCAATATAGTTTAATGGGAGACAGTATTTGCCATGACAAATTTAACATGAACTAGAAACTCCAGTGCAGTGCCCTCCTCTGTTCAAATTGCTTGAAATATAGTAAATGCTCAGAGAATATTGTTTCGGTTGATGCAAATTTGACAAACATTTACTAGTTCTTTGTGCCAAGCACCTGGGCTCTGCCTGAGAATGATACTGGTAGGGATTTGGCTCCTGCCCTCAGAGTCACAGGCTGGTAGGGGAGAAAGACAGGTAAACAGAGAAGCAAAGGGGACTGAAATGAGTGCTCGAACCAGGTGAAAGCAAAGTCTCGATGACAAGCGTTCAGAGCAAGTTGTCATAGGACAGGAGGCGTTTCAGCAAAGCCTTGAAGGAGGAGTGGGGCGAAGGAAGGCATGAGGAGGTGTGCACACACGCCGTGCCTTCACAAAGGTGAACAGAGCTCTGTGCATGGGAGCAGAGTGTAGTTGAGCCCAGAAGAGTAGGCAGGTGCTAGACTGCAGAAGGCCTTCTTTCAGGGGCCCGGGAGGGCCTCAGAACTCCTTTGGCACCTCCAGCAGAATGGGGAGACAGGAATGCCACCACAGGCAGCAGCTGGACCCTTCATAATCCCTGGGGTCCCCAAAGGACTCACAGACACCCAGAGAGTCCCACCACATCTCTGTGACTTGAGCGATCCTGGGACTATGATTCCCACTTTACAGATGAGGAAACAGGGACTCAAGTTGGGGGCAAGACTCATAAATGGACCTTGCATGCTGGCCTGCTCCTTACAGCCCGCAGGTCACGCACTCAACCCCATTTCTCCTCTCTGGAGTCAAGCCTGGGTCCCAATCAGTTGACGACACTGAGTGATGACCATGTGACAGGCACTGTGCTGGGGACATGGCAGGGATCACACAGTTGTGATCCCTGCCCACATGGAGCTTATGATCTATCCCCAAGGCAGAGATCTGTGCATGCTTTAGAAGAGCACTGTCCAATCGACCTTTCTGTGATAATGGAAACGTCCAGTGCTCTCCGTGTGGCTGCATGTGGCTAGGGAGCCACTTGAAATATGGTCAGTGAGACAGAGGAACTGAATCTTTAATTGTATTGAATTTTAAGTTTAATCAATTTAAGTGGCCATGAATGGCTAGTGGCTAATGAAGCTTTAGAACCTCAAGGTAGGAAGAGAAGACCAGAGTCCCCAAACTCAGGAGGTGGACCTCAGTTTGCATTTGACTTTTATCCCAACCAAGACAGTGTGTGGGCCCAGCAGGGTGAGTATAAGGCATTGGCAGGACAGGTGCCTGTCCTCTGGGGCTCAGCCCAGTAACTCTCCCAGCTGCCAACCGCCCCCAAGTGTCTGTGTGTTCTTGGGCTGGGTACCTCCCAAACCCCTCAGCCACCGTGAGCCTTCAGGGAAGGAAGGTAAAGATGAAAGAAAAGGGGTGATAGATGGATGGCCAGGGATGGGAAGGGTATGGTTGGGGGCGTGGGGAGGCCCGCTCTCATAAACCCAGGAAGCCTGTTGGCCTTCAGGGCAAGGGCTGAGACTGCCTCGCCCCCTGGGCTTACTGCCCCAGGGCCAGGCCCAACACCCCTTCAAGGACAGGGAGCCAGCTACCCTCCAGCTTGTTCGGGCAGGTTCCCAAGCCGGAGGCTCCAGCTCAGGCAGCCAGCCAAGGTCTCGCTCGTCACTTTCTGTCCCACAGTCCCTGCCAAACTGCTATGTTCTGGGTCTCCTCCGGCTGACCGGCCCAGACCCCATCCCATTCCACCTCTGGCCACTGCAAAAAAAATATCCCAGCTGCCTTGGTCCCAGGAGTCTCCACTTCCTTCTTTTACAGATGGGGAAATAGGCCCAGAGAGGGGCAGAGTATTACTCTTGGTCACCCAGCAAAGTCAAGGAAGAGCCAGGATAAGATCCCAAGTCTCTGGCCTCCAGCCTGGCCTCTGTCCACACAGCAGCACCCTACCCCCGTATGCCCCTCCTCAATCACTCGCAGAAGACCCCAACCCCTGCTACTTCAGGCACTTCCCTGGGACTCTCCTCACACCCCAGCCCTCCCTTTTCAGATCTGGGAGAATTGGTGAGGGGCACCATGCCCTCAGAGCGAGGTTTCTCAGGGCAGGGCTCTCTTTACTCCCAGAATGGAGGGCCCCAGGGCAAGGACCCTGCTTCCCTGCTCAGCCTGCTCTGACTCTGTACAAGTGAGGAGAAGTCTAAGGGCCTAGTGGGCAAGAGCCGCTGTGGGAAATATGGAATGCCAGCTGGGAGAGAGAAGCAGCCTCTCTGGGCTCCAGGCGGAGCTGAAGGAACAAGTGAAAGGGGCTGGTCGGAGCTGGGGAGAAGCCAAGCACTAAGACACCCCCTTGGACCTCGCTGCAGAGGGAGGTCACCCAGTCCCGTGATGTCAGGTGCATCTAGAGACAGTTCCTCCAGAAATCAGAAAGAAGTCCAGATGCCAGACTGAAGCTTAGGTCAGAGAGACCCCCTACCCCAGACCAGGAACTCAGCCTGGGAACACCGGGCTCCAGGGAGCCAAGGCGCTGCCAGCTCTCCCTGTCTTTCACTGGAGTGGGGGGGGATTGGGGGGTCCAGCTGATTACTCCTGCTTGGGGGACAGGAATGGAGGGATAAAGGAGGGCAGTCCAGCCCTACCCAGCCTGCCTGAGGAGCTCTCACTGAGGCCAAAGTGATTTTGCCTGTTGGGCCCAAGATAGGAACATAGCCAAAAGCTGTTATTTCTAGAAGGACTTAGAGTGAGAAAGGCTGCCGGAGGAGAGAGGAACAAAACAGGTTTGGACTGAGGAAGTCGTCTGACCTCATGAGGTGAGGGCCTCCTATAGGCTTTTGGAGGTTAAATATTTCACTCAGGCTCCTGGGGATGAGAATAAGCCTAGGCCAGGCCCTGATGGGGCCCAGGAGGCCCAAAGCCCCCAGAATAGCTTGTAGGGGGGAGGGGTTTCTGCAGGAAGGAGTAGGGACCAAGAAGCCACCAGTCTCCTTGCCTCCCAGAGAACAGTGAGGGCCAGGGGCTGACCGAGAGGTCATAACTGACGACTGGGCCTGAGCTCCCGGGTTCCTTGGTGATTGGGGAGGAAACAGATTGGTGTGCTCCACGCACCACCCTAGTTCCCAATGTCCATCCCCTCCTTTCCATCCCACAGCTTCCTCCCCAGGCAGGGACCAGCCTCCTCACTGATCTGCCTGCTACCAGACACACCCTCTCCAATCCATCCACCAACCCAGCCTCAGAGTGACCTTTCTAAAATGAAAATGGACCGAGTTAATCCCTTGCTGAAAAGTCCTGCCATAGCTCCATAATGGTTTTCATACTTTTTTTAAAAGTAGGTTGACATATTATGCAAACGAACTCTTGCAAGGAGTCCCAATATGTAAAGCATATAGTACCATATCTTATTGGTATAAATTTATACCATAAATTCAAATGTATTACATATTCACGCTATATTTATTATCATGTCAACCAATGAATACAGGAGACCAGTGTGGATTTAAGCTTCATCATCTAGTCAGTTTGTTTCTGTTTCAGTTTGTCGGTTTTTGCACAGCATTGAGAAAGCCCTAATTCACACCAATAAGTGGTTGCAAATGGTAAAAGCCTTTTTTTTTTAAGGTTTGTTTTTGTTTTTTTTTTAATTTATCTTATTTATTTATTTTTGGCTGCATTGGGTCTTCATTGCTGCACGCGGGCTTTCTCTAGTGGCGGCGAGCAGGGGTTACTCTTAGTTGCAGTGCACGGGCTTCTCATTGCAGTGGCTTCTCTTGTTGTGGAGCATGGGCTCTAGGTGCACAGGCTTCAGTAGTTGCAGCATGTGGGCTCAGTAGCTGTGGCATGCGGGCTCTAGAGCACAGGCTCAGTAGTTGCTGCGCACGGGCTTAGTTGCTCCGTGGCACGTGGGACCTTCCTGGGCCAGGGCTCGAACCCATGTGCGCTGCATTGGCAGGCGGATTCTTAACCACTGCGCCACCAGGGAAGCCCCAGGTAAAAGGCTTTTTTTGTTTTGTTCTGTTTTAAACTACAACCCTCAGGAGACTCAGCAACGATTGTCAGCAATCTCAAGATACTCTTCTATTAAAACCGATCACAGGAAATGCTTTATTCTGAGGTTTGCTAAAACGGTAATCAACCTGTATGTAGCATAAGTTAATATGTTGGCAGTCTCCAAGGTGCTAAAATGTCCAACAATACATTTGAGTAAGTTGGGTTTTATCACCTATTTTTACTTGTGTAAAACATAGTTTGAGGAAGAAAGAAAATGAATTGGCTTCACATGTGGGTAGACCTCCTGAAACATGGGGCTTCATGGAACCTAGTTTTAAGACCCCTAACCCCACTGAATAAGGTTCAGACTCCTTAATGTGGCATTCAAGGCCCTCTGTGGGTCTCTGGCATCACTTCAACTCTTCTCCTTCAGATCCTGCATCCTCTCAGTTTCAAAGACATCAGTCATGCTTTTTGCCCAGCCTGTTTCCCTCTCTGCCTGGGAAAGTCCACCTACTCAGGCTTTAAAATCAGCTCAAATGCCACCTCTAAAAGACTTCCTGAGTTGGCAGTCACTCCCGCCTCTATGCTCCCACTGCTAGGGTCTTTCACGTGAGCACTCACCATGTCCAGGGTCTCTGTGAGCTCCTGAGGCGGGGACTCAGTCTAATTCATTCTCAATCCACACTGCTGGGCAGGCCTGGAGGTGCTCTGGGGGAATGACTGTTGACAGGGTGGGCCTTATGGGAAGGGTCTCAGGCTGGAGCTCTTTGGAGGATGCTCCGAGCCAGCTTCGATCCTCTATCCCCTTCCCAAGCTCTGAGATCTGGGAGGCTGGAGTGAGCAAGGCCCAGGGACCAACGAGGGCATCATGAATCTGTCCAATGAGGAGACGAGCTCCCTCCTCTGTGTGAATCCCCAAGGGATGAGACGACCACTGAGGTCGCAGAGATGTCGATGCCAGCGAGGGCTCCCCTGTGAGGCGAGCAGAGCCCGGAGCTGGGGAGCAGAGTCCAGCGTCGGGATCCCAGAACCAGGGACGCAGAGCCCCTAAGCGCAGAGAGCAGATTCCAGGGCAGCTCCCTCCTCTTAAGACGCGGGGAACCCGGCACCCCGAGCCCAAGGCGCAGGACCTTGACTCAGACCCCAAACGCAGAGGTTCGGGTCCGGAGCCCGGTGCCCAGATGGCAGAAACCGGAGCGCACAGCAAGGAGCCGGGTTTTCAGAGTCGGGTTACCTGAGCCCGGGGCGCTTCCGCAGGCGCCGCTGACCGGCTTTGCCAACAAATGCTGTCCGCTCGCCCCAGGCTGCCCGCAAGGGGAGGGGCTGGGCCGAGGTCTGGAGCTGGGCCCTGATGACAGCATGACGGAGGGGGATCCTGGCGTGGAACACGAGCCCCGGCATAAGAAAAACACCAGAGCAGAGCTCCAAAAATAAACCCGAGCCCGTGCCAACGGCCTGGCGCATTCTCGTGCTGAGGAACTGCGTCCCTTCTCGGAGGGGCACCACGGGTCCCTCTCCAGAAGGCTGACGACCCCCCCTCCGGTGACCCGCCCCCTGCTCTCCCCCATACCCATGCCCTGCTTTTACCGATTTGGGTTTCTTCTTGGGCGCGAGGTTGTCGTGGAAAGTCTTGGCTTCCTCCCAGCGCGGGGCCGCGGCGGTCCCTGCCCCCGGCGCGGGCTCGCGGGGCTCCCGGGGCTCCCCAGGCTCCATGCTCGGCTCTGATCTGGCCCAGCCGGAGCAGGCGGCTGCGGAGAGCGGAGCCGGCGGGGCTGGGCTGCGGGAGGGAGGCGCGTCCCAGGCGTGAGAAGGGGGCGGGCAGCGGTGGAGAGTGCGCGTGCGGGCCGGCCGGAGGGCGGGATGGGGGGGGCCCGCTGAGGTGCTCAGCTCGCCCTGTTGGCAGCCGGTGCGTTGCTGCTGTTGCTGGTGGATGTGTATTTCAGGACAGCTGCGCTCTCCTTCCCCGACCGCCCCACGCCCGAAATGGGGGGGAGGGGCGGTTGGACCCTCCGGCTCGCAGGAGGAGGGGGCCTAAGCCGGGCCTGCGGGCTGCTGCGGGTTCGGGATTGCGGGGATAGTGTTCTTCGATGAGCTATTCGGCACCGAGAGAAGGGGAGACCTGCCGACTTTTTCCCCCGGGGTGGTGATCCACAAAGGAAAAAATGCAAAGCTAGCCGCCCCCACAAAACAAAGCTAGCCCCCGTCTTTCCCCTCTGATGCCAGGACAGTGGGACCCTGAGCGGCGTCCTCTTCCCTCAAACCCTAGTCTGTTCCGCAGAGGGGGAGGAGGTGGTGGATGGACAGCTCCATCCACGAGCAGGAGCCTGCTCCTAGCTGGGGGCACAGCGGAGGGCCCAGCCGGGAAGCTCTTCCCCACCAAGGCGGAGGGGCCCTTGAAGTCGGTGGCGAGACCAGGCTCCCCTTGGCCTGGCCGGGGACCCAGACCAGAGAGACTCCCGGGGACCCCGGTTCCTACTAGCCCCTTGATGGCCAGCAGGGAGCGCACACTCCCAGGTACCACCTGCTGAGCTTGGTTAGTTATACGCCATGAAGTGGCTGGATTGAAAGAGGATAGAAAAGGAGCCTAGGAACCCAAGAGTCTTGGACCAACATCCTGGAGTTCTAGGGCATTGCCCTCCTTGGTGCAGACCCCGAGGTGCAGACATTAATGCCCCTCATTCCAAGGCACAGGCTAGGAAGCAGACAAGGGGCATCTCTGTGTGTGTCTAGAAGTGTGCAAAGGTGGCTGGGAGCAGCAGGAGAAAATACTGGCTTAGCCTGGTGGACGTCTGACTGGGATGGGGTACAGAATGGAGGGGTCTGCCCAGCCTCCATCATGACCTGGGAGGAACCAACCAAACCTTGCATGGGAGAAAAGGAGAAATAATCATAACAGAAAGTTTTAGGATTGGGGGAAGTATGTTTAGACTTGTCCTTCTCCAGGCTTGGTAGATTGTTTCCACAGATGGCCTCAAACTCTCTCCCATCCTGCTTGCTCTTTGGCAATGTGACTTGGACACTTCTCCCATCCAGAGGTGGAGCTGAATCTGAGTTGACCCAGCGTCTTGCTTTGACTAATAGAATGCTGTAGAAGTGATGCTGTGTGATTTCTAAGCTTAAGCCTTAAGAGACTTTGCAGCTTCCATTTTTGCCCTCTTGAGAGCCAGCTACTATGTAAAGGAGTCTGGAAAGGCCACATGGAGAGGCAGAGAGGCCCTGGAGGATAAGAAGCCAGTGGAGAAAGGTGGTTTCCCAGGCAACTGTCAGCATCACTTGCCAGACATGAGTGAGGTCATCTTACTGCTCCAGCCCCAGCCCAGCTCCTAGTGCGGTGCAGCAGGAGGAGTGACCACAGACAGCACATAAAGTAGCAAAACCTCCCCGCTGAGCCCAGGCAACCCAAAGAATTATGAAAAATGATACGTTTTTATCGTTTTAAGCATTACATTTTGGGGTGGCTTGTTACACAGCTGTAAATAATGAAACTCTAGGAAGGGGTCAATTATTCTCAGATGCCTCATGGAGGAGGAGGAGGAGGAGGAGGTCACCAGGGAGAATGTATAGAGTTATTTGGATGGCAGTGAGCACCTGACCCAAAGGTGAACCATCCCCATGCTGTCCAGTGACCTTTGACCTGGGTAGTAGCCTGGGTTGAAAAGATGATCTGTGCCAAAGATTCCTCTTTCTCAGGAATTTAGAATTGGGAAACAGGGGCTGGATAGTCAACTGTAAGAACAGAAGCCAAGGATGCTGCGAAATACAGTTGGCTTCCAAGAGGCCTGGATGGGCCTTAGCCAGCTGCAGTTACGTGCAACATAAATCTAAGAGGGAGCAGAAACTCTGTGAGCAGAATGAGCCCATCAGCATAAAGATGGAAAAGGGTTTCTGCAGAGGGCAGCAGAGACCCCATGAAAGAGAAACCGTACTGCCCTGAGAGGGAGCTGCTTCTGGTCCTGATAGTTTCCCAAGTCCTAGCTGAAGCCTGGCTATAATGCCCATCTCTAAATTTCCATGAGATTCTCCACATTGCTTCAACAAATGCCCCTCAGAAAGGTGGTGGCTATTGGATTTGCTTGACTAGCAACTTTTCCCACCCTCTCCTCCTAGTAACAGGCCCTGCCTCCCTGGTCACAGGAATAGGCATGCGATGCTGCCCAGTCATATAACTCTATTTCCCTGGACACAGTGACTGAGCCGCAACGGGGATGTGACCTCAGCTGCACCGGACTCTTGTACAGGGATGCTGGGAGATTTGGGCTCTGTCTTCTCTGGGGTTATTAATCTGGGACAACGTGAGCTGAGACCCATCTTTCCCTGTGGCAGGAGAAGCCCATCTGAAGAGGACTCAGGATCCCCGCACCTGAACTGCTCCCCCTGTGGGCTGGTGTTCAGCAAGACCAGGGGTGGAAGCCACCTCCTCCATGAAGCCTCCCTTCATCCTTTACCTGTTCCCCTCCCCTTCTCCTCCCCTACCTCCTGGCCCCCCCAGGCAAGACCCTCCCCTCCTCTGATGCCCAGAGCTCAAGGTTTGTTACCTCCCTTTTCACATCTAGATTTGGATTCCCTCCCATGGATGAGGAAGCACTATAAGCAGTGGCCTTGAAGTTAGGAGACCTGAGTTCAGGTCGCAGCCTTACCATCCATTCTCTGAGCCTTCATTTCCTGTCTTTTTTTTCTTTTTTATTAACAGAGACTTAAATGTGTGTTCAGCTCAGCTGACAGGGAATCACATGGGAAGCTCTTCGGTTACTATGATGGACTGTGTACACATGAGGGGCCAATTGTTTGAGGTCTGGGAGGGCTTCACAGAGGAAGAGATCATTGAGACGGGGGTACGGGTGGCCCAGGGAGGGGCACTGGCTTGCGCACAGGCACAGAGGC
Organism: Stenella coeruleoalba; assembly: GCF_951394435.1. Lineage (NCBI taxonomy): Eukaryota > Metazoa > Chordata > Mammalia > Artiodactyla > Delphinidae > Stenella > Stenella coeruleoalba. The sequence goes on from NC_137169.1 coordinate 31,859,810, forward strand.
CTAAGAGATCCCTTAGGGAAACAGAGGGCAATTCAGGGTGACTCAAGTGCAGGAGGGGGAGGTGGGGCTTAGAGCAGAGGTCAGCAGGGGACAGATCATGCAGGGCTGTGAGGGACTTCGAAGGGGCTTATTATACTGAGGGAAGAAGGGGGGCATCGGAGAGCTGACATAGTCAGATGGTGCTTTAGGAAGATCACTGTGGTTCCTTAGGGGCAGACGGTCCAGAGGGCAAACTTGAAAGCGGAAGCTGGACTGACCTGTGACCTCAAGACAGGCAGGAACTAGACTCCGTTTCCCCTCAGTGTAGTTTAAGCTGCAAGTAGCAGGCACCCCCCCCAGCCCCCCACCCCCAGCCGCACCAGTTCTCAGGCTTCTGAGTCACCTCCTTAGGTTCATGGTTGCCCTGAGGCCAGGTCAGCCTTATTCCTCTGTCCTAATTGCTTCCTGTCAAGGGAGCTGGCCCCCTCCAAGCGTCCTTGAGAAAACCCTTGCAAAAGTAATTGAGCGTTTCAGGAGGAAGCAGGCACCTCCAGCTGCCACTGCACCTGCCCCCCACCCCCACCCCGTCTCGCGCCCTGCCCCACCCCGGACTCCCTGCAGAGAACAGCTCTTCTCTGGCTTCAGGGGGGCGCTCTGAGAAAAACACTTCACCACTAATTCCCATCCTCACCCCACCACATTTGGGTCAGTGTAGGGTGTGTCAGGGCTCTGGGCTCTTGTGGATGGTGGAACAGTGTCTGCAGCACACAATACCCTTGACCAGGGCAGATAGAGGCTGAGATCCAGGCTGGCTGCCACTTGCCAAGCTGTGCATCGTGGCATGACAAGGCTGTATTTGTTAAGAAAAGGGGTATATTTTTCTCATTAGCCCAAAGGTGTCATCCACTGGCCGAGCTGAATGCTCATGGGACTGTTACACTCAAAGGGGCACCTTTTCCTAATTCGTGCAAAGAGCCCCAGACGGACTACTGGTAATCCTGGCTCTCAGCCTCTCTCCCCGCTGCCCACTATCTACTCATTTGGGCTCTCACCATGCCTTCCACTGGACACAAGGAGAAACTGAGTCCAAGGTCTCCTGCCACTAGCTCCCTTATGGGGGAACTGCTCTGCCCACAGACCCCGCAAATCAGTTCTGGTCTGGCCATCGATGAATGGACCACGGGCTCCTACCAAAAGCGAATCAGATTCTTTCTCTTGAGAACTGGATTAAGAGACACAGAAGGGAATTGTCAGTTGCTGGTGAGTCTGGATACAGAGTTGGAGATGTAGCCACTTTGTGCTGGGAAACCATGGATGTCTGAAGAGAAATTAAAGAAGAGAGCACAGATGTGAATGCTGCCAAAGGGATGAGAACCCGCAGGCCCAGAGGTGAGAGGACAGAGGCCCCATTGACAGTCCCAGTTCTCCTGAGGCCCAGACATTCTTGAATTTCCATCTCTAGGGTCCCTTGTAATATGCTCACCCCTTTCTTTGAACTAGCTCGCGTGGGTCTCTGTTCCACGTAACCTAGAACAAGGACCTCAGCCCCAAGGAGGATGCTGAGGTTCCCCCACTGTGTGAGCTCCCTCAGGCCTCTTCTCCCCGTTTCCTCTCACCCCAGCCCTATCTCAGCTTAGGGAAGAGAAGGAGCTCTCGGTACGGTCACACCTTTTATTCACTGTCAGTGAAAAAAAAAAAAAAAATACACCACACAGCACAGGGTTGAACACTGAGGACATTCACTGCAGGCACAGCCTGGAGCAGCACATCTGAAGGGGACAGGGGGCCACGCTGGAGAAGGAGTTGGGAGGCCCCCCTTCTGCCACCCAGCCCCCGTTGCTTCTCCAGGCCTCCACCCTCCTGCAGCCTCCACCAAAGCAGGAAGGGCCATACACCCTGGAGGTCCAGTCCTGCCCCCAACACTCTGGCAAAGGTAAAAGAAAACGCTGAAAAGTTCAGGAAAAAAATTCCATATTTTTCTGAGACTTTTCAATTGCATATTTGAATTATTTTTTTTTCAAAACGGATGAATAAAATATGTAAGAAATGTATTCATGCCCCCACAGTGATCTCTAAAGTCAGCACAAAGCCTCACCAGGGTGGATCTTCAGGAAATATTTGTTGCTTTAGTAAATTTTTGTGTAAAAATATTTAGTGTCAGCTTTCTACCCTGCCCAGCTTCTTCTCTTCTTCTCTCTCTTTCCCTTCTCTCCCCTCTCCTCCTTCTCTCTCTTTGCAGCAGGATGAATTTCTACCTCTAGGGACTCTGCCATTATCAGGAAAAGATTCAATGCCTTTGCTTATGGGCTTCCTGTTCCTTAACTTCTGATTTAAACGTAAGTCATATAATCTTGAGTACAGCTCAGAAGACTAGAGTGGCAATCTGAAGTTGCCCTTGGTGGTGACTTTTAGAGATAAGAAATAAGGGTCCCCCTTCAATTAGCCCAAAAGGATGAATAAAGACAGAATACAGTTAGAAGGCAGATTTGGGGACCTTGTAATTCACAGAGTTGCTGCAAGAAGAGACAGAACTTCAAAAGAAAGTTTGGATATTTCAGCATTTTAACTGTCTGTATAGTTTTGTGTCTAGGCGAGTCATATTTCAGTCTCTGCTAACCCGGTGCTCTGTGGCAAGTCCCTCTTAGCTGGGGCAGGGATCGGAGGCCTGCCTCTCTTCTCAAGGCAGGGCCGGTGCTCTACCACAGGAATTCCTAAGCACACAGTCCCTGGGGACATCCAGGAGCAAGTGGGAGCAAGGTCTGGCCCGCCTGTGGCCCTTCCCATCAGCAAGATGGTGGTCCCAGCTCCCAGCCTGGCATTATGTGTTCACACTGCTGAGATGTCTGAGAATCTTTGGCCTGACCATCAAATATCACCCATGGGTATATGTCCAGAAGCTTGGAGTGATCAAACATGCCGTCATGGGTAGGACTTGCCCACCATCTAGGAAAAAACAAAACAGTTCTCTCAGGGAAGAGGATAATAAAGACAGTGAAAGATGCTTTCTGGGTTGAGTCAGAGGTCTCCTAGGACAGCACTGACCTGTTAGCAGAGCTGCCCAGAAACAGAAAATAAGACCCTTGATAATGTGGGGACTTCAATCAAGCTCCTATTTCTTTATGGAAGACCACAGCCTCAGAAACTTCTTAGCAGGAAGCTTGTAAAAGACCAAAACCAACTTAGCTTGTCCTACAGTCAATCTCTGTGCAACTCAGAGTCAGAGGAATGAGCAGGGAAGACACTCTGAAGGGAAGAAACCCTTGTGGAGCCCTGGGTTCGAGTCTCGGCACTGTGCCACCTCCTGACTGTGATCTTGCACAGGGAACTCTACTCTGTGCCTCAGTTTCCACATCTGGAGAAATGGAATGAAAATTCCTATTTCCCTAGGTTGTGAGGATAGAATGAGAGGGGTCCATGCAAGCCTTCGAAAGCCATGAAGTTCTGTGTGATTGTGAGTTAGGTTAGAGTCAACGTTGGGGGGACAGGAACCCCACTTTGTAAAAGCCTTCTATTGGAAGTCTCAGCTGAGCTGGGCTGTTGAGTCCCTATGTACCTCTGGTGTTGACTGACTGCACAAGACACACTTAATGGCCAGCTCCTGAGAGCAATGAAACATCCCTTGAGACATTACTGGATAAAAACTTGCTGCTTACTGCCCAAGGATGTGAATTCCCCAGTCTTACCATGTGGCTGGTCATTGGCAGGATAAAAAGAGGGTGGCAACCCAGCAGACTTGCCACCCCTAAGGGCAGCAAGAAGGAAAGTCTAATAGAATTTGAGACCACAGGTCAGCATCCCCAAGAGTTTCCACCTGCAGAGAGGGAGGACAGGTGAGCACTCAAAAGTAAGAGGTATGCTGCATCTCTTTCCTGAAGATACAACCCCACGCCCCCCAACCCAGCAATCATTCCCAGCTCCCACCCTGGGCTGACAGCACCTGTGTACTAGACTATTTTCACCAGCAGTTCAAGAGAAAATCCACTGTCACTGCACATTGAAGTTAATTTCTGATTACAAGCACAGGAGAAAGTAAAGTGAAAGACTTGATGAAGAAGCAAGATTAATTTTCTGGCATTCAAAGCATGCAGCTGTATAGCTCATGGATCCAAAATTGGAAAGCAGACATTGGAAAGCAAAGCCAGTGCACTTGGAAGATGATGAACTACCTGGTGGACTTAGGATTTGGGGTTAGAAAAAGCCTTTCAATGGAGCATGCCCAGCACATTTTTAGGCATTTGGTCCATACATGCAGCCTGGCAGCCAAAACAGCGGCCGGCTGGTCCTCGTCTTCTAGCTCCGTCTGCTTCTGTAGCGGTGAAAGAATAAGCCCGTTCTTAAACTAGACCAAATCCAGATGTGGGAACTACACTTGTCTCACTCTTGGCAAACCTTGTGTTCTCTGTTTCTGAAGTCAGCACCTAACCAGAATAAGTGCACAACAGAGACGTGCTCACTGAATTGAAAAAGATCATTAAAAAGGAAGCAGCAGAAACTGCTGACTGTGACAGCTCAGGACTTAGCCTGATAAGAAAAAGTGTCATCTGGTAAGTTGGGTGATATTGTCTCTCTTTTTTCTCAGTTCTTTTTTCCCCCTGAAAATTAGCATTTTCTGTATTCATTTAATCATTTTACAAGAAACCAAGTAATATAAAGTATGTTTTAATATCCTCAACTAATAAAGTGATTTTAGCTCTTTTAAAGGGTCCTAAAAATATAAGTATTACATAAATTTCAATTTTTCTTAAAATTCCCCCTGACATGGTTCCTAGACTTCCAAACACTTTTCATTTCATCCTTCTGCAGCTCTGTGTGGAGCTGAGCAGAAAGATTTAATAGTTCCTCTCAAACTAACCAGCCTCACCGCACCCTCTGCTCACCTGTGCTCAACATCCCTGTCTGAGACCCTGACCACTAACTACCCTACGAGCTGCCGGAGGGCACAGAATGAGTCTTGTAAACTGCCATAGCCTTAGCACCTAGAGGTGCCTGGCGCTGAACAGGTGCTCAATAAATGTTAGCTGAAGAAAGGACTGAATGAACACTCCAAAGGCTGGGGCCAGAGGGGCCAGGTAGAGTCGTGGGGGCAGGACACAGACCACCTTTAAGGGATCTGGGTCCTCAGCAAAGGACAGACCCAATTTGGCCCTTTAACCGGGGTCTGTGGGACCACATCCTATAAAGCACAATCCCAGGAAGAACAGAATTTCAAAGCAGAACCCAGCCCCCCTCCTTCACCCTGCACCTTGATGCAAAAACCAACTCCCCTATGCCCAGTGGATGTTGATTCTGGGCCAAGACTGGGGCTGGGGCTAGACCACAGGATACCTGAGGATCTGTCTCTATTCCAGAGTTAGGTGGTCCCTCAAGGATCTTGATTGAGGGGAGCAAGGACTTGGGCAGAGGGGTGGGTAGGCCAGAGAGTGAGGCTGGAGTCCCCCTCCCCCTGGGGAAGGGCCAACCAGAGGTCACTGGGTTGGGAGGTGGCCACGCCCCTCCTGGCCAGGGGCCCTGCCCCTCACCAGCCTCTACTTCTGCATGTCACACTGCAGCAGCAGCACAATAGACGGGTCACTCTTGGCCGCCTCCTTGAACTCCTCCAGTGTAATCTGGTCGTCCTTATCCTGGTCCATCTTCTTGAAGATCTTGTCCACACGCTGCTGGGGCGTGAGCCCATCCTGGTTCATGCGCATCATGATCACGGTGCCCACCATCTTGTAGATAGCCTGGTGGGGCAAGGAGGGAGGTGTGAACACTCACAATGGGAAGGGAGGGTTGGGGGTGAACGAAAGGGCCTGGGGGTGGGCGTGGAGAACACTGGGAGATGTGAGGATACTGGAAGGTGACAAATGGTCATTGAGACTGGAGGTTTAATGAGCATCTCACACCAAACATGTCTACTACCCAACTCTTCACCTCCAACCTGCTCGGGCCCCAGCATGCCCTGTCTCAGTGAACAGCAAATTCATTCTTCTAGATGTTCAGACCAAAAACCTTGATGCCATTCTCGACTCTCCTTTTCTCACACCCATATCCAATGTCTCAGCAAATCTTGTCAGCCTTAATTTTGTAATAGGTCCAATAACCAGCCACTGCCTGCTACCTCCATTGCTCCATGGTTGTTGCCTCCATCCCCTCCTGACCGGCCTACAGTGGAAGTCTCCAAACTGGTCTCCCTACTTCTGCTGCCCTCCCACCCCCTAGTCCACACAGAGAATGGAGAGAGCCCTTAAGGGCCTCCCATCTCACTCAGAAGAAAGTCAAGTCTCTACCCCAGACTATGATGCTAAGAGATGGACTCCTGGCTACCTATCTGACCCCCTTCCTACCACTGTCCCCTTGCTGACTTCTCTCCCACCACCCTGGCCTCCTGGCCACTCCTTGAACACTGAAAACACAGTCTAACCTCAGGGTCTTTGCATTTATTGTTCACTCTTCCCCCATGCACAGGTCACTCTTCCCCCAGACACCTACATGGTTAGCTCCCTCACCTTATCCAGGTCGCTGCTCACCTTTCACCTTACACAAAATTGCTTTTCCTCCATCGCTCTCTCCCCTCACTTTGCTTTACTTACCTTCTTCATAACACTTACTGCCTGACACAGCACAAGTTTTGTTGTCGTTAAATTTTCTCACTAGAAGGAATGTCCCATGAAACCAAGAACTTTGAACAGTGCCTGGCACGTGGCAGGCACTGAGTATACATTTGTTGAAATAATAATGAGTTAAGAACTTAGACTCTGGAGTCAGACTCCTTAGACTGGAATCATGAACTGCCATTTGATTCATCTCCTCATCTGTAAAATGGGATTTCTAACAGTACCTACCCCCTGGAGTTGTTGGGTAAAGCACTATAGCACAAGACCTGTCCCACACTGAGCGCCCAACCAATGCTACCCACTGGATCCTGGGAGGAGGGAGGAGGGGAGTGGTGGGGTGTCCCGAGGTGGCTCCCGAGGCCTGAGTGGAGGGTGGCTGGAGAGGGCGGTGCCAGAGAAGGGCCCCCTCAGCGAAGATAGGTAGCGCGTCACCCCAGCACACCCCGGTCTCTGGGATCCGCCCCAGCGCACCTCGATGATCTCCAGCATCTCGAGGCGCGTGATGCGCCCGTCACCGTCCAGGTCGTACATCTCAAAGGCCCAGTTGAGTTTCTGCTCGAAGGTGCCGCGGGAGGTGACCGAAAGGGCGCAGATGAACTCCCGGAAGTCGATGGTGCCGTCGCCGTTCTTGTCGAAGGTGCGGAAAGCGTGCTGCGCAAACTTGGAGGCGTCGCCGTAGGGGAAGAACTGAGACGGGGACACTGGAGTTGCGGCACTGCAACAGCCTCGCAGAGTGCCTGGCCCCGCCCCCGCCCGCCGGCCCGCCCCCCGGGGTGCCTGGCTCCGCCTACCTTGATGTAGAGCTGCTGGAACTCCTCCAGGTTGAGGATGCCGCTGGGGCAGTCCCTCAGGAAGCCCTTGTACCACTGCTTCAGCTCCTGCTCACTGAACTCGGTGTTTTGAACCAGGTCGTCCAGCACCTCTGGGGCCAGCTTGCTGTTGGTCTTCCCCATGGCAGGGCCTGAGGGGACAGGGAGCTCCCTCAGTTTGGCCCAGGGCAAGGCCCTCACCTCAGCAGCCTTCCCCCAGGTCTCTGTAGGACAAGGCTCCCTTTCTCCACCACAGCGCCCTCCCATAATAAACTCCCCATCCCCACAGTCAGGACCCCTCCTTCCATAGCAGGGTGGGTCCCCCTCCTCTCACCACCACCCTGGACAACCCCCAACTCCTACAGCTGGGCTGTGTCCTTTCACCACACCTCTTCCCATAGGAGCTCCTACCTCCCCCCCCACCCCTTCCCCTACACACAACTGGGCTGGGGGCTTCCCCTCATTACAGGGCCTCCTCTGTCTACAGAAGGCCCCGCCCCTCTCCTCACAGCAGGGTTCCTCCCCTGGAAACCAGGATCTCTAGCCTTCCAGGTCTCAGCACTCTTCCTTCTCACTGACCAGTCTGCATGCTACAATCTTCATCCTCTCCTCTCCTCTTTACACCTTCCATAGCTCCCTACACCCGTAGAAGAGAGTCTTAATCCTCCCCTTGCTATTCAGAGCTTTCCGCACTCAGCCCCTACCCACCTCTGCAGGCTCCTCTCCTGCCAGGCAGGTTCCTCACATGCTCCCCCTGCATGTCTCCCAAGTTCTTCCTCAAGGCCTTCCAGGCCACTCCAGCAAGAAACTTCTCTCCCTCCTTCCTCTGTACAAATAGAAGTCCTAGCTGGTAGCACTGATGACGCTGATTGCCTTCTCCTTTTCATTCGTTCATTCATTCCCTGAGCATTTTTTTTTTGTGGTACGCGGACCTCTCACTGTTGTGGCCTCTCCCGTTGCGGAGCACAGGCTCCAGACGCGCAAGCTCAGCGGCCATGGCTCACGGGCCTAGCCGCTCGGCGGCATGTGGGATCTTCCCGGACCGGGGCACGAATCCGTGTCCCCTGCCTTGGCAGGCAGACTCTCAACCACTGCGCCATCAGGGAAGCCCAATTCCCTGAGCATTTATTGAGGTTGACTGTGTGCTAGGCCCTGTGCCAGTGATGGGGATAAAGTCGACATGAGCCAACCTTCACTAACTCATAATTGGGTCAAAGAGGTAGACAGCTGACTGTAAAGGGCCTTCAATCCATGCCAAGGAGTTTGGCCTTTACCCGTGGGGAACAGAAGCTCCTGGGGTTTTAAAGCAAGTGTTAAGAGGACCACATTCGTTCCACAAACACTTATAGATTGCTTACGACATGGTGCTGGGGACCCAGAGAGAAGGAATGTGTTTTAGGATTTTTCCTTTGGCTACAGTGTGCAAGATGACCTGGGTGCGGGAAGGAGGGAGAGCAGAGAGGTCCTGCTGCAGAGTTCAGGTGAGAGACAATGACACTAGGGTAGGGGTGGTGGAGGGATGTGGATGGACTGAGAGATGTTAGGAGGGGGCCTTAGCAGGACTTGGGGACTGACTGGATGCGGGGGTGAGAGGGACAGAGGAATTGCGGCCAATGCTCAAATCTGGGGCTGAATAGATAGAGGTGGTGTTGCTGAGAAACAGGTTTGGGGAGAATGAAGAGTCAGTCCCCAGTGCGAACATGAGCCCCTCAAGTAGCCTGTGCCCAAGGCATTTTTTGCAGAGGAAGGTACAGGCCCTCCCATGAAGCCTGGCTAGAGTGAGGCCCCCACCAGACCCAGAAGGCTGAGTGGACATTCAGGAATGTCCCACTAGAGCCCCAGTTTCCCAGGACATGGCCTGGGAGGTGAATTTGACCTGCCTGGAGTCTCTTTGGAGGGGTGCCAGACTCCAACTGCAGGGTAGCTTGTCATGAAGACACTCCGGAAAAGGAAGCCCTCAGGCTGGCAGAAGGAATTCTACTTCCACAGCCCAGTGCCTGCCAGTGTGGCTTCTAGTCCTTACTGCTGGGAGTGCCCTAGGTAACTAGATATGAGATGGGTCATGTCCATGCCCCTTCCCTTGCTATGTGACCTCAGTGAGTTACAGGATAGCTCTGGGCCTCAGAGTCCTCTACTGGGCCATGAGGCAGATCAAGGAGCAGTAAGGGTAGCAACATCCTCTCCCACTTACCAACCCCAGAGAATGAGGACTCCTATATGCTCCCAGAAGAAGGCGGGGAGGTGGAGGTGTGACATCTTCAGGAACCTAGAACTGTGGGGTCCAAAACGGCTGCCCTGGGGCCAGAGTCAAGGGTACATGTGGAACACGCATGGGCAGGAGGAGGCAGGCTCCATCCTCAGCTGCCCCCTCCTCCAGCCCAAAGCACACTGAGGGCTCGGGGTATAGTCAAGAAAGCTCAAGAACCCAGGGGTGGAAGCACCTGACGGGGAAGGCAGAGCCTCTCCCTCTGCTCCTGTGGGATGTGCCTGAGTGTCTGCGTAAAGGGCTGGGAGTGGGTGGGAGCACATCAGCGTATGAGACTGCAAATCTGCCAGAGTGCACACGTGTGTGTGTGTGTGCGCGTGTGTGTGTGTGAGATGGCATCTGTGTGACTCTCACTTCCTGCCCCTTTTCTCCGCCTTCCCTGCGCTGCCTTCCTACCATTTTCTGTCTCCTGGGGCCATACCTGTTCTCAGTGCCCATTTGATCCCAGGCCCACCAAGGACTATGACTCCTCCTTCATCTCTCTTCATTCCTTCTAGTGCTCTTAGGTCAGCAGGCCAAAGCTGGTGATGCCCTTTAAGATCATCCCCTCATTTTAGTGAAAACTGGAACCCAGAGAGAGGAGAAAACTGGCTGAGTTACACCCAGGCTGAATCCATGCCACCTGCCTGGACCACCCTCTCCAGATCATGGCTACTCTTGTCTAGTACAGACTCCTACCTGCCTTCCAGGAAAACCATAGCTCTGATCTCCCCCTTGGCCTCAGTGGGACCATCTTGGTGGCTCCAGGCCACAGTATCTGATACCCAAGAAATACCGACCCTTTGGGGTGGCGCACCAGCGCCTCTGACTCAGCACGTCTACAACCAGACTCACCCTCAACCCGTGATGGTCCTTCTCTCTCCATTGCCCTTCCTTCCTTCCCTCCCTCATCCCAGTGGGGAAATGTGATCATAGTTACCCTTAGTTTCCCCTCTCCCTTTTCCCTAGGTTCAACTTGCTACCAAGTCCTATTGTTACTTCTTTTGAAATGTTCCTGGAACCTTCACCATGTCCTCTCTCCCCACATAGTCAGGGCCAGGGGCACAGCCAAGGGGGCTGAAACCCAGCTGGTGCACTGCTTGCCAAGCCATCTTGTGGGCTCAACTGCCTCGGAGGGGGTGCGTTTCCTTCTCATTCCTCTGTTCCACGAGAATGTCTTTTCTAGTTTTGCCCAGAAGTACAATATAGACTAGGGGTGGCCATGCCCAGGGGCTCCTGAAACTCCAGAATCCGCTAGAATCTGGTGTCAAGGTGTGTCCACCTGTCTTGCCTCACCTCCCACTGCTCCCCTCACAATTGCATACTTTCAAGTTAGTCTTCTCACAGCCAGAACCCACTTCAACTATTGCTTAGCTGTTTCCATCTTCCTTAATATCCTCTCTTCTCTTCGGGGTGGATGCAGCTATAATCAGCCTTCAGGCCTGACTGAAGCCCACTTCCTTATGATCAGCCTCTCCCAGCCTGGAGAGTTGACAGTCAGCAGCGTGAACTTGGCATTCTGGGCATGAGGAGAACCTGTGAGCCCATGGAGTTGAGCCCCACAGGTGCGTAGACTTCAGAGCTCTCTGACCCTCACCTGCTGCTCTAGAATTCCACAATGGAGCCTGACTTGCGAGAGATTTTTGCGTTACACTCTCGTCTGAGCCAGAAAAAGTTCTCCAGGACTTTTGCTCCATGGCAAAGAGCTTATTCCCTCCCGATATAACCCAGTCTGTTTGGGAGCAGCTTGGACAGTGAGGAAAGTACTTCTCCCCTTGTTCCTACTTGCCCTCTTGTAGCTGCCCCACACAGGTTGCCACTCTGCCCTCTGTGGCAACACAGAACTGCTCTGCAGAGACCTAAAGGCCACATCTGGAACACTGAGATGTTCGGTGAATGTCCCTTTGTGGATTATATCAAAGGGCAGAACCCCCTTCTTTCTCCTTGGAATGGCGTCAGGCTGTTTTGTTTATCTGTGTTCTCCTGCCATTGTTCCCACTTAGAGACAATGGAACCCAGACCCTAGGAAAGGAAGAGTTCACCCAAAGTCAAGTAGAACCCATCAGCAGAAAGGCGAAGGCCAGAACCCACTGGGGGCATGTTCTGTTGGAGCTGTGGCCTGGCTGCATGTGGGAGGGCTCCTCTTGAGAGCTGCCCTCCAGCTGTGAAGGAGCTGGCACTGCCCCATACACAAAGCCGCTGCCCTTCTGGGCTCAGAGGCTTGTTTCAGAGCGCAGGACCCAGGGTTGTGGGCTCCAAATGCGGAGATGGCAGGGAGGGTGGGAGGGGCTGAGGGAGGCAATAATCCCACACCCTCACCCAGCTTCAGAGGAGCTGGTGCTGAGACTGTTGCCATGGTGACAACAGCTCCCTGGTCAGGAGATTTTTCTCTTTCCTCTCCTCCCTTTGCTCTTCTCCAAGCAGTGGCCATGGCAGCAAAAGCCAGGTCTTCTCCCTCTCCTTATTAGTGAGACACAGGGAATGATAAACAAAAGGTGGGCCCTGTTGAGCACCTCCACCTTGGAGCTGCCCATGCCATGTGGGCTGATGGTCTAGGAGGGACTCCGAACTGCTGAGGAGGAGCCTGGGCCTGGAGAGTATGTGGGAAGGGGTTGGCCCGTACCCAGGCCTGGGTAAGAAGCAATGTCCTTTTGGTGACGACTAAAGCCTCCTCTCTGAAATGTCCTAATGGTTCAGGGTAAGAGAGAAAGGGTCCTGTTCTCTCATAATCAACCACAGAACCAGAGTGCGTCAGTGTTGGAAGGCTGTCCAATATCATCTCATCAAGTCCACTCTCTGTCCTGCCCACCCTGCCCCTGTTCCCCATCTCACGAAGGATCAGAGAGGGAAGTGACTTGGCCAAAGTCAAACAGCAACTGAGGCAAAGGCAAGATTTGAACCCAGCTCTTCTGCCCTCCAGGTTCAGGCTGCCTTAGGGAAGGAGCAATACAGTCCACACGGATGAGACACAGGAAGATAGGAGAGAGGGAGTGGCTGGGAGCAACAAGGCCAGAGAGGGTACGAATTAGAAAGATATTTGAGAGGTGGAATGAGAAAACTTGGTGCTTTGGCCGTGAGAAGTCAGGGGAACGGAGGAGGTTGGGACCTTGGCAGTGGTGACTGACAGGTATGGATGGTCTGCTGGGGAATGGTGTCCCTGATTTATCTTGAAGCCAGGTGAAAGAGGCCAAACATGGGGCCTCTGCCTTGCACTGAGACCATGGGCAGGGGGGCCTGTTGAGAGAGGGTCACAAGGAGGAGAACCGGGTGGTGAGCCTCTTCCCACCCCCAGGTATGCTGTGAGCTCTGTCACCTTGAGGGGTGGAGGTGGGGACAGTCTGAGGGGACAGTGTGAAGTGGGAGTGGGCTCTCTTTGGAGGTGGAGGCTGTCTTTTGGGGCAGGGACATTACGATGTGAAGTGCAGTGAGCTGCCGGTGGGGCCGGGTAGGGTGTGGGTAGGGGCTATCTGTGGAGGTGGGAGGTTGCCATGGGGCTGAGCGGACTACCCACCTGCAAAGGAGGAAGGGTGATGGGTTCCTCTCTAGCACCGGCAACACCACACCCCCGTGTATGTGTGCGTGTGACTGTGTATTGGGGGCCAGAGCTGTGGTTGCTCGGGGGGTAAGGAGGCAACTCTGCCTCCTTCCCTGGGACTTGTGGGGCGTGGACTGGAGTGGGGGGGTCCCCTGGCCAGGGGCGAGCCCTCCACATGCTGCCGCCTATGCTGGAACCAGGGGTCAGGGAGATGAATCAGAGGGGGCAGGAGACGAGGGAATGGGAATGAAGAGTGGAGGGGGAAGGGACAAGGGCCTCCACCCGGCCCTGCCCACGTTACCTGAGGCCGTTCGCCGGGTCGCTGGATGACTCTGAGCCTCGGCGGGCCGCGGAGACTGAGACTGGCTCGCGGGCCGACGGCCAGGTTCCCCAAGGTCCGCGCCCGAGTCGCCTCCCAGCTCTTGTATCACTATGTGTCTCTCAGAGGCGACACGATTTGCATAAGCCCCGCCTCATCCCGGGCAGATTGGGCGTTGATTGGGTCGGCTGAGGCGGAGTGGCAGGCGGGGTTTCAGGTGGGGACCTGGTGCCCAGTGAGGCCCGGCTGCAGGAGAGCGCTCCGCCCGCCCGCCCTGAGCGTCCCAGAGTAGCGAGGAAAGAGCAGAGAGCTGTACCCCCATCTGTACCCCGTCCTGAGGCTCAGACCCCGAGCCATCGTCTGAGGTTAAAAGTGTCCACAATTGAATTGGATTCGCAAAAACAACCGCATGGTTGCTATGGAAACGGAAAAGCCAAAGCTGAGTCTCTAAGCCTTTCCTTCTTGGGCCCCAGCGGGGGTGGGGATGGAAAAGTGGATGAGTCACAAGATGTGTCCCCCCCCACCCCATATCCCACCCAAAATCGGAGGAGGGCAACGAGGAGCTGAGTTGGGGAGGGAAGAGATGAGGTAGTCAGCAGCCCACGCCTTCGCATCATCCCCTCCCCCAACACATCCACTCCCCTCAAGCCATGGCGGGTGGGCGAGGATGGCAAAGTACCCAGCCTCTACCTAGCCCCATGCTAGCCGTGGGCCCCTCACAGCCTCTAATTCCGATCCGTCCCTTCCTTATTTCTCACGGAGTCCCAGAGGCCTCCCGGAATCTCCCCCGGAAGGATCTGCCTACCTCATGAACCCCTCCATTCCCCACCCTCCCGTCTTCCCGTCCCGTAGACGAAGCCTGTCCCCAGCCGCCAGTCTCCGGCCTCGGATGTTGACACAAGCCAGAGGCGGTTTACACTGAGTGGGTCTGGAAGGTTTCAGGGCCCTGGGAACACCGCCTCCCCGCACTTGGGGGTCTCCCCAAAGCCGGGCCCGGCAGCCCCAGCTGCAGTGGCAGCTGAGAGCTCCTGACCCAAGGCAATGAGAAGGAATCGTTTTACTCCAAACTGGGGGCGAAAGGGGAGCAGATAGCCTCGGGTTGGGCCACGTGCGGGGGAGGCACTTCTAGCCATCTGACAAAAGTAGGGCGGGGCATCTGGGGATTGGTTGAATCTGAGCCCGGATGTTGAAGAGCTTGGGGGGGGGGGGGTGGAGGTGGGGCTTCTGCCGATTGAGTGAGTGTTGAGGTGGGCTGCGCAATAGGGGATGCGGACCAGCTTGCCAAGAGGGGAGGCTAGGTTTCTCTGGCTGATCCCAGAAACTTCAGGGCCAGGCTCGCTGGGGAGGAGCCACTGGAGTTCTCTCTTTTTCTTTAGAAATCGTCCCGTTCCCCGTGAAAACTGTTTTGCTGTCCATCCTCCCAGCTTCAGGCTATGTCTTCTCTCTGGGGTCCTAGCAGGATGAGAGCATACTTGGGGCACCAATTAGCAGGCACGTCCCTGGCCCCTTTGTTTGGTGATTTACGAGAGACAGGTGTTTGAAAGTCCTGACTCTGTCACCTTCTGAGCACCTGGCCCTGGGGCCCCAGAGACAGGCAAAAGCTCATCCCTGTTCACAGATACCATAATCTAAGGCGTGAGGAGGTGGGGAGAGGCAGCATGAGATGCTGGAAGTGGTCTCTGGAACTCTAAAATAAAATCCCATCTTTGCCAATGACCCCACATGTGACCATGGGCAAGACCCTTCTCTCTCTGTGCCTCCCAGTCTGTAAAATGTGGGAGCTGGTACAGGAGGCCCAGGAGAGCAGGGGAAGTTTCAACTAGGAGGGTGAAGAAAGATTGTTTGTCACCCTGGACAGAATTACGTGGGCATGAATCTGACTGCTCCACTACACCTGTGAGCTTCTTAACAATAGGTAACATACAGATAGCTTACTTTGTGCCAAATGCTCTTCTAACACTGTATATGTATTGCCTAATTTATTTCTCATAAGAACTCTTCGAGGCAGGTACTTTTATCACTCCCATTTAACAGATGAGGACATTGAGGCACAGAACAGTTAAGTGACTAGCCCAAGTTCACATAGCTAGTAAAGCTGCAGAGCTTGGATTTGAACCCAAGCAGTCTGGCTCCAGAGCCCAGACTTGTTGCCAGTACACAATACCGCCTCTCTTTAAGATCATTCAAGTCCTCAACGGGAGGGGCCTTGGATTGGAATATTCTTTTCTGATCCCCCAAGGCATTAAAAAGACAAAGCCTAGCAGGATATTTTGGTCCTGCTCTGGCTCTTTAATTCAGGCAGGACCACCCACACGGCTTTGCCCTTGATTCATCCCCCGCCCTGTGACTGTTCCTGAACTGCCAGTCATAACCCATCTTCACCAGCTTATAATACTTGAGACCCTGATCTTGATCCTGCCTCTGCCCTTTAGGTTCGATGTTTAAAGCAAGAGCAACTGACATTGACTGAGTTGCTTCGCTATGTACCAGACACTCTTGTTAGGGGAAACACTGACTGAAACTGCCTGCCCTGGCCAGGCAAAGACAGTAACAATTTGCATGACTTATTTTACGACAGGAGATCCTGGTAAGGAACATGGAACTAATTAGCCACCACCAACCGGAAGAATATGGGAAAGGTTAAAAGGAGAGAGGAGAGGCCAGTCCACATGTCCTACCAACCTCCCAGACTCCTTCTCGCTGGAATCCATCTTGGCTGAGCGGTTGTACGCGCCACCAGAAAGGACCCTGAGTAAGAATGATTGGCCAGAGACAACCTGGAAACTAATCCCATCACCCTAAAACCTGAGACTGTGAGCCACGTGGCAGAGCAGTCCTCCTGGGTTCCCTTACCCTCCTGCTCTCCGCCCGGGCGCCCCTTCCCAATAAAGTCTCTTGCTGTGTCAGCACGTGTGTCTCCTCGGACAGTTCATTTCCGAGTGTGAGACAAGAGACCACTCTCGGGCCTGGGAAGGGGTCCCCCTTCCCGCAACACCTCTGCCCAGTCCTTTATCTGCATCATCCCAGAAATGACCTCTGCCAGGGGTCATTTCTGTTGAGGCACAGGCGTTACCAATCAGAACAGATGCTGGCCTTAGTGCTAGATCAAGGACTCTGTTCTGCCAAGAGTGAACACTTTAGTTACTGGATCAAGGGGAGCAGGCAGGAGAGAAGCTAGGGACGTAGGGACCCAAGGCTATGGCTATTTACCAATCAATTTGCAGATATTTTGATGTTTTAACAACCAGTTGTACCATTATGTAGGGACTGAATTTCAGTGCTGGTATCATTACTTTATTTCATGACAGTGGATGGCAGCTCAGAGATGTTAGACAACTTGCCCATTGTAACACAGCCCACTAGTGACAGAACTGGGATTCCAACCTAGGTCTGACTCCAGAGCACACAGTCTTAACCACTAACTGTCCTGTGTTCCTGGGAAAGGAGAGTGTCCAGAACAAGAATTGTTGTTTCCACTGTTCTGCGGCTAAAGGCTGAGCCAGAGGAATGAGGTTTAAGTTCTGAAACTTTGTTGTGGCCTCTCTTTTCTCAGGCTTGGCGATACCTACTACGTATGTTGAGGGAGTGGGCTCTGCAGAATAAGGAGGGTGGGGCAGAATGCAAGGAAGAAGGAACAGTGTGTCTGTGTGGGAGACCTCAGAAAGGAGGCACAGATGACACTGAGCCCATCAGGGTTTCAGTGAGGGCAGAAGTTTGCAGGCTGTGGCCCCTTCAATTTGCTTCACAAAAATGCTAGCATTCCTCCCGTTGTTGGTCCCAAACTGTGCCTTTATGATGGATAATGCCTTCCTGGCTCCCTGGGTTTCCTCAGCCTTGGCAAGTGCAGCCTGGTGATAGCTGGAATTCACCTTGGTTCTAGATATTTCCTAGTCTTCTTAGCGGCTGGGAGAGAGTAAGATCACCAGCTTTGGGCTCTCTCCCTTTCTCTTTTGGCTAAGCAGGATTTTTTTTTTTTTAATTTCCAAAATAGAAATCTTTTTTTTTTTCCTGTTAATGCATAGTGGCTAAAAAAATAATAGAGAGGGTGGAAGTTCCCCATACTCTCTCCCTTGAACATTACCTGCAGGGGACCTTGTGTTTTGGCTGGCCCTGCCCTCACTCACTTTCTGCTGGAGAAGCCCTATAGTGTAGTGGGTTCAATGTATAGACCCTGGGGCCAGGCTGCCTGGGTTTGCATCCCAGCTCTATCACTTTCCAGCTGTATGACCACCGGCAGTTTACTTTATCTCTCTATGTCTCAATTTCCTCATCTGTAAAATAGGGATAGTAATAAGAGTACCTATTTCAAAGTGCTACTCTAAGAATTAAAATGAGTTCATATATGCAAAGCACTTAGAACCGATTTTGCTTTGGGGAATTAGCCCCCATTGTATACAGTCTTGGTGGGACTATCAATCCGGTGTCCTGCCTTCCCATGGGCAAGTGTTGGGCGTGAGACTCAGGTAAGGCTAAATAGTGTCTCTCTCCCTCTCCCAAGCTAACCTGAATCTTGAGTAAGGTGACTCAAAGGTGGTAGATAATTAGCTCTGGTTTATTCCAGAGCACTGCCCTGATGACACCATACGTTCATTCCTGCTATCTGAGTCCCCAGGGATCACTTTGGTACACATCTCTTCCAAGACCTACTTCTGCTTTTCCTTTGTCTCTGTGAGCCATTTCACATCCCTCCCCCCAAATTTATTTTCTTTCTTTTTTTTTAAACTTAAGCTATCTAGAGGTGACTTCTGTTTGCTTGCAGAAAGTTCATATGAGTTTGTCATATTTCTCTATCGGTGATGACTCTGGGTTGCAAGTGACAGAAAATCCAGCCCACAATGGGCTAAGCAAAAAAAGGATGTAGTGGCTCCAGTAAGGGAAAACCCCAGGAGTAGATTGGACTTCAGGGGTGGCTTGATTCAGGGGCTTAAACAATGTGATTAATATCTGACCTCTTTCTAGGGCTTGGCTTTACTCACTTGTGTCAATGTCAGTTTTGTTCTTGGGTTCCATATAAAGGCAAGATATCTGCCGTCATCTCTAGCCAACATCCTTTCAGGTGGAGTCCCACAGAAAAGAAGAGAGTTTCTCTTCCCCAGGGCATCTAGTCAACATCCTGGGCTGGTTCTCATTGGCCTGATTTGGGACAGGCTAAGTTCAGAATCAATTGCTGAAAACAGGGGGATGCAGTGCTTTCATTGGCTAGGGCTGAGTCACTTGTCTACCCCTAGAACTGGGAGGTAAGGTCAACTCTTCCCGAAGGATGTGTATCCAGAGTAGGGAAGGAGGGTGTTCCTACCAAGGACAACAGAAGTTCCTAAATTATAAAAACACGTACAAGTTATACTATCAGAGTACTGACAGGAAACAGATGGTACTCAAAGAGATAACTAAGACAGGTCAATGGGAGAACTATTGACACAGATATGGGCAGGGTTGAGAAATCAGCAAGGTATTGTCAAGCACCCTGGGGCTAGCACCAGTGGAGAGTCATGACTATTTCTAGGCCTCCCGTGGCGAGAAAGGGAACAGAGCTGTTACTTTAGGAGAGTCTTCCAGTGGGATCCGTGGCCTTTGGTAAAGGAACAGAGTCACTGCCAACACCTGGCCTGGTACAGAGAGACTGAGAGTGGGTGGAATAAATACACTGACCCCTTCTATTCCCATGTGCCATTCTCATACTCATGTCTTCCATTGGCCAAACACAACAAGAAGCCAGAGGGCAAAGTAGCCCAGTTGATGCAAGTTCACAAGTCAGTCTCCCGGGGCAGCACAGAGAGGGTAGAAAGTGGAGGCAAGAAGAGAACAAACCTAACGGGGGAAATAAATAGATGATATAGATATGGATACACACACATATATATGTATACTAAGTAGCTCTCTATATATAGACTTTCAAGTGCATTGACGTTCAAGTTAGGCAGCCCTTGGACGAGTTACTTAACTTCTCTGCAATTCTTTTTCCTCGTGTGGATTGGGCATAATAAGAAGAACGACTTGCTATGTGAGGCATTCAAGCAGGATAAATTGCTTAGCAGAGTGCCTGGCACAAGTAAGCACTATGTTCACAGAAATATATAAACCACAGTTAAGGTGCTGTATTTGTTGGGGCAGAGGCTAAGCTGCTGTAACAAATAGATTCAACCATACCATAACTCAGACGCAATAGAAATTTTTTCTTGTTTATGTACAGTCTAGGGTCAGTGTCAGGTTGGTGAGTGGCTCTCCTTATAGGAATTTGGGACTGAGGCTCCTTCTACATTGTGATTGTACCATTTCCTAAGGTCTCCAGCCAGTGAAAAGGGAAAGAGAATGGAGGAAGCTGGAAATGGCTCATATCGCTTCCTTCATGTACCAGGGAAAACAAAAATGATTCTAGTATTTCCAAGAGTGTATTTATTTATTTATTTATTTTTTTTTTTTTGCGTTACGCGGGCCTCTCACTGTTGTGGCCTCTCCCGTTGCGGAGCACAGGCTCTGGACGCGCAGGCCCAGCGGCCACGGCTCACGGGCCCAGCCGCTCCGCGGCATGTGGGATCTTCCCGGACCGGGGCACGAACCCGTGTCCCCTGCATCGGCAGGCGGACTCTCAACCACTGCACCACCAGGGAAGCCCTCCAAGAGTGTATTTAATACAAGAGATTGGACACAAAAATGTTAGAAGGGCTCTAGGAACAAAACACAGACAGTGAGGTTACCCAGAGATGTCTAATTAGGGGACGCCATTACCACCAGTGGGCTGGAGGGGTAAAAAGGAAGACGATGCTCTCCGGAGCCCCTGTTCATTGCATTGCGAAGGCAGCTGGTGCACCTGCTGCTGTCACTACTAGAACCACCACCACTACTGCCCTGCAGGAAGCCAGGAGCTCACTTGCTGCTGAAGTCACTTGCTGCTGAAGTCACTTGCTGCTGCTGTTGACACTGCCAGACTTAGAGTTCAAGGGCACCAGGCTGCTGAGGCTGCTGGAGTGCCAGCCACCTACCACGTCTGGAAGAGTGCTGCTTGAGCAGGAACCCAGGAGCCTGCAGCCACTCATTGTTTTTGCTGCTCTTACAACTGCTGGAGAAAGAAAAAAAAAGCTTCTCCCTTCTGTCTTCCAAACTCCCACCAGTTCCTCTGATTGGCAAAACCTAAGGGGAAGCCAGCTGAAAAAGGAGTCTAAGAAATGTAGATTACAGGCTTCCAGCTCCAGGTTATACAGAGGAGGGCAGAGTAGGATGAGAACAGAGTTAGAGCAAGCAGATAAGCGGCTGGTATTATAAATTCAGAGTACTGAGGACTGTAGTTTCAGCCACCTTCTTCCAGTGTTTACTGAGAGATGCCCAACTTCAAAACTAGCCCAAGAATCTCTCTACCCTCCCAATAGATTTCTACAAAGAGGACGGAAACCGGAGGAGATTATGATTGTAAAGGGAGACAGACTGTCCTCGCCCCTCATTCCTTGTGAGTGTATTCATCTGGTTCCCTTCCTGATAGCTCTTGGAGGGGGATCCCAGAAATTAGCTCATGAAGTTTTAGGGTATCCTCAATATAAAGGAAAAACCTGTTTTCTGCTTCCTGTGTCTTTCTTTCCTGTGTGTCTCCTTTACTCTCACATCACTACCACACTCACACAGAACACTTCACTTTTGACCCTTCTGGTCCCCACACCAAAACAATTCTCTGGGACACAACTGGGTGGCTTAAAATTTAACTCAATTCTGATGCTATCTACCTGGAGATAGAGCCTGTGAGATCCCACGGTTAAGGGCTCAGTCTTGCAAACTGCTCCCATATGAACCTCCCATTCAGATGCCAATCACAAGTAGTAGGTCCCCACGTCACTCAAAATTTCTATCCCACTTGGCTACAAATCATGGGTTTCCATGACCCCCTCCTTGGGGTTGATTAATTTGCTAGAGCCACATGCAGAACTCAGGGAAATACTTATGTTTACCACTTTATTAAAGGATATGATAAAGGATACAGATGAACAGCCAGATGAAGAGATGCATGGGGCAAGGTATGTGGGAAGGACGCAGAACTTCTGTGTCCTTTCCAGGAGCATCACTCTCCCAGCACCTCCAGGTGTTCACCAACCTGGAAGCTCTCCAAACCCTCTCATTTTGGGGTTTTTATGGAGGCTTCCTTACATAGGCATGATTGACTATGTAATTGGTGATCAATTCAACCTCCAGCTGATCTCGGGTGGCCTCGCCCTGCAGCGACTTGAAGCAGGGTTTCAGTTCCTGGCCAGAGATTGAGGTCGGGTCTCGTCAGTCAGAACACCAGATCCTAGCCACTGACCAGTGGTCAGTGACAAGGCCCTGGCCCTTCAGCTTTGCAGAAAAGAATTCCCACAAAGATGGAAAGTGGTGAAACAAGTAATTATTAGGAGGAAAAAGAGTACAGTTACGTGGATGGACACACAGGTGGACTCAGAGAGAGAGAAAGTCGCACCCTTGTGGTAGTTTAAATCACTTATATGGGGCATTTCTTCCAGGTTTCCTTTGGCCAATCATTTTGATTTGCCTGGTTCAGAGTCTGTATTTGGTATATCTCAGGATCCTCCTATGTGTGTGCGTGCATCTCTCAGCCAAGATGGATTCCACTGAAAAGGACTATGGGTAGTTGACATCATCTACTATGAGGTGGCACCCCCTCCCCTTTTGACCTCCAGGGAGCCTTTCTGTGCATGTGTAGTCAGGGAGGTCTCCTTGATTTTCGGGAATGAGAAATATGTGGTCTCTTATCTTTTATCTGGGCAGGGCCCAACCTCCTCTCTCAATTGTCCTGCCATTCTCTTGGAGTATCCATCCATAGGGAATGAATCTCCAATTGCTTTCCTTGGGGGGCCCATCTACCTCCTGCCTCACAGCCCTTCTCCCCTCCCAGGAGGTCAAGGGATGGGAAAGAATGTTCCAACCCTACAACCAAAGGGTTGGTTCCCCTGGCAACCAGCTCCATCCTTAGGTGACCCGAGGGCATGCCAGAAGTCACCTCATTAACATGACAAAAGACACCATTCTCTATCCATTTAGGAAATTCCAAGCGTTTTAGAAACTGTGCTGTCAACGAAGACCAAATATATATTTCTTATTATAATTCACAATATCACACTCAGGAAGGGGAATTGACTCATTTGTCAGTTCTCTCTCAGTTGACCCATAATATCATCTGCCTCAGTGCTGCAACGGCAAGGGTAGGATGATGTCAGAAAAGGTATCGGGGAGAGATGATGTAGTGACAGTGCCAATTGGAGAGAGAAAAGAGCGTGCCCTGGAGTGGTCAGTTCCTGAGAGTTACAGAAGACAGATCTCACAGTCCAGCACTGATCCACTGAACTTTTGGCGACAATGGGAAAGTTCTACCTCCATGCTTATCGCTTATCCGATATGGTAGCTATTAGCCACTCGTGACTAGCACTTGAAGTGTGGCTAGTGTGAATGAAGAAACAGAATTTAAAATTTTTATTTAACTTTAATCAATTTTAATTTAAATAATCACATATAGGTTGTGCTTATTAGATCGGACAGCACCAGCTGCTGAACTTGAAGCTGGAGATAAAGAGATTACATAAGATTGGGAGCTGCAGGCTTGCTGGGACCATTGCAGAGGAACCCCACGTGCTGCCAGTTGGGAGTCAGCAGACAAATGTGACTATGTTTCAAGAGCCCATCCATATCTGAGAGAATGGTTTAGGATCAAATCTCTCACCAGCAGAGACTGTAGGGAGCTCACTGCTGGCTCTTGAGTCTACAGACCATGAATTGGATTAGTGGTGGCGAGGCTGAAATTCAACCAGAACACGCTGTCGACTAAAAAATTATTCACAGTCTAAAAGTTGAGAGTTATCTTTTATTCTGTAAAGGAGCAGGACCCTATGGGGCCTTCCTGGGACAAGCCTTCCCCCATATCCTCTGCTTTAGCTCCTCTCTGAAGTAGCTAGATAACAGTATTTGATGCACATTTCCTGAGTTGTTTTACAGATGTGAGAACCCCCCACCAAATGGAAGATGTTAACTACTTGATGACCATGAGCACATGGGCCCAGGCCTCCTGGAGCCTAAGGACTGATAATGTTAACCCCTGTGACACCACCCTGTTATCTCACCATCAGCCAATCAGAGAACTGTGCATGAGCTGATCACTTACCCTTTGACCCACCTCCCTCACCTGGCTTTTTTTTTTTTTTTTTTTTGGCTGCGTTGGGTCTTTGTTGCTGCGCACAGGCTTTTCGCTAGTTGCGGCGAGTGGGGGCTACTCTTTGTTGCGGTGCGCGGACTTCTCATTGCGGTGGCTTCTCTTGTGGTGGAGCACAGGCTCTAGGCACGCGGGCTTCAGTAGTTGTGGCTCTTGGGCTCTAGAGTGCAGGCTTGGTAGTTGTCGCACATGGGCTTAGTTGCTCCGCGGCATGTGGGATCTTCCCAGACCAGGGATCGAACCCATGTTCCCTGCATTGGCAGGCGGATTCTTAACCACTGAGCCACCAGGGAAGCCCCCCTCACTTGCTTTTTTTTTTTTTTTTTTTTTTGCGGTACACGGGCCTCTCACCTCTGTGGCCTCTCCTGTTGCAGAGCACAGGCTCCGGATGCGTAGGCTTAGCGGCCATGGCTCACGGGGCCAGCCGCTCCGCGGCACTTGGCATCCTCTCAGACGAATCCGCGTCCCCTGCATCGGCAGGCGGACTCTCAACCACTGCGCCACCAGGGAAGCCCCCTCACCTCCTTTTAAAAGTGCTTTGCCAAAACCCTTCCGGGAGCTCGGGGCTTTTTAGGGAATGAGACACCTGTCTCCTTGCATGGCCCTGCAATGAACCTTTCTCTGCTCCAAACTCCGATGTTTCAGTTTGTTTGGCTTCACTGTGCATCGGGCACATGAACTTGTGCTAATAATTCAGTGGGAATTTTTAGGACTTTAAACCCAGCAGGCAGCATCTCAAGTAGCCATGATAGAACTGCTCCGAGGAGGTGAGGGGGGAGCTAGGATATATCGGAGTTTTGCAACAAAGGGCAGGAGTAGGGAACATCAAAAGATTATTTTTGCCCACCCCCGCCAAAGCCTCCTCTGGCTGCACGGGTCCCAGGCCTGAGCCCCACCCCTGCCAAGGCCTCCTCTGGCCTTGTGGGTCCCAGTGGACCTGAGCACTGTCACCCCCCCATAGCCTCCATGGGCCACGCGGGTCCAGGCCGGCCGAGCACCACCCGCCTCCAAAGCCTCCTCCAGCTGTGCCGGCCCCTGCAGACACACCCATGGAAGCCAGCGGCCCAGCCAGCCTGTGCAGGCACATGTGCTCCAGGTCAGCTTCAGGGGCATACACTGCTGAAAGGAACACACGCAGAGGTGGTGCTGACACAGCAGGTTCAGAGACCTACCTAGAGGTCTTGGAGGCCCTCCTGGGAAGGCAGGGGTTGGATGTAGCTCACCATGGCGGCAAGGACACTAATAGCAAAGGCACCAGGGAATTTTAATTTATTTTAATATTTTTCCAATTTTTTTCTAATTTTTTTTTTGCTGTTGTGTTTTGTTGTTTCAATTTTACTTTTCTAATTTTATTTTATTTTTTATGCTTTGTTATTGTTATGCTCTTTTTTGTTGTTGTCTGTTTTGTTTTTTGGGGTTTTTTTCTCCCCTCTGCATGGCTTGCAGGGTCTTGGTTCCCAGGCCAGGGGTTGGGCCTGAGGCCCTGTGGTGGGAGTGCTGAGTCCAAGCTGCTGGAATAACAGAGTACTTCAGGCCCCAGGGAATATTAATAGGTGGGAGCTCTCCCAGAGGTCCTCATCTTGGCACCAAGATCTGGCTCCACCCAACTGCCTGCAAACTCCAGGGCTGGACATCTCAGACCAAACAACCAGCAAGACAAGAACACAGCCCCACCCATCAACAAAAAAGAGATGACAGAGAAATATGTTACAGACGAAGGAGAAAGGTAAAAACCTACAAGACCAAATAAATGGAGAGGAAATAGGCAATCTACCTGAAAAAGATTCAGAGAAATGATAGTAAAGATGATCCAAGATCTCGGAAATAGAATGGAGGCACGGATGGAGAAAATACCATATGTTTAACAAGGACCTAGAAGAACTAAAGAACAAACAAACAGTGATGAACAACACAATAACTGAAATGAAAAATACACTAGAAGGACTCAATACCAGAATTACTGAGACAGAAGAACAAATAAGTGAACTGGAAGATAGAATGGTAGAAATAACTGCTGAAGAGCAGAATAAAGAAAAAAGAATGAAAAGAAATGAGGACAGTCTCAGAGACCTCTGGGACAACATTAAACACATCAACATTCAAATTATAGGGGTCCCAGAAGAAGAAGAGAAAGATAAAGGGTCTGAGAAAATATTTGAAGAGATTATAGTCGAAAACTTCCCTAACATGGGAAAGGAAATAGCCACCCAAGTCCAGGAAGCACAGAAAGTCCCATACAGGAAAAACCCAAGGAGAAACATGGCAAGACACATATTAATCAAACTAACAAAAATTAAATTCAAAGAAAAAATATTAAAAGCAGCAAGGGAAAGCAACAAATAACATACAAGGGAATCCCCATAAGGTTATCAGCTGATTTTTCAGCAGA
The DNA here is from genome assembly GCF_951394435.1 of Stenella coeruleoalba. Lineage (NCBI taxonomy): Eukaryota > Metazoa > Chordata > Mammalia > Artiodactyla > Delphinidae > Stenella > Stenella coeruleoalba. The sequence continues at coordinate 31,885,862 of NC_137169.1, forward strand.
AACTCAGCAGGTCAGAAGAGAGCAGCAGGATATATTTAAAGTGATGAAAGGGAAAAACCTACAACCAAGTTTACTCTACCCAGCAAGGATATCATTCAGATTTGATGGAGAAATCTAAAGCTTTACAGACAAGCAAACGCTAAGAGAATTCAGCACCACCAAACCACCTTTACAACAAATGCTAAAGGAACTTCTTTAGGTGGGAAACACAAGAGAAGAAAAAGACCTACAAAAAAAACCCCCCAAACCGTTAAGAAAATGGTAATAGGAACATACATATCGATAATTACCTTAAATGTAAATGGATTAAATGCTCCAACCAAAAGACACAGACGAGCCAAATGGATACAAAAAAAAGACCTGTATATATGCTGTCTACAAGTGATCCACTTCAGACCTAGGGACACATACAGACTGAAAGTGAGGGGGTGGAAAAAGATATTCCATGCAAATGGAAATCAAAAGAAAGCTGGAGTAGCAATACTCATCAGATGAAATAGACTTTAAATAAAGACTCTTACAACAGATAAGGAAGGACACTACATAATCATCAAGGGATCAATCCAAGAAGAAGATATAACAATTATAAATATTTATGCACCCAACATAGGAGCACCTCAATACATAAGGCAAATGCTAACAGCCATAAAAGGGGAAATCGACAGTAACACAATAATAGTGGGGGACTTTAACACCCCACTTACACCAATGGACAGACCATCCAGACACAAAATTAATAAGGAAACACAAGCTTCAAATGACACATTAGACCGGATAGGCTTAATTGATATTTATAGGACATTCCATCCAAATCAGCAGAAAACACTTTCTTCTAAAGTGTACATGGAACATTCTCCAGGACAGATCACATCTTGGGTCACAAATCAAGCCTCGGCAAATTTAAGAAAATTGAAATCATATCAAGCATCTTTTCTGACCACAATGCTATGAGATTAGAAATCAATTACAGGGAAACAAACCGTAAAAAACACAAACACATGGAGGCTAAACAGTATACTACTAAATAACCAAGAAGTCACTGAAGAAATCAAAGAGGAAATCAAAAAATACCTAGAAACAAATGACAACGAAAACACGACAACCCAAAACCTATGGGATGCAGCAAAAGCGGCTCTAAGAGGGAAGTTTATAGCAGCACAATCCTACCTCAAGAAACAAGAAAAATCTCAAATAAACAACCTAACCTTACACCTAAAGCAACTAAAGAAAGAAGAACAAACAAAACCCAAAGTTAGTAGAAGGAAAGAAATCATAAAAATCAGAACAGAAATAAATGAAATAGAAACAAAGAAAACAACAGCAAAGATCAATGAAACTAAAAGCTGGTTCTTTGAGAAGATAAAAGAAATTGATAAACCTTTAGCCAGACTGATCAAGAAAAAGAGGGACAGAACTCAAACAAATAAAATTAGAAGTAAAAAAGAAGAAATTACAACTGACACCACAGAAATACAAAGGATTATAAGAGACTACTACAAGCAACTACATGCCAATGAAATGGATAACCTGGAAGAAATGGACAAATTCTTAGAAAGGTACAACCTTCCAAGACTGAACCAGGAAGAAATAGAAAATAGGAACAGACCAATCACAAGTAATGAAATTGAAACTGTAATAAAAAATCTTCCAACAAACAGAAGCCCAGGACCAGATGGCTTCACAGGTGAATTCTATCAAACATTTAGAGAAGAGCTAACACCCATCCTTCTCAAATTCTTGCCAAACATTGCAGATGAAGGAACACTCCCAAGCTCATTCTACGAGGCCATCATCACCCTGATACCAAAACCAGACAAAGATATCACAAAAGAAAGAAAATTACAGACCAATATCACTGATGAACATAGACGCAAAAATCTTCAACAAAATACTAGCAAATAGAGTCCAGCAACACATTAAAAGGATCATATACCATGGTCAAGTGAGATTTATCCCAGGGATGCAAGATTCTTCAATATATGCAAATCAATCAATGTGATACACCATATTAACAAACTGAAGAATAAAAACTGTATGATCATCTCAACAGATGCAGAAAAAGCTTTTTACAAAATTCAACACCCATTTATGATAAACAAAACTCTCCAGAAAGTGGGCATAGAGTGAACCTACCTCAACATAATAAAGGCCATATATGACAAATCCAGAGCAAAATCATTCTCAGTGGTGAAAAATTGAAAGCATTTCTTCTAAGATCAGGAACAAGACAAGGATGTCCACTCTCACCACAATTATTCAACATAGTTTTGGAAGTCCTAGCTGTAGCAATCAGAGAAGAAAAAGAAACAAAAGGAATCCAAATTGGAAAAGAAGAAGTAAAACTGTCACTGTTTGCAGATGACATGACACTATACATAGAAAATCCTAAAGATGCCACCAGAAAACTACTGGTGCCAATCAATTAATTTGGTAAAGTTGCAGGATACAAAACTAATGCACAGAAATCTCTTGCATTCCTATACACTAGCAACAGAAGATCAGAAGGAGAAATTAAGGAAACAATCTCATTTACCATTGTCATAAAAAGAATAAAATACCTAGGAGTAAACCTACCTAAGGAGACAAAAGACCTCTACTCAGAAAACTATAAGATACTGATGAAAGAAATCAAAGACAACACAAACAGATGGAGCGATATGCCCTGTTCTTGGATTTGAAGAATCAGTATTTGAAAATGACTATACTTCCCAAAGCAATCAACAGATTCAATGCAACTCCTATCAAATTACCAGTGGCATTTTTCACAGAATTAGAACAAAAAATGTTACAATTTGTATGGAAACATGAAAGACCCTGAATAGCCAAAGCAATCTTGAGAAAGAAAAATGGAGCTGGAGGAATCAGGCTCCCTGACTTCAGACTATACTACAAAGCTACAGTAATCAAGACAGTATGGTACTGGCACAAAAGCAGAAATATAGATCAATGGAAAAGGATAGAAAGTCCAGAGATAAACCCACACACCTATGGTCACCTCATCTATGACAAAGGAGGCAAAAATATACAATGGACAAAAGACAGTCTCTTCAATAAGTGGTGCTGGGAAAACTGGACAGCTACATGTAAAAGAATGAAATTAGAACACTCCCTAACACCATACACAAAAATAAACTCAAAATGGATTAAAGACCTAAATGAAAGGCTGGACACTATGAAACTCTTAGAGGAAAACATAGACAGAACACTCTATGCCATAAATCACAGCAATATCCTTTTTGACCCACCTCCTAGAGAAATGGAAATAAGAACAAAAATAAACAAATGGGACCTAATGAAACTTAAAAGCTTTTGCACAGGAAAGGAAACCATAAACAAGACGAAAAGACAACCCTCAGAATGGGAGAAAATATTTGCAAACGAAGCAACTGACAAGGGATTAATCTCCAAAATATACAAACAGCGCATGCAGCTCAATATCAAAAAACAAACAACCCAGTCAAAAAATGGGTGGAAGACCTAAATAGACTTTTCTCTAAAGAAGACATACAGATGACCAAGAGGCACATGAAAAGATGCTCAACATCACTAATTATTAGAGAAATGCAAACCAAAACTAAAATGAGGTACCACCTCATACAGGTCAGAATGGCCTTCATCAAAAAATCTACAAACAATAAATGCTGGAGAGGGTGTGGAGAAAAGGGAACCCTCTTACACTGTTGGTGGGTATGTAAATTGATATAACCACTATGGAGAACAGTATGGAGGTTCCTTCAAAAACTAAAAATAGTACTACCATATGACCCAGCAATCCCACTCCTGGGCATATACCCAGAGAAAACCATAATTCCAAAAGATACATTCATCCCAATGTTCATTGAAGCACTATTTACAATAGCCAAGACATGGAAGCAACCTAAATGTCCATCAACAGAGGAATGGATAAAGAAGATGTGGTACATATATACAATGGAATATTACTCATCCATAAAAAGTAACAAAACTGTGCCATTTGCAGAGACGTGGATGGACCTAGAGACTGTCATAAAGAGTGAAGTAAGTCATAAATAGTAAAACAAATATCATATATTAACACATATGTGGAATTTAGAAAAATGGTACAGATGAGCCTATTTGCAAAACAGAAATAGAGACACAGACGTAGACAACAAATGTATGGACACCAAGGGGGAGGGGATGGGTGGGATGGATTGGGAGATTGACATTGACGTATGTACACTACTATGTATGAAGTAGGTGGCTGGTGAGGGCCTACTGTATAGCACAGGGAAGAAAAAAAAGAAGGTACAATCTGTTTTCAGGACATATATTGAGTTAACCTTAAAAATGCATTTCAATATACATTGGGAGCAGACAAATACTGTTTGATTCCACTTATACGAGGTAACTAGAATAGTCAAATTCATAGAGTCAGAAAGTACATTGGGAGATGCCAGGGGCCAGGGGCTCGGGGGGTGGGGAGTGGGAAAGGGGGTTAGTGTTTAATGGGGACAGAGTTTCAGTTTAGGAAGGTGAAAAATTCGGGAGTTGGATGATGGTGAGAGTTGCACAACAGTGTGAATGTACTTAGTGCCACTGAACTGTACAGTTAAATATGGTTAAAATAGTATGTTTTATATTATGTGACTTTTACCACAATAAAAAAAAACATTAAAAAAAGATAACCAGGGTATATTAAGTAAAAAAGCAACAACAACAAAAAAAGATTATTGTTAATTAAAGAGAACGAGATATCCCAAGTTAAGGAATTTAGCACTTTTCTATGTATGGGAAGATGCAAGAGTCTGAGCTCACTGAAATCATTCCTGTGATATGCACCTCAGCTATCTGGGGCCAGTATCCTGTGTTTTCACATCCGGAGTTTCCTCAGGGTCTGATGGCTGCTAGACGGCAGGTATTCTTTCCTTCCTGAGTTTCCTCAGGGCTCACCAGCTCCTGTTGGAGGGCTGCAATCGCTGATGACTGTGACATCCTTTGTTTACTGATATGGCAGGAAATATCCCATTTCTCGATGTCAGAACAACATACCAATCATTAAAATATCGAAACATTTCTACATCAGTTGGTAAATAGCCACTTCCCCAAGTGCCACCTGCCACCCTGCTCCCACCACCAGGACGCCCTGGATTCCTGAACCACCAAGTGGAACCACCCCTGCTCCTCTGCCTCTGGCCTGACACATCAGGGAGCTTTCAGGACCGGCAACTGGCCTGCAACTGTTCTGATGGGTTGGTGCCTGTGCTATTGTGGTTGTTAAATGTTTGAAGCACCACCCCTGGTGTTGGACACTGAAAGCACAGCAACTGCCATGTGTTTGCTTGTGCAGGGGAAGAGCGGTTATGATCCACAGGAAGAGGTCTGCCCCAACCCACCATGGGCAGTCACAGGAGAAACCTGTTTTTTCCTTTCTCCCTCCTCCCTGAAACTCACACCAGAGAAGCAATCACAGGAAGGGGGTGAGTGTGTCAGAGCTCCCTCCCTGCCCCTAGCAGCTGGAGCTTTAAGTCTGCCTTTCATGGAGTCATGGAGTGGGGCTGGGAAAGAGTTTTGAGTCAAATGTGAAACTGAAACTTTAACGAATTGAGGTCAATTCAGTCATTAAAGGTGACGGAGGGCTTCCTTGGTGGTGCAGTGGTTGAGAATCCGCCTGCCAATGCAGGGGATACGGGTTCGAGCCCTGGTCCAGGAAGATCCCACATGCTGCGGAGCAACTAAGCCCGTGCGCCACAACTACTGAGCCCACGTGCCACAGATACTGAAGCCCGCGCCTAGAGTCCATGCTTCATAACAAGAGAAGCCACCGCAATGAGAAGCCAGTGCACTGCAATGAAGAGTAGCCCCCGGTCGCCGCAACTAGAGAAAGCCCGTGCGCTCAACACAGCCATAAATAAATAAATAGATAGATAAATAAATTTATTTTTAAAAAAGTGATAGAAATAGTGGGGTAGGGATGGGTGGGAAGGTGAAAGGAATCTACTCCCTTGATCCAGGCGCTGACCTTCTGTCTGCTATTGCCCATCTCTGGCACATCTTCTTCTCCCTGGCCCTGGAATGCTCAGCCACTGAGCCCAGGGCAGGCCCTGTCCTTTGGCCACACACACACACACACACACACACACACACACACACACACCCTAGCATGCCTGGTTGCCTCTTAAGACGTCTAAGAACCTTTGGGAATACCAGAACAGATCAAGGCATGTAGGGGCCAGCCTGGCCATTAAAGGAGGTGAGCTGCCATGTGGCCCCATGGCCTCAGTCTCTACTTGTGGAAATACCTGTCTCAAGTTGTGCTGATCAGATGCCATCTCTGGGAATTTGGAATTTTGAGTGGAGAGGCACAGAAATCTCAGTGTCAATGGACCAGAAGCCCTTTGATGGTGGTGCTCTAGGAAGAAAGCCTTGTGATCTCTTGCTGGGGCAGGGGAGGGAGTGTCTCTAAGTCTGCCCTTGTGGCAATTTCTTGGCTGTTCAACCCTGTCTTGGAATCCATGATCTATCCTTGACCCTTCTAATGTTCATCCCCTGCTTGTCCCTCCTACCTTCTGCCTTTTTCCCCTTAAGTTAGCCGGAGCTAGTTCCTATGGCTTGCAGCCAAACCACTCTCAACTAATGAAGGCCATGTAAGGTGAGAGACAGGAGATGCAATGAGAAGGAGTGCCAGCAGAGCACACTCTGGGCTCACTTTGAAGGGGCCTTTGAGTGGTCTCAAAGGTTCTGGAGGCCTTTGAATGGAAGACGGGTGGCTCTTCCTTTATGTATTTATTCTAGCAAGGACAGGGAGGGTGCATGAGGAGATGGTGAAGTGGAAGTTGGGCCCTCTGTTTCAATCATATCTACATCATTCACTTTACTCGCTGTGTGACCTTGTGCGGGTCACCTAACCTCTCTGGTTTCCTCATTTGTAAAACTGAGATAAAACTAGAACCTACCTTACAAGGTTGTTGTGAGGATTAAATGCAACAATGCATCTTTTATTTATTTATTTTATTTTTATTTTAGTGCATCTTTTTAAAAAAAAATTTAAGTATAATTGATTTACATTATTGTATTAGTTTTAGTTATACAGCAAAGTGATTCAGTTATACATTATATATATATTTTTCAGATTCTCTTCCATTGGAATTCCCTTCCATTCCATTCCCTGTGCTATACAGTAAATCCTTATTGTTTATTTTATATATAGTGGTATATATCTGTTAATCCCATACTCCTAATTTATCCCTCCCCTCACCCTCTTTCTCTTTTGGTAACCATAAGTTTGTTTTCTATGTCTGTGAGTGTGCAACAATGCATCTTAAGTGCTTAGGTAAAGGCCAGAGATAGAGCCAGAAAATAACAAGTAACAACAAAAGAGGGTGACTGGACAGTGGTCACTGACTTCAGACACTTCTAGAGAACAGAGATGTTATGGGGGTGGGAGGCTTGGTGCAGAGGAGGAGGACGGGAAGAGGTGGAAGATTCTGAGGTCAAAGTTTGGTGGAACAATCTGGAAAAGGGAAATGGGGACACGTTCTCCTTTGAGGTGATGGGAAGGGCAATTAGGACAAACACTGGAAAAATTGCAGGTAGGCGTGTAAGTCAAGAGATTTCCTCCCCTCACACAGGCCTCCAGTCTTTGTGAAGCAGCCCATCTGCTCAATGAGGGGCTGGATGAGGAAGGTTCAGCTCCTCCACATTCACAAGCCTGGGCCTCCTTTTTCATGTGAGTCCTATGTCATTCTTCTCTTAACTTGCATCATTTATTCATTCATTTAATACATATTTTTGGATTAAATGTACTAATACTAAGTACTAAACTCTGGGTATACAAATGTGAACCAGACTGTATTAGCCAGGGTTCTTGAGAGAGACAGAACTAAAAGCAATTTATCTATCTATCTATCTATCTGTCTGTCTACCTACCTACAGAGAGAGAGAAAGGGAGAAGGAATGGCTCCTACCTTTATGCAGGCTGAGAAATCCCAAGATCTGCAGCCAGCAAGCTGGGGACCCAAAAGAGCCTATGGTGTAAGTCCCAGTCCTAGTCTGAATCTGAAGGCAGAAGCAGACCAATGTCCCAGCTCAGAGATAGTCAGGAGAGAGAGCAAATTCTCCCTCAGCTTTTTGTTCTATTCAAACCTTAGTGGGTTGGATGAGGCCCACCACTATGGGAAGGGCAATCTGCTTTACTGAGTCCATTACGTCAAATACTAACCTCATCCAGAAACACCCTTGCAGACACACCCTATATGGCCCTGTCCAGTTGACACATGAAATTTACCATCATGAAGACCAACATGGCAACCCCTCTCACGGAGCTTACAGCCAAACAGACATAAAGTTACCAATAATTATGTAACTACACATTGTTGTCACAATATGCCATGAGGGAAATGACAGGATGCTTGACCGAGTAAGCGGGAGCGGAATTCGGTGCCAGACTGGAGGTGTGGGGAAACGCCTCCACGAAGATGGCATCTAAAGGACTGGAAGTGGCCAGCTGCATGAGAGAAGAGGAGGAGTGTGCCAGGCAGAGGGACTGCACGGGCAGAGACCTTGAGGTGAGGAAGAGTGACTTCTCACATGAGCTCAGAGGAGACCTTTATGGCTGGAGAGAAGTGTCTTTGCTGCGAGAAGACCACGGCCAGGAGTTTGGATTTTATCCCAAGTGCCATCAGACTGTTTTGTGGCTGCGGGTGAGTAACATGAACAGCCTGAGTCACACTTTTAGGGATTATTTGGGCTTCTAGGTGTTGAGTGGGTTGGGGGCCTGAGAGCTGGAGTGGCTGAGGGGATGGAGGTCTGGACCGGAAGTGCTGGTACCCGATGGAGACGGGTAAGCAGATAAGAGCTGTTGGGAGAAGAGTCTGCAGACCCGCTCCCATGACCTCCCACACCTAGAACATGGGAGGTGATTGGGAGCCTCGCCCATCATTCCAGATATTGGGGGCATCTGGGTGCTGGGTGCAGGGAAGGTGCCTGTGCATTAGGGTTCTGGGGGTGAGTGGTGAAGCCTGAGGGGAGCCAACCCATGGAGAGTGAAGTGCTAAGCTCATTCCTCTCTTCCTGGTAGACAACAGGTAGCTAGACTGAGTTTCAAGGGCACTTCTGGATCTGAGTTCCAGCTCCTGCTCTTGGGTGAGCATGTAGGAAGGGAAAGAGCAGGCTTCAGGAGGCTTCAGGACAGGTCTGAATGGAATCCCAACTCTGCCCTATACTCTCTACTGGGGCTTCACTGATGCCTGGTGTCCTCCTCTCAGAAGCAGGATTAATCATGGTCCCAGGAACCTCCTACACTGTTGGTGGAAATGTAAATTGGTGTAGCCACTATGGAAAACGCTATGGAGGTTCCTCAAAAAACTAAGAATAAAGTTGCCATATGGTCCTGCAATCCCACTCCTGGGCATATACCCAGACAAAACTATAATTTGAAAAGATCTATGCACCCCTACGTTCATAGAAGCACTGTTTGCAATAGTCAAGATATGGAAACCACCTAAATGTCCATCAACAGAGGAATGGATAAAGAAGATGTGGCACACACACACACGCACACGCACACACACACACACAATGGAATAATAGCCATAAAAAAGAACGAAATGATGCCATTTGCAGCAACATGGATGGAAGTAGAGATTGTCATACTAAGTGAAGTAAGTCAGAAAGAGAAAGACAAATACCATATGAGATCACCTATATGTGGAATCTAAAATATGACACAAGTGAGCTTATGTATGAAGCAGAACCAGACTCACAAACATAGAGAACAGACTTGTGGTTGCCAAGGGGAGAGGAGGGAAGGATTGGGAGTTTGGGATTAGCAGGTACAAAGTATTATATATAGGATGGATAAACAACAAGATCCTACTGTATAGCACAGGGAACTATATTCAATATCCTGTGATAAACCATAATGGAAAAGAATATGAAAAAGAATGTATATATATATTTATATATATATGTAACTGAATCACTTTGCTGCACAGTAGAAATTAACACAACATTGTAAATCAACTATACTTCAATAAAATAAAATTTTAAAAAATCCCAGGCTCATAAGTTTTGTTGTCAGGATTAAGTGAGGTGATACATGAAAAAATACAGCATGGTATCAGGCACATAACAGGGGCTCCACAGGTGGAGGTTGCTTCCCAGTGCCTAAAGAAAGTTCTAGTTTCTGGTTGAGACTAGGGGATGATCAATCTGGGGCTGTGTGATCCGAGATGGGTCTGCAGCCTCAGTTACCCTCTCTTATTTGCAGACAGAGCCTGGATACTTCGGGCCATCCAACCCTATCAACTGGGGGTAAAGAATCACCAGATCTGGGAGGCAGAGCGGTAGCCTAGGGCCAGAGAAGGGCAGGGCTCAAAGTGACCTGGAGAAAGTCTTATTGTCTCAAAATTGGAAACTCAGGGGTGACTCCTGGGAATCTGCATTTGTGTATCTAAAATTTGAGAATTGCTGACTTGTCCATCTTAGTTATTTTCAGTTCAGGGAAACTGGAGGCCAAACGAGGAGAAATAAAAGCAGGGTGGTTGGTGCCTTTGGGTGAGGAGCATTGGATGGGAAAGAAAGGGCCCCAGAATAAACCAGCTGTGCATGGGGTGAGGACACAGGGTTTGCCTGCGTCCAGGAAGTGTTTTTCCCATTTAAAAAGAACAAATGAAATGCTTCTACAATTTGAATTCTGAAAGGAGAATTTGCAGGTGGGAAGACCTCCAACTAAATCACCAGTTCGCCCTGCCATCCGCCCCCAACGATGGTGAGCACTAATGGGGCTGCGGGACAGGTATGCACTGTGAAGCCTGTGACAGTGGATGAAATATTGAAATACTAAGATACCAGTTGGCAAATGGCAAGCAGCAACTGCAATAAATAGTACAATTAATTATTTATAAATATGTTATAATATAAGCTCATCCGTTCATTGGACACCATCATGACCATTGATAAACGGGCCTCTTAAATAGCCACTTCTGAGGAACACCGATGGCACTCTGCTGCTTCGCTCACGTCCCCGTCCACAGCACACGCCGCATTGCTCATTCTTTAGGAAGAACTCTGCTCTGTGCTTTAGAGGAATCATCCGTTTATCTTTATCCTCAAATTACTCACTTGTTAGTGATTCTACATAGTTGACCCTTTACTTTGGTTTTATTGTGGCTGTGTTCTAACACTGGTATAAGTAGTAAGTCAGCAGGGTTTTGTTTTCTTGAAAGATCCAGAACCAACTAGTGTGGCACTTGCACCATTCAGAAACGGCAATTATGTTCAGTTCAAATCCAGAGTTGATATTGATCATGGTTGGATCATACAAATGGAAACACGATGGCCAATATAGGAAAAGGAATTAGAATTTATTCAATTGTTGGGATTCGTTCAGGGCGGAGTGGGGGAAAGTGTATCTCTGTTCCTCGGTGTCTGGGGCCTCAGTTGGGAAATTTTGACAGCCGAGGGCTAAAGTCATCTGGAGACATCTTCACACTCATGTTGGGTACTTGATGCTGGTGTTGATGGGGACCTCAGCTGGGGCTGCTGGGGGTGGACATGTGACTGAGAACTGGAAGTGATATGCCTCGCTTCCTCATACAGACCTCCCAGGCATGATCCTTTCTCCTCTCCATCTATCAGATGAATGGAGAGGATTTCAAGGACCTAGAAGAAGGCAGAACCCTAAGGTGGGAGAAGTCTGGGTCTCTGAATGACCGTATAGAGCAAAGACCTTACCATCCTACATCGGATGGTGACATGAATGAGAAATATCTTTCTATTAAGTTCAGCCGTTTACATCTGGAGATGTTTGTTCCAGCAGCTAACGTTACTCACCCTAACTAATAACCATCTCCGATCATTTATTGAAGTTCTGAATGACTGGAGATGTTCAGCTGGTGAGATCTGGTGTTGGGAACATCCATGGTGGTTTTTCTCACCATCACAACTGCTACGTAAGCCCTGTTTATAGTCACAGGTTGGTCTTGTAGCTTGTATTACTTAAAATGTGTTTGACCGCATTTTAATGATCACATATGCCTTTTTTGACTAATGGTCACAGCTCATTATATTGGCATTTTGTTAGGAAAAAAGAGGAACTCCATTGTCTTTCTGTCACCAAGTTTACAAACCACTCATGTCTGGATCCATCTCTTCTGCCCCCATGAAAATGGAAAGTGTTCGTCTCCTATCTAAAGGCAGTCCAGGGTACAAAAGCCCTCCAGTCTACCAAATCCAATAGCAATTTTATATTCTTGTCCCTCTTAATCCCTTCAACAACTTTCAATGTAGTCGAACAAACTCCTCCTTGAAAAACTTTCCTCATAGCCTTCTGTAACACACCTTTCCTGTAACTCACTGGCCTCACCTTGGCCCCGTTTGCGGGCTCTTCAGTCAGGTATCTAATAGGAATCTCAAATCACACACATCCATATTAGAACTCTTGATTAATCCTGCCACGTCCACGCCTCCCAGACATCCCCATATAAATACATGACACCACTATTTGTCTCGTGGCTCAGGCAAGCCATCTAGGAATCATTCTCGTCACTTCCCGCTAATACCTCCAAACTCTAATCAGTCAACAAATCCTATCAAGTCTACCTTCAACTGATATATATTAGAAGCAGTTGATTTCTCTCCATCTCTGCTTTTATTACTCTAGTTCCAACAGGCATCACCTTTGACGTGGATAATGGCAATAGCCTTGGAATTGGTTCGCTTTCCTATACTCTTGTTCCTATATTGTCTGTTCTCCATACAGAAATGAGAGTGATCTTTTATTTTGTTTTTGTTTTTGTTTTTTTTTGAGGTACGCGGGCCTCTCACTGTTGTGGCCTCTCCCGTTGCGGAGCACAGGCTCTGGACGCGCAGGCTCAGCGGCCATGGCTCACGGGCCCAGCCGCTCCGCGGCATGTGGGATCCTCCCGGACCGGGGCACGAACCCGAGTCCCCTGCATCGGCAGGCGGACTCTCAACCACTGCGCCACCAGGGAAGCCCGACAGTGATCTTTTAAAAGCCAAAATTGTGCTTTCACTTCCCCTAACATACCAAGTTCTTTCCTGCCTCAGGGCCTTTGCACGTGTGGGTGTCTTTCCCTGGAACATCCTTCACCTGCTTGTTGAACGGCTGACTATTTCTAATCCTTCAGGTCCAGATCTAAATGTCACATCCTCAGAGAGCACTTATCGCCCTGTAGAAATTAGGTTCTCCCTCTCTACTATTCTCTATCACAGCACCCTGTTTACTTTTTAATAGGACTTGTAATTATATTTTTGTTTACTTGTTTATATTGTTAAGTTGTCAATCTTCCTGAGACTGTAATCTCTATGAGGGCAGGTGCCGTGGACTGAATTTTATCCTCACAAAATTGATAAGTTGAAATCCTAATGCCCAATATGACGGTATTTGGAGACAGGGTCTTTAGAAAGTAATTAAGATTAAATAAAGTCAGGGGATTAGAAAGTAATTAAGATTAAATAAAGTCCAGGGTGGGACTCTAATCCTTTGATAGGTCTGGTGACCTTAGAAAAGGAAGAGAGAGGGAATTCCCTGGCGACCCAGCGGTTAGGATTCCGCACTTTCACTGCTGAGGGCCCAGGTTCAATCCCTGGTCGGGGAACTAATATCCCGCAAGTCGCACGGCCAAAGAAAAGAAAAGAAAAGGAACAGAGGGATCTCTCTCTATCTCCCCCCTCCACCACAAAATGTACACACAGAAGAAAGTCCACGCAAGAACACAGAAGAAGAGAACACAGAGAAGGTGGCTGTCCAAAAGCCAGGAACGGAGCCTTCCCCAGGAACTGAACTGGACTTCCACCCTCCAGAACTGTGATAAATAAATTTCTGCTGCTTACACCACCCAGTCTGTGCTATTTTGTCATGGCAGCCCGAGCTGACTAAAACAGCAGGCTTACAGAGTAGGCTTGTTTCCACTTTTTCATCCCCTACACTTAGCATAGTAACTGCTACGTGTAGGCAGGTAAAAATTATTTGCTGAACAAATGAATGGGCTGCACACAAGCTTCTCCCTACTTGCACCACTGCTTCAGCTGTCTCTACCACCCCGAGGCCAATCCTCAGATACCCCACCTGGGCTGCTTTGAGGGAAAGACAGTGTTAAATGTCACACTCGTGTCACAGGTATTTGAAGAGCAGCTCTTCCTTTCTCCTGCCCCCCACCCCCCCACCCCATCTGAGAGATTCCTGACGGATCTGCTTAAGACAGCTCTATCCAGAGCCAAGCTTAACTCATCAAGATTGGCACATGGGATGAAACCTGTTTGCCTTTCCCGGACTAATAGAAACCAGCTCTGCTGAGAAAACCAGGCCTGTCTGCTTGGTCCTCACTCAGGACTGGGTTAATAGAAAACTGGGTTTGGGGTTTTCCAGGCTTGTTCCTATATTCTGTGAGTAACTGTGGCCTGCAGTGCAATGACCTGTGAACAGCGGGGAGGAGGCCTGGGTGTTACCCACCCCGCCTCGGGCATGGAGGTCAGTGCTTCTGTTGGGAGCCCCCGTGTGGGGAGCTGGGGGCGCTGCAGCAGCCTCCCTAGGACACAGGCCACGCTTGAGGTGCAGAGTGGAGAACTCAGGCCCTGGTCCTGGGCAGAGCTCCGCGGCCTCCCTGTGTGGTCATGGGTGAGGCCGGCTCAAAGCTGCCAGGGTTACATCTCCAGCCCAGACCGCTGAAGTCCAGATCCGGAAACCCAACAGCCAAATGTCTCAGAGGCATCTCTCCACTTCTCACCACCTGCACTGCCACCTCCCTTTCTCCCCTGACCCCGCCACGTCCCCACCACGTGTCCATCCCTGCAGTGACCTCCCTGCCTCCAGCCTTGCCCCGCAGTCCATTCTCCTCACAACAGCCAGGAGAAGCTTTGAACACACAAGTCAGATGATGTCACCCTTTTGCTCAGAACCCTCCAGTGACTTCCCAGCCCACGTAAAGGCCAAAGCCCTCCTGTTGGCTACGAGACCCTACACCATGGGCTCCTCCCTCCTATCCTCACCTCTGACCCCATTTCATAGGACTCACCCCACTGTTCACTCTCTTCTGCTACCCTGGCCTGTATTCGTCAGAGTGCTTCAGAGAAACAGAACCAATAGGATGCATATTATAACTATGGTGAGAGAGATGGATTTTAAGGAATTGGCTCACACTGTAGGGGCTGGCCAAGTCTATAATCTACAGGGCAGGCCAGCAGGCTGGAAATTCAGGCAAGAGCTGATGTTGTAGTCTTGAGTCTGGGGCTGAAAACTCAAGCAGAAGTTCTATGTAGTCTGGGGGCAGAATTCCCCCTTCCTCAGGGGCAACTCAATTTTTGCTCTTAAGGGCTTCAGCTGGTTGAATGAGGTCCCCCCACATTACAGAGGGTCATCTGCTCTACTCAAAGTCGACTGATTTAAGTGTTCATCACATCCCCAAAAATGTCTTCATAGCAACAGCTAGACTGGTGTTTGCCCAAAGAACTGGGCACCATGACTTAGCCAAGTTGACACATAAAATGAACATCACGGGACTTCCCTGGTGGCACAGTGGTTAAGACTCCGTGCTCCCAATGCAGGAGGCCTGTGTTTGATCCCCGGTCAGGGAACTAGATCCCACATGCATGCCGCAACGAAGAGTCCACAACTAAGGAGGTTGCCTGCCGCAACTAAGACCCAGTGCAACCAAATAAATAAATTAATTAAAATTAAAAAAAAAAAAGAACATCACATGGCCTCTTTGTCATTTCTTGAAGACAGGGTCATCCTTTCTCAGGGCCTTTGCCCTTACTATTTTCACTACCCCAATGATCTGCTCCCAGATATCCACATGGCTCCTAGACAACCCCATAGCCCATTCCCTTCCTTTCTTTGGATTTTGCTCAGTGTCACTCCTGGAAGCCTTCTTTGATAGCCCCATCTTAAGTTACAAGCCCTCCTCCGGCCCTAGCTCTCGCAGGCCTTCTCTGCTGGCCTTCCCTATGTGGTGATCTCAGGTGAGGCATGTCTCAAAGGTGCAATTTTCTACTGTTACTGTCCAGTCATAAACAATTTTGTCATAGACTAGAAGCTCCTTCGTAAACAGACCTTATTTAACTTGTACACTGGCCAGAGCGTCCGCTGTTATCTCTCTGCTTCAAACTCTCCTTTCTGTACTCTCCCTTGTGAGGCTGGAGCTGGGACTCTTGACACCCACATTTCTCCTTTGTGAACTGGCTTCCTGTTAGGCTCTGTCATGACGGGATGCTACAGGGTGTTTTAAGCGTACCTGGGATTTGATTAATCTGTGTGACACACAGATATGGAATTGACCATCATGAAGGAAGAAGTTTGCTCAGTTCCCTAGAAACAGGAGGCATGGCACACCACTCAGGGTCACATGGCGAAGCACCAGGGTGGGTCAGGGGGCAAAAGGGGTGAGGAATAAACATGGGCAAGAGTTTTTATTGTGGTTTTCACTGGAAGGAACAGGCAAGGCAGGGTAAGCAGGCTTAGGGTTGGCTAGTTTGAATAATTTCAGTGGTCTCTGAGGTATAGGGACTGTCCTTAGTTGTCTGGTACCCGGCCTTGGAGTGATTAGGGTGGATGGATAGTGGCCCAGAGTGTGAGAGCTCAACAGAGGAGATGGTTGGGATCATGGGCTCTGGATCAATTGGTTTGCATATGAAAAGAATGCTCTAAGGCAAGTTGTTTGCCATCTCTAAAGGGGATGTTAGCTAGCCTTGGAAGAAGCAATCCCTCCAAGGTCAGTAAGGCCCCAGAATGCCCAAGCAACAAATAACAGGAAATTAAAAGACGTGATTAATACACAGGGAGAGAGAACACGCAAGGACGGTGGTAGCAGAAGAAACCTGCTTTTGGTTTCCTATGGGCTCTCTGATGGCTTACACTTTCTGAGTATCACCCCAGGGATGCTTCTAATCCCTGGTAACAGCAGTTCCTTCCTGTAGCAGCAGCTGCATCCAGTCACAATCTCCATCACTTGCAGAGACAGCTCCATGGTGCTTTTCTCCGAGATACCAGCATGAGCTGGCCAGTGCCCTGTCCCCGAGACGTCTGGTTCTCAGCCCCGTGGGACCCTCTTCCAGGTTCACAGACACCAACATCATCTAAGCAGTGACTCATCCTTAGGGATGTGAGTTTCAGCTCTGCAGTGCCCCTCCTCTACGCTCAAGCGTTTTGATTATTCACACTTCTTCTCTTAGTTCCTTCAACCCTGGGGGTGGTAGCTGCTTCCTCCAATTGCTATGTCTATGATAAATTGGTGTATTTTTTATTGCTCTTTTACTTACCTCATTAACAACTGTATATCTAGTTTGCAATGATTTATAATCAGTTCTCTCTGTTCAAATAACTGGTGGGGTTCTGTCTCCCCATTGGACCCTAGCTGATTGAGAAATTGGTACCATAAGAGGAATTTTTGGACAATGCTTTGGTTGTGTTCTTGGAGTTGAACTCAGTGCTGACCTCCTCGACGATGGGAAATACTAGCAATCCATGGTGTGCAGTGACTTCATGATGGATCAAATTTTCACCTGTGGTTGATTGTGATGAAGTGCCTATTGAAAGGGCCATTTGACAGAGTGGCTCTTTCACTTGGTCTCAGGGCACTAATAAGGACTACGAGGACTATGGTGTGGGATGAATCCTTCTGAATGCCCTAGAGTGCCTACAGAGAGGGAACGACAAGCTCAAATGAATAATCAGTTGGGATTAAGGCTGAATTTGAGGAGTAATGAACACGTTTTAGAAATGGATGGTATGCCTGTCACTCAAAGATGATTTGATTATACAATGATTATGGCAACTTTGCATCTCCTCATTCAGGGTAGAGAATTAGATGTCTTCGTTTGAATGAAGGACAGTTGTAACTTGTTAGAAAGAAAAATAGAGTGTTTTTAATTTTCTTAAGGAAGTTCAAATATGTGAAGAAGGTACATAGGGATGCTGAATAGCCAAAGGGGCGGATTGTGCCATTAAAGAATCTGTTTTCTGTTAGCTCCAACCCACCCTTCTATACTCTACGTTGTGATGCTGGGGCAGGGGCCAGAGTAACCATATTTCTGCTTTGCCAAAAGCAGGTTCCTCTTAGGCATTATGAATAGGTGGTACGTGAGGGGGCTACAAGATTGGAGGAGGAAGAAGGAACTGGTTTCTTCCCTTGGGCTTCCTGAATTTGTGAACATCCTCCAGCAATGCTTCTTCACCCTGGCCGCAACACTTCCTTCCTGGGGAGGATGCTGGATCTAGTTTGCAATATTTCCAACACTTGCGTACCAACCTTATTGTGCTTCACCCAGAAAATCCAGCAACCGCTGAACAGTCCCCCCTCCTCAGAAATCTGAGTTTCAGCTCAGCAGGGCCACTCCGCTAAGCTTGAGTTTTAATAATTTAAATATCTTCCATTTGTTCTCCCAGCCTAAGGGGCAGTAGATGCTTCCTTAATTGCCGCCTCCAAGATACCTTACTGTTCTTTTCTTGAATTGTCAGTTAACCAGTTAATAACTTTATACCTAGGTAACAATTCTTTATATTAAAATCTCTGCTCAGGGTTTCCCTGGTGGCGCAGTGGTTGAGAGTCTGCCTGCTGATGCAGGGGAGACGGGTTTGTGCCCTGGTCCGGGAAGATCCCACATGCCGCGGAGCGGCTGGGCCCGTGAGCCATAGCCGCTGAGCCTGCGCGTCCGGAGCCTGTGCTCCACAACGGGAGAGGCCACGACAGTGAGAGGCCCACGTACCAAAAAAAAAAAAAAAAAAAATTTGTTGAACTAAAGGCAATAGCACTTAGTGAGTTCTTACCACCTCAGGCTTTGTTCGAAGTGCCCTACATGTATCATTTCATCATCAAAATAATCTCATGAGATAGGGACTCTAATTCCTAATAAAAAAATAAATACTGATATGTGGTCAGTGATTAAACTGACTGTACTGCTGGGTAAGGCAGGGAAACTTGATCTAGTACAGAAGTTAGACCATGTAAGACTGGGACTTCAGATGAAATGTTAGCAAACAACTCAGGATGATTAGCTAAAGCATAGAGGGTTTACTCTCAGGTAGGGAATCTACAAGGAAAAACAGGGCGCATGAAGACTGACTCCCAGTCCAAAGACAAGGATGGGCTTCTAAGAGCAAAAGGCACTGTACAATATAAGGAGAGGTGACTGGCTGGTTAAATAAATCTTTAGCTTGTCGGCACAGGACTGTTTGGCTTGTAATGAAGCAGAGCCCCAATTCCATTTGTGGCTTTCAAGGACTTTATTGACCCAGTAGGTCCAGTAGGTTGAGTCCAAGTAGTACATCTGAGACACAGATCACAAACATAACAAGTTCATCATCAGGCTGGCTTTTTTTTTTTTTTTTTTTTTTGCGGTACGCGGGCCTCTCACTGTTGTGGCCTCTCCCGTTGCGGAGCACAGGCTCCGGATGCGCAGGCCCAGCGGCCATGGCTCACGAGCCCAGCCGCTCCGCGGCATGTGGGACCTCCCGGACCGGGGCACGAACACGTGTCCCACGCATCGGCAGGCGGACTCTCAACCACTGCGCCACCAGGGAAGCCCCAGGCTGGCTTTTGTGTTTGTTGTTGATTTGTTTTCTGCTGATTCTGATCAGTTCTCCAAGAGGGATGCACTTTGGTTCCTTCTTTTGGGACCCTGACTGATTGTTTTCTTGCAATTTATTAGCAATACAGGCTCGAGTCATGCAGTATACCGCATATGCTCAAGACTCAGCAAAAATTTCCTTTTATCACCTCATTTTTACTGATAAGGAACCTGAGCCACAGAGCAAGTAAGTAACTTTCCCTTGGTCACACAGCTGGCAATAGAGCCAGAGGTTGGTAGTGTTGCTAGGTGCCTTACTCTTCATGGGACTCAAATTCCTGATGCCATTATGCCCCACAGGTACTCACTGAGGCCCAGCCTCCCTAGTCAAGCAGACTGACTTTAGAATTGTTAAGAGTTTGGTACATTTAACCAGTTTGATATACTGTTTCTATTGGGAAGAGAGAGAGAGAGAGAGAGAGAGAGAGAGAGAGGGAGGGAGGGAGGGAGGGAGGGAGGGAGGGAGGAAGGAAAGGAAAGAGAAAGAGAGAGAGAGAATGAAAGAGAGAGAATGAGAATATAGTGTGGTTAAGAGTATGGATTTTAGTGGGAATAGATCGAGGTTAAAATCCCAGATCTGCTTTATGCTGCTTAAAACTGCTGTAAAATAAGCAAATTACCTAGTTTTTCTAAGGCTCAGTTTCCTCATCTGTAAAGTGAGGGAAATAATACATACCAAAAGGGGCACTCAGTTTAATCTATTTTTAGGTAATGGTTTTTAGAACAGCCCTACCAATTTATGATCTATGACTGCCCTCTAGAGGTAAAATTAAAACATTGTCTCCATAACCATGCTAAATACAATCCCTGAAAGCCTCTTTCTTCCCAAATTGTCCAGCCAAAAAGCAGTAGTTTCTGCAAATCAAATTGCCCAATAACAACTGGTCTTTAGTGACTCCAATATTTTTGAACTGAAATATCAGACTTCCTTGAAGAGAAACAGAAAGGCTTGGCCCAGTTGCGTAATGCAAGGCAGAATGACACCAAAGAATTAATTGCCATGAAAAATAAGTTACCCGCCACCACCAATAACACACACACACACACACACACACACACACACACACACACACACACACACACACACACGGCATGAAAGCCAGCTGGCTTCACAAACAAGTTTTCCACACTTTAAAGAAACAAATTATCCCTATCTTATGCCAACTATTTCAAATACACTGCTTCCCAACGCCCCGCCAAAAAAAACCCCACAAAAAAACCTGGAAAATCTGACCAGTTTATTATGGTAAAATGGTCCACTATCCTCATCTTAAACTTTTTGGGGTTTGGAAGTTTAGAAAGATGATGCAGTGTGTAACTTGTGTATAAACACCCTCAGCACAGAGGGGACCAGTCCCCTACAATTAAATATGTTAATATCTCTGCCATAAAACATACTAAGTGGGACAAATAAAAACTGTAAATAGTCTCACAGATCAAGTTTAGTGGCCAGGTGAGTTTGCTGAAAATGTACCCCCTCCCCCCAAAGAAAACCTGTTGCTAGTTTTCAGAACTTTTAGAATTTTGGAATTGCAGATAAGAATTGTAGACTTATATAACTGATGCCAAACCAATCTGGGATGCTAGTATGAGAAAAGAAAATTTAGCCCAAACTCATGAATATATTTGCAAAAATCCTAAGATAAAATGCTAACAAATAGAATCTGGCAACTTATAAAAAATCATATATCACGACCACTGGAATGGAAGGTACAGTACCACCACTGTGATTATGGGTTCAAGTTGGTGATCAGACCCATGAGACACAAATAGATTTTTAAAAAATATTTATTTATTTGTTTGGCCACACTGGGTCTTAGTTGTGGCACATGGGACCCTCGTTGCCGCGTGCGGTATCGTCATTGCAGCATGCGGAATTTTTAGTTGGCAGCATGCGGGATCTAATTCCCTGACCAGGGATGGAACCCGGGCCCCCTGCATTGGGAGCATGGAGTCTTAACCACTGGACCACCAGGGAAGTCCCATAAATAGATTTTAATCTAGAATACAAAGCAGGATATATGAGATGCCATTTTCATCTTCCTGGGAGGCCCAGCAGCTACCCAAGTACACAGATTCTTTTGTCACTTACCCACAGGTCATGTACAGGAGAGCCAAGATGTGTGAGGGTCACCTTGACTTATAGAAGCTGCAGCCTCTATTTCCCACCAATAATTTACACCATTTTGGATGTGTAAGCCCATTGACAACCCCCCAAAATTTAAGCACACAACAAAGGAGGTGTACACTATAACCCCCTTTTATCTTAACTCTACCGTTTCTAAGGAAACATTATTGTGGAAGACCAAGTTCAGTGTCAGGCAGGCTTGCATCAGCCCAGGTCCGATATTAATTTTCACTTTACTCACAGAAAGATAAGTTAACATTAGGAAATCTATCACTGTGGTTTGCTAATTAACTGATAAAGGAGAAAATCAGATGATCCTTTCAAAAACTCAAAAATACTTCTCAACAAAATGAAACAGAGATTCCTTATAAAAATGCTTAGCAAATTGAGAATAGAAGGGAACTTTTAAAAGGTATCTACCCCAAACCTAACCTTTATACTTAAGATGAAAGTTTGGAAGCATTTCCATTGAGTCAGGAGCAAAGGAAGATTGCTCACTGTCACCTTACTAATCACCACTATCCCGCCTTCCTAGCCAATGTAATAAGTGAAATAAATGCAAGGGATAAGAATTAGGAAGAAACAACACTGTTTCTATTTTCAGGTTATATTACTGTCAATTTAGGAAATCTACAGAAAAACTATTTGAACTAATAAAAGAGTTTGGCAGGGCTACTAGATATAAGATCAACATACAAAAATCAACAGATTACCATACTGATTGTAATAGGAATAAGAAACTAGAAGATGTGATAGGCAAAAAGATACCATTCACAATGTCAGTAAAAACGATCATGTATCTAGGGATATATCTTTTAAAAAAACATGCTAGACATTTACAGAGGAAAATACAAAGTATTTCCGAGTTATAAAATGAATATTTTAAAAATGGAGAGATATAACATGCTTATGCACGGGAATACTATCATAAAGATGTCACTTCTCCCTTAAAATAAATCTACAAATTCAATTCATTCCAGTAAAAATGTATGAGGATTTTTCATGTAACTTGATAGGTGGATTCTAAAATTCATATGAGGGCTTCCCTGCTGGCGCAGTGGTTAAGAATCCGCCTGCCAATGCAGGGGACATGGGTTCGAGCCCTGGCCCAGGAGGATTCCACATGCTGCAAAGCAACTAAGCCCCTGCGCCGCAACTACTGAGCCTGTGCTCTAGAGTCTGCAAGCACAACTACTGAGCCCGTGTGCCGCAACTACTGAAGCCCATGCACCTAGAGCCCATGTGCTCTAGGTGTGTTGTCTGCAATAAGAGAAGCCACCGCAATGAGAAGCCTGTGCACCGCAATGAAGAGTAGCCCTCCTCGCTGCAACTAGAGAAAGCCCGTGTGTGCAACAAAGACCCAACGCAGCCAAAAATAAACATAAAAATAAATTAATTAAATAATTTAAAAAATAAAATAAAATTCATACGAAAGAGTAAACACCCAAGAATATACAAGGTAATTCTGAAAAAAGAACAAGATAGAAGATATAAAAATTTATTATTAAACTATAGATATTAAATAGGATAGAATTAATTCAGGATCATTCTAAAGGGGTAGAGAGCCCAGATACAGACCAAAAACACTGGAGACGATATATGACAGAAAGGGTACAATCAATCCTACAGGATGATAGAATGGGGGCATTGGACCATGTTAATAAATAACATAAGAACTATAATATAGGAAAAATCAGCTTTCCATCTGGAAAATCTCTGTAGATCAACAGGAAGAAAACAACCTAACGGGAAAAAAAACCCTAATGATATGTTCTAGCAAATCTCAACATAGGAAAACACCATGGCCATCCTCAGCATCATTAATATTCAGATAAATACAAATCAAAGCCACACTGAGATACCACTTCACACCAACTAGGTTGGCTATAATAAAAAAGACATACAATGACAAGTGTTGGCGAGGACGTGAGAAACTGGACCCCTCATACATTAACGGTGGGAATGTAAAATGGTTCAATTGCTTAGGAAACGGCAAAAATGTCCTTTATTGTCTCTTTTTTATAGATGAGGAAACTGAGCCACAGAACAGTGAAACAATCTGCCCTTGGTCACACAGCTGGTAAGTGATACAACCAGACTTAGAGTTCCTCAAAAAGCTGAATGCAGAGTTACCATATGACCCAGCAATTCTATTCCTAGGTATATGCCCCAAAGAATTGAAAACATATGTCCACACAAAACGTGTACAAGAATGTTCATAAAAGTATTATTCATAATAGCCCACAGTCCATCAACTGATGAGTGGATAAATAAAATGTGGTATATTCATATAACAGATTATTATGCAGTTAAAGGAAATGAAGTACAGACACATGCTACAGCATGGAGGACCCTTGAAAGAATTATGCACGTGAAAGAAGCCAATCACAAAAGACTACATATTATGCGATTCCACTTATATGAAATATCCAGTATAGGCAAATCCACAGAGTCAGGAAGCCAATCAGTGGTTGCCAG
The DNA here is from genome assembly GCF_951394435.1 of Stenella coeruleoalba. Classification (NCBI taxonomy): domain Eukaryota; kingdom Metazoa; phylum Chordata; class Mammalia; order Artiodactyla; family Delphinidae; genus Stenella; species Stenella coeruleoalba. The sequence continues at coordinate 31,910,013 of NC_137169.1, forward strand.
GCGCTGGGGGGCAGGGGTAACAGGGAGTGACTGGTATGGGGCATCTTAGGGGGAGGGATGAAAATGTTCTAGAATTAGATAGTGATGATGATTGCACACCTTTGTGAATGTACCAGAAAACACTGATTGAGCACTTTAAAGTGGTGAATTTTATGGTACATGAATTATGTCTCAATAAAGAACATGTTAAGCACCTTTCAATCAAAACGAAACAAAAACAAAAAACAGAATTGACCAAACTCACTACAGATGTCTGTCAGAAAATCCTGCCCAAGCATCTGATTTGCCACCTCTGCCCAAGCCCTCCTCCTCCCCTGCTGGCCCTCCGCAGGCTCCTATTCATTCTCCTCTTCCTCTGCTCGCCCTCACCTGTCCACTTCCATGATGTCAGCTCCACAGACTCCCGAATTTCGGTCTCCATCTCACACTCAGCACACCCTTAACCAGCATCCATCCCTACTTCTGCACACCTGTTCCTTCACCACAGGAAACAGCACTGCCAGCCACCTAGTCATCAAGGCAAAAGCCGGGGAGTCGTCCTAGTGACCTCCCAGCCCCTTCTGTCCCACCTCCTGGCTCATTCGTCTCCACCTCTGCAGCCTCTGGTTTACTTCAGGTTGCATTGTCTCTTGCCTGCAAACAGGCAAGAGGCAGAGAGCAGAACTGTATACACATCATTCCCTCACCTCCATCTCAACAATTCATTCACCACTCTGCAACCTGAGTGATTTTCCAAAAGACAAATCTAACCCTGTTACCTCCCAGTTTAGAACATAGCCTATTCTTGACCAATAACAGCTAACAATGATTGTGATTCACTTGTTGCCATTTGCTAAGCATTTTGTATGAATTATTTAATGCTGCAACAACCGTATGTGGTAGAAATGATTATTATTACTCCTCCATTATGGATAAGAAAACCAAAGTTGATTTTTCTGTACCTGTTGAATGTGATTAATGTTAAAACAACTTTATTGAGGTGTAATTTACATATCATGAAATATGCCCATTGTAAGTGTGTACTTTGATGATTTTTAGTAAATTTACAGTTTGACAACTCTGTAAGTCACAACCCAGTTTTAGCACATTTCCATCATCCCTAAAAGTTCCCTTGTACCCATTTTCAGGCAGTCCCTTCTTCCACCCCCAGGCCCAGGCAAACAGCTGATCTACTTTCAGTGACTATAAATTTGCTTTTTATGGACATGTTATAAAAATGAATTCATACAATATGTAGCCTTTTGTGATGTGTTTACATTGTGTTTTTGAAGCTCACCTATGTTGTAGCATGTAAGCTTTATCCTTTTATATAGCTGAATAGCATTCCATTGTATGGCTATACTATCGTTTGTTTATCCATTCTCCAGTTGATATTCAATCGATTCCACTTTTTAGCTATTTATGAACAATGGTCCCATGAACACTTCATGTACAAATCTTTGTGTAGACATATGTTTTTACTTCTCTTGGATAGATACCTAGGAGGGGAATTGCTGGGTCATAAATAGAGTTTAAATTTTAGTAGTTGCCAAACTCTTCAAAGTGGTTGTACCATTTTACATTCCCATCAGAAATGTATGAGGACTCCAATTTCTTCACACCCTCACCAACATTTGTTATTATCTTTTTTTATAGCCATTCTAGTGACTGTGTAGTGGTATCTTATTTTTGTTTTAATTTGTGTATCCCAAATGATTAATGATCTTGGGCATCTTTTCATGTGCTTGTTAGCTCTTTGTACCTTCGTATCTTCTTTGGTTAAATGTCTACTCAAATTTTTGCCTATTTTTAAATTGGATAATATATTTTCTTATTATTGAGTTGTAGGAGTACATTATATATTCAGGATATATATCCTTTATCAATCATTGAGAGTGAGGTATTGAAATGCCAAAACAATAATTTTTATTTCTCTTTTCAATTCTATCAGTTTTTGCTTCATGTATTTTGGGACTTCTTTGTTAGGTATGTATAGATTTATAGTCGTTACATCTCCCTGATGTCTTGACTCTTTTATCATTATAAATATTCCTCTCATTGCCAGTAACATTTCTGATATTAACACAGCCACTTCAGCTCTGTTAGAGTTACAATTTGCATGGTCTCTTTCCATCCCTTTACTTTCTACCTGCCTGTGTCTTTGAATCTGATTTGTGTCTCTAATAGATAGCATATAATTGAATTTTGCTTTTTTAAAAAAAAATCCAATCTGACAATCTCTACTTTTTGATTGAATTGTTTAGTCTATTCACTTTTAGTGTAATTATTCATATGGCTGGCTTTATGCCTGTCATTTTGCTATTTATTCTCTATATTTATCCTGTTTTCTTTTGTTTCTCTTCCCTCTTTGACTGCCTACTTTCGTGATAAAATATTTTTTAGAGTACCATTTAATTTATTTGTTGATTTTTTAAAAATGGTATTTTATTGAGTCATCCAAATTCACTCAAGAACTTCAGCCATTTTACTCACTCAAACTATATTTGTAAGTAGAGTGGTTGCTCTGGGGACTGCAGTATTCATCCTGACTTACTATAATCTTCTTTAGGTTAATATTAGCTTAAAAACGGTTAAATATAGCAACTTTGCTCCAATATAGCTTCATTTAATACCCCCTCCTTTGTGTTATTATTGTTACATGTATTACATCTATATATGTTATAAACCCAACATACAGTGTTATAATTAGTGATTCATAAAATCTTATATCTTTTAAAGAAATTAACAGGAGAAAAGAGAATATATATTTGTACAGTTTTTTTTAAATTAATTAATTTATTTTTGGCTGCATTGGGTCTTCGTCGCTGCACGTGGGCTTTCTCTAGTTGCGGCGAGGGGGGCTACTCTTCGTTGCGGTGCACGTGCTTCTCATTGTGGTGGCTTCTCTTTTTGCAGACCAGGGGCTCTAGGTGCGCGCGCTTCAGTAGTTGTGACATGAGGGCTCAGTAGTTGTGGCAAATGGTCTTAGTTGCTCTGCAGCATGTGGGAACTTCCCAGACCAGGGATGGAACCTGCGTCCTCTGCATTGGCAGGCGGATTCTTAATCACCGCACCACCAGGGAAGTCCCTGTACGGTTCTTTTTTTAAAAAATAAATTTGTTTATTTATTTATTTTTGGCTGCATTGGGTCTTCCTTGCTGCGTGCGGGCTTTCTTTAGTTGCGGTAAGCACGGGTTTCTCACTGCAGTGGCTTCTCTTGTTGTGGAGCACGGGCTCTAGGTACGCGGGCTTCAGTAGTTGTGGCATGTGGGCTCAGTAGTTGGGCTCGCGGGCTCTAGAGCGCAGGCTCAGTAGTGTGGCAGACGGGCTTAATTGCTCTGTGGCATGTGGGATCTTCCTGGACCAGGGCTCGAATCCGTGTCCCCTGCATTGGCAGGCAGCTTCTTAACCAATGTGCCAGCAGGGAAGTCCCTGGTTCTTTATATTTACCCACATATGTCACTTTTCTGGTGCTCTCCATTTCCTTCTGTAGAGTCAAGTTACCACTGGTGTTATTTCCTTTCACTGTGAAGGACTTTATTTATATTTCATGTAAGTCAGGTCTGCTAGCAATGAATTCTCTCAGTCTTTGTTTATCTGGGAAAGTTTTAATTTCATCTTCATTTATTTTTTTAAATTCAATTTACTTAAACTAAAAAAATAATCCATTTGTGAAGGATAATTTTTTTGGACATAGAAACTTTTGTGAACAGGCTTTTTTTTTTTTTTTTCTTTCAGCATCTTGATTATGTTATTCAAATGCCTTCTGGCCTCTGTTGTTTCTGTTGAGAAAAGGCTTGTCAGAACTGTACTTAAGAGTTCTTTTTTTATTTTTTGGCTGCACTGTTTGCGGGGTCTTAATTCCCTGACCAGGGATCGAACCCAGCTCCTCAGCAGTGAAATCACCAAGTCCTAACCACTGGACCACCAGGTAATTCCCCTTTTTTACTTTTTATTTTGGCCGAGAACTCTACTTGTGAGTTCTGATGTGCTGTTTTTCTCTTGCTGCTTTCAAAATTTTCTGTGTTTTAGGCTTTCAACAGTTTGATGATAATGTGTCCAAATGTGGATTTCTTTATGTTTATCCTACTTGGAGTTCTTTGGATCTGTAAATGAATGTTTTTCCTTAAAATTAGGACATTTTTTGGCCATTATTTCTTCAAATATTTTTTCTTTCCCTCTCTCTCTCTTTTTTCTTTCTGAATTGCTGGGTCATATGGTAACTTTATGTTTAACTTTTTGAAGAAGCACAAAACTGTTTCCAGAGTGGCTGCGCCATTTTACATTCCACCAAGAATGTATGAGGCTTCCAGTTTCTCCACATATTTGCTGACACTTGTTTTCACTTCTTTTTTCAATCATAGCCATCCTAGTGGGTATGAAGTGGTAACTCATTGTGGTTTTGATTTGTATTTCCCTAATGACTGATGACATAATGACATTGATTTTTTTTAGCTTTATTGAAATATAACTGACCTATAACATTGTGTAAGTCCTAGGTCTACAACGTCTTGATTTAGTGCACTTATATATTGCAAAATTATTACCACCATGGTTAACTAATACCTCCATCATGTCACATAATTACCATTTCTTTTCTGTTGTGAAAACATTTAAGATCTACTTTTGGGACTTCCCTGGTGGTCCAGTGGTAAAGAATCTGCCTTACAATCCAGGGGACGCTGGTTCGATCCCTGGTCAGGGAACTAAGATCCCACATGCTGCGGGACAACTCAGCCCGCGCAGCACAACTACTGAGCTCGCGCGCCTCAACTAGAGAAAGAAAACCGGCACGACACAGCTAGAGAGAAGCCCGTGCGCCACAACAAAGAGCCCGGTTCCGCAGTGAGAGATCCCACATGTCTCAATGAAGATGCTGCAACTAAGACCCGACACAGCCAAAAATAAATTAAATAAATAAATAAATAATAAATCTTTTTAAAAATCTACTCTCTTAGTAATCTTCAAGTATATAATACAGTATTATTAATAATGAATCCTCAGAACGTATTCACCTTATAACTGGAAGTTTATACCCTTTGAACAATATCTCCCCATTTCCTCCACCGCCTCATCCCCTGAAAACCACCAATCTACGTTCTGTTTCTACGAGTTCAGCTTTTTTAGGTTCCACATGTAAGTGATATAATGACATTGATCTTGTCATGAACTTTTGATCACTTATATCTCTTCTTTGGAGAAAAGTCCTTTGCCCATTTGTTAATAGGGTTTTTTGCCTTTTTGTTGTTGGGTTTTAAGAGTGCTTTTCACATTCTGGACAGGAGACTCATCACCTATATCATTTGCAAGCGTATTCTCCCATTCTGTGGGTTATCATTTCACTCTCCTGATATTGTCCTTTGATGCACAATAATTTTTAATTTTGATGAAGTCTAATTTACCTATTTTTCTTCTGTTGCTTATACTTTTGGTGTCTTATCTAAGAAACGATTGCCAAATCCAAGGGACAATTTTTTTTGGACACTATCAATTGTTTATTTTTTATTGAAATATAGTTGATTTACAATGTTGTATTAGTTTCTGGTATATAGCAAAGTGATTCATATATATATATATATTTTATTCTTTTCCATTATAGGTTATTACCAGATACTGAATATACAGTATAATATTCCCTGTACTATACAGTAGGGCCTTGTCGTTTATTTTATATGTAGTAGTTTGTATCTGCTAATCCCAAACTCTTAATTTATCCCATCCACTTTCCCCTTTGGTAACCATAAGTTTGTTTTCTTTTTTTTGCGGTACACGGGCCTCTCACTGTTGTGGCCTCTCCCATTGCGGAGCACAGGCTCCGGACGCGCAGGCTTAGCGGCCATGGCTCACGGGCCTAGCCGCTCCGCAGCATGTGGGATCTTTCCGGACCGGGGCACGAACCCTCATCCCCTGCATCGGCAGGTGGACTCTCAACCACTGCACCACCAGGGAAGCCCATAAGTTTGTTTTCTATATCTGTGAGTCTCTTTCTGTTTCATAAATAAGATCATTTGTATCATATTTTAGGTTCCACATAACAAGTGATATCATATGGTATTTGTCTTTGTCTGACTTACCTCATTTAGTATGATAATCTCTAGGTCCATCCATGTTGCTGCAGATGGCATTATTTCATTCTTTTTTATAGCTGAGTAGTATTCCATTGTATATATACTTGTATATATCTATATACTGCATCTTCTTTATCCATACATCTGTCAATGAACATTTAGGTTATTTCCATGTCTTGGCTATTGTAAATAGTGCTGCTATGAGCATTGAATCCAGTGTTATGAGATGATATTGAAAGGAAGGAAAAGTGGCCACAAGCTCTAGGTTCTGGCATACCTGGACATCTGTCCCTCCTGCTGCCAGTGAAGAAAAAAGTCCATAGCTAGCAGAGAGAATGTTTTAACTTCTAGTCCTTCAAACAGTCTCCATGATATAAACACTGACTCAAAGGAAGACTCCTGGAGAGCGTGGTTGCCAAGAATGGTGGGATCTAAGTTGGCTTTTTCTTTTCCTTAGGGGTTCCCACTGCACCTGAGCCACCACTCATGCCCGTGCTCCTCCTTGGGCTTTTGCTCCACGGAAATGCACCCAGTGTCAGCAGCCCACATCCCATGCTTCATTCATCAGATATTAAAACTCCACTAAATGCCAAGGAATTGTGAGTGGGTTGGCGTCACAGTGGTAAAAACACTGACATAGACTCTGCTCTCAAAATGCTCCTTCTGTAGTAGGAGAAAGGGGATTTTAAAAAGTAGATACAAAAAAAATTAAATACAACTTGTGCTAAATGTGACCACAGTGTCTAACTACTCCCTTCAGAAATGCAAGAGAGAAACGGATGTGGCCCACTGTCTCATTCACTTCACCTACCTAACGCTCTCTAAATATGGGAGTTCCAAAATGTAATGCCCTGTTGAAAAGATACGAATCCTTTCTTTTTTTTACACCTTTCCTTTGGATTTATTCTTCTTCACAAGTGAAGCAATTACTATTAGAATTCTTTTAATTGGGCTCAAACATTGCAATGCATGAATCCTTTCTATAGCCTGCAAGGTCCCGCTTCTATGCCCCAGATCATCACTGACCCCACAGAAGCATCTAGACATTGATGTCTAGAAACATCTCATGTTTCTATAGAGCATTTTATGAGATAGGGTGTATGGTATATAATAATTATAACTGGTCTGAAATGCATGCCCTTGGGCCCAGTCTTTTCTGGGAGTCCCTCCAAAGGAAATAACGGGGTCTTTAGGAAAAAGCTGTACTGCTAAAGATAGTTACTATAACTTTGTATGTTCAATAAACAAATTCAATACTCAGTTTTTATTTTGCTAATGTGAGCAAATGACTTGACCTCATTGGGCATCATGGGTAAAATTGGGTGATAATCTCTACCTGAAAAAGTTTATGAGGACTAAATATCTGAGGAAATATCTGCCTAGCACTAGGCCTGACAAAGAGCAGGTGTGTTCTCTATGGGTTCACTTCACCTCCCCTTTCTGACTGTACTGCATTGTATTACATACCTGAATAGGTACACAGGAATCTATATAGCTTTTATATTCCCACCACTCCCCTCTCAGTGGACTGAATTTGCCCAGGGACCTCTCGTCCTCCTCTCCTGGCATGCTGAGTGGTAGCATTCAGGTGTTGAATGGTTGGACTGTCCTAACCTTGACCACTGTCAAGTGTCCTTTCCCCGGTGCTAGCCCGCCGCCTCTCCTGGTTCCCAGGCACCCCAGCCTGCAGTCCACGTGCAGGGGCAGGAGCCGCTGACCGCCTCCATGCTGGCCGCAACACCCCCGCAGGAACAGAAACAGATGCTGGGTGAGTGACCCACGTGCTTGCAGAAGAGGGGGCCAGAGCTGCTACTGACCTGGACACCAGCGTCCCTTCTCTACTGGGATGCCACTGGGTTTTTCACGGAATACCTTCCCACAGGTGAACGTTTGTTCCCGCTCATCCAGACGATGCACTCAAACCTGGCTGGGAAGATCACGGGGATGCTGCTGGAGATTGACAACTCGGAGCTGCTGCACATGCTGGAGTCCCCCGAGTCTCTCCGCTCCAAGGTGAGCAGGTTCCCAGACCCCCGCGGCTTCCGCTCACTCGGCTCAGGAGGACACGGGGTGGCGTTGGACACCCAGGGGCGGCAGAGAGAAGGGTCTGCTGCCCCTGTGACCTCCTCGTGCCTCGCCTGTGACCTGAGGGCTGCTGGCGCGTGGGTATCTGGGAAAGCGGTCAGCACCAGGAGAGGCCACCGCTGGGCCTGGGCACCAGGGAGGGGCGGAGGGGCTCTCCTCAGGTGTCACTGACCACCTGGAGCTTCTCACAGGTGGATGAAGCTGTGGCGGTCCTACAGGCTCATCATGCCAAGAAAGAAGCTGCCCAGAAGGTGGGCGCTGTTGCTGCTGCTACCTCTTAGATAAGGACAAACCGTGTGTTTGGCTATTTCATTTCCTGCGATGGTTTTGATTTACAATCATCATCCTAAAAAGGCAGAAGGAGGAGGGAACGGAGAGAGCCCTGCTTCTGTTACTGCTTATCCTGCCCACTTATCCTGTTACCTTTGTGCCTTATCTGTCATCTGAAGTTAAAGAAAGGAGGGGATAAGCTGTGAATTATAAAGGGCAAACAACAGTTTCCACTGTGGTTTTCTTCTGACACCAATCAATTCTACAATTCTCTGACAACAGCGGGGACCCACCATTTCAATTCAGTTCTGATACCACGGACCCCACAGGTTAAGGGCTCAGTCCCACAAGACTGCCCCTACTTCAGACACCAGCCACAAATGGGGTCCCTATGCTACCCACACTTATGCTCAGCCAACTACAAATTTGGGTTCCCATGAACCGCACGCCCCCCAGGTTTGAAAATTTGCAAGAATAACTCACAGAACTCAGGAAAGAGGTATACTTAAGATTATAGATTATTATAAAGGACACAACTCAGGAAGAGTCAAATGGAAGAGAAGAATAGGGCCAGGTGTCAGAGGAAGGAGATGCGGAGCTTCTTTGCCCTCTCCAGGCACACCACCCTCCCAGCACAGCCATGTGTTCACCAGCCCAGAAGCTCCCCAAACAAACCGCATTTAGAATTATTACATGTGGTTTCACTATCTAGGCATGATTGATTAAATCATTGGCCATTGGTGATTGAACACAATTTCCATCCCTTTTCCCCTCCCTGAAGGTCAGGGGTTGGAGCTGAAAAGTTCCAACCCTCTAGTCATGCGGTTGGTTCCTCAGCTGACCAGCCCCCATCTGGAAGCTATCTAGGGGCCTGTGATAGATAATTTTATATACCTACTAGACTATGTCATAAGGTGCCCAGATATTGGCTAAACATTGTTTCTGAGTGTGTCTGGGAGGGTGTTTCTAGATGAGATTAACAGTTGAATAAGTGGACCCAGTAATGCTATTGCCCTCTGTAAGGTGGGTGGGCCTCATCCAGTCCATGGAGGGCCTGAACAGAACCAAAGGTGGGGGAGAGGAGAATTAGCCCTTTCATCTGCCTAAATGACTGAGCTGGGACATCTCAATTCATCTCTTCCTGCCCTTGAACTGGGATTTATACAATTGGCTCCCCTGGTTCTCATAATAAATCTCTCCATATGTATCTATATGATGTATATATATTTCTCCTATTGGTTCTATTTCTCTGAAGATCCCTAACTAATACAGAACCCCACTATGCGTCACCACCTTAGGGTAAACTCAGGTATGGTCAAAAGGGTTCATTATGAATTTTAAAAGGCCCTCCTAGGGCTTCCCTGGTGGTGCAGTGGTTGAGAATCCGTCTGCCAAGGCAGGGAACACGAGTTCGAGCCCCGATCCGGGAAGATCCCACATGCTGCGGAGCAACTAAACCCATGCGACACAGCTACTGAGCCTGTGCTCCAGAGCCCGCGAGCCACAACTACTGAACCTGTGTGCCACAACTACTGAAGCCCGCATGCCTAGAGCCCGTGCTCCACAACAAGGGAAGCCACTGCAATGAGAAGACCGTGCACCGCAACAAAGAGTAGTCCCCGCTCACCACAACTAGAGAAAGTCCATGAGCGGCAATGAAGACCCAACACAGCCAAAAATAAATAAATAAATAAATAAATAAATTTATTAACAACAACAAAAAGGCCCTCCTGTCATTCAGGAAATTTCAGGAGTTTTAGGGGCTCAGTGCTAGGTACTGGGGACAAAGACCAAATATATATATATATATTATACCATATCCACATAAAGGACACCTGGTCAGGTTCCTCTCAAGAGTGACCTGTTGGTCTGGAGTAGAGACAGTTTCACAAGGGGATCTTGTAATCAGATCTCACAGCCTCATTTCTATGAGCAGTACCCCTCTGGTTTGGCCTAAGGATGCTGAGGTTGGCTGTGTTTGCATCCACTGCTTAGCTCTGGGAACACAGCAGACACAGGCCTTGTTGTCAAAGACGGAGACAGACACACACGTGACTACAGTCACAGGGTGTGTTTCAGTCAACTGTTGAACTTGGAGGCCATGGCACCTCTCTGAGGGGTAAGTAGGACCTCCAACAAGGACAGGTGGATGCCTCCAGATGGAGAAAGGAGAGAACCAAATGGGCAGAGGCAGAGTCAAGAGAATCAAGCACATGGTAAGGGCCAGGGCTTGTGTGTTGGTGGGGCTTGACTTGACGTGGCCATGGCCCCTTGTGAAGGGCTCTAGGAGCCTTGCCATCAGTAGCACTGATTAAGAAGGGAACTCTAGGGCTTCCCTGGTGGTGCAGTGGTTGAGAGTCCGCCTGCTGATGCAGGGGACAGAGGTTCGTGCCCCGGTCTGGGAAGATCCCACATGCCACGGAGCGGCTGGGCCCGTGAGCCATGGCCACTGAGCCTGCGCATCTGGAGCCTGTGCTCTGCAACAGGAGATGCTCACAACAGTGAGATGCCCGCGTACTGCAAAAAAAACAAAAACAACAAAAAAAGAAGGGAACTCTAGAGAGTTGAGGTTTGTTTTGATGAAAGATCATCCTGGGAACAAGTCAGAGGGCAGACTGGAGGGAGAGAGTCACCATCAACTCTTCCTTAGTCTTGACTGCATTAACCTCCTGGTCTCCAGGTTTCCATCGAAATCATTCTGGGCATAGTAGTCAGAGCATGGTTTTATTTTTTAATTTATTATTTATTTATTTGGCTGCGTCGGGTCTTAGTTGTGGTTTGCGGGATCTTTCGTTGTGGCACACAGGCTCTGTGTTGCGGCGCAGGCTCTTTGTTCGAAGCTGTGTCCCCTGCATTGGAAGTTGAATTCTTAACCACTGGACCACAAGGGAAGTGCCCCAGAGCATTGTTTTCAAACATAAATGTGAGAATGTAACTCCCTATCACAACCTTCAGTAGCTTCTCAAAGCCCCCAGATCCTCCATGGGGTTTACAGGGCCCTGCATCAAGCAGCCCCTGCCCACCTTTCCTGCTTGGTGTTTCATGCCCTTCCCCTCCCCAGCTCCCACACCTAGCCTTTCAGTTCATTTAATCCGCAGAAGTTGTCTCCTCTCCCTGAAACCCTTTTCCCTGCTCCATCCTCTCTCTGGCTCCTCTTCCTCCAGGTTTCAGCTTAAATGTGGCCTCAGGGAGGTCTTAACCAACTGCTGTATCTAAAAGAAGTGGCCCCATTACTTTGTACCACTTAAGTCAATCAATGATTTATGTATTAGCTGATTTATTCCAAGAGTCAGCAAACGCTTTTCCCAAAGAGCCAGATGGTAAATATTTCAAGCTCTGTAGGCCCTGGGTTTGCACTTGCATCCTGAAAGCACCCACAGATCAATACTAAAAGGAATGAGCAAGACTGGATTACAATAAAATTTTTTTGGAATTTTTTTAATGAAAATTGAATTACATATAATTTTCACATGTCACGAAATATTATTCTTGTTTCGTTTCTTTTTCTTATCTTTTTTTTCCCAGCTCTTTAAAAATGTAAAAATCGGGGCTTCCCTGGTGGTGCAGTGGTTGAGAGTCCGCCTGCCAATGCAGGGGATACAGGTTCGTGTCCCAGTCCGGGAAGATCCCACATGCCGTGGAGCGGCTGGGCCCGTGAGCCATGGCCGCTGAGCCTGCGCATCCGGAGCCTGTGCTCCACAGCGGGAGAGGCCACAGCAGTGAGAGGCCCGCGTACCGCAAAAAAAAAAAAAAAAAAAAAAAAAAGTAAAAATCATTTGTAGCTCCCGGGTTGTCCAAAAACAGACGGGCAGGATGGCCCGCGGACCGTAGTTTGTTGGTAGTTTATTACTTGCAGACACCGGCTGACTCCTCACAGGATTGTTTTCAGCACCACGGAACGCGGGCAGCGCCGTTCACCCACCGAGATACACCTGTACAGCGCCCGCCGCTCAAAGGGAGCCGGAGGCGGGCTGGGCCTAAGCGGGAGTGGGCGGGGTCTGCGAGAGCGGTACCCGGGGGCGGGGCCTTGGAAAAGGGGGCGGGCTGAGCGTAGGCTTCCGGCGGAAGAGTGCGGGAGCAAGATGGCTACTACCAAGCGAGTGCTGTACGTGGGTGAGCAGGCGCGGGCTCTGGGTGGAGTCTGGGCGAACCGGGCAGCTAGTGGGTCGTGGTGTGGAGCTGGACAGGCCTCCGGGCGCGGAGGGCGGCGAGCAGCTGTCTAGGCCGTATCTTTGGCAGTTTTGCTTGGCCTCAGCGTGTGAGCCTGAGACGTAACGATCTTTTCAGCTCTTCCAAGTCCGCCAAGCTCTGACAGGAATCTCTTCACCTCCTGGGCCTGGGGCAGTGGTGGAGGAATATTAGGGACCTCTGAATCCTCGCGCCCATTCACTTTATGTTCACAGCAGTGAGGGCTCAGCCCCCGCTGTTGCCCTAAGCAAGTGTTCCCAGACTAGCCGGCTAAAAATGGGAATAACCTCAGTAGCACAGTTTGATGAGCGCTTTGGTGGGGACGGACACTGGTGATATGGGCCTGGGTGCGGGGAGAAGTGACCCCTCCATCTGGAGAGGTGAGAGCAACCTTTGAGGATGCGGTGACGCCGCAGATGAGCCGGAGTTAGGTAGCCGAAGTAGAAGCAAGTGTGTTTACTGAAAGGGAGCAAAATCCCAAAGGTGTGAAATAGCCTGACACTTGGAGGCAAGTGTATCATTTTGCGGGGAATCAAAGGGAAAGAGGCTGAAGAGGTGGGCAGGGGCTTATGAAGAGCCTTGCGTATACTGCTAAGTTTATACTTTATCCTTAGGACAGTGGGAAACCTTTGAAGTAGTTTAACCAGGGAAGTGATGGGTTAAAATCTGCACATTCCCGGGATCTTTCTAGTTGGCTTTGTGGAGGAGAGGAAGGTCAGTTATGAAGCTATTGCAGTAATCCTGGGGCTAGATGAGGGTCTGAAAGAAGGGTGAAGAGAGGGGTGTGCATCATAAGTAGGTGTGAGGGAGCATATGAGAGGGATGTTTATGAACCCAAAGGACTGGATGGAAAGACCCCTCCCCTTGGTGGTAGCATGCTAACTTTACAGCGGGGACTTCTCAAGATGGGCGGAGTCTTGAGAGAATAGAGGACAGTGTCTCAGAAGGCCCTTGGCTTCTTTGCAGGTGGACTTGCAGAGGAGGTGGATGACAAAGTTCTTCATGCTGCTTTTATCCCTTTTGGAGACATCACAGATATCCAGATTCCTCTGGATTATGAAACAGGTAAGTCTTTTTAGTGTCTCGCCTGCTCAGAATCCTCCTGCAAGGAAAGGAACTTAAAAAAATTTTTTTAAGTCATATCACAGTGCATTCTAAATATGCATTGGGCAGCATGACAGTGGTCTTGGTGCAGAAGGACTGTTCCGAGGCTTGTGATTGTGAGCTGTAACATGCTTTGCAGAGAGTCCCATCTGTTGCATTTGAGCAAAGACAAACTTTTCAGTTAGCCAGTAGGAAGATAGGTTTTGAGCTACGTGGAGATCTGTTGTTTTGAACTACCTGCCAGGCGCTCTAGCGCACCTGCTCCTTTCTTGGCGGCTGTGCTATTAAACAGGGTAGCAGGAAAGCCCAGCTTCAACAGTGGGGCCTTAGCCTCTGTGTACCTGGGGGTAACCTTTCCATCAATTAGTATCACATTTGTAGTTCAGTTTTCTATTTTAACCTTTGTTGTCATTTTTAAGATTGGAGTTTTAGGCCCAGCTCTGATAGGGATAGAGTACACAGCTAGTTTAGAAATCCCACTAGGGGATCATAGATAGAGAGGGAACTTTGGCAGACTCCTGTAAGTTAAGGATCACTCAAGAAAGCAGGCCTGCTTAACAACAAAACTATACATCAAGTCAGTGATGCCTGCATCCTGCTGGTTGAGGTCAGTAAGTTAATGATCCCTAGGACATGCTTCTCTGCACACACTAAAAACAAAAAACATAGGGGAAAGGTGACATTATGCTGAAACCTGAGGTGATTTACCATATTTTAGTGTATATTACCGCCTTTTTGCTCATTTCCATAGCGCCATGACAGTCCAGGTTGGACCAGATAGGGTCAAAAACTCCCTTGCCCAACCTGTAGGAGGAGTTAATTATGGAAGACTTGAAGAATGAGGAAGAAGGTGGTCTTCTGCCCCTCCCCACTTTTCCTTTAATTATAAAACTGTATGTAGCCCACTGAGTTCTCTGTGGGGCACTCTCCGTTCCTGCCCCCTTGTATCTCTCACAAGCGTCTTATACTAATAAATCACTTCTTGCCTGTCACTTTGCTTCTCACTGAATTCTTTCTGGGCCAAGACAAAAGAACGTGAGCTTCATTAAGTCCTAAGATGTGTTTTGAGGTTTTAGCAACCTATGCTCTACTGAGTCCCGAGTCGAGTTGTGTGTTTCAGCTCTGTCATCAACCTTGCATATAATTTTAACCTCCCTGGGATCTTTATATGTTATAAAAATGATAAGGTTATATTGACTCTCTAAGGTTAATTGGTTAATTAAACTAGTGCTGTTGTGCACTTGGCCTTTCTACTTAGATTAGTGTTTTGCTGAGGGTAAAGACAGTGTCCTTACGCAGGTTTTAGGATTCATGCTTTATGCACAGTTGATGTTCAAAATGTATGGTTGGAATGAATAATTGATAGGTTAAATGACTTCATTTTTCTAGCTCCTGCATGCAAAGGTTAAGGTTTTAATTTGGCTTTGGTAAAAGAATTGAATGCTGCTTTTAGAGATTAAAACTGTAGTTGATTATTCAGCTATGTTCACTACAGAACAGTTTAATATTGCTTGAAATGTTATTTAAACTAGAAAGAATCAAAGAATAAGATTCCTTCTTCCTAAAGAGTGATTGTGTAGAATTTCGAATGAATGGATAAGGCATGCAAGTGACTTCACCTTCCTTGTGACCGCCTGCTTCCTCCCATTGCCCCACATGATAATTGCTTGGCTTTGTTTGCCTTTTTTCAGAAAAGCACCGAGGATTTGCTTTTGTTGAATTTGAGTTGGCAGAGGTGAGAAAATTCTGTTACCTATGTTAAGTCTTTGGCTTGTGTTATTATTGTTACTGATTACAAAGGGAGCTGTTCTCCATTTGGTTGGGTTTTGGGGTGCTGATGCTTCCAGAGGGATAAGAAGTGCTATTTGAAGGAAAGTTTCCCTCACTTAATCAAACTGTAGGCTGTGGTTAACATCGAAGACAGGTCCTACGCCTCTTGCTCTGCAGAGCTCTTGTGGCACTGGTGATTATTTCTTTGTCTTCCACTAAATAGCCAATAGCTGAAGTCACCCAGGAAGTGCACTTTGTTAGACACATACAACCTGGGCAAGGAGTATAAAGAGACCTTTTCCTGTGAGGTTGGGTTTTTTTTTGGCTACTGAGTATGTTTAGACACCACAAGAAGCATTTGACTGCAAGCCTAAACTTTTTTTTTTAATAAATTATTATTATTATTATTATTTTCTATACAGCAGGTTCTTATTAGTCATCCATTTTATACACATCAGTGTATACATGTCTATCCCAATCTCCCAATTCATCCCACCACCACCACCCCGCCGCTTTCCCCCCTTGGTGTCCATACATTTTTTCTCTACTTCTGTGTCTCAATTTCTGCCCTGCAAACCGGTTCATCTGTACCATTTTCTAGGTTCCACATATATTGCAAGCCTAAACTTGTCCCTTGTCTTTCCTTGGCAGGATGCTGCAGCAGCTATCGACAACATGGTATGGCTAGGAATCCTCCTTCTTACAGAAGTTGCTTTTTGGTTGTACAGAGGGCACTTATTCATACATGAGTTTGCTGAACCTCCAAAGTTACAAGGTTGCATGGGGAAGTACAGATTATCATCATATGAAAATATTCACTGTGAATTGATCGCTTTTGATCAATTTGATAATAATGTAAATGCTGACCATCCTTGTTGACCAGCCTCTCACTGGCTGCCCGAGTCTAGGATAGGAAATTGCAAACACAATGCAAATTGATTGCACAATGAAATTGCATATTTTACAAAAGAGGCAGGATTTCATGAAGTGTTAGACCAGTTAACAATTGAGAAGAGAAATTCGACAAGAATAAAGATAGGTTATGCTACTGATGCAAGTGATTGGAATAGCCTGGAGAGCTCCTTGGGGAAAATGATGTAGCTCTTGAGTATGTATTCCCTCTTCAAGATGCTTATGATTTTCACATCAGATAAGAAATGCAAAAATATCATACTGATATTTTGATAGTATTTTGTTGGAAAAATACTACAGATTAATCAGCATCCATTACATCTTTGTCCTATAAATTAGCACATAAATCGAATTAAACCTGAATTTTAACTATAAGAAATTTATTTTCATTATTTTTAGTTTCATCACAGTAAATTCCCAATCAATCTTTTTTCCCTTCACTTTTTACCATGAAATTTTCTTCATTGCCTTAAGTGAATTCACATTAAGTGACCTTTCCTGGTACCAGTTATCTTAGGATAATAAGGTTTTCCTTTATTCCTGTTCTCTGTTTCCCATTCACCAAACATATTCCTCAGCTCTCAGAGAGAGAGAGAGAGATCATTTCTCACCACTTAAAGCTGATCTTGACTTTTGAAGGTGAACTCGGGTACTTGGAAACTGCATTTATCCTTGTAATTTCAGAGTGCTCTGAACCCAGAGTCACCTTTGGAAGCACAGGTCGTTGGTGGTATTGAAAGAAAGGTCAGATACATGCTACTATATATAAAATAGATGTACAACAAGGACCTACTATATACCACAAGGAACCATATTCAATATCTTATAATAACCTACAATGGAAAAGAAGTCTGAAAAAGAATATATATACATGTATATATATATGTGTGTGTGTGTGTGTGTGTGTATATATGTGTATATATACACACACATATGTATATGTAAAGTATAACTGAATCACTTTGCTGTACACCTGAAACATTGTAAATCAACTATGCTTCAACTTTAAAAAAAAAAAAGAAGAAAGAAAAGAAAGAAAGGAGGTATGTGATGGCTCCAGGGAGGAAATTCCCTGCAACCTACAGACTGCTTTGCAGTAGGTGCATAGCTTGGGTGCTAGGGGCTCAGGGGTTGAGGGAGAACAAGTCATGAGCTTGTCTCAGATATTTCAGAAGGAAATGGAAAGCTGTCTGACTTTGTTTTAACCTAACAGAGTTTAAGCAGCTGGATTTTCAATCTTTTCAGAATGAGTCTGAGCTCTTTGGACGGACAATTCGTGTCAATTTGGCAAAACCCATGAGGATTAAGGAAGGCTCTTCCAGACCAGGTGAGTGGGAGCAATACAGATTCCCCATCACATCCTCCAGTTTGGCCTTGGTTGCCTTTCTGTCCCGATTTTCTTGGAAGTGGGAGCTGAATGCTACTCTGGTGGACAGGAGTAGAGCATGGTTTACATTGGCGAAGGACATGCGCCACCTTTGTGGGGAAATAAAAAGAGTTTGAGCTTCTCAGCCAAGCCAGGGTAATTGTTTGCTTTATGAGAGAAACGCAGCCTGATCTCTTACGTGTCCCCATTTTCTGAACACTCCTGGCGGGTTCCGTCAAGGGCTGGGACTGGCAAAGGCTGCATCTTTCCCTGGGGCATAGCTTTTTCACTTAGTCCTGCTAAGACCCGGGCTTCAGGGCTGGCAGTCCCTGAAAGGTGGGAACTTTCCTTACCGTGGGAGTTCCCAAAGTGGAGTCCTCTGGCCGAGAGGGCCATAGAGCATGTTCTGCTTTGCTGACCAGAGCAGCTACTTAGCAGCTGGCTGATAGCTTGAATTTGTTCTCATTTGCCTGCCTCTTTCCTTTCAGTTTGGTCCGATGATGACTGGTTGAAGAAGTTTTCTGGGAAGACTCTTGAGGAAAATAAAGAGGAAGAAGGGTCAGAGCCTCCCAAAGTGGAAGCCCAGGAGGTGAGACTGAAGGCTGGCACTTCCCACAGGAGACTTCGTTTCTTAGGTTTTTATGGAAATTTGCAAACATATATACAAAAGCAGAGAGAATGAAAAATGAGCTTTTAGTGTTTTGGTGGAGGTGCTAATGAGTGAACTAAAGGGAAGCTTTAGGCCTCTTGTCCTTGTGCTCTGCGTGTGGAGCTTCTCAGCTCTGCCCGGGTTCTGTTCTGTGATTGCCGCCGACGAGGAGGAAGCCTGAGGTGGGGAGGGGTGGTGAGCGCACCACTGCAGCCCTCCTCATCAGTCCCCTCCGCCACTGGAGCTTCCTGTCCTGACGCAGGGGAGGCAGGGCTGGGTGGGGGTACCTTCCCGGCAGCCTGGGCACAGGTTTGAGGTTCTCCCTTCCAGACAACCCGCCTTGGCACTTTCTCCTGATTCTCGGCGTGCCTCTCTAACCATTGCCTCTCAGGCTGCCTCTCCCCTTCTTCTAAACGTTGTTCTTCTGAATTTCTTGACTCACAGCAGCCCTCTCCCCTCTCTGCCAGAACAGTGGCAGTCACTCTGATTTTGCACAGCCTCTCCTGTGCTGTTGACTTTCCTGGCCTCTGTTTCTAGACCTGAGCTTCAGACGTTTCTGCTGCAAGTCTCGCCCTCCCTTCTCTAATCCCGTTCTTCCTGTGTTCTCAAACTCACCACCTTGCCACCATCCATCCACATTGACCCAAGCCAGAAATCCAGATGCAAAGCAGAGCACATAAATGGCCCTCAGTCAGTGGAGTAACCCTAGGTCACTCTGGACCCCTCTTTAAAATAGAGCCAGAACATCGTACTCTGCCAAGTTTTTCTCTTAAATCTTCCTTGAATCCATCCTCCCCTGATTACTCCATCGTCCCAATGTAACTTCTCGTCTCATTTGGATAATTGCAATAGCTTCCTAACTAGCCTTCTGGCTGCAGTCTTGCTCTCCTCCCGTCTTTTATAAAGGCAGCTAGAATGATCTTTTTAAAGCATACCATGGATCATCTGACTCTCCTGCTGAGAACTTTTCAGTGGCTGCCCATCACCTGTCCCGTGAGATAAAGTCGCGGGGGAACTCTCCCAGCCTTGACCCTGCCCACCTCTCACCTTGTAGTCCCCACTTTACACTCTTGGAAAACCAGTCTTTGTATTTCCCTGTATGTCTTTGCTTTTGTAAAGACTACGCAAGTGCTTATTGCCTTTCCCTTTCTAGTCAGTAAATTCTGTGAGGATAGGGGCCTCGTATTAATAAAGGCCTTGTTAATAAAAATGTGGAATGTGAGGTGGGGTAATGTGATTAAGAACATGGACTTGGTTGGGGGGTGGGGGGGCTTAGGTGTGAATTCCAGCCTCACCATTTAGCACCTCTGTGACCTTGGGCAAGTTACTGAACTTCATTGTACCTCAGTTTCCCCATCTATGAAATGGGAATGATGGTAGCACTGATCTCACAGGTGGTTGTAAAGATTAAATGAGCTGATTACCTAAAACGTTCAGAATAGTACCCTGTACATGGCAAGTACTATGTGAGTATTTGCTGTTACAACTATGCTACTGCTGTTGTTAACAGCAAATAATAGTCACAGTGTCCTCAGTGCCCAGCGTGATGCCTCAGCGAGTTTGTTAAACTGAAGCACAAACAAGAACACTTGAGTTTTCTCTTTGGAGCAAATGTGACAGCTGTAATAAATATCTCCTCTGTCCAGCCTTGTCTACTTGGAGTATAAAGCAAGGTCCCAACCACCTCCATTCTGAGCACTTAGGCCCTCCTTGCTTCCACTGCAGCCAGCCTGTGGATATGCAGGGCTAAGCATAGAGGAAGGGGGTGGTGTTGCAGAAGTGGGTCTGTTTAACTGACTAAGGTGGGTGGACTTGAACTGGAAGTTGAAGTTGTTGAGAGTTGTGTGTTTTGAGCCAGAAAAGCAATGTTCTGTGACTGCAGGGGAGAGTGAAGGCGAAGCGAGCTGACGTGTCTGAGGGAGTGAGATGAGATAAAATGCCTGAGGGGTGGGGCTCCGGGTAGACGGTGCTGAGGTCTCCTGTCACTGGGTGTCCGGCTGGGGGCCGTGGCCATGGCCTCCGCCTTCTGCAGCCCCATCAGGGCCCAAGGCCTTTCCTGTCGGTGCCTTGCTCAGCCCGCTTGCTGCAGTGGGTTCTGGGGTGTCTTCAGAAGAACACTCGCTCTCCTAGTCGGGGAGTCAGGCTGTTCTCTCTAACCTGGCCATTTCTCCTGCGTCTAGGGAGAGCCCGCTGTAAAAAAGGCCCGGTCAAACCCTCAGGTGTACATGGACATCAAGATTGGGAACAAGCCAGCAGGCCGCATCCAGATGCTCCTACGTTCAGACATCGTTCCCATGACAGCAGGTGAGCAGGACTCCGGTCAGGATGGCCGGGAAGCTGGGAGCTGAGCAGTGAGCCTTTCCAAGGTTCTCAGTGCCTTAGTTCTTGTGTCCTTGACGTTGTTTCTGACCTGAGTTGATTTGCGGCATCTCAGATCCTGGGATCTATTAACAGATGAGTCAGAGCAGGCATTTTTGAAGCTTTAGAAGTGCTGGTTTACTACTTTTTTTAATATAAATTTATTTAATTTATTAATTTATTTATTTTTGGCTGCATTGGGTCTTCATTGCTGCACACGGGCTTTCTCTAGTTGCGGCAAGCGGGGGCTACTCTTCGTTGCGGTGCCTGGGCTTCTCATTGCGGTGGCTTCTCTTGTTGCGGAGCACGGGCTCTAGGCACGCGGGCTTCAGTAGTTGTGGCACGTGGGCTCGGTAGTTGTGGTTCACGGGCTTAGTTGCTGCACAGCATGTGAGATCTTCCCAGACCAGGGCTCGAAACCATGTCCCCTGCGTTGGCAGGTGGATTCTTAACCACTGCGCCACCAGGGAAGTCCCTGGTTTACTACTTTTTAATAATAGTTTTTTATTTAATACAAGTAAATGTGTATTCATGGTTTTAAAAAAAAAGTATACACACATAAGTATATTCCAACAATATTGAAGGCAATGAATTGAAAACCTAAGTCTTTCTTTCTTCTCCACATCTAGTCCTACTCTCCAGAAGTAACTACTGTTAACTAACAGTTTTTTGAGTATTTTTCATTTGCTAAATATTGACTTCTATTTATTCTTCTTTTAATCTAAATTTTATTATATAGACATAGAGTTTAGAATGTTAATTCCACAAAGCTTGTTTTGAAAAACAGCAGTGCCCCCATGTTGTCCTCCCATCCTGCCCCATCCTCCACTTTGCTGCTTCTCAGAGGCAGGCAATTTCCCCTCTTAGCTGATTCTTTTGGTTTTTACCTCCATGTTGGTAGATAACAGATTTATGTTGCTACTTTCTGGGTTTTTTTCATTTTAGACATCTATTGGCTTCCCACTTCAGAAGATAAGGAATTAGCTTTCTAAATCACCTTCCCTGATCCTTCATCCTCCTTACATTGTTACCATAATTTTGTTTAGGTCATAGGTTATTCTAACTATGTAAGCATCATACTGTGATAACTTCCTTTCATACATAGCACTTTGTTTTCCCTGGAATTCATAATTGTCTTGTTTTCACATTTGCTTAGTCTTCTGTGCATATATTCCTGAGTCTCTCCGAAATTCTCCTGCTTCTATAAATCTCTCATCATGTTCAAATACATCAGATATTCTGTCAATTTCACTGTTCCTCCTTGGAGCCTTCTGACCTCCTCTGGCCTGGACCAGTTGCTTTCCAGACACCACTGCATAGCTATTGTCATGGGATCTCCTATTTTCGCTTATATTGGAACCTCTGTTGTCTTTTTTGGTCTGTTCTCTTGTTTCGGTAGAAGACATACTTCTGTAGCTTCTGGAGAAAAGAGCTTGGAGAGTAAGTTTTTTGAGACTGATGTGTGAAAATATCTACTTTCCCACTTGATGGTTTGGTTGTAAAATTGTAGAGAAGTCTAATATTCTGATTCTTGGTCCTTTATACAAAACCTTTTTAAAATTTTCTGCCTAGAGCTCAGCTGTTCAGTATGGTAGCCACTAGCCACATGTGACTATTTAAGTTTAAATTAATTCAAGTTAAATAAAATTAAAATTCACTTCCTCAGTTACACTATCCAAATGCTTAATAGCTGTTAGATAACACTGGTCTGGAGGCCTGGAGTGTCTCTTTGTCCTGTGTTCTGAAACAGTGTGCCTTTGGAGTAGATCTCCTTCCATTCGTCATGCTGGATATTCAGTGGGCCCTATTATGTTGGTTTTCTCTTCCTGCTGTAACAAATTATCACAGACTTAGCAGCTTACAAGAACATAAATTTATTATCTTAACTGTTATGAAGGCCAGAAGGCCAACACAGGTCTCAGCAGGCTAACATGAAGATGATGGCTGGGTTGCTGCGTTCCTTACCGGAAGCTCTAGGGGTGGATGGATCTGTTTCCAGAGACAGTGAGGTTGTTGGCAGAATTCAATTTCCTGTATCTGTAGACTGAGGTACCCATTTCCGTGTGGGCTGCCAGCTGAGGGCTGTTCCCAGCTTCTAGAGGCTTGTGGTCCCCTTCTGCTATCATCGCAGCCAACAGTGGTAGATCCAGTCCCTCTCATGTTTCTATTCTCTCCTGCCTCCTCTTCCATCCACTTCTAACTCTCTTTTTGACTATAGATGGGAAAGGTTGTGATTGTATTAGGCCCACCTGGATAATCTAGGCTACTCTCCCCATCTCAACATCCATAATCTTAATCACATCTGCAAAGTAACTTTTGCTGTGTACAGCATAACATAGTCTCATGTTCCAGGGATTGGGACATAGATATCTTTGGGGAGCCATTATTCCGCATACCACACTGATCAATCAGGACAGTCCTATCTTTTGGTTTGGGAAAATTTCCTTGGATTATTTCTTTGCATTTGTCCCTTCTGATATCTCTCTTCTCTCATTCTGGAACCTTCCTAAATGTCCTTTTTCATAGCATCCTGTGCTTATTTCATGCATGTACTGCCATTTCATCTTGGGAGATTACTAAAGCTTCTTTTTCCTATGCAGCTTATGTTTCAGGTTACTTTTGTCTGAGTTTTTAAATTTTGTTTTGCTTTGTTTGTTATTGGTCTGTTTGCTTGTTTTGATCTTTGCTTTTCACATTAGATGCCTTTAAGACTAGGGCCCTAAAAATCTGCTTGGAAACTCCCTGGATATTGGTAAGGCTTGCTGACTGAGACCTGCACTGCAAGGTGGTTCTCTCTCTCTCTTGGACCCTGGATGGTCAGTATTCCTGAGTTGTAGTCTCTTGGACAAAGCAGAGTCCACAGAGAAGACTCTAGTCTCTTGCTAGTGGTCCTGTTTACAGCTCTTTGCCATCATGGTTGGGGGGGTGGGAACAGTATATAAACTTCACTTGATCTCCGTTTGTCATTATGGTACCTCAACCCTCGGCTATGTGTAGTGCATCCCAGAGCATAGACCCTCTGCGCTGACATACCAGAGGGTAGACCTCCAGCCGGCAGCCAGGGCCAGGGAAGGGAGAGGATCTGGGGGCTAGCTACTTTTTTAAACAGGCTTTCAACCACACTTACTGTTTTTAGAGCCATCTTCATTCTTGGCTCTGAGCTTTTGGCATTTCTGCAGCATAAATTGAATTGCTCTCGGCTTTACCAGCTTAAGCTTCAGGTTTGTTAGGTCTGCTATATCAGTTATGGCTCATCTGTTTGTCTTCTACGTTTCAAAGATTTTTGTTGCTGTTGTCTTTTCTCTTGCTCCTATTTTTTTTTTTTTTGGTCATTTTATCCATTTTTTAAGTGTACAATTTACTGGCATTAATTGCATTCACAATGTTGTACAACTATCACCACTATCTATTTTCAAAACTTTTTCACCACTCCAAAGAGAAACTCAGTCAGTACCCATTAAACAGCAACTCCCCATTCTCCTCTCCCCTCCGCCCTGGAACATTTATTCTATTTTCTGTCTCTCAGAATTTGCTATTCTAGACATTTCATATAAATGGAATCATACAGTAGTTGTCCTTTTGTGTCTGGCTTATTTCACTTAGCATCGTGTTTTCAAGGGTCATCTGTGTATCCATGTTTTGTTCATTTTTATGACTGAATAATATTCCATTGTCTGGATAGTCCACATTTTGTTTATCCATTCATGTGTTGATGGACACTTGAGTGTTGTTTCCACTTTCTGGTTATTGTGAATAATGCTGCTGTGAACGTTTATGTACAAATATGTGTGTGTGTTTTTAAAAATATAAATTTATTTATTTATTTATTTTGGCTGCGTTGGGTCTTCGTTGCTGTGCGTGGGCTTTTTCTAGTTGCAGCGAGTGGGGGCTGCTCTTCATTGCGGTGCGTGGGCTTCTCATTGCAGTAGCTTCTCTTGTTGCAGAGCATGGGCTCTAGGCTGTGGGCTTCAGTAGTTGTGGCATGTAGGCTCAGTAGTTGTGGCACGCGGGCTCAGTAGTTGTGGCTCGTGGACTCTAGAGCACAGGCTCAGTAGTTGTGGCGCACGGGTTTAGTTGTTCCGCGGCATGTGGGATCTTCCCGGACCAAGACTTGAACCCGTGTGCCCTGCATTGGCAGGTGGATTCTTAACCACTGCGCCACCAGGGAAGTCCCCAAATATGTGTTTAAATCCCTGTTTTCAATTGTTTTGGGTGCCTACCTAAGAGTGGAAATGCTGTGTCATATGGTAATTCTAGTTTGACTTTTTGAGGAACTGCCAAACTGTTTTCTACAGTGGCTGCACCATTTTACATTCCCACCAGCAACGTATTAGGGTTCTCATTTCTCCACATCCTCACCAAAACTTGTTTCCTGTTTATTATAGCCATCCTACTAGATGTGAAGGAGGATCTCATTGTGATTTTGATTTGCATTTCCTTAATGACTAATGATGTGGAGCATCTTTTCCTGTGCTTAGGGGAAGGAGCCGTTTGTGTATCTTCTTTGGAGGAATGTCTATTCAAGTCTTTTGCCTATTTATTTACTGGGTTGTTTGTCTTTTTGTTGTTGAGTTGTAGGAGTTCATTATATATTCTGGATGTTAAATGCTTAAGAGATAATGATTTGCAAATATTTTCTCCCTTTCCCTGAGTTGCCTTTTTACTTTATTGAGAGTGTCCTTTGATGCACAGAAGTTTTCATTTTGATGAAGTCTAATCTGCCTATTTTTTCTTTTGTTACCTACACTTTCAGTATCACAATTAAGAAACCATTGCCAAATCCAGAGTCACAAAGAGTTGCCCCTGTGTTTTTTTTCTAAGATCCTGTTTGGTTTTTCTTTTAAAAAATTGCTTTACTGCCAGTTTAGTGTGGAACAGAGCTAGAATGCATGTGTTCCCTCCTTCTTTAACTAGAATCCCCTCTAGTCCTTCAAGATGTCAGTATCTCAAAGGTTTATAATGAGCATGTCATATTTTGAAATGAAAATATGAACATTAAACAAATACAACAGTTTTTCAGAGCCTAGTTAGAGGTTTCATTGGCTTGTTTTTTAACCCGGGTACCTTTTCCTTTCTCGGCGCTAGAGAATTTCCGCTGCCTGTGCACCCATGAGAAGGGCTTTGGCTTCAAGGGCAGCAGCTTCCACCGCATCATCCCCCAGTTCATGTGCCAGGGCGGCGATTTCACCAACCACAATGGCACTGGGGGCAAGTCCATCTACGGGAAGAAGTTTGACGATGAAAACTTTATTCTCAAACACACGGGAACAGGTGGGACCCGATCAGTGGCTGGTGATCGGTGGGCTGGGCTGGGGCAGGATGACTGTGTGGGGGGAGTGATGGGCTGTGGTTCTGGCTGACAGGTTGGGGGTCTGGAGGGGACCCACCCAGTGAACAGAGGAGAGGCGTTGGGCCTGGCTAAGCAGAGTGAGCTTGTTTCCATTCATGTACTGCCCGTCCCCCCACCACATCCGCACTCCCTGTTGGCCTAGCTTACATTCTGTGGTCGGCCAGTGTAAGCCCTTGTCTTCCCTCAGCCCCACTACCCGCCTCGCTCTGTCAGGCTCATCCAGTAAAAAATTTCAGTGCTTGGTCCCCCAGCAACTAGAAAAAACACAGAACTGTACTGAAATTTATGACCGAAGCTCTGCAGGAGGCCCTCGGCAGCTGTACTAGATACAGCTCCCTAGTTAACACTCAGTCCTGGTCAGAGATAACAATTCCATCCCTTCCTTCATCCCGAAGCCTCCACGTCACCGTCTGCCTCAGCTGATGCTTGGCCTCCTGCGTCTGTCCACACATGCCCGCTCTGACTTCCCTCCAAGTACAGGGGTTGGGCTGTCTTCCCTCTGCTCGTGGCCTGGACCCCTACTCCTCTCCCCTACTTCGGAACCTGGCTTCTGTGGATGTGCCCCTGCAGCCTTGTGTAATGCATTTCCCCTGCTCTGCTAGATCAGTCCATCAGAGCAAAAGTGCACAGCGTCAATCTTTCAAAAAAATCTTTGACTCATGTACCCCTCAGCTATCACCCATGCCTCTGGTCCCTATTGTAAGCAAAACTTCTTGAAGAGGTTATGTAGACTCCCTGCCTTCCATTCTCTCTGTCACCCTCTAGACAGACTTCTAGTGCCACCTGTCCACTGAAACCACTCTTCTCAAAGATGCTAGCAGCCTCCATCTTGCCAATAGTCAGTTCCTGGTCCTCATTCCATTCCCCTCCCAGCAGCATTTACGCTCCTCCCTCTACTACCAGACGTCCTGAGGGCCGGGAGCAGGGTGGAGGGGGTCGATGTGGTCGTTCTCTCCCCCAGGCCTGCTCTCCATGGCCAACTCTGGCCCAAACACCAACGGTTCCCAGTTCTTCCTGACATGTGACAAGACGGATTGGCTGGATGGCAAGCACGTGGTATTTGGGGAGATCACGGAAGGCCTGGACGTCTTGCGGCAGATTGAGGTGGGCAGCCGCCCGGGCCCCTGGTGCACAGCCATGTGGGAGGGCAGGAGCGGGGGCTCCGGGGCCTGGAGAGAGAGGCCACGGCTGCTGCTGCTGGAGGGGGTGGGGGCAGGGGGCAGGGGGCGGGGTGGGGCAGGTATCCTGAGCTGCCCTTTCCTCTCCACCCTCCCTCCCTCCCCTGATTCCTCCTCTTCTGTTTTGCCTGCAAAGGCCCAGGGCAGCAAGGACGGGAAACCCAAGCAGAAGGTCATCATCTCCGACTGTGGGGAGTACGTGTGAGAGGGCAGCTGTCAGCCCGGGGAACCGGCAGGCAAGGTGTCCCGTTTGCAGCAAGCAGGGCTTTGTGTCCTGGCCCTTCCTTGGGGTCAGCGTGGGGCAGCTCCTCTGCAGGCACGGCCTGGGCCGCCTCTGGCTCTTTCCCAAGTGGGGCCGTGGGCTAGGGTGCTGCCCTCCCCACCGTGGACGGCTGTGCGTGCCCTTTCCAGGCCAGGGCCTCTCCTGGGCCCACCTGTGTGGATCCTAGACGTTTTCTTCTGGTAAAATAAATTCTATTTTTTGTACTGCTGCCTCCAGCTAGTTCCTGGGAGTTGTCAGAGGTTGCATCTAAAGCTAAACTGCCCCCTGAGACAGGTTGGTGAAGGAATAGGAAATAGCGTCTTCCCCACGGCTTTTCTTTCTTCCCTCGGGCAATTCCCTGAGATGTCGGGTGCTGTATCTTCAAGCCAGATACCCTTGTCAGACCATTGTCAAGACCATGGGAATCAAAGACAGTGAAAAAGTTCCTATCTACAGTGCCTCCACTCCCAAATCGTGCTGCCAGTCTTGTAGCCAGTGGGTGTACTGCTCAGTCTCCGTGATTCATTTGCTCATTTGCTCACTTTCATTCTACAGGTTTTTTAAATGATATTTTATTACTCAAAATGCCTTCTCCATGCCAGGTACTGTACCTATTTGTCAGGAGACAGGAGGTCAGCAAACCCATTGGGTCTAATCCAGCCCACTGCCTGTTTTTGTGAATAAAGTTTTATTGGAACACAGCCACACCCATTTGTTTACATATTGTCTGTGGCTGCTTGCTCACTGCAGTGACAGAGTTGAGTAATTGGTGACAGATACTGTATGGTCCCTGTATTAGAGTTCCCAGAGAAACAGAACCAGTAGGGTGTGCGTATATGTTCATAGAGAAAGAGATTTAGTTCACGGAATTGGCT
Source organism: Stenella coeruleoalba (assembly GCF_951394435.1). NCBI lineage: Eukaryota > Metazoa > Chordata > Mammalia > Artiodactyla > Delphinidae > Stenella > Stenella coeruleoalba. The sequence continues at coordinate 31,938,427 of NC_137169.1, forward strand.
CTGCAGTCGTGCGGGCTGAGAAGTCTGATAGCTGCAGGGCAGGCCAGCAGGCTGGAGCCCCAGGAAATAGTTGATGTTGAAGCTTGAGTCCAAAGGCCGTCTGGAGGCAGAATTCCTCCTCAGGGGATTCCAGTCTTTCTGTCTTAAGGCCTTCAATTCGTTGGATGAGGACCACCCCCGTTATGGAGGGGTCATCTGCTTTACTCCAAGTCTACTGATGTAAATGTCAATCACATCTGAAAAATACCTTCACAGAAACATCCAGACTGGTGTTTGGCTAAAAAGTTGATACCATGGCTTAGCTATAGACACAAAATTAACCAATGCCATCCCAAAGCCTAAAATATTTACTATCTGAACCTTTGCAGAAAGTTTGCTGACCACTGATGAGGCAAGTGGTCTCACCCATGCTGAGCTCACAGTCTGGTCCCTGTGTGCAGCCACTTCCTGGAGCTCAAGTCAGGCTGGCTTCTCTCCGCTCCCCCTCCATGGACTGGTCAGCCAAGTGGCTTTAAAGGAACCCTGACCTGCTGAAGGCACTGAGCAGAGACTGAGCCCTGTAGCCACGAGATACCTCCCTGTGGCGTGGGGTTACTCAGACCATTCAGAGTCTACCCGGCTGGGCTTTTACATGTTGAGTAGAAATCTGGACGAGGCAGGGGTGGGGCCTGTTGTCCCCTGGCCCTGGTGGCCCCAGGAGAGCTCCTGTCGAGGGATGATGGCGCTCTGGCTCTACCTCTGGCTCCCATGTGCCGAATGGACTCCTGGCCTCAGCTGAGCCCCCTTGGCTGCAGCTGACCAGGTTTCGGTCTCCTCGGACCTCAGATGTGCCACAGTTACCCCTGATCCTTATGGAGCTGCCAAAAGAGACCCCCCCACCTCAAGGCCCAGGTGCCCCCTCTGAGTGCAGACTGTGGCCGTCACAGGTCTGTCTACCTGACTGCCCACAGCGTTAGGGCAGGCTTTAGTGAAGCAGGGTGATGACAGCAACTTCAGGGCTTTTATAAGAGCCAAGAAAGGGTATGTATGAAGAGCTTAGTACAGCCAGCCCCCCAAGAGAGGACTGACACCTGATAGCCTAGCGAGGTTGAGACCAGCCAGCAGATTGCGAAGCTCAGTGGGTTTGGAGCTACAGTGGCCTTCCCAGTGCCCCTCTGGGTGTCCACAGGTGTTAACTCACTGTTTCCACACCAGAACCCCGTGCAGAAGTCAACCAAGGCTCAGGTGACATGACTGTCCAGGTCCCCCAGGATGACACGGCAGAGCTGGGGTCGGAAGCGTGGCCATCTCCCCATCAGTCATAATGGAGTCCTGGGGTGTTTCCTGAGCTCTAGCCTCAGTCTACAGCAGGGCAACCCCAGGCCTGTGGGGAGACAGAGTCATGGTCTCCATGGTTGGTCTGGGCTCTACTCTGCCAGGCAGGACAGGGAGCCCAGAGTCTGGGGAGCAGTGGCCCAGCCACCTCGCTCAACCAGTCACAGTACAGCACTGACCCTCTGTTGATCAGGAGGGCTCTGGCTTGTGGGAAGTGGACCCGGGGCGCTGTGGGGCCTTTGCTGCAGGCTGAAGGTCAAAGCTGCCTTCCTGGGACTGCCTGGCCTCCCCGTCCACGTTTCCATTGCCCTGTTGCTCCAGCACCAGGACTGAGAACACGGGGCTTGGCTTTGCTCATGCATCTCCTCACTAGCTCCTCCAGGGCCGGGCCCCATCTGTGCAGGCCCTGTGACGGCTGCATGGAGGAACAGACCTGGGGCTGTAGCCCTGGGACCAGTCCTGTGACTGCTGGACTTTCTCACAGCGTGTCTGCTCCAGATGCTGCCAGCACAAGAAAGAGGTTGTGGGACCTACTTTTTAGTGGTGAAAACTGAGTCTTACGGAGTTAGGTGATAGAAAACTAGACAGCCATATTTTCAAAAAATATTTATTAACAGGGAAAATTACACCATATAATAAAATGGGAAAAGCACATCTAAAGCAGTTTATATAATACAGTATGATCCCAATTTTGTACAAATACCTATCTGTAATATGTAAACATCTATATTTTATATGTATTCTAAGAAAAAAGCCTAGAAATAAATTCAAAATTTTTCTAGCATGTTTATCTGACTTAGAGGATTATAGTGATTTGAATTGTTTTATTTTTTGTTTTTTTCCAAACTTTTCTCCAAAACTGCATTACTTTTGTAATAAATGAAAAGCACATTTTTTAAAAAAGTGGGTCAAATGCTCACAAAAGGCCTCCTCATAAGGAATAACACTTGGGATGGACAACCCCTGTTTAAACTGCCAAAAGGGCACCTGGTGGTGCTGAGTGCCCTCAGCAGGCCACTGGGATCCCCTTGTCTCTGGGAACACAGAGCACAGTGTCACAGCCCTGGCCTGCATAACTGGGCACTTGTCCCAGGCCTTTAAAGCAGGTGAGAACACAAGTCCTGCCCTCAAAGGATTGCGGTGGGAAAAGCACAGCTCTGAAATAAAACACCACAGGATACATTCCGGGAGGAGGAGAGGTTTAGTGGACAAGCACGGAAGGGGCTCAAAACTAGCAAATTCATTTGTAATAATACCAACAGGTACCAGCTGTTAAGCATTTACATGTCAGATGTTGTCCTAAATGTTTGTGTCCACATATGATCTTTTTTTAAATAGCTTGGAAGGAAAGCCAGTATCCTACTCTACAGAGGAAGAAGAACCAGGATTCAAATCCATTTGGCTCCAAAAATCTGTACTCCTGCTGTGCTGCCTCTTTTCCTATTTCTTAGGGATTTTTCCAGAACACGTTACTACCTATCTTAGTTTGAAGACAGTGAACCTCACATTATGATGACTTGATCTTGAGGCTGGGATTGCACTGCAAACACCAAAACTGTTGTGCATTTCACCTTAGCCTTTTTTCCTACGTGTCCTCCCTGCCTATCAACTGTCACTGATTTCTTACTGCTGTCAGTGGGTCTGAATTGACCACCCTTATTTATTCTAGTCTGGCCAGGTAAACAAGCCAGGCCCTGAGCAAGGGTACTGCAGCTGCAATGCTTGGCTAAGCAAACAGATAACTCTCGGGATAACATACATGGGCTTTGTGTCCATTCACAACTGTTCCACTCCTCGGGGCTTTTCCTATTTGATTTCATTTGGTAACTGGATGGCAAAAGTTGCTGGAAGTCTGACGGCCAGGTACATAAGCAATAACTTACTGTTTTTCAGTTGTTCTGCTTGAAAAAGTGTTGTAACTCCACTCCTGCTGTGCACAGCTTGATTGGTAGATGAGGTGTACTCCACATCTACCAACCTTTGGATAATATGACAGACATTCTTGGTGTACCCGACCAAGCTAATCACTGGCTGGGCCTAAAAATACCAAATTAAAAAATTGTTGGGGCTTCCCTGGTGGCGCAGTGGTTGAGAGTCCGCCTGCCGATGCAGGGGACGCGGGTTCGTGCCCCGGTCCGGGAAGATCCCACATGCCGCGGAGCGGCTGGGCCCGTGAGCCATGGCCGCTGAGCCTGCGTGTCCGGAGCCTGTGCTCCGCAACGGGAGAGGCCACAACAGTGAGAGGCCCGCGTACCGCCAAAAAAAAAAAAAAAAAATTGTCAAAAAAAATAAAAAATTAGTTGTCAGTTCCATTTTAATGGTAGTCATTGATGAAACTACCATTAAGACTACCATTTTTTTCAGTAATTTGTAGCTGGTGAGCTAACATGTTTTGATTTTTCCACTTCCGCAATAAAAAACAATTTGAAATTCAGAAAATTACCAGTAAAAATTTTCAAGTGAAAAAAGTTAGTTCTCAAAATAATCTGCTAATTTAAGATTTATATTTACCTAAGAGACAATCCTCCATGTTGGGAAGAGAGAACTGTTAGGCAAGTACTAGAATAACAAACAGGTTCCATGTTACGTGCCAGCTCTGATTCGTGATGGCCACCTGAGCTCCGTGTTCAGGGTTACCAGGCTGCCTCTGGGCTCAGTGTGAGACAGGGTTGGCAGACAGATTCCCTGGCTGAAGGCCCTTTTCAAATCAAAAAGTCCATGCTTCATGTTACAGATGGGAAATAGGCCCAGAGGAGGAAGCCACCAAGTCATGTTCCCTAACATGTAGGCCAGAGCTTAGATCCCTACACTGATGGGGAGCTCACCATTTTCCAGTCTCCTGTGTCCATGGGGAGGGTCTCTTCCTGTGCACTGGCTCCCAGAGGCCCTCCCAGGTCCAGGCGGAGGGGCTGCTGTCCTGCAGCAAGGCCCCAGCCTTCACCCCTGGCTGCCAGACCTGCGCTCCCGGAGCCCCTCCTTGGGGCGCAGGGTGAATTCCAGGGCTGCACATCCTGGGCTGTGCCCGTGGGTTGGGGTGGGCCCAGGCTGTGCTTTTAATGACACAGTATTTCAGGGTTCAGGCAGCTGGACGCAGTCCGCTCCACCAGGTAAATTACAGGCTTACCAAGTCAGAAATCAAATAAACACTCCAGCTGCCGGCGGCCGCTCCAAGGAGAACAGTGGTTTCCGGGAACCGCCCCACCCAGCTCAGCTTAATTGCTCCTGTCACTCCCCTGGGACTGGGGCCTTTTCTCTGGCTCACAGGCCCCGAGAGACAGGACGGGGCTCCTGGGCACACAGGGTGACGCAGACTCGGCTGAACAGTCTGTTTCTGACAGCTTCTGGACACGGGCAGGTGCTGACAAGCCTTGCCCTCGCTCCACGCCTGGCCCCAGGCTGCCCCGTGTCCCAGAGCACTGGAGGCAGGAGATGGCAGAGAGTTTTCACTCCACATGCCAACTCTAACCTGTTGGTGGTGGCCACCTGGAGTTCTGTGCTGGTCATTTTGAAATTCTATCCAGATTTGAAAGAAAAAATACCAAGGTTGATTATTGATGACTGCCGTGCAGAAGGTTAAGGGAAACTATGTCACCCGTGCTGGGCATTGTCACCCTGGGCCACCCGATGTATCCACCATACTTGGCTCAGCAAAAAGATAACTTCCACAGACCTGAACTCCTGATGGTTCAACATGGTGACAGACAAGACGGGGTCAATAAAGCCCCCAGGATTTTTTGTTTCCCTAAAGTGTCCGTGCCCTGCACGTCTTTCCCAGACAGCAGAGGCAGGTCAAGGGAGGAAGACAGGGAAGATGAATGCCATCGGCCTTGGCCCTAAATCATGCTGTCCATTTAGCTCTTTCTGGAGGCGACCCACATGCCTCCTTGTGGCCAGCGGTTTGGTAATTCAGATCCACAAATATAGCCCACCGAGGGCAACTCCACACTCTAACAGAAGTGCCCAGAAATGCCCAGTTTTGCACCTGGGAAGGGCAGGCAACTGCAGATGGACCAGGACCTGTCTACACATCCCCAGACCCTGTCGTGGACGGTGAAGGGCCTGAGGTGGCCATCCTGGGCTGCAGGTGCCTCTGAGTTCGTTCCACATCCGGCCACAGCTGGCCCAGCAGTGAACAAGGGCAGGTCCTCAGACAGGACTCTCTGCCAGCCCCAAAGAACGGTCAGCCCGTGCCTCTGGGGAGGGGGCGGGGTAGGACCCTGCTGCGGACGCAGACCACCAGGCCGGAGTTCCGCCACCGCCTCAGGCGCCGGGCGGGGGCGGGGCAGAGGGGCCTGGGGAGGACCAGCCCCTGGCAGGATGTGGGCAGCCGAGGGGCGCCCTCGTTGCCGCCCTGCCTGAGCTGTGAAGGCGTTAGGGGGTGCCCCCTGAAGAGGGCTGACCTGACCCGGTAGGGGCGGCGCAGCAGGCGGGGCGGGGCCTCAGTGGCAGCCGCAGGCGCGGACCACCATGTTGCGGTGCTTGCGCAGGATGACATTGTTGCTGCTGTCGTAGTAGAGCACGGAGGTGGCGCTCAGCTTGGTGGGCGCGCAGCACGCCTTGGGCACCGCGTCAGGCTTCATCAGGTGCACCTGGCGGGGAGGGGGCGGCAGGCAGAGGCGTGAGAACCGCGGGGACCCCGTCCCAGCGCCCAGCTCCTGCCGCCCGGGCTGCAGCCGCTCGCCCCTCCCCGGCGCCATCTCGCCCCGCAGCCCGGCAGGTGCTGGCGCGAACTCTGCCCCGGCCCCGCCCCCCTGGCCACCCCCACCCCTCCCCCCGCCCCGCCGCTGCCCTCAGACCCAGCCAGGGCACCTGTGGCTTCTGTCACAGCCCCTCCCGTCAGACAGGACGACCCAGACCCTGCTGGCCCCCGGCACGTGTGCCAGGTCCTGCCTGCGCCCCTGCAGCGCCGCCCCCGGGGTCCCCTCTGCTCCTCTCTCCTCCCTGCGCTTCTGCAACGTCCCTGATGGTGTCTTGTCCACATGAGCTGTTCCTGGTCCGGCTCCCCTTCCAGACTGGGAGCCGGTGAAGGTCCGTGTTACACCTGCTGGCGGCCAGACTTCTAGACTCACCCTTGGGGTGTCCGACACTGTTGTTTCTCAAAGCACCTCCACCCCTCCTAACGATTTCTAGGCAGAGATTGTTCTGGGCAGATGGCCACTGAGGGCACAGGGACCGAGTCACCTGCCCAGTTCCATGGCTGAGGCCGAGGCCGCGGCACGACTGGGACCTGGCACGGGGATCCCGCTACCCTCCTCCAAACAGCTCTACCCCTAAAGACAGCCCGACTGAGTGAGCTCTTGCAGCCTCTACAAAAATATTTATCTGGAGACTCGGCAGGATGAGCTGCCGTTCACCCTGGACTCTTCATCGGGGCCCCACATGGAAGGGCCCGGAAGGCAGCCCCCCAGCCTGTCAGGGGCTGGAGAGAAAAGGGAACCTGCTTCCATCCACCGGGACCTCCCAGGCCTCAAGGAGGCCGCTGAGCAGGACCTGGGCGAAGCCGTCTCATGAGGGGCCCTGTCCGGCAGCCTGGCCCCCGGTCCCCAGAGCCCAGCCTTACCCCAGAAGCCCCAGCTCTGAGCAGCCTGCTGCCAGGACAGGCTCCATCACCCCTGACCTTCTTCAAGGAAGGCAGCTCCCCAGGGGTCCAGCAAATCCCATGTGACCATTGGGAAAGGAGGCATTATCCTGGGGTCCATGCTGCCTTAACTCATTTGCTCTAGGGCATCACCTTGAACAACCTGTAACTGCAGTGTCCAGGTCAATGTTCTAGAAAGAAGCCTCAGCACTAAAAAACATTTAAAACACTTAGCGAGGGCTTCTCTGGTGGCGCAGTGGTTGAGAGTCCGCCTGACGATGCAGGGGACATGGGTTCGTGCCCCAGTCCGGGAAGATCCCACATGCTGCGCGGAGTGGCTGGGCCCGTGAGTTGTGGCCGCTGGGCCTGCGTGTCTGGAGCCTGTGCCCCGCAACGGGAGAGGCCGCAGCAATGAGAGGCCCGTGTACCGCAAAAAATAAAAAACACTTAGCGATAAGCAGCAGCGACAGTGTTCCTATTAGAAACTTTTTCAGCATTTAAAGTTTCCCCAGACACCGGGGCATCAAAAGCCTGTAGAGACACAAAGAGCCCAGAGGGACCCAGAAAAAAGAGCCAACGGGAAAGGAACAGGAGGGGAAACCAGAGGGGCACGGGGTACCTGGTGACTCCTGCACAGGAAGAGGGGGCAGAACACACACGTATGTCACCCACCCCGACCCTGAGGGAGTGTGTGACACACAGGAGGCCGAACGTGCCAGTGAACATGGTGCACGTGTGTGTTCCGAGGGCACAAGTAGCCGTGTGGGATGCCCGCCTATCATGCACGGGCTGTGCCTCTGACCCCCAGCAGGCGGGCCTTTGTAAGTCTGGTACCCACCGCATGGACGTGCAAGTCCCCCATGTGCATGTGTGTTCGGGTGCACGGGTTGGGGGTGGCCCACACGGGGACCAGTTTCCGCACGGCTGTGGGATTTCACTGCACGTGCACGCAGAAAGGTTTCCATGTAGAGAAAGCTCCCTGACACAGCAGTGCTGCCATCACCTGCTGGCTGCACGCGCCCCTCTCCTCCGCAAACCCCTCCCCTGGGCGTCCAGGCAGAGGGACGCGGTACTGACCAGGGACTGCAGGATGGCGTGGTTGGTGGCGTTCATGCAGGAGTCCAGTGGGAAGGAGCACTCCCCTTCACAGTAATAGGCTGAGTAGCCTTGGGGGGCGATGACCCAGTCCTGGGGGCAGGTAATGGGAGAAGGTGAGTCCCATCCATGTGCCCCTCCCGAGCCCCCCAGTCCAACACCTGTCACAGCACAACTCAGGGCTGCCCCTTACCCTCCCTCAGCCTCAGGGCCCACCAGCCCACCCTCGGGCCCCTCCCAGGGCAGTTTCCCCCAGAGGTCTGACATCCACCAGAAGACCCTCAGCAGACAGGGCTGGGCACGATCTCCGTCCCCTTCATGCGCCATCAGCGCTCAGCTTCGTCCTCCCCAGCCCACCCCCAGTCACAGCAAAGGCCAGAGGCACTGCCCACCCTGGCCTCAGTTTTCCTGCTGCAGCTCTGACATTTTATGGCTAAGGATTCAGACAGTCTCCATTTTCATGGTTTTCACAAAAAAGCACTTTTCACTACAAAAGCAACACATTCTCCCTTTAGAGGACTTGGAAAAACAGAGGAAAATAAAACAAGAAAATGCAAATCCCCCATGTTTCTACCTCCTCTTGGACATACACTTGCCATCTTCAAGGTGGGGACTGTCATTTAGGAAAGAAGGAGAGTCAGGAATTACCAGCCAGCCAAGGTCCTGGAAGCTGACATAGAGCTCATGCCGACGGCACACCTGTCGGCCGTGGGAGCCGTGGACGTCGTCTGCGGGGGACAGAAGGGGCGAGGTCTTTGCTGGGGTTCCTGCTTTGTGCACCTACCACGGGGAGCTCCTGAGGTGGGGGACGCCCTGATGGGCTCATTTGTTGAGTAAATGAACGATGGGAAACTAACCCATTTGGTCTCATAAAGCCCATCTCTGCAGCTCTGCTGGCGCCGTGACCCTGGTCAAGAACCTTCGACGGCTCCAGATGATTCCCCGTGGTTACAGTCACCCCACGCTCAGCCCAGCCTCCCCTGACTTTCAGCCTGTGACTCCCCATGGTCCACTCAGCAGCCTGGGGACCCTCTGCCGCCCAGCAGCCCCTCCTCCTTTCCTCCCGAGACACCCCTGACCTCATACGCCTCTCCAGCCACGCCCATTCCAGAGGACAAGTGGCTCCCACTGAGGCCAAGCAAAGCGTGGCTCCCCGTGAAGGAAAGGAGGGCACCAGGGGGCTCTGGTCCCCAGGGGCTTGGCCTGGTAGGGACACCTTCACAGAAACGCTTGGATCCTGCAGGGCGCCCGGGGCAGCACCGAGGGCCACCAGGGGCACCTGATTTTGACGGGGGGGTGGGGGGGGCCTGGTGAGCCAGGGAGGGCAGGAAGGGACTTCAGGGCAGCAGGGGCAGTGAGGGCAGATGCTCAGAGCCCTGGAGACCGTGCAGTGGCTGGTCCCCAGGGTGCAGGGGCAAAGTGGTGTCAGGAAAGGTGGCTGGGTGACTGACCATGAGCCTGACCCCACTGAAGCCAGGAGGGTTCTGTCCCCACCACCTGGTCCCCAACCTCACCGAAGATCCCCGGCAGTTTGTTTGGGGGCGGCAGCTCGTTGGTTCTTTTCGGCAGCCTCCTCCTCAGGGGCCTCACCGCCCGAGGGGCTCGGACGGGGCCGGGGCTCGCCCTGAAAAAGGTGACCACGAAAGGCTGTTGGGAGCGCGGTGCCTGTTGCCCCAGCAGACCGGCCAGGCCAGGATCCACGCTGCGCCCTGAGACGGAAAGAGCAGAGAGGGCGGTCACTCGAGGGTGGGGCCCTGCACGGGGACACAGCAGGGACCTCTCTGTGGGCGGGCCAGGAGCACGGAGCCTGAGGCTGCAGGGGACCCACTGGGCCTCGGTTTCCTCCTCTGAAGACCCGGGTCCCAAGTCCAGCCCCAGCCCCCAGCGGGCAGGTCTGCAGGAGCGGGGGAGGGTCCTCGGGAGCACAGGCTCGGGATTAGTGATGGTCCAGGGCACCGCCCGTTGTGACAGCGCTTTACAGCTTTCAGTCAGTTCACGTGATGATCTCAGCCAGTCTTCATGGTGACGCCAGACCCATCATTTCCCTGAGAAGCATCAGAGCCCCTCGGTGACGGCTCAGAGCACCACTACCGGGGACTCTCAGAACCAGGGTTCCCATCCATCTCGGGGCCCCGAGGCCCGAGTTCTACCTTCCACCCCATCCTTTCTGGGGATCAGTGTAGGATTCACAACACCCGGCTGGCGGGAGCGGCTGCCAGGACTCAGTGCTTGCTCTGCTGAGCACCGCCCAAGAGCAGGCCACTCACCGACGCCCCCAAACGAGACCCCAGGCTCCGCGGGCAGAGACATTTACCCCAAGTCCACGTTCAGACACGTGCATCTAATTCCAGAGCCCTTCTTACCCATTTAAGTTCTCAACCAGCGGGTTTGTGCTTTGAAAAGGAAGAAAGAGAGAAAAGGCTGTGGGCAGAGACATGATGGGGCCTCAGCCTAGGAGCAGCGATGCTGGTAAAGCTGGGGGTTTTACCCGCAGCTGCTAAAGCCTGAGGAGGCCGGAGAAACACGCTGCTCATCCCCGGCAAAGCCACCTCCACCAGTGGCGCTACCTTCCTGTGCCTCTTTGCAGTGCCAATGGCCTCTTGTGTTTTCATTGTCACAGTGATTGTAACAACAGCTGTAAAGAACCTTAGAAAAAATATCTCCCATAAACCCCTCCCCTGCTACAACGCATCATTTTCATTTTTCTGGGATATTTTCATATGTTAATTTACATTGTGAGCGTAAGAAAGAAGTCTGTACTTTTCCCAATTTTTCCACGTAAACATTTTCTTGGTTGTTAAGTCTCAACTATGAACATTTCAAATGTATAAAATTCCTTTGAGTAGATACATCTGAATATTTAGATATTAGTTCATCTTTAGACATTTATTTCCTGGCTTTCATCATAAAGATGAGAACGTGATAGAACCTCTTCATGTCCTTTCCCTGTGGAATTTTCACACACTAAACAACAGGGCATGACTACAAGCTCACTGTTAATGTTTCTTAAAGCCCAGGGCTGAACATCCCACTTCCAGGTACATTTCACCCCAGTGTTGCAGCAGTGATGCACAGGCATAGACACACAAGCCCATATATGTGTGTGTGCACACACGTGTGCATTTACACAGCTACTGTACACATGTGCACATACATAAACATGTGTGTTCTTTTAGTGGGTCTCATGATCCTCCACTGCACATTACAGGTCAGGGACATCGCCGGCCCTTACACAGCTGTGCTTTAGCCCTGAGTCCATGGGCCAGAGTTGACTAAACAACTAATCGACCAGAGACTAACCTTTGACCTATGACATCACCTGCCACAAACATGCACTGGGCCCATCAGAGGTGCCACTCAGGGATGACCCTGCTGAGACAGGAGCTGACACTGGAAGGGGCCCAGGGAGAAGCCGTTCGGGGAGTTTGTGTCATGGCAGGTTAGGGTCACGAGGAAGAACAGCAGGCCCGTGAGGATGCAGAGCCACAAGACACACAGCAGCCCTTCCACAGAGGGAAGGCCCGTGAGGGCACCAGGAGGAGGCCGTGGAGCGACGGGGCAGGCGGGCGGCTGTCGTCCACGCGGCACTGGAGCGGAGCTCCACACCTGGTGGACGCATGCGGCGGCCTTGGCCCGGCAGCCCTCCAGGCCTGTGTGTGCAGCCGCCCTGTCCTGTGAGTCCCTGGAGAGCCCTGTCCACTGAGAGGCCAGGGAGACCTTCGGTGCTCCCGAGGCTGTGCTCACTGTAGGCTTTTCTTGTGCGACTGTCTGGTCAAGGATCGTACTGGGGTCCTCTGGGCGCAGAGAGATTGGGTCACAGGGCAGGCCCCGGCTGTCCAGGTGGTGGCCCCCAGGCTGCCTGGCTCTGGCGGGACCCTTTCCAGAAAGCAGAGGCAGGAACTTCAGGAACCTTTGAGGCCCAGGGTCCCTGCCTCTAGACCTGAACTGTGAGGGTGCTGGCAGGCATGCTGTCCCCTTTGTGAGAGACGTGGGATGTGTGGCCACACCTCGAGATGGGGGCCACACTGTGGCCTCCCCCAGCACGCAGACCCAGATGAAGATGCTGCTCCTCTGGGCCAGGAAGGCCCCTGGCACCTCCAGCCTCCCCCCATTTCTGAGTCTACCCCGTCAGGGCCCGGATGTCTTGGCAGCTCCCCTGCCCTATCACAGCCCTGGGGATTCATGCCCCCTCCCCTGGGCCAGGCCAAGATTGCTCCCATCTCTCCCCAAGGCCTCTTTCTCCTCTGGGTGCCACCTGCCCCTTCCCTGCAGCCCCTGCCCCGCCTCAGCCTGCGGTCATGGATGTGACCCTCGTGCCACGTTGAAGGACAATCAGGACGCCTGGCTGAAACCCTTGGAGGGGATCCAGCTGTGACCAGGTGTGCTTTTGTCCCACAGGTTATTTATTTCCTCACCGCATGAGAACTAGGAACTCAATGCTTTTCCTTCTTTCTACTGTTTAACAACCCTGTAACTCGTCTGCTTCTGGAAACCTCTGCCTGTCCCAGGCTGACGCTGGAAGACGTCTCCCACCACGCAGGGCAGATCAGTCCTCCTCCCCAGAAGGTGCTGCACAGTCCACTCAGTGACGTCCATCCACTGCCCGCCTGGTCACGGTCCCCTGACACTCTGTGGCTGTCCCCTCAGGGGCACTGTCTCTCCACTCCAGGATCCGGGCCTCCCGTCAGGGTGAGGCCGCAGGGAGCCTCTCTGAAAGGCCTTCCTTGACCAGCCGGAGCTTCCTGTTCTTACCCACGGGCTCCCATCCATTTTGTGCAGCCCTAGAGCCGCACTGAGAAAGCGCAGCCTCCGTGGCAGGCCTGGGTTTGAACCCCACACACGCACGCACGCACGCAGACACGCACGCGAACGGAAACTCATGTTTTTCTGTCTAGTTTGTGAGACTGTGGATTCAGGATGAAGTACGTCACTGCCCCTCATGGGTTTCAAGGGAATATGAACAGGAGGCTGGTTTAGGCTCCGTAACAGAGAAGAAGGGAATAACTGTCTGATCTGGACGACACAGGATCGCTATGATTTGAGATGAGAAAACCCATCTAAGTCCATCGGTCAGGTTTGTGGAACTCCTCCCATCCTAAGCCGCAGCCTTTGGCCACACACAGGCGAGCTGTTTATTCACAGAGGAGACTTCCTGGTGGAATGTCGGCACCAAACAGTCTCTCCCCCTTCAGTTGCCCCTATTACCAGTTTAGTGGCCACCTAGACGGTCTTGCTTCCCTTCTAGAGACATCTATTTAGCTACGAGGAGGAGAAATGTGAGAGGCAGAGGAGGTGAGGCTACAAGGAAACAAAACTTAGTGACAAAATGAAAGTCCCCAGAAGGAAAGTCAATAGGGTCAAAGGAAAAAAATCTTTCATTTAGACAGCGTTTCTCCTGGTTACGAATTCACATTTATGTGTGTATGTTTTCATAGTTCCAGTACACTAAAACGGTGCCTTCCGCAGACTCTGGGTGGAGTTGTTCCTCCCCCATCACTTTTCCCTACGTTTCATGATTCATTCACAAGAGCAGGAACTTCAGTGAAACCTTTCCCATGGGATCATCTCAAGCTGCACAGAATTTAATGTAAATACCACAGACAGGGAGGAGGGTGATTGGAGCAGAGCTTTCTCAGAACTCACGGGACATATAAGGTCAGTGCCTCTGTTTTCCTTTTGTTTTTAATTAAAGGCATGTCCCTCTCGAGAGAACAAAGCCTATCCAGTGGCAGCCCGTCTGGGATGGCAGGAGAAAGCCGGCCAGATGCTGGTGAGATGCAGAAATGTGACTGAGGCTTTCTCAGGATGCAATCCAGGAGGTTAAAGGGAGAAGCACACGCTCTGGGACCAAGGTTCACTTTCCGGCTAGGTTTAGACGTGCTGCATGGGTCTGAGATTCGAGGAGATGGCAAAGGTGCTCCCCGTGCTCTTTTCGATGTCCTCCACCATCAGGCCGTCCCAGAGCTCGATCAGGGTCAGTCCTCTCTTTTTTTTTTAATTAATTAATTAATTTTTGGCTACGTTGGGGCGGGCATTTCTCTAGTTGCGGCGAGTGGGGACTACTCTTCGTTGTGGCGCGCGGGCTCAGTAGTTGTGGCGCACGGGCTCTAGAGTGCAGGCTCAGCAGTTGTGGCGCACGGGCTTACTTGCTCTGTTGCAAGTGGGACCTTCCCGGACCAGGGCTCAAACGCGTGTCCCCTGCATTGGCAGGTGCATTCTCAACCACTGCGCCACCAGGGAAGCCCAGTCCTCCCTTCCTGTGCATGTCAAACACGGCCTTCTCGGTGATGATTCAGTCCACACACCGCTTTCCATTCAGCGGCATGGTACATTTCTCCAAAATTCTGGGTTCACTGGCCTTGGTGGAGTGCTCCATGGTGACCATCACTCTGGTCTCGGTACTGGACACCAGATCCATCGCACCCCCCATTCCTTTCACCTTCTTGCCGGGTATCATCCAGTTAGCCAGGTCACCGTATTTGGAAACCTGCATGGCTCCCAGCAAGGTTAGGTCGATGTGTCCCCCTCGAATCATGGCAAATGATTCATCGCTGGAGAAAAAACAGCCCCCAGGAAGAAGGATCACTGTGTGCTTGCCCGCGTTGTTGAGATCTGCGTCCACCTCCTCTTTCAGTGGGAACGGACCCAAGCCCAAGATTCCATTTTCACTGTGAAGATGAACGGTTATAGTGGGGCTGATGTAGCTGGTGGCCAGAAGAGGGATTCCTATGCCCAAACTGGCACACAGGCCGTCCTCAAAGTCAAGAGCTGCCTGCTTGAGGATCCGTGTCCTTATACTATCTGCAGACTTGCATATTTCATCATCCTCTTTCCGCATCGTTAAACGCTCATTTCTTTTCTCATATTTTCCCCCCTGTATTCCTCGATCTAAGTAAATGTTAGGAACATGGATGTCCTCTGGGGCAAACGGCCCCAGGTCCACAATTTCTTCAATCTCCACCACTGAGGTTCTCGCAGCTTTGCACATGGGCACGTTGAAGTTCCTGGCGCTGGCCCTGAAGATGACGTTTCCTGCCCGGTCGGCCTTCCACCCTTTCACCAAAGCAAAACCGGCCGTGACGTCGTGCTCCAGAAGGTAGTGCTGTCCGTGGAACTCCCTCACCTCCCTGGGCTGACTCAGGATGGCGATGTGGCCGTCCTCTAAGGACTTGCTGGGTGTGCCTCCCTCCTGGGCCAGGGTCCCGCAGGCCGTGGGGATGTGGAAGGCGGGCACGCCGGCTCCCCCCCGCGCGGATGCGCTCGGCCAGGGTGCCCTGGGGTGTGATCTCCAGCTCCAGCTCGCCCGCCAGGTACCGGTGCTCGCAGAGCGAGTTCTCCACCAAGTACGAGCAGACGATGTGGGTGGTCTGCTTGGTCCCCAGGAAAAGGTCGAGCCCGAAGTTCTCCTCCCCCACATTGCTGCTGACCACGGTCAAGTCCTTCACGCGGGTCTTGAGCAGCGCCCCTATCAGGTTCTCCGGGATCGCGCAGAGGCCGAAGCCCCGGACCATGATCCTCGCGCCGTCTGAGATGTCTCTCACGGCCTCTACGGCGTCCGCGTAGGACTTGGCACGCGCGCGGGCGCTGCTGGCGAAGCCGCACACACCGCCCGTCGCCAGCGCGGGCACCGAGCGGCCGGCGGGGACCCGGCGCCCGAGCGCAGACTCCAGGAGCCGCAGGGCTGCCATCGTCCGCTCCGCTCCGGCTGGGGCTCCGGCCCCGGGCCCAGCGGGGACAGGCGGCGGCCGTGCGCGCCCCGCCCGCGCGTCACAGGGCAGGGGGCCCCCGGCGGTGATGCGGCCGCCCGGCTGGCTCCTCCGCCGCCCCGCTCCGTCTCCGCGCTCCGAGGGCCCGAGGCGCCGAGCTTCCCGGGCCGCGAAGGCGGGAGGCGGGACCGGTCCGGACCCTCAGGCGGGACTGGAGGGATCCGGGGACGGGCGCACGGAGGCCCCGAGGCGACGTCCCTCCGGGGAAGCCTGGGCGCCGTCTCCTTCCTCTCCATCGTCACCCTTCCTCCCCGGCGCGCTACTCCCGTCCCCCCCGCCCCCATGTCCACCTGCACGTCAGCGGTTCCCACACCTGTGTCCCCAGCACGTACTGTCCTGGAACCACATTTGTCACAACTAATCAACCAATACTGGTATCTTATTATTTACTAAACATCACGATCTACTCAGATTTCATTAGTTTTCTCCAGCGTCTTTCTTCCAGAATCCCACATTGGCATATAGTCATCACAACTCCTTAGGCACCTCTGGGCTGTTACAATTTCTCAGACCTCCCGTGTTTTTTAATGACCTTGACAGTTTTGAGAAGTACTGGTCAGGCAGGTGTTCTGTAGAATGTCCTTCAGTTTCAGGTTGTCTGATGTTTTTCTCATGGTGAGACTGGGGTTCTGGGTTTTGGGGACGAAGACCATGGAGGTGAAGTGCTGTTCCCACTCCGTCAGATCAAGGGTGTCTGGGAGCTGCATGACGTGTTCATGGGAGCCTGAGCACCCGGCTAGGGGTGCCGCTCAGGTTGCCCCTGCAAAGGTACTGCCCCAGCCCACGGCATACTTTGGGAAGCAAGTCTGTAAGCGCAGCCCACACTGAAGGAGGGGGAGAGATGCTACACTCCCTTGAAGGGGAGTGTCTCAGAGGGTTGTTTTATAGAACGCTGAATCAGATCCTGTCCCCCTCCACTGCTATTAAATAAGATGACATTTATTTCAGAGTTACTGTTTTGCCCACTTCTCTCAGCCTCCTCACAGCCGTTGCCCAGCCCCCTGTGGCCCCCGCTGTACCACAGACACACCAACCCTGGGCCCACCAGGAGGCTCTCCCCCAAACACCTGCTAAATGAATGAAGGTGTGAATCCTCATTCTACAGATGAGGAAACCGAGGCTTAGGAAGGTAAGTAACCTGCCAAGGTCACCGAGTTAGAAGGCTGCAGAGCGGAGATTCACACCCAGGCCTCTGCCTCAGAGCCTGAGGGTGTGAGCGCTTCCCCTCGCCCAGCCCAGGACGGAAACTCCTGGTGCAGAAGGCAGCTCCGTAGAGTAGAAAGAATCTCCCATTTCTTGGGGAGGGAAAACGTGGACTCACTCTGAGCAACACAACTGTTGGTCCTGCAGAAGGAGAGGAGGGACTCTCGGCTGGTAGGGGGTCTCCTGCTGTCCTACACTGCAGGAACCTCACTCTCTACCCACTGAGCCCCCGCGGAGGGGTGGAGGTATCCCCCAGCGGCACAGGTGGAAAAGGCCAGGCCTCCAGGGCCACGTGTTGGGCTCCAGCTGCGCCTGCCGCCAGCAGCTTCCTCGGAGGAGCCCCCAGGGGAAGGTTCGCTGCTGACCCGAGTCTTACCATCATCTGTTTCCACATAGAGGCGGAGTCCCAGGTCCTTGTTACGGTTCAAGAGCCAGCGGTCACTGGCTGCTGTCACGTCCAACACCAGCCAGCCCTCGTCCCCAGATCGGAGCGTCTGAAGATCCAAAAAGAACAAGTCAGACTCCCTGTGGACACGAAAGAACAATTAACCGAGGGCCGGCACAGCTGCCTTTGTGTTTCCAGTGCCCTCCTGGGGGACCATTAGTGGGGCATCTACCCCGCCTGGCTCTGGTGCCTTACATGCCTTTTCTCACTGCGTCTACCGTACAAAGGTGTTACTGTGCCCGTGTACAGATGCGGAAGCAGGCTCAGGAGCTCAGTGACCTGCCCATGTCCCACAGCTGGGACAGTAGGATGGGGACTTGAATCCAGGACTGATGCTGGGCCTCTCCCCACGGTGACACGAGGCCTCGGGCCAACCATCTTTGTCCTTTGAGGGTGGGCTGCCCAGGAAGCTCCCCTTCTGTCCTCTGGGAAATGTTCCCCCCGGCACCCAGGGTTGGGCCGGACCCCCCGACAGAGGCTTGAGTGGGCCCGCGGGGCGCAGGGCAGGCACCTGTTGGACTGCTCCAGGACCACCTCGAACATGCTGATGTGGAGGGTCCAATTGAGCAGGTGGGTACTGGGCAGCTTGTAAATCCGGAACTCCGCGGCCGTGACGGCCTCCCCCGCCGGGATCTGGGTCAGGTCAAAGCGGAACTCCTTCCACTGGGGCTCCTGGTGGCCCAGGGTGTGGTCCCGTTCCACTGCAAGACAAAGTGGGACTGGTGGTCACTTGTGGTTCCAGCTCGGGCTCCAGGGTGGGCAGGGCCGGGTGGGATCCGGGGGCCTGGGCAGTCTGGATGGGACCGCTCCCTGCTCGAGAACAGGCTTGTCCCAGCTCTGCCTCCTGGGTGCCGAGAGGGCTCGGGGTACCGTGTCGTGAGGCGCCTGGCATGGCACCTGGCACACGGTGGTGCCACAAGGGCAGTGTCCATGTCTGGTCCGCAAGCCCCAAACCCAGCCTGCCCCGCTCAGCACCCTGCTGGCTCTGGGACCCACAGATGGGGCACAGGACAGGTCCCTCCTCTGGGGAGATGGACATCAGACCCAAGGCAGAAAAGGGCCACGGTGGCAGCAGGGACATAGCTGAGTGCACCTGGGCAGGACGGGGCTCCCGGAGTCAGCCGGTATGTGGATGGGAGTTGAGGGGAGAGAGGGCTTTGGAGCTGGGCCTTGAGGGGTGAGAGTGAATTTGCCACGATGTCAAGGGAGAAGGACGCTGCAGAGGCAGGGTCCAGCCTGAGCAAAGGCCTAGAGCCGCGGAACGACAGCACCGGCCGGGAAAACAACAGCCATAAAGCCCAGCAAAGGGTGGAAGGACGGCAGGACCCTCTTTGGAACAAGGGGAAGCAGGAAGCGGGGCCGGAGGGAGACACGGAAAGAACCAGGAGGAGGCGAGGTAGGATGACAGCTCCTGGAGATGCTGGGTCAAGTGCTGGGGAAGCTGGAGGGTCCCATGGCATGATCTGAGCAGGCTTCCCGGAGGAGGTGACACCTGAACTGGCCTTGAAGGATGGGACTGACTCTTGGTAGGTGGATAAGGTGGGGGAGAAGACATTCTAGGCAGAGGTCCTGCACAGGTGTGAGGTGCTGGGGCCGCCCACCATCCCGCAATGTGCGGCTCAGGGCATAAGTCTGGCTGTGGCCTGACTGCGGAGAGCTGGAATTCTGGCCTCAGAGCGTGGGCTGTGCTCTGGCCAATGGGGCGTCAGGGCTCTGGGCAGCAAGGGAGTGTGGTTTAAGGGTAGAGTGGAAGCTATGTGTGGAGGCGAGGGTAAAGCCCAGGCTGGAGGGGACTTGATGCAGGCCAGTGGTAGGGCTGCTCTAACAGTCTGGGCAAGAGACCGCAGGAGCAGAATAGACCCCATATTTCCCCAGCTGCCCGGAAATGCCCAGGACAGTATATTTAGAGCGTCTCACTTTAGCCTCCTGTCACTTTCAAACACTAAAAATCTGTGTTTCCGCAAAGCAGGGGCGGGAGCCTCCCAGAGCCTTCCCCCAAAACCAACACTGAGATTTTAATTACATGTCTGTGAGTCTTTTTAAAAATTCTCTCTCTGGCTACTGGACTCAGAGACCACAAGTCACCAGGCTGGTGGCAGAGGCGGATGTGGGAGCACTTCCTGTCCTTGCGGTGGAGACCTGGTCCGGTGATGGATGGGCAAACAGCTGTGCTGGGCGGGGCCAGTGGACACATGTTTGGGCAGGAGATGGGCGTTTCATCCCCTGACCAGGGAGGAGAGGAAATAGAACCTCCATTGTCTGACAGGGTGCTGGACCCGCAGTAGATGCCCACCTACGAGCCAGGCTGTTCCGGGGCAGCGTGTCATAGGAGGATCCGGGTCCTCCCATACAGGCAGGGCACGGAGGGCAGTGTTCTGGACCTTTGCCGAGTGATGCTCGCCACGAATATCACCACACGAGTCCCCTCCTCCCTACACACTCCCACACAGAGCTTTGGGGACAATTTCTGTGGATTCGGTAACTGCAGAGACCACCTCGGTTACGTGACTGTGTAAGCATCCCTGATCTACTGGATGAAATAGGTCCAGGCTGTTGGCTGTCACAGGGTGTGGCCCTGAGAATAAGGAGGGGTCACTCAGCCATGCCCTGAACCTGACCCCTCTCAAAGCATTCTTATATATCTGCCCCCAAGGCACAGTGGGTGACCCTTGGTGGGTCACTGGGAACCTCTGCCTGCAGGCCTGACACTGACTCATTCATGTTGTATCCAGGACTGAGGGAACAACCACAAACCTGCCAGCTCCCGCGGGCACCAGACTCTGTGGCCTCCCTCCCTTGCTGAGCTGGGGGCCCGCGTGTGCTGGGTCAAGAGAGCCCTGTTCACCTGGGTTGACCCCAGTTCCAAACTTCCATCCGGTGGGTTTGTGAAATCGAAGCCCACCACCCCCTCACCCCCGCAACAGATCCAGCACAGGAAACTGCCCACCCCAGCAGGTCCAGGCAAGCACTAGAGGCGGGACAGTTTTAGGAAAATGATTTTCATCAGAAATTGGTGAAGTATGCTGAGTGTGGAACTGGGTAAAGAGAGTGACTCCTTTATCTGACAGTCAGTGGGGAGCGGAGGGCGAGGCCCCCTGTGGAGTTGCAGGTTTTTCAGTGCCTGTGGCTTTGAGTTAGGAGAGAGAGTTCCCAAAAGCTGGTGTTCTGGGAAAGCATTTTCTGGCACCTCTATTTCCCCCTTGTTAACTGTGCAGACCGAGCCTGTTTTAGCCAGAGAGGCAGCTTAGGGCATCCTGGAGGGTTCTGGCCAGTGGTCAGGGCCTCACTGCAGGCCTGTCCCTGCACTAACCAGGTATGGAAATCCCCTCTGGGCCTGGTCTTCTGTGTGAACTGGGAATGAGGAGACACCCAGCTTTCCTCACAAGTCCATGAAAGGACTTTGTAAATAGTCAGGCAATGGACTGGGAGGGATGGCTGTTCAACAGGAGTTTGGGATGAGCCTGACTTGCAATCTCCCAACTTTGAGCCAAGATGAGATACCCTCGAAGGCCATGTCAGCAACTGCAAGGCCATGGGGTGGAGGGGAAGGGGAGATTTTGAGTGATTGTTTTCTAAATGAGTGTACTCATCATTCATTTATTTATTCATTAATTTATCAAGTTCAATTTATAAACGAATTTATCAGGTTCTTACGGTATGTAAGCGTCTGTTCTGACTGGGAGCACAGCAGTGAACAGACAGAACAAGACAGCGCATTCACAGTGTTTACAGTCTAACGGGGGAGACAGAAGAGAAACAAACAAGACCAATAAAATAGGGGATGCCATTTCTATTGTAAGTAAAATACAGAGCATTATGGTTTCAAGAGGACTGGAAGGGGTAGGGGGGCTTGTCCTTGGGTGCTCAGTATGGCCTGCGAGAAGGAAATAGGTAAGCGCAGATGTGCGTATTCTCACATGGTGCTGGTAGGGATACCATGGAGAGGAATTTGGCAACATCCTTTTGCAATACCCTGGCAAAATTACCTATGAATTTATCCTTTGACCCAAGATTCCCAAAGACACACTGGCAAAGATATGAAAAGACAGGCACAATGCACTTCATTGGGCACAGGGAGCAGACAAAGGTATGTCTGGCTCCATAGGCACCTTGCCATGTTTATTTTCCACAAAATTATAAAAAGCTGCCCAAAGTGTTCAATCACTGAACCAGCTTTTCTGTCTGGAGAAGCAGCAGCAAATTAATTTACTTTCTGGATCGCCTTAATGCAGCCCCCAGAACAATAAACAGTCACGATTCACCAGTGAGTGCTCACTGGACCCTCGGCCTTCGCCTCCAGCCCGATAAACCAGCTCCAGACCCCGCAGCTGAGGGGAGGGCCCACAGGAGGAGGCGGCCTCCACCACCATGTCTGAGGCCCTGCACCCACAGCTCAGGCTCCAATGCCACCCGCCCAACACCCTCATCGGCTTTGGCTATTTTTGTGCCTTGACAAAATGCAGAGTCACCCGGACAACCTAAATCTGTCTTGCTCCTGACCAGAAAGTAAGACTTCAAAAGACACCCCCTTCCTCCAGTCCAGTGTGGCTATTAAGAGAATGGCATCTTCTGACCTGGCAGTCCTTCCTGCCCTCAAACCCTTCCCCAGCCCCTCAGGGCCCATGGGAGGGTCTTACGCTGGGCTCTGCTGTCCAGCCTCCGCCCCTCACCCACACAGGCTGGCCCTGCCCATCCTCACGGCCTCCTGGGCCTTCTGGTGCAAACACCCTCCCCCTGGAGTCCCTCCCCGAAGCCGCTCTCTCCGGGGTTGCACCATCCCGCCAAGTATAAAGGCTACTTTCTTCTCGGTCCAGCTGTGAAAGCCCCCTTGCCCGCCTCTGAGCCCACACACATCAGCCTGCCGGGCTCTCCCTGTCCCCGTCCCGGGGGTCCCCGTCCCTGGTTCATCTGCCCTCTGCACGGTGACCACTTTGAGGACACAGACTGAACAACGTGGGGTGGAAACGGGAGGCCTCAGCAGTCTGCTCATCCAGCCCCTTGTGTCCCGGGGGCCCAGAGAGGGGAGGCCTGGCCCCTCATCCCAAGGGCTCCTGGTCCCCAGGACAGCGGCTCAGCGTCCAGCAGCGCAGCCCTGGGCTGGGGCGTCCTGCTGGTCTGGGAGTGGCTTCCACGTCACCGAGGGTTTCCAACCCAAGCCACCCACGTTCTCACTTTACTGTGGGACTCGCCTCCATTCACGGCCCGGCCCCCGAGGTGGAGGACAGGCTCCCTCGGGGCCCCGAAGGCGGATGGGCTGGGCCCGTCAGGCTGGTCCTGCCGGTAACAAGGCCGAGGGGCCCCTCAGACCTAAGGAAACACCCGGGTCTCCGCGGCCCGTGCGGGTCCCGAGTGAGCTGCAGAATCCATCACCCCCCGGTTCTGCCCCTTCAGGGCTTCCTCCCGCCCAGGAATCTCAGCGCTGCCCAGAGCAGGCCCCCCGCTTCACTTCTGGGGGTATTTTTAGTCAGTTCTCATTACTGACTTTTTCAAGAGCTGTTTCCATAAATGGCTCTGTGCTTATAATTACTGGTCCAGGCCTCGGCTGGCTTCAGAGCCCAAATTAAAAGGGAACAACCTGCCCACTGCACCACATCAAGCCCGCCAAGGCCAAAAATAGATCCAAGGAGATGTGAGCAAGAAGGATGCGGTTCCTCCAGTTCAAACCCAGGAAAGACCTGAACTGTGGGGCTTTCCAGAAAGACGTGGTCACGGTGACACATCCCCTCTCTCCCGTGGGGAATGGGTGCCCGTGAGGAGTGGCGGGTGTCCTCCCGCCCTGTGCCTCAGCCCTGGAGGAGCCCCATCAGTGGGCAGGGAGGGTGGGGGACACATTCTTTTGTGGGAGCTGGAAAGGCCTTTGTGGCAACCCCGCATAGATGGGAAACTGAGGCCCAGAGGGGCAGAGACTTGCTGGGGTCACGTGTCAAGTTAGGGGCCCTTCACGTGGACTTGCAGACTTGGAGCCCATATAAAATGAGTGGCCCTGGACTTTCTGGGTGGCGATACTGGTATGGGGGAATCACCTCTCCACAAGATTCTTCCATCAACAGGCGCCTGAGAGGTGGCCTGCTGAGGCCACTGTTCTCCAGGCAGGGCCCTGCAGGGACTCGGGTCCCAGGGGAGGGACAGGGTGATCTGCAAAGATGGGGAGGCTGGAGGAACCTCCCTGGCGGCCCAGTGGTTAAGACTCTGTGCTTCCAATGCAGAGGGCGTCGGTTCCATCCCTGGTCAGGGAACTAAGATCCCACATGCCGTGTGGCATGGCCAAATTATAAAAAAAAAAGCAATAATAAAAAAAAAAGATGGGAGGCTGGCCCTGCTTATGTGCCACCCGTCCAGGCCCAGAGTCAGATTTGGTCGCCGTTCTGAGGTTGTTCATAGTTTCTTAGTAGGGCCGGGGGGTGGGTAGGAGAAAAAGGGACTAGACGTGCCCCCGAATCAGACAGGCAGAAAGCAACTCCATTCCTAAGAGAAATACAGATGATCGAGGTGGAGGGCGCTCGTGGAGGTGCCTTGGGGAGGAGTGGTCAGAGAACACTTTTCTAGGAAACATAGTTGAGAGTGGTGGAAGAATTCTGACAAGCAGAAATGGAGTAAAGTAGCCGAGGCAAAGCACGGAGGTGGGAAATAATGTGTCAGCTCCCATTTTTTGAGCACTGAACTGTATGCCAGGCACCACCCTGGGCACGTCACACAGGCCATTTTTGTTAATGTTTACCTAACTGTGTTAGTTATCTATTGCTGGGTAACAAATTACCCCAAATATAGCAGCTGAAAACAACCAACACTTACTATTTCACATGGTTTCTGAGGGTCAGGAATCCAGGTGCTTAGCTGGGTGGCTCTGTCTCAGGGTCTCTCATGAGGTGACAGTCAAGCTGTCAGGTGGGGCTGTGGTCTCTGGAGACTTGACTGGGATGAACAGACCCACTTCTAAGCTCACACTTGTGGCTGAGGGTAGATGACTCCTCATGTGGACCTCTTACGACATGACCTTTCCTCAGAATGAGTCATCTTGGGGGTGGCAGGTAGAGCCCAAGACGGAAGCTGCAGTGTTTTTATAACCTAATCTTGGAAGTGACACAGCATCCCTATTGTCACATCCTATTGGTCACATAGACCAGCGCTGGCCCAGTGTGGGAGGACATAAGGGTGTGAAAACCAGGAGGCAGGGATCATTGAGAACTATACTGGAGGCTGGCAACCACAGCAACCCTGTGAAAGAGGCATTCTTCACCCCATTTTATAGCTGAGAACACCGAAGACCAAAGAAGTTAACTGATTTGCACAAGACCACACCCAGAAGCCTCCAAGGTGGGATGAGAGTCTAGGTGTGTCTGTCTCCAAAGTCTACATTCTTTCTCCCCATCCACAGCCTCATCAGATTGGGGACATGTCAAGGGAACACCGCAGGTTCCTGCTGGACTAGAATGTCAAACGCCGAGTGCCAGGCTGGCAAGAAGGAACACGCAGAAGGATCCCAAGCAGGAGAAGCCATGAATGGATTTTCACTTGAGGAACTGGAGTTCCAAGAACAGGCTGAGAGCTTTTTCACCTCCATGCCTCCCCTCTGCCTGGACACCTTCTCCTTTCACCCGCTTCTGACTAAGTTCTACCCTTCTTTCAAGGTCCAGCACAATGCCACCTCCTTCAAAGCCTTCTCTGTCCCCCAGCCAGGAGGCCATTCATTCCTCCCCCTCTTCTGGCCTTGTTCATCCCCCACAAATGAGAGCGGGACCTGGTCTGTCTTCTGCAGCACTGAACCTTCATGCTCGTATCTGCGTGGGGGAATGGCCATTTCTCCCACTTTGCAATCATTTACATCGAGTTGTCTGTGGGCCTATCTTTCCTACTGTAATGAGCGGATCTTGGGCTGGGGCTCGTGCTTTGGAGTGGGCACCAAGATAACCAGGGAGGGCAACAGCACACAGTAGGTTCCCAGGAGTGTTTGTGAAGCAATGACCTCAGACTGAAGGATCCAACCTTCTCCATACCTGGGTCTTGCAGCCTTTGGCTTCCCCAGAACCCTTCCTGTATTCAGAGCCCTAGACTGTTCTGAAGGAACGCCTGCGGCTCAGGGGGCAGAGCCAGCAGTTAAAGGAAATAACTGGGTTTTACTTCTGGTCTTGTCACTGACCAGCTGGACTTGGGCTAAAAACAAACAAACAATCAAACCAGGCTAACATTTACTGAGCATTTACCAGGCACTGTTTCAGCCCTTTACATAGAGTAAGTCATTTAATGCTCATAGCCATCCTAGGAGGCAGGAACTATTATCGCTCCCATTTTACAGATGAGGAACCTGAGGCACACAGCAGTAAATAACTTACACAAAAGTCATATAAATATATCTTAGGTCAGACTTCCTGGGCAACAGGCTGAGTGGGTAGGTTTAGTGGAGAGTGTTCTTGCAGGGAACAAGCAGGAGTGGGCACAGTTGAACAGCTGACGCGATCACAAAAGGGCCAGCCCATCCCATCTGCACGGGGAGCTCTGGGCTGATGGCCCTTCACAGTTGTCCCTCCTTGAGGCAAGGGGGCTGGGCATTTATACCCCAATAAGCCAGGATGTGGGGTGCCCTCAAGGAGGGTGCCCAACCTTGAGCAAGAAGCTGGTGGACTGATGTCGAGAGAAGGACCCAGCCGTCAGCAGCCCACCCTCCAAGCAGCTGGTGCAACAAGTGACGCAGTCCCAAAGAGAATATCTGGGGAGCACCGCAGCATCCACTAAAAACAAGTGGCAGAATGGGGATCTGATCCTGGAACCGTGTTCTTACCACTCGGCTCCAGGTCCCCAAGTAAATGATGGGGGCGGGAGGGTAGACAAACACAGCAGGCTCTTCCGCATAATTCTGGCTACTGTTTACTGAGCGGTGCCAGGCACTTGCTAAGTTTTTCAATGCCTTAACCTGTATAACCATTGCACTATGGTACAGGTATTATTATCCTGATTTTAAAGATGAGGAAACTGAGATGCTGAGACTTCAAGTAACCTGTTCAAAATCTCACAGATCTCAAGTAGCAGACCCTGAATTAAAACCTGGTCTTCCCCACTGCGCTCTCCCACCTCCAAGGCCAACCTTCCTCACTGCTGTGACCCAGTTTTTGTATCTGCTCCTTTGGATCTGGGCACCCAGGACCTTGGGCCAGTCACTTATACTCTTTGAGACTAGACTTCTCCTTTGTCACCTAGGGGCAATAGTAGTCATTTATCTCAGAAGGGTGAGAAAAGACTGAGAAGATGGGGGCGGGGAGGAGTAGCCAGGCATCAGGGGTTCATAGGGCACACCATTCTGGTGGCCAAACAGAGTTTTGGAGAAAAGAGACCCACCTTCAACTCTTGGACAGAGAAGTACCTTTGGAAACCATCAACAAAATGAAAAGGCAACCTACTGAATGGGAGAAAATATTTGCAAACCACATTTCTGATAAGGGGTTAATATCCAAAATATATAAAGAACACACATAACTCAATAGCAAAAAACCAAACAATCCAATTTTTTAAATGAGCAGAGGAACTGAATAGACATTTTTCCGAAGAAGACATACAAATGTCCAACAGGTACGTGAAAAGGTGCTCAACATCACTAATCATCAGGGAAATGCAAACCAAAACCACAATGAGCTATCACCTCACACTTGTTAGAATGGCTATTATCAAAAAGACAAGCGGGGCTTCCCTGGTGGCGCAGTGGTTGAGAGTCCGCCTGCCGATGCGGGGGACGCGGGTTCGTGCCCCGGTCCGGGAAGATCCCACATGCCACGGAGCGGCTGGGCCTGTGAGCCATGGCCGCTGCGCCTGCGCATCCGGAGCCTGTGCTCCGCAACGGGAGAGGCCACAACAGTGAGAGGCCCGCGTACTGCAAAAAAAAAAAAAAAAAAGGACAAGTGATAACAAGTATTTGTGAGAATGTGGGAAAACGGGAACTCTTGTGCACTGTTAGTGGAAATGTAAATTGGTGCAGCCACTATGGAAAATAATATGGAGGTTCCTCAAAAAATTAAAAATAGAACCACCATATGATCCGGCAATCCCACTTCTGGATATATATCCAAAGGAAATAAAAACAGGATATCAAAGAGAAAAAAGTGTAAGTATGGTAGTGGTCACTTTGCAATATGTACAAGTATTGAATCATTATGTTGCACACCTGAAACTGATATAATATTATATGTCAATTATATGTTAATTTAAAAAAAGATATCTGCACTCCCATGTTCATTGCAGCATTATTCACAACAGCTGAGACGTGGAAATAACCTCAGTGTCCATCTACAGATGAATAGATAAAGAAGATAAGGCGCGTGCGCGCGCGTGCACACACACACACACACACACACACACACACAAGGGAATGCTATTCAACTATGAGAAAGAAGGAAATCCTTCCATTTACGACAACGTGGATGAAACTTGCAGGTATTTTACGCTAAGTGAAGTAAGCCAGAGAAAGACAAATACTTCATGATATCACTTATATGTGGATTTTAAAAAGTTAAAAAGTCAGAAGAGTAGAAAAGTGGTTGCCAGGAGCTGGGGGTGGGGGAAATAGGGAGAGGTTGGTAACAGGGTACAAACTTTCAGCCGTAAGTTGAATAAGGTCTGAGGAGCTAATGTCAAACGTGGCGACTATAGTTGATAACATTATTATATAATTTTGAAATTTGCTAAAAGAGTAGAAATTAAATGTTCTCACACACAAAAAAGAATACATATGTGAAGTGATGAATGTGTTAATTAACTAGATGGGGGGAATGTTACATGTATATGTATAGTAAATCATCCTGATGTACACTTTAAATAACTTACAATTTTATATGCCAATTATACTTCAATAAAGTTGAAATAAAAATAAATGAATAAAAGGTAGACAGATAAAAAGAAAAATAATGTGGTCACTTAATAGTCACTTTCAAGACGGATAAAGGATTTATTGTTAAGTGAAAGACAAAATGGCAAAACAGTGGGCATTTAGATTCCACTTTGTAAAAAAGAATAACACAAATTGATAAAATATCAGGGCTGGTTGCTGGGGAAGGGCTAAGCTAAAGGACTAAACATTGGTTCTCCCTGAGGTAGACAGAGGATTACTAGGAGCTTCCATATTATATGTTTCTAGACATATGGTCTGAATTTTCTATCATGAAATTCTATAATGAATCTATACGGTATGAATTTTCTACAATGAATATGCATCAGTTCTATAAATCCCAAAACAAAGATAATCACGTTCCTAGTTTACAACACATGCTCACATTTAATACAGTCCAATTCAGCAGCACGTACTGCACCTAATGATGGGCCCTGGGCCAGGGGGAAAAGCAGCTTCTGTGTAGGACAAGAGGAAAGGATGTGCAGGCAGGGAGACAACCTGCTGTGTACCTTGGGAAAACCACCAAACTACCCTGAACCTCACTGTCCTCTTTTTATTTTTATTTTTATTTTTTTTTGCGGTACGCGGGCCTCTCACTGCTGTGGCCTCTCCCGTTGCGGAGCACAGGCTCCGGACGCGCAGGCCCAGCGGCCATGGCTCACGGACCCAGCAGCTCTGCGGCATGTGGGATCTTCCCGGACCGGGGCATGAACCCGCGTCCCCTGCATTGGCAGGCGGACTCTCAATCACTGTGCCACCAGGGAAGCCCCCTCACTTTCCTCTTTTTAAAGAAAGATGTGACAGTAAATGTGAGATGAAATGAAAGGACAGACATGGAGGTTCTGGGCATGTGGTCATCACTGGGTGTCATCTCACACAATCCCTGAACAGCCCCTAGGGTGGGTACCATGAGTATCTCCATTTTACAGAGGAGAAGACTGAGGTTCCTAGAGGTGGACTGAAAATCCAGATCACACTGAGAGTAGTGGGTGGAGTCAAGATGCAAATTCTGTTGAGTCCCAGGCCAGAACCCCCAGCCCAGAACCCCCAGCCCAGTCCTGCCTGCCCTCCCACTGTCCATCCGCTCCCGGTTTCCAGAGAGAGGCGTCACTGTCTAGACCACGTGACAATCACCTTGTGGCTGATGTACTGTTATCTGTCTCTCTCTCCCACTGGAAGGTCAGCTCCACAAGGGGGGACTTAGTTTCATTCCCTGTTATATTCCAGGAACTAGAAGGGAGCCTGGCACAGAGCAGGTACTACATGACAATTTGTGGAGTGAATTCAGGAAAATATGCAAGAATTGCCTACTAAAGAACCAAAGAAAGCGACCCTGGGGCTCACGGAGCGGAAGGTCAGGGGGCTGAGCACGACCTGGGCCAGGTCCCTCGCTCGCACTGAGCCCTGCGTCTCCCGAATCCAACAGCCTCAGCTCATCCCCACCCCTGTCCTCAGCCACCCAGGACCACGGGAGTGAATTAGTCCAGTCCAGGGAAGGGTCAGGACCAAAGTGAAGACGGCCCATCCAGTTCTGGCTACACTTCTGCCTGCAGTGCTGTTTGTGCCTCAGTTTCTCACTCTAGAGCATGGGCATCTGGTGCTCCAAGGAGAGGAGGCAGAGAAGGGCTCAGCAGGAACATGCAGAGGTGGTCTCTGCTGCCTCATTCCTCCCTCAGGGCTGGCTGGGCCGGCTGAGGCCCTCGGGGGTCCAGCCAGTCACACCGAGCTGGGCGGAGGGATGGGTGGTGGTGTGAGAAGCTGCCTCCGAGGAGCCACAGGACCGGGGCTGGGAGGCACCTCGTTTTTCTGACACCATCGCTGTGGACTGGACAGGAAAGCAGAGGCCCAGAGAAGGGAAGGGATGTGGCTCGGGACGTGCAGGAGTCCACGGCAGGCCCAGGAGGGACAAGAACCTGGGCGCTGCCTCCCAGATCAGGGCCTCCTCCCCTGAGCTCAGGCGGCACCAGGGACAGGCTCCGTCTGCTCCTCGAGGGCACTGGCCCCGTCACTGTGTCCTGGCCAAGGGGAGCCAAGAGTCCACAGGCAGAGATCGACAGGCAGGCCAGGCAGGGCCCAGCTCTGACCGCAGCCCTGGCCCCCAACACAGGCCCTGTCAGTCACGACACGGCTCCTAAAGCATCTGCTCAAAAGCAGAGGCCTGACCCCTGGACGGCAGGCCCAGGCCTCTGGGTCCTACAGGTGCCACTGACGGTCAGGGGCCCGGCAAGCACCCGGCCCGGCTGGCTTCTCAGGAGCTGATGAGGCCAATAGCAGAGGTGGAGCTGGAGCCAACAGGTGTGGGAACCTCGGCGTGGGCGCTGATGCCACAGCGACTGCTGTTAGACTCCACGGTGGTTCAGGGGCCGCTGACCTTCAGGGGCCTGGAGCCGGGGCCTCCAAAGGAGGAAACAATCCTGGTAGGTTCTAATCCCCCACATCAGCCTAGGTAATTACCAGTTAAAACTACTCGAACTGAAGGAGTTTTACTAGTGCGATTAGTACATGAGAATAAAGAAGGCCCTCAGACAGCTGGCTGGACTGCCCACAGGCCAGGCTTCCACTAAACAAAGATCTGCTTGTTAATCCACAGTGTCAGAGGCTTTAGATCTTCATGAAACACACAGAGGTGGTGTGGGAAGAAACTGGGATTTGGAATCCACAGCCTGGATGATGCCATGGATGTGCTGTGTGACCCTGGGTTGGTTATTTAACCTCTCTGAGCCCATGAAATGAGGCTGGTAAAACAGCTTCCCAAGTTGCTGCATGGGTGAAATGAGTATTTATAGGACTATGGAACTTCAAATGCTAGTTTTTATTCAAAAACAGATAGAAACACCTTTGGCTGACTTCAAAAATCTGTTTCTGGGTTTCACATGTCTATAAGACATGTGGGGACATTTCCATCACATCCACACCAAGGCTGAGCGGCAGCTGGGAGGGTCTGGTATCAGCACTGACCAGGGCCAGGTTCACCCTAAAAAGGGGGCTGACTTTCTGCCCCTCCCCCTCTATCAACCTATCACACAACAACTCTGAGGAGCCCCATTTTACAAGCAGAGATCTGAGGCTCAGAGAGGGCAAGGGACTTCCCTAAGATCACAGAGCAGAAGCTGGAGGGCAACCAGCTCCTCCTGAGCTCAGGGTGCTGCTCGACTCACAGCAGCAGCTCCCACCAGGGCTGTGCACCCCTTGCCCCAGGGGATGCTGGGGGAAGAGGGACATGGGCTAGGCGGTGACTCACTCAGATGGACGGCTCCCCTGGAGGCATTCTCAGGGTGACTGCATCCACAGCTCTTCTTGGTCCTGAGCCCGGGGTCAGCTTGCCCCCAGCACGGAGCTCCAGCCTCAGTTCCACATGTGGTCGCCTCTGTCCCAAGTCCCCACCCCTGCCCTCTAACCAGGAAGGTGGCATCTAGAACCCGCCAGCCCAAGTCCTGTGCCTGGCACTGGGCTCTCCGCAGAGGTTAACGGCTGCCTCCTGCTGCTCGCTCCCCCACCTGAGCCCATCACAAGCTCTGGTTTGGGGGGGACGGGCCTCCTTGAGGCAAATGGCTGAAGACCCACAAAACTTACTGTCACTCTGACCCCTGGGTTCCTCTGCCGAAATCCCTCTGAAAGCTCTCTCCACCTTGAAAGCCTGCCCTCCTGACACAGAAACGTCACCTCCTTGAGCACTGGATGGAGGGCCAAACAACCTGGGCCTGTCCTGGCTTGGCCACATAGAGACCACATTGTCCTGAGCAAGACACTGCCTCTCTGAACCTCACTGTCCTCATCTGGGAGATGGGGATGAATATCATGTCGCTAACAGGGTTGTTGGGAGGGTTAAGAGCGGTGCTGTAGGTGAAGGGAGGCTGGTGACCATGGCAAGGGTCCTCTCCCTGCTCTGGGTCCCACAGCTCTCCCCACCTGGGGCTGAGCTGTAGTCCTTGGGTCCCCAGGTCCAGCCTAGTGTCTGCCTCAGCTCAGACTCCTGCCCCTCACTGGCCACAGACAGGAGGCAAAGCAAGTGGGGGACATATGTTCATGAATGTAGATTAAAGAGAGTTTAGTAATGGAAAACTTATCTTTGAGAACTTTAAGGGTAAATGGCTCCACGATTTGGAGTATAATTTCTGCAGAGAGGAAAAGCTGGGCTTTACGTGGGAGAACAAAGAGGGTCCAAGCTGCCCATCAGGTCATTCAATGGCCTGGACACTCATTCCATGACAAGCCAAGTCCCGGGTGTGAGCCCAGGGTGACAAGACCACAGTCCCTGCCCCGCTGAGCTCAGAGTCTACTCCTTCTCCACCGTCCCACCCCGCAGCAGCACCCCACCCCCACGTGGCCCAGGGAAGAGGCTGCTGTGGACTCAGAACAGCTGGGTCCTCATCTCTACTCTGGTGCTTTGATGATGTGACCAGGGTTTTCCACGCTGAACTTTGTCCCTCTCTTCAGTACCGCCCTTATCAACGTGACAGCATCACAGCCTCTGTTTACTCATCTGCCTCCCTTCCCAGGACCAGACTGTCTTCCTGGCACTGCCCGCGTCCACTCGACACTACATGAATCTTACCATCAGATGTGTTTGGCTGCGGGTGAATGTACGCCTCTGGGACTCACATCCCTCATCTGTCCCTGACGGATCGGCAGCTCACCGACCCCCAACCCCCTGAGACTTCGCTGCCCTGACTCGGGCGGTTTTCCCTCCCGCCTTTCCTTGTCCACGACAAGGGGATTCCCCGCTCCCAGCAGGGCGCTCGCCCTGCCCGAGGTGGCGCACACGCCCCTGCAGCCCGCGCTCAGCCCCCGAGGGGCCCCTCGGCCCGCCGTCCCCCACGCGCCTTCTCGCGGGGTCGCCGCCACCCACCCCGGGCCCGCTCTCACCCATGTTGACGAAGCTCATGACCAGGTCGGCGCGGCCCAGGCGCCGCTCGGGGGTCCCGCCGTCCTCGTCGTCGTCGCTGGCCATGGCGCGATACATGTCCAGCATGAAGAGCGGCGCGGACGCGGGCAGCCGGGCGGCGGCGGGCGGCGCGCGGGGCCGGGGCCGCCCGGGCAGCCCGAGCACCGCCAGGATCTCGCGCTGCAGGTAGCGGCGCTCGCGCGGGCCCAGGCGCCGTTGCGGGCAGCCGGGCGAGGGGCGCGGGCCAGAGGCGCCGCCGCCGCTCAGCGCGCACAGCGCCAGGCCCAGCAGCCAGAGCGGCCCGGGGCGCGCGGCCATGGCGGGACCCGGGCGGCCTCACCGCGCGCGCATCCGCTCCCGGCCGGGCTCGGGGCTGGGGCCGCCCCGACGGCGAGCGGCGGGCCGGGCTTGGGGCCGGCGGGACGGGGCGGGCGTCGCCCGCGAACGCAACGCGGTCCCTAGAGCGCCCGGCCCGTGGCGCCTGTCGCGGCTCCGAGTAGTCGGATGCGGCAGCACCTCCTCGGGCAAGGGCTCCTCCAGGGACCGGGGACCGTCGGCTAGTCTGTCTGTGCCGCCGCGCCAGACAGTCCGGCTGCTGCCGAGGCAGCTCAGCTCGGAGGCGGAGGGCGAGCTCCCGCCGGGTTCCGGGAGGCGCGGACCCTTAGTCTGTGCTGCGAGCCTCGGGCCGAGGTGGCCTCTCTCAGTCCAACTTGCAGCCGTCGGGTCCCGCCCCCTCCGGACCCGACCAATGGGGTACAGGGGCGGGGCCAAGGCCGGGGAACATAAGCCCCAGGAAGGGGCGCTGGGGGGCGGGCGCTGATGCCCCCGAGATACTACCCGCTTGTGGGTGGCGGGCGGGACTGGCGAGGAGTCCGCAGTCCCGCCGTCGGGGGCCTCGCGGTCGTCCTGGGCTCCCTTCCCGCCGCTGGCCACGCTGTCGGGCGGCCGCGGGGACTCAGCCGGGGGATCCAGGGTAGCGGTGCGGTTCGGGGAGACCAGACCCTGCGCTCCAGCGGGGCGTGTCCTTGATCGCCCTTCCAGAGCTGGATCCCAACTCTCCGTCCGGCCCGCAGAGTGACCTTGCAGCCTCACCTGGTGCGCGGAGTGCCGCCCGAGGACCCGAAACGCCTCAGGTGGGTGACAGTCAGGCCCGAGAGTGGGGCGCATCCCTCTGCCAGCAGCCGGGCCCGGGTTCCCGGCCACCGCAGCTCCTCGCCGGCCTCTTGGTGCCTTCTCCGCAGTCCCCTTGCGTGCGCCTTTGGGAGCTCTTTCCCGGACACCTGACGCCGGCTCCGTCACTGCTCCCGGCGCGCCCACCCGCCTGGCTTCCGCGCGCTCCCGGCTGGCGCCTCCGGCGGGCCGCCCCGGTAGCTCCAGCAGCCGTACTGCCACCACTAGGTCTGGCTGGGCGCCCTTCGGACCCCGGTGCCGGTCCAGCCGCGCGCGGGATACGCGCACCCGCTTCCCGCCTCCCGCCGGTCAAGGAGCTCTGGTGCCCTTCCTGAGCCTTTGCGCATCTGAATTGTCACGGCCCTCAGCGGCTTGCGAGAGAAGGCTCCTCACGGAAACTCCTCCATTGACTAGTCCCGTTCTGCACACCCTGCTCTTCCCTAGGCACCTTCTCACCGCATTTATTCGTTGATGGTTAAGGCGCCGCGCTGATTGGAAGAGACACTTAGACTGAGCTCTGAAGGCCGGAAGGAATTGGTTGGGTTGAAGGAAAGGTCAGTGGGAGGAGAATGCTCCAGGCAGAGGAAATAGCTTGTGCGAAGGCCGAGACTCCAAGGAGCATAACAGTGGCAGGTGACAGTGAGCACTGTCCATGTGCCAGCCGTGTTCTGTACCATTTCTTCATGCTCACACGTTGTCATAGGGTAGATACCTAGCCGCCCCTCCCCCACCTCATTTAACAGATGAGGAGGCTGAGGCACACAAGGGTTAAGGGACTTTCCTCAGGTCACACAACACTGGAGCTGGGCTGCAGCAGGTGGGCACATGCAGGTGAGCTGTTCAGTGGAGGCTGGAGAGCCTGGGGGGCAAATGGCCAGGTGAGGGTGAGGCTGGAGGCACTGAAAAGGGACAGACTACAAAGGGCCTTGGAAGGCTAGAAGCGGGCTCTTGGCCCCTGACCATAATGGTGCCCTAATGTAAATTCAAGATTAAACTTTAAAATTATGTCCAATAAAATTCACGTTTTTCCAAGATCACTTATAAATTTAAGTATCAAATAAATCCTTAAATAATCATCTGCTGTTGCCTTAGCAACAACGCCTAGTCTGTCTTACCCAACAGATAGATTTCCACACACACCACGTGTAAGGCGAGATAAGAATGCTGAACTTTATCATAAGGATAATGGAGATAAGCCATTGAAAGTGCCCAAGACCAGAGCCTGGATGCAGAAGGGACTCCAGGTAGGAAGGAGGGAGACTGGAGTCAGGACCCAGGGCAGGTACAGTAATAGGAGGGCAGGAAGGAAGACAGTAGCAATGGGTGGAAGGCAGAGGAGAAGGCTGTTTAGGAGGCTGAATCCACAGGGCTTGGTGACTGCATGCAGAGGCAGGGGACCGAGTCAAAGGGGTGTCCCCTTGTCACACTTTGTCAGGGTCTCTGAATCTCCTGCCCCTTTCACTGTCCCTGTCTATGTCCCTGGGCATCCCTCTGCATTTCCCTTTGAGTCCACACCACATCACTGGGGGGTCTCAGATCGAGCCTGTAATTCTCTGGTTGTGTACTGTACAATGCTGGCCTCCCAGCAAGACTGCAAGCAGCCCAGTACCAGTATTCTTGTAATAGCTGAGATCATTTATCTCAATTTCAGATGAGTGGAAATAACTGTGATCTTTAAACAATAGGCTCACATTCCCATAAACCTAAACAGCAGGTTATAGCCAGTCCAAAGGGCATCACCCCACAATTCAGTTTAGCAACAACCACAGGGGGCGCTCTGTGCTGTGCTCCAAGCCAGAGATGAAGCGGATCAGCTCCCCGCCCCCAAGAGGCCCCCACTCTAACAGGGGTGGCCATCAGGTGAACATACAATCTTTTCCAAAAGCAGAATGTGCTCTGACAGAGGGGCCGGCAAAGTGCCTGGAAAGACAGAGGAAGTGGGGACAGGTGATCCTGGAACTCCTGAACTGGAGGGGAACTGAAATGAGGAAGGTTTCTTGGAGAAAGTAGTGTCAAACAAGGGCTTCCCCAGCCACCTGGCAACTCTGTGACCTTGGGCAAGTTACTGAACCTCTCTCAGGTTGTCTCTCACCTACCAGTGAGGTTCACGATTGTAGGACTGTGATGGGAATTACATGAGAATGTACACAGAGCACTTAGCACAGTGACTGGCACACGGGAAGCACTCAATACATGTTAGCTATTGTTATTGTCACTATTATTAACGTATTATTATTACACTATTCAAAGCACTAAAAAAACTTTTTTTCCTGATTGCGAAAACAGGTTGCTTATTGCAGAAACTTTTGAAAATACAGAAAGATTAAAAAAATAACAAAAATCACCAAACCCATGTTCAAGAGATAATCACTGGTAATATTTGGTGTATTTTTCTTAAACACATCGGTACATTTTTTTGTTTGTTTGTTTGTTTGTTTTGTGGCACGAAGCCTCTCACCGTTGTGGCCTCTCCCATTGCGGAGCACAGGCTCCGGACGCGCAGGCTCAGCGACCGTGGCTCACGGGCCCAGCCGCTCCGCGGCATGTGGGATCTTCCCGGACTGGGGCACGAACCCGTGTCTCCTGCATCGGCAGGCGGACTCTCAACCACTGCGCCACCAGGGAAGCCCCATCTGTACATTTTTAATGCAAAAAAAAAACAAACAGGATCACACTTGCTCTATTGACTTACAATATATTGCAATATTTCACCATGCCGTTGATTATTTCTCATGTGTTTTTTTTTTTGGCTTCATGGTATTTTTTCATCATATGGCTATCATAACATTTAACCAAGTATACATGATTGAATAATATAATATGTTTTTTTAATATTATGCACATTGCTGTTACAATCTTGTCGAATAATCTGTGCTCACCCATGGTGATTTCTTTAGGATAAATTTCTAGAAACGGAATATTTGGGTCAAAGAGCATTACACAGTTTTTAAGGTTTTTGCTACGTATTATCTGCTGCCCAAATAGTATGAGGGTGCCCATTTTCTTTCACCCTTGCCAACACTAGGTGTTATTGTTAAATATGTAAATAAATAAGTCTCTGCCAATTTGACAGGTAAAAACACATCTCTACCGCTATCATTTGCACGTAGGGGAATTACTGACTGTTTTCTTCTTGAAACACTCTCCTCCCTCGGCTTCCAGGACCCCCGCTCTCCTGCCTCTCCCCTTTCTCCCGACTACTCCGTCCTACATACTTCTTCTTTTTTTAAAAAAAAAAACTTATTTATTTATTTTATTTTTAGCTGCATTGGGTCTTCGTTGCTGCACGGGGGCTTTCTCTAGTTGTGGTGAGCGGGGTCTACCGTTCGTTGCAGTGCACGGGCTTCTCATTGCAGTGGCTTCTCTTGTTGCAGAGCACGGGCTCTGGGTGTGCGGGCTTCAGTGGTTGTGGCACGTGGGCTCAGTAGTTGTGGCTTGTTGGGCTCTAGAGCACAGGTTCAGTAGTTGTGGCGCACGGGATTAGTTGCTCCGCAGCATGTGGGATCCTCCGGGACCAGGGCTCGAACCAGTGTCTCCTGCACTGGCAGGCGGATTCTTAACCACTGCGCCACCAGGGAAGTCCTAGGCTCATATTTAAGATTTCAATAAATATCTGTGAGTTTACTAGTCTCTGACAAAAGAGTAGCCTCCAACCTTCATGAATCCTTCCACTAAGACTTGCTCACTATCGCATGGGAGCAATGAACAGAACAAAGCTGTGTTGGAATGTGGGTGTCAGTGTCCAGGAAGCCTTCCTCTCTTGCTGTGTGCCTGGCTTTCTTGCACGCCAACCACAAATGCAAATCAATGAACTTTCATTACTGAAACCACAAGGTTAAATTCATGATCGCCAAGACCTACTCTATACAGAATATGAAAAAGAGACAGCAATTTAAAAGAGCAGGGGGAGGGGCTTCCCTGGTGGCGCAGTGGTTAAGAATCGCCTGCCAATGCAGGGGACACGGGTTCGAGCCCTGGCCCAAGAAGATCCCACATGCCACGGAGCAACTAAGCCCGGGAGCCACAACTACTGAGCCCACATGTCACAACTACAGAAGCCCGCGCACCTAGAGCCCGTACTCGCAACAAGAGAAACCACCGCGATGAGAAGCCCACGCAGTCCAATGAAGAGTAGCCCCTGCTCGCCGCAACTAGAGAAAGCCGGCACACAGCAACGAAGACCCGACGGAGCCAAAAATAAATTAATTAATTAAATTTAAAAAAAAAAAAAAAAAGCAGAGGGAGTAGCTTGGTGGCCTAGTGATTAGGATTCCTGGCTTTCACTGCCATGGCCTGGGTTCAATCCCTGGACAGAGAACTGAGATCCTGCAAGCTGCGCCAGGCAACCTAAATAAATAAATAATAAAAGAGCAGGGACAAGTTTCCCATGAGAGATACTACAGCAGTGGAGATTATCCGATGTTATCACCAATACATGTAATCTTTGCATTTTGTGATCTGAGGACCTATCACAGATAAGAATACGATCACAGGGTCCTGTCCTGAGCTCCTATCTCATGATCATGCCAGACCCACTGGCTGCCTTGGTGTAGGCGCACTATAATGCCTCATTAAGTGACCAATGATAGGCTTCAGAGGTGCGTCACTCACCTTCTTGACTGCATCCAGGATGCTGGGAAAATCCAGTTCATCATGCTCCGAAGGTGTGATTACATGGCAAGAATAAACATATAGACATAAGGAGACAGTCTTGTCTTCATGGGGAATCTCCAGCCAGTGGGTAAGGTCACCTCCCGTTAATGGACTAAATGCTCCAATTAAAAGTCAGAGATTGTCAGATGAGTTAAGGGAGAAAAAAAAGCAAGAACAAATGATAAGCTGTCTATGAAAGATGCTCTGTAAATACAAAACACAGGTTGGAAGTAAGTGGATGGAAGAAATATATCATGCAAATAAAAAAGTAAGAAGGCTAGAGGGACTGTATTAATATCAAGTAGACACTAGACTTCAAGATAAAGAATGTTAGCAGAGATAATGATAAAAGTGTCACTTCATCAGAATCCATCCTACTGAAACAGGAGGGTATTATGCACCTGAACATGACAGGCTCAGGCTACACTAAATATTGATGAGTATGGTTCCAAAGTGGTTAAAAAGTCCTCACGTTTATTTTGGGAGTCAGTGGAAATGGGTGTCTTTCCACCTGAAATTAAATCCATTTTGTGACCCAAATGACACCAATGGATGATTGGATTGGGGATGGGGGTGGAGGTGGGGGAAACCTCTCGAAGTGATGTTTACATATTGCCAAATCTGAATCAAACCAACTTTGGTAAATTCTTTGTGGCTGATGCAGAATCCTGGCAACAGTTTGTTTAAACACACAGAGCAAGGACTGCCTCTCTGACAAGCAGAGATACAGACACTTTGAGACTTCCTTTCTCCCCTAGGAGGGTACCCTGAGCCGAAGGCACATACAGGGGGAGGACCCAACAGCTTTGCCCTCCACGCAGCCCAGATCTCATCCCTCACCTTATGGGCATCTGTGAGGTTCATGATGAGGTTGAGATCCCCGTGCACAGGCTGGTCCTCAAGCCAGCTTCGGCTCCACCTTGTACAACCAGTTGACCACGGCCAGCAAAGTGTCCATAAACTGGCCTGAAAACAGCAGGACCTCCATCAACTTGGGCTGCCTGAGAAAAGCATACAAACCTTCCCAATTCAGGGGATCTCTTTTTTATGAATAGCCCAACTGAAGGGGAATATTGATTGAACCCTATATAGAGAAGGACCTCCATATTGGAGGTTAGAATGGTTAGAAATGCAGTTAAAAGTTATCAAGACGATGGGAATTCCCTGGCGGTCCAGTGGATAGGACTCGGAGCTTTCACTGCAGTGGCCCGGGTTCCATCCCTGCTTGGGGAACTAAGATCCTGCAAGCTGTGCAGCAAGTTATCAAGATGACAACAAACCCACAGACAACAAAAGAAAAAATAGATTAATTGGACTTTTGGACATTAACAAAATTTAAAACTTTTGTGCATCAAAGGACACTATCAATAGAGTAAAGGGATAAAAGGCAACCCACAGAATGTAAAAAAATATTTGCAAATCATATATCTGACAAGGAATTAATATCCAGAATAATAAAGAACTCCTAAAACTCAGCAACAATAAAACAAAAAACCAATTTAGAAATGGGCAAGGGACTTAAATAGACATTTTTCCAAAGAAGATGTATAGATGGCCAATAAGCACATGAGAAGATGTTCAACATTACTAATCGTTAGGGAAATGAAAATCAAAACCACAATGAGATACCACCTTACATCCATTAGAATGGCTATTATCAAAAAAACAGAAAATAACAACTGTTGGTGAGGATGTGGAGAAATTGGAACCCTTGTGTATCGCCAGCAAGAATGTTAAATGGTGCAGCCAATGCAGAAGACAGTAAGGAAGTTTCTCAAAAAACTAAACATAGAAATACCATATGATCCAGCAGTTTCACTACTGGATATATATCCCAAAAATCGAAAGTCGTGAGTTGAATAAATATTTGTACACCAATGTTCACGTTATTCACAGTAACCAAAATGTGGAAACAATTCAAATGCCCATCAACAGATGAATAGACAAACTGTGGAGTATACATACAATAGACTATTATTCAGCCTTTAAAGGGAAGGAAATTCTTTTTTTTTTTAAGTATAACAAAAATAATTTAATGGTCAGTTTATAGCATTTCTATAGTTTAGTCTCAAAATTATAAAAGGAACAGGTGAAAACATAGTAAGATAAATACATTAACTGACAGTATACTATAGATGGTGTGGTCTGGCAATGAGATACACATGTTTAAGTTGTATGATGTTTGAAAACTTTGAATCTTGTCAGGGTGTCTCTGTTGAGACAGAGACAGTATTATTATAGTGTAATATATTATATTACATTATAATAACGATAATGTAAACATTATTATTTTTAATAGTAATGTTTACATTATTTTTTTTACATCTTTATTGGATTATAATTGCTTTACAATGGTGTGTTAGTTTCTGCTTTATAACAAAGTGAATCAGTTATACATATGCATATGTTCCCATATCTCTTCCCTTTTGTGTGGGAAGGAAATTCTGACACATGCTACAACACGGACAAACCTTGAAGACCTTATGCTTAATTAAAGCTAGACACAAAAGGACAGATATTATGATTCCACTTATATGAGATATCTAGAGTAGTCAAACTCATAGAGACAGAAAGTAAAATAGTGGTTTCCAGGAGGTGGGGGAGAGGGGAGTTTTTCTGTTTTTTTTAAGTTAATTAATTAATTTATTTTTGGCTGCGTTGAGTCTTTCTTGCTGCACACAGGCTTTCTCTAGTTGCAGCGAGCAGGGGCTACTCTTTGTTGCAGTGTGTGGGCTTCTCATCACGGTGGCTTCTCTTGTTGCTGAGCACGGGCTCTAGGTGCGTGGGCTTCAGTAGTTGTGGCTCGCAGGCTCAGTAGTTGTGGCTTGTGGGCTCTAGAGCACAGGCTCAGTCGTTGTGGTACACGGGTTTAGTTTCTCCGCGGCATGTGGGATCTTCCTGGGCCAGGGCTCGAACCCGTGTCCCCTGCATTGGCAGGCGGATTCTTAACCACTGTGCCACCAGGGAAGTCCCAGGAGTTATTTTTTTTAATGGGTATGGCGTTTCACTGTGGGATGCTGAAAAAGTTCTGGAGATGGTTGGCAGTGATGGTTGGAAAACGTTATGAATACACTTAATGCCACTGAACCGTATACCTAAAAATGGTTTAAATGGTATCTTTTGGGACTTCCTTGGTGGCGCAGTGGTTGGGAATCCATCTGCCAATGCAGGGGATACAGGTTTGAGCCCTGGTCCAGGAAGATCCCATATGCCACAGAACAACTAAGCCCGTGCACCACAACTACTGAGCCTGTGCTCTAGAGCCCACAAGCCACAACTACTGAGGCCGTGTGCCACAACTACTGAAGCCCATGCACCACAACTACTGAAGCCTGTGCACCTAGGGCCCGTGCTTCGCAACAAGAGAAGCCACAGTGATGAGAAGCCTGCGCACCGCAACGAAGAGTAGCTCCCGCTCGCCGCAACTAGAGAAAGCCTGTGTGCAGCAACGAAGACCCAACGCAGCCAAAAATAAATAAACAAACTTTAAACAAAAAAGCAAC
Organism: Stenella coeruleoalba; assembly: GCF_951394435.1. Taxonomy (NCBI): domain Eukaryota; kingdom Metazoa; phylum Chordata; class Mammalia; order Artiodactyla; family Delphinidae; genus Stenella; species Stenella coeruleoalba. The sequence continues at coordinate 31,980,912 of NC_137169.1, forward strand.
CACAAAAAAATTAAAAAAAAAAAAAATATCCAGTCCACTGAACCTTCCAATTTCTCCCTATCCATCAACTCTTATCTGCCTTTTATTTTGCTCTTTACCCAACTTAAGTTTCATGTTCCATTGTTTTTTTTGGAATCACGTTCTATTGTTTTAATCACTTCCTGCAAACATCCTGAGCACAATTGCCCTCAGCACTTACCTAACAAAACTCCAAACTCTAGATGAACCTAACTGCCCATCTCCTTTGTGCCTGCATCCAGGCTGCTCAGCACTGCTGAAGAACACAAACAACCGGCCATATAAGTGACACTCTAAATTCATAGTCACCAGCCTCAAGGCTGCTAAACACTTCTATTATGTTTTGCTGTTTAGATACACTGTTCTCAGACTTCTGTCTTCCCTTCTACCCTGCTCATGCTCAGCAGATGACCTAATGTTCTACTTGACAGAGAAAATAGAAGCTATCACACAGCTGCCTTCTCCTCCCTTCCTTCCCTCCTATCCAAGGACTCCTTTTGTGCACAGAATTCCATCCCTCCAGATTCCTGGGAACTTTGCACTGTTCTTTGGAGGGAAGTGATATAGTGTGAAGGGAGAAGAATTAGGAGAGAGCTGCAGAGGTGCTTGTTTTAAAATGCAAATCTGGGGCTTCCCTGGTGGCTCAGCGGTTGAGAATCTGCCTGCCAATGCAGGGGACATGGGCTCGAACCCTGATCTGGGAAGATCCCACGTGCCATGGAGCAACTGGGCCCGTGAGCCACAACTACTGAGCCTGCACGTCTGGAGCCTGTGCTCCGCAAAAAGAGAGGCTGCGATAGTGAGAGGCCCGTGCACCGCGATGAAGAGTGGCTCCCGCTTGCCGCAACTAGAGAAAGCCCTCGCACGGAAATGACGACCCAACACAGCCAAAAATAAATTAATTAATTTAAAAAAAATACTTTATAAAATGCAAATCTGGGTATGTTCATTCCCAACAGGTAACCCTACAGCACCTTCCTATTGCTCTCAGGATTTTAAAAAAATGCTTGACATGGCTGTCATCGATACATAGTTCACAAGAAAAGAGATGCAAGCAACTTTTAAATATATTGAAATATGCCAACTTCACGCATAATAAGAAAAGTACAAATTTAAGTTACATTGAGCTAAAATTTCTCACCTATCAAAAGAACAAAAAAATCAAAAAGTTTATCAACACAGACATGATGAGGCTGTGAGGAAATAGGTACTCGTAAATTCCTGATGGGAGTACAAAAATAGTACGATCTCTACAGAGGGCAATTTGACAGTATCCTTCAAAATTTCAAACACATTTACACTTAGACCCAGCAATCCCTCTTCTGAGAATTTATTTTATAGACATATCTCTGCACTGAGAAATGACATATGTAAAAAGGTGATATTCAATATATTTAATAAGTGGATATGATCATTAAAATGTATACATATATGTGTCTATATATATGTATAACAATAATTTAAAAATAGTCCCTCTTATTGTCTAATTTATCTAAACTATATCTTATATGACTGTCTAACAAGTGATACAAATTGTAGGTGCCAACCTATTCATCAAATTCTTCTAATGATTTCCAAATCATATATTGGTTTTTAGAAGTTGCGGGCATATTGTTCGTATAATGCAGCTGTCACTAGCTAAGTGATATTCTTGTCTGAGCCATGATTTGACATTAAACTCTTCTAACGCTTTCTCCGCTAAATTGATCATCTGTAGGTGACGTGTCCTCTCAATCAATAGAGAATTTATTCTTAAAAGCAGTCATATTATTCATAGGGCTGAAACTTTTCTTCTGTTATAATTGCTCTTAGTTCTTCTGAAGTAACAGCGATTATATTCAAAGTCCTTCTAACAATTATAATACTGTGTGAGATTTTTTAAAAATATTTCAGCGTTGTTTACTGGAGTCGGTAACATGAAAAGTCATACATTTGTATATCAAATCATTGAAATTGTATAGAAAAATATATATACAGTGAATGAAATTGAGCATCCCTTTAGAAGTTTTACTACTGATATTCTCCAGTTCAGATATGTGAGATTTGTATCATACAATATCTCTATTACCAATCAAATCATGAAGGTCATTAATTTGAATGTCATATTTAAACAGTTGGCTTAAGGTTGTTGATCTTTTTTTTACCTTCAACTCACATAACTTTGCAAGCATCTTTGACCAAGTTTCAGGATTCAGTAAGAAGTTAGGAGAATTTAAAGTTCATTGTATATTTTACTTTTGTTCAAATAACCACTTTGGCTTGCTACAACGAAATGTGCTGAGCCCTTGGCCCTGAGTTCCTCAGCTATGGTGCAACCCACTGCCTGTATAGGTTCCAAACTGGCCCCACTGTATCACCACAAAGGTCTTGGAGGCGTATGTTTGTACGTGGGGGAGAGCGAGCCATTACATTCTTTCCATTAAGGATGGGTTTGCTTTCTGGCTTCCCTATCATCCTCTGTAGTTATTGACAATTGCCCTCCCCTTGGGTCACATTCCTTTTGTTGGGTCCCTGATAAAGAGGATAGTTCTAGGAACCGGGAACATACACTGACTCCTGGTTCTATATAAGCAGTATGAGTCTTGTACCTTGTCAACAGAGACCATGCTCCAAAGACCATAATCAAAGACCCACCGGGAATTCCCTGGCAGTCCAGTGGTTAGGACTCCACACTTCCACTGCAGGGGGGCTAGGATCCCACAAGCCGCATGGTGTGGCCAAAAAAAAATCAAAGACCCACCTTTTACTTTAGCCATCAAGCCACAGAGATGACACAAGTCCCAGGTCAACAGATCAGTCTAAGCTCTCTTGTGTGGTTGCAATGGGTATGATTGTATGCATGTATGGTTGTCCACCTCCTGTTAGATTTGAATTAATGCCATAGTTTAAGCAGCACAAGCACCTACAGCACAAGAAAGGAAGCTCAAAGATTATCTGAAACAACCCCTACCGATCCCTCTGGGACTTACTCATTTGGCTGAGTCAGGGATGCTGGGCTGCACGAATGAGGTCACTACTGCAGCCTGGCCTCACACTGCTGATTGGGATTCTGCTGATGGTGTCTAATCCAAGTTTCTGATAGGATGGACTATTCATGCGAAGATTTGAACTCATTTAAAAATGTGTAGGGCTGAGGGGTTGGATTGTTGAGAAAGGCAGCCACCATGGGCCCTGAGAGCCCCTGTCTATCCTTGCTGGGCTAAACCAAACTACCTGACACTGAGCAGTCTCTGCAGCTTTTCACAAAGATGATGGGACAGGTCAAGGAGACCACAGGAGACTGATGTACCCATTCACTCTCTGGAGGATGAGACTGGTTTGTTTCTCGCTTCAAAATGTTCTGGGCCCTTGCAGGCACTGTGGAAAACAGTATGGAGGCTTCTCAGAAAACTAAAAATAGAACTACCATATGACCCAGCAATTCAATCCTGGGTATATATCTGAAGATAAACAAAAACACGAATTCGAAAAGATACATGCACCCCAATGTTATAGCAGTATTATTTACAATTGCCTAGATATGGAAACAACCTAAGTGTCCATCAACAGAGCAATGGATAAAGAAGATGTGGTACGTATATACAATGGAATACTACTCAGCCATTAAAAAGAACAAAATTTTGCCATTTATAGCAACATGGATGGACTTGGAGGACATTATGCTAAGTGAAATAAGTCAGACAGAGGAAGACAAATACTGGGGGACTTCCCTGGCAGTCCAGTGGTTAGGGCTCCGTGCTTCCATTGCAGGGGGCATGGGTTTGATGCCTGGTCAGAAAAGTAAGATCTACACAGCGTGGCCAAAAAAAAAAAAAGAGAGAGAGACAAATACTGTATGTTATCACTTATATGTGGAATCTAAAAAATACAACAAACTAGTGAATATAACAAAAAAGAAGCAGACTCACAGATACAGAGAACAAACTAGTGATTACCAGTCAGGAGAGGGGTGAGGAGAGGGGCAAGATAGGGATTGGGAATTAAAGTATATAACTATTAGGTATAAAATAAGCTACAAGGATATATTGTACAAAATGGGGAATATAGCCAATGTTTTATAATAACTATAAATGGAGCATAACTTTAAAAATTGAGAATCACTATATTGTACACCTGTAACTTATATAATATTGTACAGCAACTTCACTTCAATTAAAAAAAAAAAAAAAAGACTCGAGTGACTTCCCTGGCAGTCCGGTGGTTAAGACTTCACCTTCCAGTGCAGGGGCTGCTGGTTCAACCCCTGGTCAGGGAGCTAGGATCCCACATGCCTTGTGGCCAAAACAACAAAACATAAAACAGAAGCAATATTGTAACAAATTCAATAAAGACTTTAGAAATGGTCCACATCAAAAAAATCTTTAAAAAAAAAAAGGGGGCTTCCCTAGTGGCACAGTGGTTGAGTGTCCGCCTGCAGATGCAGGGCACACGGGTTCGTGCTCCGGTCTGGGAAGATCCCACATGCCGCGGAGCGGCTGGGCCCATGAGCCATGGCCGCTGAGCCTGTGTTTCTGGAGCCTGTGCTCTGCAACGGGAGAGGCCACAACAGTGAGAGGCCCGCGTAGCGCAAAGAAAAAAAAAAAAAAAGGCTGGGCCCCTTGGCTCTGGTTTCCTCCGGTGTAGCTGTGGCACAACCCATATTTTGTGTGCAGCCTCTATCCGGGCGCATCACATCACCCGTGTGGGACTTGGAGGCAAGGGAACGGGCACCATTATACTGATAGTCCTGCCATTGCTGTGCTATGAGTAATAGCTCGCCTTGATCAGCCTCTGTGGAGTTGTGGCAGCGTTGTTACCTGCCGTCCACTATGAGGTTAGAGTTCTTCCCTGACGGTCTTTTACTCTCTGTTTTGTATTTCCCATCCCTTTGTCTCTCTGTGCCTGATTCTGGGTACTTTTTTATGACCAGTCTTCTAGCTCACTAACTGTCATCCACTGAGTTTTTACTTTGAGTCATTGTATCTTTCAACTTGATTCTCTGTATTCATTTCTTAGGGCTGCAGGAACAGAGGTCCACAAACTGGGTGGCTTAAAACAACAGCAACGAATTTGCTCATAGTTCTAGAGGCTAAAAGTCTGAAATCAAGGTGTCAGCAGGGTTGGTTCCTTCTGGAGGCTCTGGGGGAGAATCTTGTCCACACCTCCATTCGGGTCATTGCCGGCTCTCCTTGGTGTTCCTTGGCTTGTGGCTGCATCGCTCCAATCTCTGCCTCCATCATCACATGGATTCTCTCCCTGTGTGTTTTCACATCATCTTTTTGTAAGGACACCAGTCATCTTGGATTAGGGACCCGCCCTACTCCAGTACGACCTCATCTAAACTTCTAATTACATCTACACTGACCCTATTTCCAAATCAGGTCACATTCTGAGGTATTGGGGGTTAGGACTTCAACACATCTTTTGGGGGGGACACAATGCAACCCATAACACTTTCCTTATCATTCTTTCTAGTTTCCGGTTCTCTGCTGAAATTCAAGCTTGCCTTTTATATCTTTGAATGTAGAAAGTTAACTCCTCATGTGCTTGTTGTGTGTTTGTGTGTGCACTCATGCATGTGCTGGACAGTCACTGTATTTGGAAAATTCCTTGTAGGGATTTCAGGCTGAGGGTAGTGTTAGCTTCCTCCAGAGAGTAAATCCAGAGAGGACTTACTTTTTTGTTTTTGCCCAGCACCTGGAGAAATCTGCAATCCAGGATCGCCTTAGTACAATTTCAGGGATTGTGATGGGACGGAGTGGACGTGAATTTTTTTTTTTTTGGCTGCGCCCTGTGACATGCGGGATCTTAGTTCTCTGACCAGGAATCGAACCCGGGCCCCCTGCATTGGGAACATGGAGTCTTACCCACTGGACCGCCCGGGAAGTCCCTGAGGTGCATTCTTTATTAAGATCTATCTACTTCGCATTTGTCCTTACATACTCCCAGAGGTTAGCCTTTTAGTGTCCTAACTCAAAGGGAGGGTTGTTCACCAAGGAACCCTCCTTGATGGTCCTTGACTCCAAATCCTGTCCCTCTTACCCTGCAAATTTGTGGAAGTACTACTCAGCTTCTAAGCCTCCCTCTCAGGGGAAAAGCAGCCCCAAACGTAAGCTCACCTCCCTGAGCCTCTACACTCCCAAGAGTCTTGGCCCAGTCTTGGTAACTCTTCACTAACTTATTACCACTCCACTGCCTTTGTGCTAGTTATTGATTGCCAAATAACAAATAATTGCTAAACTTAGCAGCTTAAAATAATAAACATTTATTATCTTACACAGGTTCTGAGAGTCAGGATCCAGGATTGGCTTAGCTGAGTGGTTCTGGCTCAGGGTTTCTCATGAGGTTGCGGTAAAGCTGGTAGCCAGGGCTGCAGTCATCTGAAAGCTTGACTGGGGCTGGAGGACCCACTTCCAAATGGTGTACTCACACCTGGTGAGATGGTGCTGGTTGTTGACAGGAAGCCTCAGTTTCTTCACCTCGTACACCTCTCCCTAGGGATGCTTGAGTGTCCTCATAACATGGCAGTTGACTTCTCCCAGAGTGAGAGCAGGAGGAGACTGCAATCTCTTTAATGGCCCAGCTGTTCACGGTCACTTACACTCTATTTTATTCATTAGAAACAAGCCACAAAGTCCAATCCACACTCAAAGGAGGGGGAATAGGGCTCTACTTCTTGAAAAGAGGCATGTCATCAATAATTGGACACATTTTAAACCCTTTCACTTGTTAAGTAGAATGATTTTTAAATGATTCTACTTTGTCCAACTTTTGTCCAACTTTTCTATTCCTCAAAAAGAGGATTGATCAGAATTACCCCGTCCATAATAACCTGAAGCACAAGACTATCAATTTGCTTTTTATTCTAGAAATGCAAATTATTAGTCTTGTTTTGTACTGATTCTTGCATGTTAATAAATATTCTAGACTCTTCAGATTTGGACACAGCAATAAACGATATCCCAGGCTGTGATGGATTATTATTGCTATTTCTTCTTTCTTCTTTCTCCCCGGAAAGGAAGATTCACATTTAAAATATTTAAAAGAGGGACTTTCCTGGTGACGCAGTGGTTAAGAATCCACCTGCCAATGCAGGAGACACAAGTTCCTGGTCCGGGAAGATCCTACATGCTGTGGAGTAATAAGCCCGTGTGCCACAACTACTGAGCCTGCGTGCTGCAACTACTGAAGCCCGCATGCCACAAGTACTGAAGCCCGTGCATCTAGAGCCCGTGCTCCACAACAAGAGAAGCCACCACAGTGAGAAGCCCGTGCACCGCGACTAAGACTAGCCCCTGCTTGACACAACTAGAGAAAGCCTGTACACAGCAATGAAGACCCAATGCAATCAAAAAATAAATTAATTAATTAAAAAAATAAAATATTTAAAAGAAATGTTAAGAAACATCCAACATTTCTTGTCTCTTCATTTTGGTGTTTGCTTTTAAAGTTTTACTATAAATCTTAAATTTACAAATATCAAAGCAGTGCATTCATCCTACTGAACAAGAATGAAAATGAACCAGTAGAAGCTCAGTGAAAACTAAAATATTTACAAGCAGTAGCAGCTAGATAATTAGAAGAGAATGATAAACCGGTGATGGTTCTAAAATACAGAGTGTTCTGTAAAGACTTCTCAATACATCAACACAGTCACCCTGCAGCATGGGCTATAGTCCTAACTGGTCCTGGCATTTCTTTTTTTTTTTTAATTTTTATTAATTAATTTATTTTTGGCTGCGTTAGGTCTTCATTGCTGTGCGCGGGCTTTCTCTAGTTGTGGTGAGCAGGGGCTACTCTACGTTGCTGTGCGTGGGCTTCTCATTGAGGTGGCTTCTCTTGTTGCAGAGCACAGGCTCTAGGCGTGCAGGTTTCAGTAGTTGTGGCATGTCGGCTCAGTAGTTGTGGCTCACGGGCTCTAGAGCACAGGCTCAGGAGTTGCGGCACACAGACTTAGGTGCTCCACGGCATGTGGGATCTTCCCGGACCAGGGATTGACAGGCAGATTCTTAACCACTGTGCCACCAGGGAAATCCCAGTCCTGACATTTCTCATCATCCAGAAGGCCCATTGGGCAAGTCCTGACATCCTACAACCATAGCTTGAACTAAAGAGTTATAGAAGAATTGTATTAAGTTATTGATTGTTACAGCTACAATTGTACTATTTACCAAACACTACAAGAGTATTTCAATATTTTAACAACTGGTACAGCCTTCCCATGATACTCTTGCTTAATTATCAGCCCTGGGTAGGCAAGTTTATTCACTGCAGTATTGTTTGTGATAGCAAAAGTCTGGAAACATCCCAAGTGTAATTAAGGAAGGAGCTAGCTAATCAACTCTGCTACATCCCATCATGTACTAGAAAGCTCATAGAAGAAAGCTCTCTATGGACTAATTAAACTACAAAGCACCTTTTCAAGTGAAAAAGGTAAGATACAGAGCATGGTATGCCCTCCTTTGAGTAAAACAGGGGTGTGAATGAATAAGAATGCATATTCCTATTTGATTGTATTTATTCACCTGAAAAGGATGCATAAGAAACTAATAAAGTGGATTACTTTTAGGGCATGGCTGAGGTAAGTGAATGAACGCAGATGGAGGTAGCAGAAAGCCCTTGTGAAGTATATCGTTCTATATGGGGTTTCTTGGATGTTGTGACTATATCACTTAACCAAAATATTAAATAGAATAAAAATGTGTTGAATTAATGAATGTTCCATATGACCCTAAGGAACTTCTTTTCCCTAATCGAAATCTCAGTTTCCCCACGTGGCCTGGAGGACCACTGAGGGCCTTCCCATCACTGGTGCCCCTACTTTGCGTACAGGCTCTAGGACTCTGGTCTACTGCTCTGGCCCCAGGCCTGATAGAGGGTCGGAAGGGATCTGCCTCGTGTCAGGTGCCTCCCTCCTCTTAAGTCAGGCTCAAGGTTGTCAGCGCTTCAGTCCCAGTGCTGCTGCCTGGGGCCACTGAGCCAGAGGGACAGTTCTCCATTTGGTCCTCCAGTGGGATGGGGCCAGCAGGATCACACTGAGGGGCCAACCAAGCTCTGTGCTTTACCTAGAAGCCAAGTCTGTGCTCACCTGCTCAGATGGTGCCCCTGCTGGGGTTGAGGGCCGTGGTGGGGTCTTGGAGCTCTCACCGCATTGCATGCCTCTGTCCCCTCCCTGCCCACAAATGTGACTCCCCACTGCACTGATGTTGGAACCCTCCTTCCCAACTGTAGGCACCTGGCTTCTGTCTGGTGGCCACTGTGGGCTACGTACTTCTGTATACTACCTTTTTGCATCCTCACAACAGTTCAGTTTGGCAGATAAGGAAACTGAGACCTAGTGAGGGTTCGGGGCTACAGCAGAGGTGGGGAAGGGGGAAGCAAAGACAGTTGAAGTAACCTTTCAATGAACTCACCTAAGTGAAGGGATGCTGGGAGCTGGGTGTGGTCAGAATACGAGGAGCAGAAAGGTGCAGGGTGACTGAGGCTGCAGAGGCAGGCGGGGTCCCAGAGGGCTTGGCTGAGCAACTTGGACAGCCGTCCAAGATGGGGCATTGGCAGATGGAGCAGGGTTGAGGCTTTTGGAGAAATCCAGATCATGAGGCCTGGTCTAAGATGTACAGGGGATACAAGAGGAACCAGAACCAGCAGGCCTTGGTGACTGGTAGGACGTGGAGGTGGAGGAGAAGAAGGGGTAATGATAATGATGGGCAGGTATTGGGCACATCCTGTGTGTGACCCAGTAGCAAGTGTTTTATATTCACTGTTATACTTAATCCTCACAACATCCTGATGATGTTGGTACTGTTATTATCCCCATTTAACAGATGGGGACTGGGGCTCCAAGGGATAGGATCCTTGGTGGAGGACACATAGCTAGTGCCCAAGTCCTTGGGAGTTACTGTTTTCCGGCGGCCACTTCCCCCGGGTGCTAGGCTGCTGATGTCCACCAGGGAGCAGAGAGAAGCCAGGCATTCAGACTCGGGCTCCAAGTTTGCCTGAACTTCCTCTTGGCCTTTCTTTGTGGTGAGAGATCTTGGTGATCAGGGATCTGACCTCTGTTTCTCACTTTACAATAGGATAAACCAAGGCCAGGGAGGTATAGTGACCGACCCAGGTGGCACAGCCGATCAGAAGCAGAAGTGGGACCAGAGCCCAGGACTCCAGCCTCCCAGCAGCTATGACCTTGTCCCTAGACTCAGGTGACACTCAGCCCCTGGAGGGGAGACGGTGTGGGCATGGACTCTGGACTGTGATCGGGGCTCCTCCCCTAGCTGTGAACTCCACAGACACCCGTGGTCCCATGCACAACCCACACTGCCCTACACACAGAAGGGATCCAGCTGCATCTCCTGAACAAGGCTCATCCTCACTAAGTCATTACCCAGCTCTTTGTAAAACGGGGAGAGCGCCTCGCTCACAGCACTGGTGTGAGGATTCATGCAAAGCACTAACACAGAGGAAGTTCTCGAGAAGTGGTGGCTATATTATTGTGCTGTTGCTGTTTTTATTATTAATAGGAAGTTCTCCAGCAGCCAAGGGAGACGGGCATCATTTAGGCCCGTTCTGCAGAAAAGGAGGTGAGGCTCAGGGAGTCCCGCGGCAGCAAGGGGCGGGGTCCTGGCACCCCGGGCCCGGGCAGCCACACCTGCCCCAGGAGGGGCCTCGTCCTCTGGATGATTCTTTCACTCATTCATTTGTGCAGGACTCACCCCGAGCTGGCCCTGTCGTGGGTACAGGGTGCCATGCCCTGGGCCCTGTGGTGAATGATGGGGACTGAAATGAGCAGAAACACGCTTGCAGGCCCCGAGCCTACGGGTTCCCTGGTCTGGGCACTGAGCAGTGAGCCCAGGGGCCAGAAAGCCAGGCCTGAGTGGGCGGGCTCCATGCCACCCGTGCCTGATCTTCCACACAGACTGACACATTGCAGGTCCGAGCATCTCCTGGGTAGCGTTCTGCCCCCAGAAGAGCCTCGAGGCTACCAACAGAGCTGGGAGCTCCTCACTCAGGGGCTACTCCGGGGCCAGGGAGTGCTGCCTGGGAAGAAGTCTCCTCCCAACGGTGTTGGGAGCTTTTTCTAAGAGACCCCTCCTGAGTCCTTGCCCTGCTGTCTGGAGTTGGTTTGGGCCAGTGAAGAGGGACCACCTCTGAAATGGCCTCCTTTTGTCCAGCCCAGGGAATATCCAGGTCAGGGGAACAGGGTTTGGCCTGGGAATCAGGGGCCCAGGGTCATGGTTCGGGGATTATCCTCCCAGGCATTGTTGCCCCTGCATAAGACAACACAGCTTGGATTTGCGCACGCTCACATAAATGAGAAGCAAACGGGGGTTGAAGGCCAGCTCCATGCCCTGCTCCGCTTAGCACAGCTGGGGGCCCTGGAGGAAGGCTGTGTCCACCTGGAGTAAAGAATTTCCTTTTCTGAATCATCATTAAGCACCACACAGGCTGGCAGTGGCCCTGATGTCAGGGGTCACTAGAGCACGGTGGTGGGGTATGCCTTGATGTCGGCCAGGGCTGGGAGCTGGGCCTGGGGCTCTGGGCTGGGCCCTGTTTGAATGAAAGAGCTGCAGTGTGGTGGTCTCTTGCCCAGATTTGTGCTCCCGAAGTTTTGCTCACAAGAAGGAAGGAAGGAAGGAGAAGGAACAGGCTGGCCACCCCTTCAGGAGGCTGCACCTCCCCTTTGAGGAGCTTCTAGTGCGTTGCTCAAGGTATGTCTAACACAGGGGCTTCCCTGGTGGCGCAGTGGTTGAGAGTCCGCCTGCCGATGCAGGGGACACGGGTTCGTGCCCTGATCCGGGAAGATCCCACATGCTGCGGAGCTGCTGGGCCCGTGAGCCATGGCCGCTGAGCCTGCGCGTCTGGAGCCTGTGCTCCGCAACGGGAGAGGCCACAACAGTGAGAGGCCCGCGTACCGCAAAAAAAAAAAAAAAAAAAGATATGTCTAACACGAACCATACCACTGCCCTCGGGGGTCCAGAGTCTTTTCCACTTTTCACTCTCCTGGGCCCCTAGTCCAGACTTACTCTCCCAGATGCCTGGTGGCATGTCCAAATTCCTCTGCAGGGCCATTGGTTCTTTACCACAGACTCACGTCTGTCCGGTCTGAGCAGCCATGGCTGTTGAGACGGACCTCCTGGCTGGGAGGAATGCCAGGCCCTAGAGCCGTGAAGCCACCTGCCCTGTGAAGACCCTTGAGGGGGGCGGGGGATGGCAGTAACAGGAGATCCAGCAGCCCAGCAGAGCCCCTGGCTGGGAATGCGGTGAGATGAAGGCCTCCCTCTGGGACGCCCATCCCAGACAGTCAGGCAGGCGTTCCAGGCTGTGCATCCAGGCCTCCCCGTGGCCTCCTGAGGCCGTGTAAGGACCCGACCTGGCCTGGCCCGGAGGTCAGATTCCTCAGCTGAGGCGCTGCAGGCACAGGAGAGGCGGCCAGTGGAGGCGGGAGGACTCCTTTGTTCCAGGTATTTTCTCAACGGCGGGGCCGGGCTGCCTGCCAGGTGCCAGGGCGTGGCTCTGGCCCCCCCCCACCCCCCCGCGCACAAGCAGCTTTGCCGCCAAGCTCTGCGCCCGGCCCAGCAGCTCCTTCCCGCGCTTCCTCTGCCAGTCCCGGCAAAGCAAGAGGCAGGACCCGGGGTTGGGGGAGGGCGGACAGAGCGGGCCCCCCAGCCTCCTGTCAGGACTCACTCAGGGCTCCTCGTGGTGTTTGGCATTGAGAACTACTTTCTTCCGGGAGAATGGGTTAAAGACGTATAAAAGTACAAACTTCAGCTCAAGAAAATATGATAAAACTGCAACGTCGGGCATGGGCTCTGTCTAGATGTGAATCCCAGCTCCATCACCTCGTAGCTGTGTGACAACAGCAAGTTACTTACCCTCTCTGTACCTCAGTTTCCTCATCTGAAAATGAGGGATGATAGTTGTACCTACCTCGGGGGAATGTTGAGGATTTAACAAGCTATTACATGTAAAGCTCTCAGAACAAAGTCTGGGGCAGGGTAGGAGTTGTGGAAGTGTTTGCTGAGAGTGTGATGGTGACATCAGTGAGGTTAACGTTAGCCAAGACTCTCGATTGCACAAAACAAAAACCGCTCCAGCAAGTTGAGTAAAAGAGGAATTTAATACAAGTCTTCTGCGGTGTCACACGGAACCCAAGGGTAGGGGGCAATCAGACCTCAAGGGAATGAGGATTCTGATTAAAACCATGGAGCAGACAGCAGGCTTCTCTCCCTCCCTGGGCCTCACTGTCCTAAACACACGGCCCAATGTGACCCGCTCTTGGTTCTCAGGGCAGGTGAGCAGCAGAAATGGACTGGCATCTCTGAATCCCAACAGCAAAATCAGGGGAGGGAGAACCCTCCCTGGGCTCTGCACGAAGAGCCCATCAGCTGTGGCTGAGGGCGCAGCCAGGCACCCAGTCCTAGTGCCCGGAGACAGCAGCACGAGCTGGACAGCTGTTCCCCAGAGCATCTACCTGCCCCAGGGGTGCTCTGGAGTAGAGTTCAAAAAACTTGTGCACTAATCCTGGTGTTGCCTCGGGAAATCTCTACGTCTCTGGACCCTCTTCCTCTTCCACGGTCCTTTATCTCGGCACTTGGGTTGTCTTATAATTATGTGTTTGTGTATCTGTCTTCCTCACTAGGCTGTGATTTTCATTCGTTCTTTCAACATAAATGCCTACCAAGCACCACCCATACGTTAGGGATACAGAGATGAATCCAACTCAGTGCTTGCTCCTTCCCAGGGGCTCCTTCCTCAGTGTGGCGTGGGGTGTCATCGTGTGAAACAGGTCAGCTTCAATGTCCAGTTCTGCCCAAGTTCAGGTGCTGCAGACTTTCCCACACCACTGATACTCAGCGTCAGGATCCCACCTTTTGTTTTATGAGGCTTATAATGTCCCTGAGCTGTTGTGGAAAGTGGGTGTCCACAGGAAATGGCTCACTTGGGGCATGGCATGGGTGGGCATCACTCCTGCTGGGTGATTCAAGGGCAACAGCAGGTAGCTGACAAGAGAAGGACTCCACCGGAAGTGATCGTGGCTCCTCGGCACGGGTGGTGGCAGAGCTGATGCAGGGGCCGTGAATGGTTACTGACGTTGGCTTGGCTGTCACAGCACAACCTCGCCCAGCTGCCGGGCAGTCTCGACGCTGACTCTGCTCCTCTCCACATCTTTGCTTCCATCTCAGACCACCCTGATCTCCAAGATCAACTCCTGTCCCCATTCTCCACCTGAGTGACCCCTAACCAGCCTTCCCTAGGCATCCTTCTATGCTCTTACCCGTCCACCACTGGGGACTGAAGAGCGGGTGGGTTATAAAGGTATAAACTTTACACCGTGCTTCCTTTAGGACCCCCTATTTGGGTTTCCATAAAGCCCACAACTTGGCTTTCAGTATTACTCACACTGTCCACATTGAAGCCTAGTTTGGAAGTTGAAAACCTAAGCATAGGTATTTTCTCCCCTTTCTCTTTGTATTGTACTCTTGCTATAAAAATATTGCTTTTTTTTTTTTTTTTTTTTTTGCTAAAAATACTGCTTCTTGAAGGCAATGTGAATGACTCTGAGGGACTAGGCGGAAGGTCACATACAAGGACGTGTAGAAAAGAAAAGCACAAAGATTTATATTTCAAGATGTTTTCCTCCTACACACATCATCAAATAATTGTAAAAATAATATGATAGGGTCTCTAGTTCAGGTCTGCAGAGTTTCCAGAGTGCTGGCATGTGGTGGGAAGAGACAGCAGGGAGGCCTGTGCAGAGGAGATGATACTGAGCTGAGCCTTGAAAGGATGAGTAAGAATTTCCAGGGACACAGGAGTGTCGGGAGAGCATTGCAGACAGCATCAGTGGGTCTGAAAGAACGTAGAATGATGGAAGGAAAGACTACTGTGTGCCAAGCACTGTTTTAATAAGAAGTACATTTAAAATATTAATTTAATCATCACAACAACCAGATTTTTTAAAAGATGAAACTAAGGCACAGAGTGGTTAAGTTATTGGCCCCAAAACTCATATATGGCAAGTGGTAGAGCTGGGATTCAAGCCTGAGACACTTGGCCACAGAAGCTCTATAACACACACTATTCTGTATATGGAGGCATCGAAAGTGGCTTTGTGAAGGCAGGAGGGCGATTCGGCTGAAGGACTGAGGGGAGAGACCACAGAAGACCTTGTACAGCATCTTAGGAGCTCAGACTTTATCCTGAGAGTAAAGAGGGGTCCATAAAAACTTAACCAAGAGAGAGGGGCATACAAGATGCAATTTCAACGATAATGGATTGGAGGGGGCAGGACCAGAGGCAGAGACCAATTAGGAAGTGGTATTATGAGTCTACATGAGAGATGACATGACCTGAAGAGCAGAGACAGAACAGATGGAACAGGAATGTTAAGTGGGTAGAATGGTGTGAAAGAGCCACAGCCTAATGACAGGAACCTGTGGATGTCACCTTATATGACAAAAAGGACTTTACAAATGTGATCAACTTAAGGACCCCCAGATGGGTAGATTATCTTGGGTCATGTGGGTGGGCCCTATGTAAATCACAAGGGTGCTTAAAAGAGGAAGACAGGAGATCAGAGTAGTAGGAGGAAGGCAATGGGAAAGGAAGGCAGAGACTGAAGTGATGCAGCTATAAGCCAAGGAATGTAGGCAGCCTCTAGAAGCTGAGACAAGAACAGACTTTCCCCTGGAGCCTCCAGAGGGAACCAGCCCTGCTACACCTTGATTCTACCCCCGTAATACTCATTTCTGACCTCCACTACTGCCAGATAGTAAAGTTGTGTTGTTTTGAGCCCTTAAATTTGTAGTTATCTGTTACATAAGCAATAGGAAACAAATACACATGGTTAAGACCCGATGACCAGGTAGTTGTGCAAGAAGGAAAGGGAGGGGGACACAGAAAGGGTTGAGGATGATGGACAGGATTTGGGCTTGGGTGATGAGGCTGGTAGTGAGATCACTATAATCAGGATTGAGAATAGTGAGAAAGGGGCAGTTTGGGGACCGGTGGGAGGGTGGGATGTTCACTCTTGCACATATCAAGATTGAAGTGCCCAGGTGAAGTGTCCAGGAGGAAGGTCTGGAGCCTATGACAGAGCTTGGACACCTGTGTGCACAGGTTCTGGTCTGAAACTGTTGGGAGACCCCTGTGGCCAGAGACATGGGTTTCCTTTTCTAGCTCATACCCTGTGATATGGGGTCAAAAGGCTCTCCTAAATGCAGCCGTTGAGCACCTAAGGTCCCGTCCTAGCACCCTCCTCATACCCCTCTTTGGACTGGGTGGCAGACTTAGTCCAGATGGCAAACAAACTTGACTCTTCCAAAGAGGTGCCCAGTATCACCTTTGGTGGCACAGAAGCCTCACACCTGCCAGGGCCTTGCAGGGGGTGTGACCTTCACCCACAGGGCAAAGGTCCAAGTAGATGAGCTCTGTTGAGCCACTTCTGGGTGAGCTCTATGGGATCCCACTGGCTCATTGGAAGACGCAGTGTAGTGCATGAGCCAGTTTACCTCAGGTGTACCTGGGGACAGCACCAAGGTGTCTCTGACAGGGACAAAAACATCTCAGTGCAGTTTCCCATGGGTCAAACTGAACATTCAGACTCTGAATACAAAGTGCGTAGGGTGAAAGTCACATATGGTTAAAAACACAAAACAAACAGAAAACCAAAGCCTGCTCATCCTGCAAAACAAGTGGGAGCTGAGGCCTGAGAGCAGATGAGATCATTGAGATCATTCAGGGAGGGCTTGTGGCCCAAGAGGGGAAGAGGGCCAGGGGACCCAACTTCCAGAGGGTGGGCAAAAGAAGACGGTGGGGGGGAAACCCTGACATCCTCAGCTTATATCCCCAGGGCTGACATCCAGTGGGAAGTCAACAGATGCTCGATGACTGGATTCATTTGTATTTTATCTTCTGTAGAATATAAAAAGGAAAGAAAGAGTATGTGGGGAAATATGTGTACCGATAAAAACAACACCACAAAAACCAAATGTACATTTATTTTCCAAATAATTGAATTAAGCATGTAAGTGTGACACTGGATTCTACTCCGAAAGGGCTTAAACTATAAACAAGATGAATATAAAGTGATCTCAGGAAAATGATGGTCTTACCGGTGAATAAAATAACTGCAAATTCAGTTGCCTTAAGACAACATTATAGGCCCATAAAACTAGAAAAAAACAAAGATAGGTAACGAAGCCCCAAGTTGGTGAGGCTGTGGGAAACAAGGGCACCACCAGCCACAGGTGAGAGCAGCGTGGCCATCTGGACAGCAGCTATAATAGCGTGCATACCCTGGAACAGGGGTCCTTAAGTTGCACATAAAAGAAATCCATTTAAGCAAAACTGGGGTTTTAATAAGGAAGCGGAGGTATCCAGAAACCCAAGGAAGCACCTGGGGCCTGGGCGGGGTCAGAAACCAGGAACTGGGAAGCCAGTAGGAACCTCTCTCTCCTCCTCATCTGGGACTCCTTTGCACATCTGCTTCTTCTCTCCTTCTCTGCAGATCTTTTTGCCATGCACCCATTCACACAACAAATATTTATTTTACGTATATGCCCAAACATTACGTTTCTGCATTCAAGTGTACCCAGCAAAGACTGAGTCGTGATTTGAAATTCTCGGGAGGAGGGGTCTGATTGGCTCAGCCTCGGGTCCTGCACTGCTCTAATCAGCTAGAACCCAGCGGGGCAGGGTATTTCTTATCTCCAAGTGGGTTGGAAATCTCTGATTCCTTTTTCCACAGGAAGACCTCCATGTAAATTAGTAGATGTGATTAGATAAACTGGGGAGGGGATGTCCCAAAGCAGAGAGACAACTAACATTAACCATTAACCCACCTAGAACTTCTGAACTCCAGGCCCTGCTTCCGGCCAGAACATCTTTTTCCTGCTTCCACATTCCAAATCCTTACAGTCCATTCTCCACATAGCAGCTAGATTTATCTTTTTTTTTTTTTTTTTTTTCGGTACGCGGGCCTCACTGTTGTGGCCTTTCCCGTTGCGGAGCACAGGCTCCGGACGCGCAGGCTCAGCGGCCATGGCTCACGGGCCCAGCCACTCCGCGGCATGTGGGATCTTCCCGGACCGAGGCACGAACCCGTGTCCCCTGCATTGGCAGGCGGACTCTCAACCACTGCGCCACCAGGGAAGCCCTAGATTTATCTTTTAACATGCAGATCAGACTATATTCTTCCACTGCTAAAATCAAACAGACAAAACAAACCAAAAAAAAAACCTCTCCAACTCCTTCCAGTGGCAATTAGGATAACATCCTTACTTATCATCACTCTAATTTTAATTTAGCACCTCCCCTCCACCCCGTTACCTCCCTGACTTTATCTCTTATAAAAAAATCTCCCCCTCCTTCACTCTGCTGTAACACCTCTGACCTTGCTTGTCCTCGAATAAGCCAAATTCATTCCCATCTTAGGGCCTTTGCATTTGCTCTTCCCTCCCCATTTTCGCACAGCTGACTCCGTATCATTCCAGACTCAGGTGACACCACCACCTCAGAGGCTCTTCCCCAACTGTCCCATCTAAACTAGTAACACCTACCTCAACACACATAACTCCAGTTACCCTCTAACCTGTTTTTTAGTTTTTTCTTCATAGGACTTAATACCTGTTGAACTTCCCTTGTTTGTTTACTAGTATATTTTCTTTCTCTCCGTATTAGAATGTAAAGCTCTATTTGAGCAGGGACCTAGATATTTTCCCAGCAGCAGAACTGAGTCTGGTACATAGGAGACACCACATAACACGGAAGGAAGGCCTGAGTAACTTGGTTTCAGTGTGGGACCACCAGGCACGGCACTCCGCAGCTAACGCTTTGGAGCTGGCCGCCTGGCTCACCAGTCCCCCACCCCCACCCCCACCCCATCCCCCCACCCCCGCCCCCGCGCTTCCTGTGTAAACTTGCACAAGTTGCTGGACTTATCATATGTAAAATGGGGAGGATAACAGTACCGCTCCCATCGTATCGTTTGAGGACTGAATGAGTTCACACATGTAAAAAAGGGTTTACAAAGTGCTTGCCACAGAGTAAGGCCTCAACGTGTTTTCACTTACTATTCATTATTAATCACTAGTCCATTCATTTTTGAATTCTTAAAATTCACCTTTCATTGTTCCGCCCTCCATATCTCCAATTTTATCTTCTTTTCATAGCTTTATCGGGCGTCCTCCGGGTTCTGGGAGACCATCTGAAGTTGGTTTTCCGTACTAAATCAACCGACGGTGTTCAACCTGGCCGTCACTGCTTCTATGCAGTTTTTAATTCAACAGCCACATTTTTAATCTCCCCCCTAATCCTTCCTTATCCTTCCAACAAATGATTCATTTGTTGGATTGCTAGCTCTGCATTACTTATGTACATCTTTTTGAAGCCTATTGAAACATCCATCAGGCATTGCCTACATTTTCTTCTGTTCCTTGCGACAGGTCTTTTTCTGAGGTAGGCAGCTCCTCTGAATCTTCAGAGAAGTGATAAACCACCCTCTTTGCAGCTGCAGAATATTTCTTACTTAGCCTTACGGAGGGAAGTCTGTATCCAGGATAACCAACCATCCTCGTCTGCCCGGACCGAGGGGTTTCCCAGGACATGTCACTTTTTCGTGCCAACACCAGGAAAGTCCCAGACTAAACAGGACGAGTTGGCCACTCTACCTCCAGCTGTAGACGGCGTCAAGGAGGTGCTCTGTCACATTGGTACCGACGCTCCTCCAAATCTCTCACAAAAGGAGGAAACCATTTTCTAGTACTTAGAACTACTAGCCCTTCCAAGCAGCATTTAAACATGTGACAGTGTCTCGGAAATAAAGGAAAACACCATCAACTCCAAGCCTCCCACTGGCTCTCTCTGTCCTTTGGTAACTTAAAGATCAGACCACACTCACTATGGCCACTCTCTCTCCTCCTGTTTATTCCTCAAACTTCTGAGATATGGCTTCCACTTTCTAACCACCCAATGAAACTTCCCTTGCCAAGGTTATCACTGATGTTGTCACTAAAATCCACTGAAATTTTTCTCATTCCTTGTCGTATGTGGCCTCTCTACACGTTCTCCCCTGCTGCCCACTCCCTTCTCAAACTCTTTCAGTGATCCCAGCCTCCTGGTTTCTCCCCTCTCACTACTCCTCAGTTTCCGACGCAAGCTCCTCTTATGCAATTGTCGATGTTCCTCAAGTTCTGTTCTGGACCTTTTCTCTTCTCACTACACCCCCTGCTCCAGTGACCTCATCTCGCACAGCTTCAAATACCATGAGTGCTGATGACTTAGAGATCCCTATCTCCCAGAATTCTCTCCGGGCTCAACCTGAATATCCAGTTCCTTACTGTACCTCCCATTAGGATTCTCTGCAGACACTTCAATCTCAACAAGTCCTCAACTGAACTCATCTGATGCCTCAGGCCAATCCTCAGACATTCTCTTCCTCCAGTGCTCTCCATCTTGGCCAAAGGACCCACCATCAATCAACTGCTCAATTCTTGACTCCTTCTCCTCCTCACAATCATCAAATCCTGTCAATTCTACCTGGTAAATACTGGAACCATCCCCCCGGCCTCTATTGTCTCCAGGCTGTCTCCAGCCTATTAGAGTGATTTCTCCAGTAAACACGTCTGAGGTTGCTCTCTTGGGGTTAATGGTTTACAGGGCCCTCTATGACCTGGTTCCTACAGACCTCTCCAGACTTTCTCCTAACACTTCCCTACCTGACTCACTCCTGTCACTTTTTCTGGTGTTTTCTTAGATGTCATTTCCTCAGAAAGTCTTCCCAGACTCCTCTGAACTGGGTCAGGTACAATCATGAGTATTCCCTGGACATCTCTATTATAGCATTTATCACACCCACTGAAATAGCCTGAGAGACTTGAACTTCTTTGAAGACAGGAACTGTCTTGTTCACTGATATACCTCTAGCACCTAAAATGGTGAAGAGCAAGCATTAAGTCTGTCGAACAATTTAAACAGACATTCCTCATCATAAAGCTCTTATCTGTTTATTGGATTAGGCTCCCAAAGTTCTCGACTTGCCTTTGTGTCAGTCCAGTTCAAGTTACTGCGAGCCTGAAGAAAAAAACAACTACTCTTTTGGAGTGCTTATTCAAAATAGCCAGAAGCAGCATCACACAGTGGAAAGAACACAACTCCTAAGCCAGGAGACCAGGGCTCCAATCACAGCTCGGCTGCTCTTTGTGCTGTTGTGGGTGACCACTTAGCCTCTCTGAGCTTCAACTTCTCCATCTGCGAAATAAAATGGCTACTCTAGATCAGTGATCTTCGAAGTGTGTTCCACAGGGGAGGAGACTGAATCAGAGGGTCCAGAGGCCCGTGACCCACCAAGACCCCAAGCCACTCTGCTCCTATCTATATTATATATTGGAATTCGGTGAGGTTTTCCTTAGAGAACGAAAAAAAAGTATCCACAGCGAAAGCAAGTTTGAAAACTGAACCATATGATCACTGAATTCCCTGCTCTCTTTACATGCTGACATTTAAAACAAATGAAAGGCAGGAGTGTCATTATCAAGAAGGTAGTGTCTAAAAAGCACGTGAGGACTCTGTGAGCATCTGAAGAGGTGGGCTGGCACTTCCGTCTGCCATTAAGAACTCACTGGTTGTCATGCAACTTCACCTCATTATGCAGGTCTAGTAGGATGCAGAGACTTTTTTTTTTTTTTTTTTTGCGGTACGCGGGCCTCTCACTGTTGTGGCCTCTCCTGTTGCGGAGCGCAGGCTCAGCGGCCACGGCTCACGGGCCCAGCCGCTCCGCGGCATGTGGGATCCTCCTGGACCGGGGTACGAACCCGTGTCCCCTGCATCGGCAGGCGTTCTCTCAACCACTGCGCCACCAGGGAAGCCCAGAGACATTTTTGAATCCACAAATAACATCTATATAATCATCTTTATCCCTCAATCCCCTTGATAATAACCAGGAAGCTCAGACCGAAAAGATACAGGCCTAAATGGTTCTCGTTCAAGTCTTGCTTTCAGATGGCTCATCACTCCAAATCTGGTGACTCAAAGGCTGACCCCAGCCTCACAGGTGAGATGCACTGTCCTGGGGGCCTTGCACAGACAGGGCCTTCCTTTTGCATGAAAAGTACTCAGCAGTTAGTGTGTGTGTGCCACTGAGGACTGCAGTCAGAAGACTTGGGCTTCTCTCCTCATCTGCCACTTACTTGCTCTGTGTCACTGCTGTGGACACGTACGGTTTGCTCTACTCAGCATCAATCCCATCCCCTCCTTCTTTCTGAAAACTGTTTTCTTCCCCCAGCCCCATTCTAATCCTATGGTTCTAGAGTGAGTTGCCAAGTTCTCCGGTGACTGGTTCTCTTGATTAATCTGGGGTAGGGGGTGGACAACAGAATTCAGCTCTACTCAGAGTCCTTCCTTGGGATTTCTAAATTTTGGACTCGGGTCCACTTCTGACGTGAGGCGTGGAAGCTTCCAGCGATCAACTGGTTGGTGTGGAGGAAAGAGTGAAGTCAGCATACAGAGAAGAGAAAGGAGGGGCAGATAGTGTTGGTGGTGCGAGTCCCTGGTGGCAGTTGTGCCTGATGCCCAGAGGCACCTGACCTGCCCTTCAGGAGGGGCTTGGTTGTTCAACTCGTCCATAGGTTCCATGAGCCAACAAATCCTTCTTTATACCTAAATTAGTTCAAATTGGATTTTAGTCCCTTAACAACTGATACCAACCCTACATTAAGTCACTTAAATAGTATCAGTCTGTTTCTTCATTTGTAGAAACTACTTCAAAGATTTTTGGCAAAGACTAATGAGATATGTAACTCTGTTAAAACCATACTGAGCTATAACTATGTAAGGAGTGACTACGACTGATGTCTAATGCTGAAGATAAATGCAAGTGCTAGCCCAGTGGTTTGGACGTAGCATAAGACCACCCCTGCTGCTACAAGAGCAAGTGTCTTGGGCTTCCCTGGTGGCGCAGTGGTTGAGAGTCCGCCTGTCGATGCTGGGGACACGGGTTCGTGCCCCGGTCCGGGAAGATCCCACATGCCGTGGAGCGGCTGGGCCCGTGAGCCATGGCCGCTGGGCCTGCGCGTCCGGAGCCTGTGCTCCGCAATAGGAGAGGCCACAGCGGTGAGAGGCCCGCGTAATGCAAAAAAAAAAAACAAAAAAACAAGTGTCTTGCTGACCAGAAGGCAGTTACTCCACAGTGGATACCCACTGCTTGTCTGTCCAGTTACCCTCCCTCCCAGCAACCCACACACCCTACCTCTGGAAATTCCTCCACTTCCATTCCATCCACTTGGTTTCCATGGGACCTGCCCTATCCTTTCAAGACTCCATCCTAGTCTGGTTGATGGGCCTCAGGGTAAGCGCCAGACCCAAGCTAAGCTAATGAATCCCTTTCCTGGGACTCTTTTTTTTTTTTTTTTTAATTGTGGTAAAATACATGTAACATAAAATATACGATCTTAACCATTTTTAAGTGAACAGTTCAGTAGTGTTAAGCACTTCATATTGTTGTGCAACCAATCTCTAGAGCTTTTCCATCTTGCAAAACTGAAACTCTATACCCATTAAACAACTCCCCATTTCCTTGCTCCAGGCCTGGCAACCTCCATTCCACATTCTGTCTCTATGAATTTGACTACTTTAGATACTTCATATAAGTGGAAACATACAGTATTTGTTGTTGTTGTTGTTGTTTTTATTTTTTAAAACATTTATTTTTGGCTGCACTGGGTCTTTGTTGCTGCGCGCGGGCTTTCTCTAGTTGCGGGGGCAACTCTTCGTTGCGGTGTGCGGGCTTCTCATCGCGGTGGCTTCTCTTGTTGTGGCTCACGGGCTCTAGAATGCAGGTTCAGTAGTTGTGGCGCACGGGCTTAGTTACTCCGCGGCATGTGGGATCTTCCCGGACCAGGGCTCAAACCCGTGTCCCCTGCATTGGCAGGCGGATTCTTAACCACTGCGCCACCAGGGAAGCCCCAGTATTTGCTCTTTTTTTGAATGGTTTATTTCATCTAACATAGTATCCTCAAGGTCTATCCATGTTGCAGCATGTGTCACAATTTCCTTCTTAAGGCTGAATAATGTTCCACTGTATGTATCTACCACATTTTGTTTATCCATTCACCTGTCGATGGACACTTGGAGGTTATTTCAACCTTCTGGACTACTGTGAATAATGCTATGAAAGTGGGTGTACAAAAATCTCTTCAAGACCCTGCTTTCAGTTCTTTTGGGTATATATCCAGAAATGGAATTACTGGATCCTATGGCAATTCTATTTTTCAGTTTTTAAGGAACCACCAGACTGTTATCCATAGCAGCTGTACCATTTTACATTCCCACCAACACAAGGGTCCAATCTCTCCATATCCTCATCAACACTTGGGTTTTTTTGTTTTTAAATAGAATCCGTCCTAATGGGTGTGAGATATTCCGGCACTTTTGAACTTAGAACCAGAGAAAGCATCAGCACAATCTCTCTCAGATGTAAAAGCTGGAAGAGGTAAAGCTTAGGTGCTGTGGGCAGTCCTGTCTCCCACCAAAGAGAAAGCCTGTTTGCAGTGACAGAAACAAGAGAGGGAGACTCCACAGCACCAGGGTAGGTGGTACTGGTTGTACCTGGGGCCTTGATCCTTTCCTGTGCTTGAATCTGATGAGGCACCTCAATAACCCTATCATAAGATCACCTTTTTGCTTAAGGTCATTTGAACCTGGCTTGTTTCATTTGTAACCGTAAGTCTTACCTAACAGAAACATCTTAGTAGAAGGGTTACTTCTTCAGGAATCTTTTTTTTTGCTTTTTCTTGTCTTGATTCCTTCTTATACATAGATGGGATATAAATAATTTGTACATCTGAAAACCCCTAAAGGAATGCCTTTAGAGAAGTACAGCTTAATGGTTACAGCACAGGTTTTAAGGCAGCCCAAACTGGCTTCATATCCCCCCTCAAGGAATGTTTAGGGACTTCCCTGGTGGTCCAGTGGGTAAGACTCTGTGCTCCCAATGCAGGGGGCCCGGGTTCGATCCCTGGTCAGGGAACTAGATCCTGCATGCATGCCCCAACTAAGATCCCGTGTGCCGCAACTGAGACCCAGTGTAGCCTAAACAGATAAACACATAAATAAATAAATATTGGAAAAAAAAAAAAAGAAAGAAATGTTTACCGAGTGCCTTTCAAGCAGCAGGCCCCTTGTAGGTGCCAGGGATAAAGCAGTTAACAGTGGACAAAAATTCCTGTCCTCACAGGACTTTCTCTCTAGTCCTCAGCAAATATTTGCATGTCTACTCTGTGCCAACCATCATTAAGCTCTCTGTATATATATGCCTGTTTATAAAATGGGAATAATAAATTTCCTTGTCCGTTTAAAGAAATCATTATAAGGTATGCATGTACTTAACACAAAATGCCTGACACACAGCAAAACACCCAATGAAGAGTAGCCATGTTTACATTTAGACATGGAGTCATGTCCTGTCTAAACCAGCCTTAGCATCTATTGGGTACCCACTGTGTGCCTCACATTTGCCTTAAGATAGGACTCACGTCATGGCAGGACTTACTCTCCAACGAGAGCATGAGATAGTTACAGGTGATATGTGCTGTAGCAGAGTAATGAGGAGGGAAAAGAATATGGTGGCTAAGAACACAGACTTTGGAGCCACCCACCTGGTTTCAAACCTCAGCTTGCCCTCCAGAAAATCACTTAACTCTTCTACTCGGTTTCTTCAACCGAAAAACAGAGCTAATAACAACAATGATGATGTAAGGACTAAATGAATTATATGTAAACTACTTAGAACATGCCTGGCACGTAGTACCATATGCTACTATTATGTAGTAAACTGCTATGGGAACACGTAGGAAGGAAAAACTAAACCTCCCTAAGGAGCCAAGAAAGCTTTGTCTAAGGAGAGGACATCAGATCTGGGCCTTGAAGGATATGCAGGAGTTCACTAAGTGAAGAGTAGGGGAAAGGGCATTTCAGGTGAATGAGACTGTTTGAGCAAATGAGCTAACTCATGAAGAAATCATATGCATTAAAAAACAACAGGGCTTCCCTGGTGGCGCAGTGGTTGAGAGTCCGCCTGCCGATGCAGGGGACACGGGTTCGTGCCCCGGTCTGGGAAGATCCCACATGCCGCGGAGCGGCTGCGCCCGTGAGCCATGGCCGCTGAGCCTGCGCGTCCGGAGCCTGTGCTCCGCAACGGGAGAGGCCACAACAGTGAGAGGCCCGCGTACCACCAAAAAAACAAAAAACAAAAAAAAACCAACAGTAACGACTAACAGCTGAAGCCTGGTTGGATGACAGATAAAGCCTGAGGCCCAATTTTTAGCCAGTAGCCCCATTTTTAGCCAGTAGCCCTGTGGACCACCAAACCAGTCAGTTTTGAGTCAGAGCTTGCCCCGATAACTTCTGGGAACTGACACCACACTATAAACCAACACTTTAGTAACATTAATAATTTTTTCCCCAATGAAGCAAATAAATCCAATTTATACCTACCACTTACTAGCCACTGCAGTGCCAAACACTATGCTGCTTTCAGAAGGACGTCATTTAATCCTTACAATGTCCCCTGGAATGGAGGTAATAACTCCATTTTATATACGAGGAAATTCAGGCTGCTTGAACAACCTTCCCAGGGCCGCACAGACAGCATATTAGACAGGAAAGCCTTCAGCTGCAGGTACCAATAGCAGTTTCTTTTTTTTCCCCCCACATCAAAAGAAGTCTGGAGGTAGATGGTTACAGCCCTTAGTTCAGGTATTCTGCAATACCACCAAAATACCTTCCATCTTTCCTTTCCACCATCTTTAGAGCATTAGCCATTGGCCCCAAGGCTCACTCAGTCTCATGTTCACTGTAACGATTTTTAATTCTCATCTTAAAATCTCAGCAGCCAAGATTTTGTCAAGCTTTACTTTTTGAAATATTTCAGGTCAGCTCATACAACTCACTAATTTCACAGATGGGGAAATAGAGAGATTTGCCCCTAGCGAGCTAGCAGAGCTAATTAGTTAAACCAGTGTTCTTTCCATGAGACTAATTTAGTGGAGACTCCAAGTTGCCCACCAAAATCTGTTCTCCCATTCTTTCTTGGCTTGACTACATTTCTCAGCGGCCTTTGCAGGTTAGGTGTGGCCACGTAACTAAGTTCTTGCCAAAATTAAGTGAGCAAAAGTATGTGTGCCACTGCAGGGTCCAGGCCTTAAGGCATCTGGCGTGCCTGCTCCACGCTTTGCCGCCTTCCCACTGGCTGGAACCAGAGATGAGCCAACTTTAACCAGGCAGGTGTTGACAATGCCCCCCAGAGGGTGGAGAGGCAACATGATACAGGGAATCTGTGTCCCTGAATGACCGCTTAGAGTGGAGCTGCCCCACTGACCTGGACCGCTCACTTCGGAAATGTTAACTCCCCTCAGAGTTGTTATGTGAGGAGGAAACAAACTTCTTTGTTCTTTAAGCCACTGTATTGTTGAGTCTCTTTGTTACAGCAGCTTAGCCTTTTACCCTAACTAATACAACCAGGCAGCGTCCTTTGTACGTATTCAAAATAGCTTTACCAATGACCCGTTAGCCATCTTTTCAGAAAACAGCCCTAACCACCCAAGTAGGTGATAATCAAATAATGAAATTCCTTCCTGTGGCTACTATCCCAAGATTTCTTCATCTTAGTTAAAGGCTACTTAACAATTAAAGCAGATTATTTATGCAGAAATCCACTTAACTGTGAGGCTTTCACGCAACTAATTCAACAAATATTTGCCTTTCTAGATGCTGGGGATACAGAGACAGGTTACTGCATTCATAAAAGCTTACTTTCTAGTGTTTTTTTTTCTGTGTGTTTTTATTGTTGTTGTTTTAATGTTGTGCTGAGTGTTTTAAGCAGAAAAATCTTCTTTGTAGAATGTGGGATTGAGGCTAAGAACATAAATAATTGCTGAGAATTACAAAGGCTCAAACCATGTACCTTGACTATAGATGAAATGTTCTTTTGCTGAGCCCTAAAAAACAAGCAAAGTATTTTAAAGACTAAGAATCCACCTCTCTTTCTGGAGTCAAAGTATTTCCTACCTACTTAAAACAGCATTGTCTGAACTACAAGAAGTGTCTAAAGTCTAGTCAAGATTTCTGCTTTATCTGTCAATTATCTCTCAATAAAACTGAGGGGAAAAGGTTTTTACGGACAGAGGTAGATGGACCTAATAGCTTGCTGAGTGCTGGAATTAACCGCCAAAGCCATTTAGATAGCACCGCCATGGACTGGAGACTGGGTACCTGCGCCGAAAGGCTCTGCTGGTCTAGGGATTATCTGAGGCAAGATGGTACAAAACGGCATTCCTTATCCTCACTCCAGGCTGAACAAAATCCCAAAGCTGGCCCCTTCCTGCTCTCAAATGAGATTTGGTATGAGATTGGGCAGCTGAGTGAGAGAGGAGACTTCAGGCTTGTTCTGGCTTTGTCACAACTTGCTCTGCGGCTGTGGAACATCCATGTTTTGGGCCTCAGTTTCCCCATCCATACAAGAAGGTGCTAAGGAGCCTTTCATCTCTACATACAGGAAAATCATTAGACAGAGCTACTCCCTTCCCTACGTACAACAGCAAAGTCATTCAGAGGGCAGCAGGCAGACAGGGGACATCTACCTCAAGGCAGTGCCTCAGGCCAGGGCACCAAGGAGAGTCCTAGTGAGGGTCCTGCCTTCCTCAGGCCCTCTGCTGCTGGTAAAGGAATTCCATCCTGCTGAGTCTAAGAACAGGGGTAGCAGGCACAACCACAGTGCCTTAAACGTAGTTAAATATTGGGCACTTTGATTCTTCTTTTTCAAGAAATCCCTGATTTCCAACTGCCAGAGAGATAGCAGTAAGTCAGTTCAACGAGAAGTTACTGCTCCAGGTATTTCAGATGGACGGATTAAAGGTTTTTAAGGAAGGATTATTAAAACTAGTTTTTCCTGCTTCTCCACTGAAACTTTTTTTTAAGCTTTAAAACATAGTTAGCAACTTGTGTGAAGAGCATTTCAGAGACTAATGTTCCTCCTTAAAACCAGCCGCCTTAACACAGGGCTCAACAGCTTGAACTCTTAATTCTGTGGCCTCGCCTCAATTCCGGCTTTGCCACTTACTAGCTGGGTGCCTCTGCTGAGCCCGTTTCCCCATTGGTAAACATGTATAGAAACAGCGTCTCTTTCCCAGGGCTGTATGAGAAGCTAATGTACATAAACTGCTTGGTCCCCCTTGGCTCACAATAAGTGTTCACCTCCACTTCCAGTGGGAAGATGCCGCTTCCCACCCCATTAGCTCCTGAAGTGGTTAATAAACTGATTGGGAAAATTACACATTTAATCTAAAGAATAAGATGACGTGGATTCGATGACAATTTCTTCTCTGACCAAAGAATACATTTATTCTTGAGATTCAAATCCGTTAACGTGGGTAAGTCTCAATAAAACTCAAGGGGGCCAGGATATCCCACAGACTGGGGGAGGAGAAGCCACTGAAGTCAAGTTGAGAAGCCCAGCTTTCCAGATCACGGGGTACCACGCGCAGTCTTGGCTTCAGACTCCTGCCCAGCATCCTGCTGTGTCACACCATGCACCTCGACACACACCTCCCCACCCCCCCACACACTCCCACACACCAAGCAGGGGCAGGACTGTGGCTTACCTGCACTCACCGCGAGTGTCCTTTCTTTATAGCCCTTACTACAGCTGTAATTATTTGATCAATGTGGACTTTTTTGATCATTGAATTCCCAGAGTCCAGCACAGCACCTGGCACATAGTAAGTTCTAAAATATCTGCTGGCTGAATGAAAGGGCTGGCCATAGCTTAAGATTTCCTCAGAGGCTGGTTTTGGCCTAACCCTGGCATCTGAATGAAGTTCAGTATGCTTATGGCCTGTGCTCAACTGGGGGACCCTCGGGAGGGTGGTAAAGAACAGAAACAGGAGACCTACCAGAGGAGGCAGGGGAAACCCATGCACACCCAGGTACTGTCAACAGGTAAGGTAACGGATAAAGACAGTATGTGCTCTTTGTTATCTTTGGGGTAAGGGGAAGAAATAAGAATATATATTTGTATTTGTTCATATTTATTCATACTTAAAAAAACCCTTGAGAGGTATGTAAAAAAACTAATAAGTGGTTATCTATGGGAGGAGAAAGGGATGGAGGTAGGAGCGAGATTTCTCAATGAATGTCTTTGTCTTTTTATATTATTTTGATTTTTGAAAATTGAACTATGTAAAAAAATCTAGTGAAAAAATAAAACTTTTGCATAGCTAGCTCACATACATTCACAAAGAACTGCTTTTTCAGGTCCCGCAGAAATGCGCCTTCTTCCGTGATCCCTCCCCTCTTCCCTCCAAAGTGAAATTCTATACAGCTCTTACGGTCTTTGATAGTCTCTTACCTAAATTTGTTGTCTGTGTATATATAAGATATTTACAAGCTCCCTGAAAGCAAGAACCACATTTCATTGTATCTCTGTATCCCTCTAGCCTACTCTAGGGCCTCTCATATAGTAGATTCAGAACAAATAAAATACTGCTTGAGTGAGGAGTTACTGCTTAATGGGTGCAGAGTTTCTGTTTGGGGTGATGAAAAAGTTTTGGTTGCACAACATAAACACTGCTGAACTGCGAACTTAAAAATGTTTAATCTTACGTTATATTCATATATATGTATACTCACGTTGTTGGTAGCTCAGGTCACTCCAATAAGAGAGCTTCAACTGGAGATAACAAATCTCCAATAAAAAAAAAGATCCTCTCCAGATGTTTTCCAGGAATATAGTAAGTGCTCAATAACCATGTGCTAAATAAACAAATAGATAGCATATTAAGAACATTGACTTTGAGAAAAAGCTCTCATGTTGAAAACAAAGCATACTGTATGTAAGTTAGACATGAACATAAACATCTTTTTAAGGACGAGAGAGGTTCTTGCAAACTTTTTCTTTATTTAACTTTCAATAAAAATATAGCCTCCTAACTCAATAGAAAGATAGCAGTGATTATCACACAGGAGGAGCTCAACAAATGTGTCTTCAGTTTTCAAGTTCCATGCCACAAGCACTTCAGTCTGATTCTCTCCGTCTCGATGGAATTCCAAAAACGGTTTGGTTCACTTAATTATCTCCCTGGGGCTGATCCTTTACTGCCATTCACCCAAATCCAGAACTCTTGAGTTGTGGCTCACAATAACTCAATCATCTATACAAGTGTCCGGAAATTAGATATTTCCAGCCAGAGTCAAGGACATAAAACTTTTTTTTAAGGGATACAGTAAATCCCAGTATTCATCACCAAAAAGATCAAATGTAAAAAAGTGCAATCTGTGCCTCTTTCAAAAATAGAAACTTTAAGGTTAAAAGAAAAAAAAAAGCCCTTCCCAAACTCATTACCAGACCAGACATATCAGCCACACAGGAGCTAACAAGGCCTGCTGTTTCCATGACAGAGAACATGAGAGGTTAAAACCACACCACTAAAAAAAAAAAAAAAGAAAAGAAATAAAAAAATAAATAAATAAAACCACACCACTGAATGAAAGAACTGGACCCCTGCCACCTTTGCAAAGGCCACTGGACAAGTCCCTTAAACGCTGGATTTCAGCTCTTCATCATTCTGCCCTAGGGATCCCTTTTCTTTAAGCTCTTTATCATGGTCTGGGGAAATACTCTGACTTTCTATGGTAGTGATGGCATCTGAGTCCAACCTTCTTCTTTTCTTCAGTTGGTGCAAGTGGGACTTGGATTTCATGTGTGCTAAGGTAAAACAAACAAAAAAAATTAGGATTTTCTACAACTAATCCTGGAAGCATACAAAATTAACTATACAATCCTTTTCTTTAACAATAACGGGATCAACACATGTACTGGTACAGCTGCTTCGCATTTTTAAGAGAAGAATAAGTCATATGGCCAGCTAGCTAGCAAACTATACCTGCACATATCACGTATATGTATACGTATATGTATATGTATATCACATATCACGTATATGTATATACCTATACATATCACGTATACCTGCTGGGGGCTTTACATCACTAAATCCACACAACAATCTTGCGGGACAGTATTATTCAGCTCATTTTATACAGGAGGAGACGGATTTCAGAGGTCTTACATTGTGTCCAAGGTCACACAGCAGGTAAGCTCCTCGGATTACCTGTAGCTCAAAACGCGAGTCAATTTTCCAGAATAGGGCTCCAGACTCAATTTTCCCATATAGGGCTGCCTGTTACAGATACATTTCAACTCACACATCTCAAAAGTTACAAATCCAGGGCTTCCCTGGTGGCCCAGTGGTTAAGAATCCGCCTGCCAGTGCAGGGGACATGGGTTCGAGCCCTGGTCCGGGAAGATCCCACAGGCCGCGGAGCAACTAAGCCCATGCGCCACAACTGCTGAGCCTGCATGCCACAACTACTGAAGCCCGTGCGCCTAGAGCCCGTACTCCACAACAAAAGAAGCAATGAGAAGCCTGCACACCGCAACGAAGAGGAGCCCCCGCTCGCCGCCACTAGAGAAAACCCTGCACGCAGCAACGAAGACCCAATGCAGCCATAAATACATAAATAAATAAATAAGTTACAAATCCAAATTCTAATCTGTATTGCAGGACAGATGGCTCAGGCCTACGGTACCCAGAGCCGCCCTACCCTCTTCTTAACCAGCTCGCTCAGGTTGCCCCTCCTGATGTGACATCCCTATGCCTGGGTCAGATAAGCCATCTGAATGACTAACCCAGATACTCGCATTCTCCAGCACACAATGCACCAGAGAGATCACAGCAAGTATTCTTTTCTGATGATCCCTTTCACGGATCCACAGAAGCAGTAAAGCTGAAAAGCTACTATTGGCTGATATCAATTTCTGACCTCTCACCCTAAAGACAGTTCTCAGCTTCTGACTAACTCACACAAGCTCCTTTTTACCATCCTGTTCTTTTTCAAGGAAATCTTATCTGGAAACACCTATAAAGATAGACAACGAGATTAAGTTCTTTTATACTTACTTAAAACATCATTTTTAGGGATTTGGAAGCAAAAGTAGGTAAGGAAGAGGTTAGAAGTCAAGGAAAAGTTTACTTGAGGGAAAAAGTCAGTTTTGTCTCCAGCTAGAGCCTACGGCAAAAAGTGGCCTTCTGGACTGACTCTCCATGGCAGCAGGAGATGGGAGAGCAAGGACTTGACAGATGGCACTATAGAAGGGCTTACACAAGCTATGCTCACAAAGGCTCACAAATGTTGCTTCTCTGTGGCAATCCCTGAAGGACATTCGACAAATCAAACCACTAAGTTTCCTTTAGAAAAAACAATCAGACACTCTCTTTCTCTTCCCCTTTCATCATTATGAACCAACGATAATTGAGGCTTCTTCTGCTGCTTGGGCAATCACAGCCATCCCCAGTCTCTGACAATGCAGTTCATTTTGCCAGCGTTAACAGTTAATAGAACTAATCGTTCTATTGGTTGGTATGGGGGGAAAAATCCACTTCTATGAGAATGCCATGCAAAGCAGTACTCTGAACGGGATTCCAGCCGCTGGGTAAAATACAAGCCCTGCTTGTGCCTAAAAGGAGTGAGCCTTCAACAAGTTTCTAAATACAATGTAAATTCAACGCTTAGAGGCTAAGGCCCTTTTGAGCTTTGCTGGATTACTGCAGAAATCCGACAGGGGAGTGCAATGTGACTCTATGGCAAAGACAGATCCAGGCTCTGAAACGGGGAACTAGAACCTCGGTGCGGGGCTGTTCCTGGGTTGGTCAGGAGCGCCTTATGAAGAAGACAGTACCCTCTGACCACCGTCTTTCGGCGTGTCTAACCGTCTTGCTTTCACACAGTTTCCCTTAACACTTTTCATCACAGTTTTTGCAACCAACACCATTTCAACGTATTACCTTAAAAGTTACTGGAGAGACACCACTTTTGAAGAATGTACTCAGGAGGAGTAACTGCACTTCCTGTTCCCTCCCAGCTGTTTCTGCTCCTTTGGCCTCTTGGGTGAGTTGCCTGGCTTCCCTTACAATCCTACCTCACCCCCACTGAGGTCTAAACATGAGACCAAGAAACTACTCAGGCAGGATCATGAAAGTCAAAGGAGCTCTGGCAAGTTAACTGCAGACCTCTCAGTAAAATATCTACTCTAGCTGAAGCTAGAGGGCATATGATCTTCCTTTGAAATTGAGAATACAGAGATAACTCTCCCGTTTGAGAAGGCCTCTCCATGAAATTTGAACAAAGGCTGTTAGAGGAATCTGGTCATTTTTTTTTTTTTTTTTTTTTTTTACAAACAAGCAGACTCCAGCATTCAACCTACCAAAGACCTTAAATTTTTCATGAAGTCAGTGTGACCCACCCTTACAGATTTCTCTATCCTAGACTCTACCTGCCCATTCACGGTCCCCAATGATGATTCGATCACAGAGGTCACACATGTGATAACTTCTCTTGTTCTCAGTTTCACTGCTTGGCATCTTTACTGGAGTAGCTGCAGGCTTGTGGCCCTGAAAAAAAAAAGGCAGGGATGGGGGAGAAGCATTTGATTCAAAGAGATTTGGATATTATACTCTGATATTAAGAGGAGTGAGATTTTCCCAAGATTCCTTTTTCTCATCCCAGAGAGCAGGTGGGCTGTGAAGAGATTTTAACAACAACCTTTCTGAAAGTGAAAGTAGAAATGCAGCCTCCGGGGATTTAAAAGCAGCCTTCTGCTCTATCCAAGGAAAAGAATGCTTGGTTCCCAGAATAGCAACAAAGGTGTCAGCAAAGGAAAGCTTTGTGAAAACCAGACAATAGACAGTACCATGATTAATAGTCACCTGGATGAAACTTCGCACAATTTCAAGAGCAGGTTCAAGAACAGACTCTTCCCACTTCGAGACGTCAGACACTTCTAGGCCATATACTGGGGGAACACTGGGACCAGGTCCTAATGACGACAAAGAAAAGCTGTGAGAGGTCAGCCTCCAAGACCCAATCTATTCTGCTCCTAGGACTCCAAAATCCTCAAGGGAAACATATGGGGTCAAAGAAATAAACATTCTGACCATGCCATTCAATCTAACCAGAAACATGAACCAAACAGCTACACACAATCCAAGAAAGACCCAGAAGGTTGACTGGTCTGCAGCCAGTAAGTCTAGCTGTATAATCCAGAGTCTCAGGTGTAGGATCTTCCAGATCAGTCAGGAAAACAATATAGAGTAACAGCTCTAGTGACCACTGTATGGGCTACAATATAAAGGTAGCACGTGACAGGAGGCAATTAGCAGCTTGAAGTGAGTGCCTGTTCTAAGGTCCATATCATCTTACAGTGATGTCATTCTGTGGCAAAAGAGTTCACAGCTTTCTTTAGTCTCAGGTTTGTATACATCCCTTCAGCAGTCTAGCATTCACGAAACTCATTAATACCATACTGATAATCATGGGCTGGTAACAGCAGAGTATCAACCAGTGAGCTGCTGAATCTGAAAATTAGAAAAAAGCCTTGGAATTGAACTAGTTGAGCCCTGTCTTTAAGAAACAGATCTAGAGGAGTATTCAAGAAATACCCTTTGGTGAATACTTCTGAAGGGAGATAAGACTGGAGGTAGCCGCAAGTATAGCTATAAGCATTTCATCCATCTGAGCCAACTACGTTTAGTCTCTGCTGGTAGCTTCCCCAGTATGTGGATACACTAAATTGCCTTCCACATCCAGGTTAAGTCAGTTGCCTAAAGGCAAAGAGCATTGCCCCATGGACAAAAACATCAAAGTCCTCAGAATGCCAACGGCTGGCAGGTGCTGGCCTTTTGATAGTGCCAACCACAAATAAGATTCTTCATAAACTGGACTGGGCTGCACCTGCCACCACACGGAAAGGTGAGACTGGGAGGGTGCAGGCAGCACCCACAGCACACCTGGCCTTGGCTAAGCTCTGCACCTGTTTCCAGGCCACTCTATATTTTCCTTTCCCCTCTAAGTCCTTTGTTGGGCTTCTGTGCCCTGTCTAAGTACCTTTCAACAAGTTCTCGGCTCCCAGCTGCTATTTCTGGCGTGGGTCCAAGGCCAAGCTGGGGTGGGGAAGTCCCTCTGGCTTCTTGCCAGAACCTTACCCCAGCAGACCAGCCCTTGGCCAATCACACATGGCTCCTGATTTACAGGGCAGCTGTGCCTTTCACCCTAGCACCAGGACTGCGCCGGCATACACATGAATGAGGAACGGGCATACGATGCCATCGAGCCCTCATGACTCAGAGATGGGGGAGTTATTGTGGCTTTACCACAGGAAGAAGTTCCAAATCATTATCCCAAAAACCCATCTTTTGTTACAGACTAATTGTTAGCCCTGCGGAGAAGAGAAGCTGCATTAGAAATTTGTAGTAGGGAACTTTGTTTCAGCCGACACAAAGACTTCTATCTAAAAGGACATGCAGAGAAAGCAAGGTAAGTAGAAGAAAGTGTAAAAAGCCCCTTGGTGTGAGAACTACACTGGAGAGCTCTAGCAGAGGGTGAGAACTGAGAGAGAGATCCAAGGGTCAACAACATGGCCCAAGGTGTTTCTGTTCAGAGGCACTGAGAGGAGGGTGAGACCTCAGCTGTGCGTATCTGTAACTGAAAGCAGAAATCCAATGGCAAAAGGTAAACAGGGATGATTCAAAAGCATATTAAAAAAGGGCCCAAAAGATAAAACTAGGGTTTCAC
Source organism: Stenella coeruleoalba (assembly GCF_951394435.1). Classification (NCBI taxonomy): domain Eukaryota; kingdom Metazoa; phylum Chordata; class Mammalia; order Artiodactyla; family Delphinidae; genus Stenella; species Stenella coeruleoalba. The sequence continues at coordinate 32,017,587 of NC_137169.1, forward strand.
TTATGCTTAATCTCCTTTAAATAATCTCCTTTTAGCTCATAACCACACAATTTCTTACCCGAGGCCCAATACTAATGCTGTCCAGCTAAAGTTATAACTAAAGGAAATAAGAAGCATGGTGTAAAGCTGAGCGTGGACTTCAGGGTCTGGCCCACATTCAGTACTCTACTGCTTATTAGCTAGGGAAATTTTGGCAAGTTATTTAACTTCTCTAAGCCTCTATTTACTTATCTGCAAAAAGAAAAGAATACCACCCACCTTGAAGGCTCAGTAACATGTATGACACCAAATTTAGTGCTAAGGATTCAGTACAGGGTCCAATGAATGAGAATTTCGTTCCCTTTTCCTTAAAAGTGCTGTTCAACTGAAGTTAGAGTTGCAGCTGCCTGAAGCACTATGTATCTGAACACAGAAGCGATGCTGGGAGAATTGGTGAAAGTTTTGTCTTTTTATACTACTTATCTGGCCCCCAAACCATTTTAATTAGGAAAGCCTCCCTACGGAAATCTGACTATTCTTCAGGTACAAAATCTGAAGCTAAAAACAACCCTGAGCACCAACTCCGCTAAGAAGGTATTGCTATTTTGTTCTTCCCTGTCTGCAGCCAGCACTCATGTGTTCAAGGCTTAAGGCAGATTCTTCCTGGGGAAGAACTGTTTTCTGAGGCATCACAGGAAAACACCCCTGGACAATCACTTATGCAAAACCCCCCAGGTCAGGTCCCAAATCTTAGAACAGATCCAGAAACTAAAGTTCACTTTCTGGGTGAGCTGAGAACATCTATGTTCCACCGAAAGCAGACCCAAGGCATCAGGAAAAACAAGGACACTTACTGCTCAAAAAACGGTTTTTAATCCATCGGTTTTGCTTCCGGGCATATCTCTTAGTCACTTGTTTCAGAGCCTCAATACCTGAAAGACAAGGTAGATATAAGAACCTCTATCTAACCACTTCTCACTCTGCTGAAAGGAAGGCCCATCCAGCCCAGCGTTAGAGAAAACTAGCCACGTCAGCACACTGGTGGATACTTGGTAGGTGAAAATCTCAATTCTGAGCTGAAGGCCGTTTGGGTCTCTTTTAGCCTCAGCTCCTTCTCAGGCCATAGCAGCAGGACACTCTGTCACCCAAGGATGTCCAAGGCTAGGTTAGATGGAGAATTCACACCTTTCTTTAGGAGCTGGTTTCTAGTCTCTGGTGTGCACTTTCCCTCAGTGATCAGGTACTCGTGAAATTCCTTGAAGCCAATTGATTGGAAGATACCATGTTGATAGTCCTGGCTGGGAACAGGAGAGCATCAGCAGATGAGCCATTGAATCTGAAAGCTAGCAGGGCACTGGAGATGATCTAGCTGAGCCATTTCATCTCATAGATGAGGAAACTGAGATCCTTAGCAGTTACTACCCTCTGAAATCCTTCCTCCACCTTCCCCCACCAGCTCCCAGGTTACTTCCCTTGAAAATTAACTTCTGGGAATGTCTGAGATTAGAAAATTGCAACTGTAACAAGTACACCAAACCTCCTCCCAATGATGAAGGGTAGCAAACAAGTAGATCCAAAGCCAGTATTATATGTTTACGGTCTTTTGACCGTAAGCAAGGGGTGGAGAGTAGGTGAAAGTAATAGCCAAATTCTCACCTGTTTTCCACAATTTTCTTCTCATTATAGCGTCTGTGAAAATCTCTTAGTTCATCCAAGAGCCCAGCGGCGAGCATGTTATCCACCCTCTTATCCAAGCGCTCATCTAGAACTTGAATCAAATTAACCCATCAACCAGCAAGCCTGCCGAAGATGTGTACTATACATGATGAATGCATAGGCTGCCATAAAGAAGAGAATTTGTTCAAATGGAAGAAAAGGTTCAGAGTCCAAAGATTATACAATAATTCATAATTATATTTAGTCACACTTAAAACTCGGCAATTCCAATAAAAACAGCCAGAATGAGGCATGTCTTCTTATGTAAAGAGCACACAATTACAGCTACTAGGAACAACAAATATTTTATTCTTGTATGGAATGTATATCCATTGTTTATTTTAGAGGCAGCTGAGAGCCCCGTTTTACTCTTACTTTTTTCCATTATATTTGTTACTCTAACTTTATGCTATTTCATATTTAAGAACTCTCAGATGACACCTTAAATAGGAATGAAAAACTTTAAACCAAAGCCATCCTAAGTATATCTTGAACTACTGAGCCAAACAAAGGAGCAGAGTGAGAGATGATAATCATTCCAATGTGGTCAAACACAGCTTTATTATGAATCAGATACCACTGTTGGATGCTGCACTGTAACACATGTTTTTATTTACAAAATGTTCATTATTAAAACATTACCTTTTTCTATAACCTTATAATTTAAGTTTGAGATAATATAATCTGAGATTAATTTAACAAATTTCCACCATTTCAATTATGCTCTTCTACATCTCTGCCATTGCTATTTCTTGGCTTACAATGATAATAACCTTTTTTTCTACCTTCCTAGAAAGTTTGCATTTATTGAGGACTCACCACGTGCCAGGCACATTCTGAGCACTTCGCATGTATTATTAATTCATCTAATCCTCAACGAAGCTATGAGATATGTATTATTATTATCATCCCCATTTTATAGAAGAGAAAAGTGGGACACAGAAAGGTAAACCAACTTGCCTTAAAACTCACATAGCCAGAGACGATGGAGCAGGAATTTGAATCCAGACAGTCTGGCTCAGAGACATGTTCTTAATCACTAAACTATACCGCCTGTTCCCCTAACGATCTCATTTTTCTAGACCTAGCTCATAAGTTACCTTTACAAATTGGTACCCAGAAAATGCTCATCATCCCTTCTCTGTGGCCCCACAGCACCTTCTAGCCCAGCGTTTATCACAACAGAGTATCTACCTCGTTATTTGTTGCCCAACTAGACCGGAAGCTCCTTAAGGGCAGCTACTGTCTACATTCATCTCTGAAATCCAAGTACTATGTAGAACACTTGGCAGTTCATTGAATGCTTGCTGTTATATTTGTTGCATAAAGAAGTTACTATTATCACAGGGCATTAGCAAAAAACCAAAAAGAAATACTATCAGTTAGCTAGCTAACCATCATTCCCACTTCTCAGGCCTACTGATTCCAAAATAATCAGTGATCCAGGCTTTAGCCAGAGAGTCAGATCTCCTTCCACAGGAGACTTCCTTCTCTTTCTCCTTTGGATTTTCTCTGGATGGCAGTCTCTTTCCCATCCCATCTTATCTCATCCTCATCTTATACTAATCTTTTTTTTTTTTTTTTTCGGTACGCGGGCCTCTCACTGTTGTGGCCTCTCCCGTTGTGGAGCACAGGCTCCGGACGCACAGGCTCAGCAGCCATGGCTCACGGGCCCAGCCGCTCCGCGGCACGTGGGATCTTCCCGGACCGGGGCACGAACCCGTGTCCCCTGCACCAGCAGGCAGACTCTCAACCACTGCGCCACCAGGGAAGCCCTATACTAATCTTATACTCAACTCATGTTATACTAATGCCAGGGCTACCTTTACCTGCTTTCCAGAAAGATAATGGCACTGTGTCTTACTAAGTCAGTGAATAATGATCATGATAATAAAATGAATAGCTAACACTTGTTTAGTGCTTATTATGAGCCACTCAGAGTTCTAAAGCATTTTTTTTCAAAACAACTTTTTATTGAAGTATAGTTGATTTACTCTGAAGATTTTATATACAGTAATGTATTACTATAAGCTCTGTCTCAGGTTAACTCTAGGACACCAAAGGACTTTTACCTGTCTGTTCAGCATGAAGCCAGAGGATGCACGGGTTAGGGAACTTCAGAGGGCCTCCAAGGGGACCACCACCTTCCTCGGAATGTTGACGATGAAGAAATTCACTATGAGAGATTCCTGTTTCTTCAAACACTTGCAAGCTCCTAAGTCATTTGAAAGGGGAGGGTGGGCACACCCATAACAACCATTAGGAAATATTAATTCTCAAGTGAAACAGGGGAGAGGCTATTTATTATAGAATACCTCACTGTCATTTTCACTGCATAAGCCCCTGAACACACGAAGGTCTGGGGTTACTGCAAACCTATAGCTACTCAGAAAAGCGTTCTAAAGAAAACTTTAGGTAAAGAAAGAAATAAAACTATTCTAAACATATATAAAATTTTCTGAAATCAGTTAAACAGGTTCAGAAACAACAGGTTTCTACTACACAAAGAGAACAGGACATATTCACTTTCGGGTAAGCAGTAAAAGCTTGTCTGGGACACTTTGCTATAAGCCAACAAGTCTAGTCTCGCTGGAATGCCTTTCCCACAGTACAAAAGTATGCTGTATATCCAGCTCATCAACTTTCTTTTTAAGTATGTCTAAAATTAATGAAAAATGCTTCTGACTAATTCAGTACTCTACTAGCACGAAGATCACTGGAGAAAGAACTACACACTTATTCTTAAGCCACTATCCGCCCTGTCAGCATCTATTACGTTATGCAGCACTAGGTAATTTAACTCTCAAATCTATACTCTACCACTCTGGGTGATTGCAACTTATCAGCTTGAAAGTGATCTTTCCCTTCCTGATCCAATTCTACTTCCTGAAACCCTAACACAAGAGTAGAGACCCCTCGTCTTTCCCTATCACTGGTCACTCAGAGAGGACCTAAGAAGGAAAAATGTAATAGATATCTTACTTATCTGGAGGCTAGAATACCGCCTCAAACTAAAAGAAAGATGAAAGAAGTCCTCCAATCTTCTTTTAGAGACTCTAGAGCTCTTGCTTAGAACCTACTGTTCTTACGAAAACACATTCTCAACTCATTACTAGTTTAGAAGTCGCAAAATAAGGAGAAATGATAAGAACTGATTAATAAAAGGAGCAGATAGTAACAACCAAGCTCTAGACTCATACCATAAAACGATACAAAAATGAATGTTCATCAGAGTGTCCCTGAGTTTTCCAAAAAGTTTTTGGAAGATTTCTATTTAACTGTTTAAAAATAAAGTGTTTGGATACTGGAAAGTATAAACTTTATTTATCTAGAATATGTATTATCAACAGGGTGACACTGCCCTCAAGGGAGCCAAAAAACCTTAGATATTACAATGATGTGTGGCGCTCTCCCAAAATCTTATTCTTCAGCATTAAAATTTCATTGAGGGGAGGGAGGGAAGCACAATTAGGAAAAAAATTTCTAAAAAGGCTTCAGGGGCAGGGGGGATAATAGAAAAGGATTAAGAAACACCGATCTAGAATGCTCATTTGAGTGTAATACTTCATAACCCCTGTCAATACCAAATGTTCCTATAAATATCTAATGTGTATAACCATCCATATAGTAGGTCCCCTACTCTGCCAGATAAGGTATCGCTTCCGGCACTACAGAAAAGTACACCTCAGTGGTGATCACTTTGTAATGTACAGAAATATCAAATCACTATGTTGTGCACTAGGAATCAACATAGTGTTCTAGATCAATTATACTTCAAAACAAACAAACTCATAGAAAAAGAAATCAGATGTGTGGTTACCAGAGGCTGGGGGTGGGGGAAGGGGGAACTGGATGAAGGCAGTCAAAAGGTACAAACTCCCAGTTACAAGATAAATAAGTACTAGGTATGTAATGTACAACATGATAAATATAACTAACACTGCTGTATACTATACATGAAAGTTAAGAGTGAGGCCTGAGAGTTCTCATAACAAGAAAAAATCTTTTTCTTTTATTTTGTGTCTATGTAATAAGTACACTAAACTTATTGTGGTAATAATTTAATGATATACATAAGGAAAATCATTATGCTGTACACCTTAAACTTACACAGTGCTGTATGTCAATTATATCTCAATAAAACTAGAAGAAAAAAATAGATTAAATGACTGATAAAATGAAGATGCAGTCAGAAGTGAACAGAATATGGAGCCAATGAAGATGCATATTTACGGAGGAAAAAATAAACCATCTAATCTTAGGAAGGAAGGGAGGGAGGGAGGGACGGAAGGAAGGGAAGGAGGGACGGAGGGAGGGAGAGAGGGAAGGAGGGAGGGAAGGAGGGAAGAAGGAAGGAAGGAAGAAAGAAAAGTATCCCTAACACACGAGGCTGCAATTTCAAAGCAACCTAACAAAACATGGTTAATGAACTAATAAGGTCATCTCTCTCTTCCCTTCAAGAAAGTCTCCATGTGTAAAGGTGAACTGATCTATAAGACAGTTTATAAAACCTGTCTCCCACTGGGCAAGCTGCTGGGGCAGAACTCAGCATTGCACAATCAATTATGAAACCTAAATCACAATGTCAGCTGACTGCATGCCAGAAAAAATGTATATGAAAACTGTTATAAAAGCAAAGATCAAATAGAAAATGAAGCAAGATTACATAGGCCCTAGGGAAAAACTGTACTGTATTATGCATTTTAAATGTAACAACAACAAAGTAGGGTGCAACTATTTATTGAGGGAGTTGGACTGAGGCAATGACTCTGGGCCTCCTAACCTCCTAACCTGCTGAGGTAAAACACATCAATCTCCACTAACTGCTATTACCAAACCTGTCTCACCAGGCACACTTAACAACTGACCGCCCTCTAACGCTGAAGGGGCCTGGCGCCAGCTGGCTCCCGGCTTTCTTACCTGGCCACTTTGCGCTTGTCATGTGGGTGCAGCTTGGCAGCCATTTCTGGGTCCACCTGGCTTAGGCGTTTGTGGAGCGCATGGCCATCCTCCTTTTCAAGCTCAACTTTCTGGTCAATCACTTTCTCAGTGCCCATCTCCCAGGGCTATTGAATGAAGGTTTAGTAGTAAATTTAATTCAAAAATTCAACAAACACTGAAACACTGTATGTGCCAGGCACTTTACTAAGTGTTCAGGAACACAGAATAGAGATGAATCAGAAGATCTTGCCATATAGTGAGAGACAGATCATAAACAGAAAATTCCAATACACCATGGTAGTGCTGTGAGGCCACAGTAAACAAAGAGGAAAGAGGACTAGGTGTCTAGGGAAGCATTCAGGGAGTACAAGCTACCCAGGCTAACACATCTATATTAACACATCCAGGAGTCTAGTCTTCTCAACAAGTATAACCAAAGAGTGGACCAGAACTTCCAGCACATTATAGTTTGCAAAGTCCCACCCTACGCAATAGCATCTCTGTAAGAATGGTTAGTGTCAGATATCTCCCTGACATATAGATTGTTTCAGCCAGGAAATGCTGAATCAGACTAACGTACTGTTAACTTACATGGAGATGCTAATTAATCCACAGAGGAGCATTTTTCCCACACACAGCCCCTGTCCTTAGGCCAGCCGGGAGAAGCACACTTCACATATGGAGGGGGCATTTGCTTCAGAATATTAAGTAGGAAAGTTAGTACAGTTGCTGAGTATAAGAAACACGCAAAAGTCAACTTTCCTCCCATTAAAATTAGCGGGCAAGAAAGAAGAACCCATTTCCTCATTGAATTACAAGTGAACTAAACATACCTTAGCATTGACAAGAACTTTCCAGAGCAGAGCCTCAATGTAATAATTGGTTCCTCCCACGACAATAGGAATTTTATCTCGGGAAAATATATCTTCAATGTGAATGTTAAGAAAGACATCAAAATATTAATATCAAGAAGAAAATCTGACTCACTTGGAAGTAGGGTATTAGTAAGAAACCACATTCGTCATATTTTTGATACTAGTCTTCACTGTTTCTCATGAGTTCTCAGAATCATTTCCTATCAGTTCTGGAGGGACTTGCATAAACCAGAGACAGATGCATGATGGTAATTCCTTCCAATTCGAGAACTTTCTAGGCCTTGCTGCTAAAACTCAAAGCTTGCTTAGTATTCAAAATTAGCTTAACAAGCACAAGCCTAAGGACTCTCACAGAATTAAGTGTCAACTGCTCAGGAAGCCACCAAGATGATGTCCACTGTGTGACTTTGCCTTCTAAGGCAAATTACAAACTGGTTTCTCTAAGCCGTAGTTCTTAGACTCAGTCTTCACCATTTTGTAGCAGTAGTGTACATTTCAGCCACTTGAGACTCTACCAGATGAACTGGGAAGCACAGGCTATGAAGACAAATAGATTTCAATTACCAGCTCCAACACTCAGCAAGTCATTCAACTTGTCTGAGCTTCAGTTTTCTCACCTGTAAAATCCTCATGAGTTTTTTTTTTTAATTAATTTAATTAATTTATTTATTTTTGGCTGTGTTGGGTCTCCATTGCTGCGCGTGGGCTTTCTCTAGTTGTGGTGATCGGGGGCTACTCTTCGTTGTGGTGCATGGGCTTCTCATTGCAGTGGCTTCTCTTGTTGTGGAGCACGGGCTGTAGGCTCATGGGCTTCAGTAGTTGTGGCTCACAGGCTCTAGAGCGCAGGCTCAGTAGCTGTGGCGCACGGCTCCGAGGCACGTGGGATCTTCCCAGACCAGGGCTTGAACCTGTGTCGCCTGCATTGGCAGGTGGATTCTTAACCACTGCGTCACCACAGAAGTCCCTCATGAGTTCTTATGAGCATTACACGTGACAGTGCAAATAAAATCCCTAAGACAATGCCTGAAATATTTTTTTCAACTGAGTAAGCACTCAATTTAGTCATTACTGTTTTTACACCACTGCTACTTGGAATTTTTCTCTTTAGAATCTCTGTTGAACAGATAATTATCTGCTTTAAGAAGGGTTTTCCTTCTGAGAATAACTGATAAAGAGACTTTCAACCCAGATAAAGACTCATTTACACACTTCTTCCCCTTGCCAGCCAGTCTGTGGGCGTAGAGATAGATGACCTCTTTCCTGACAGAAGTCCTCTATAAGAGGTTGGGGTAGGGTGGGGAGAAAGATGTTACTAATCAAGGAGCATAAGGAAGAAACGTGTCTATTCGTTTTTTAAAAAGAGAAACAAATTCTATATCCCCCCCCTATAAATTAAGTATAAGAAACATACAATTACACAGTAATTGTAATAAAACTTCAAATATATAATCTGACTAACAAAGGGAAAGGAAGCAAGGAAAATAAAAGGGGAAGGCGAAATGGTGAGATACCAGAAGGGAGAGATGGAAAAGAGGGAGGGAGATGGGATAGGAGTCATTTGGTGGGAAAAGGTTTAACATGTTTGCCCAAGCCATGAAACAACTGTGATCCTAAGCAAAAACCTTTCTCTCTGGGCCTCAGTATCTACTACCCTCACCTGTCAAATCGAGAAGGTTGATCAAATACTTCTTAAGGTACTTTCAGTTCTGACACTCTGATTCTAGGTTCTTACTTAAATTCACAAATCTCCAATCCTCTAAGTGATCTGATTAAGTCATCCCCCGTTGCTGCTGTCCTTTAACTCTTTTAATTAGCTCTCCACTTTCCATCAGTCGTTTCTGAACAACTGACCTGTCTTACAGCAACAATGTTCATTTGGTGATATGTTGTTGTTTTTTTTTTTTTTTTTGTGGTACGTGGGCCTCTCACTGTTGTGGCCTCTCCCGTTGCGGAGCACAGGCTCCAGACGCGCAGGCCCAGCGGCCATGGCTCACGGACCTAGCCGCTCCGCGGCATGTGGGATCTTCCCAGACCGGGGCACGAACCCGCGTCCCCTGCATCGGCAGGCGGACTCTCAACCACTGCGCCACCAAGGAAGCCTGGTGATATGTTTTAATGTGCAAAGGGCTTTCATATACATTACTTCATCTGACACAAGTGCCTTATAAAGCAGGTAGGGCAAGAATTATTATCTGCATTTTAATCTCTGCCCACTTGACAGGCAAAAAAATATTATCTCATTATTTTGATTTGCATGGCCTCGATTAACAGCAATGGTAAACTCTTTTTCATGTTTATCACCATTTATATTTCTTCCTTTGTGAATCACTACTCATGCTCTTTAAGTATTTTTTGAGTTCTTCATATGTTAAGTATACTAATGTTACAGATATTTTTCCCCTGGTTTATAGTCTGTTTTTGTTGTTGTTTTCAAATTTTTTATTTTTTGGCCGCATCTAGTCTGTTTTTTAATTTTGTTTCTAGTGAGCTGGGTTATTTTTAATTATAAAATATTCAGTACATACAAAAGAACATATGCAGCATATGTAAATAATAAAGCCTAAAAATAAAACAAATACTCATGAACCCAATGTAAGAAAGTGAACATTATCAATTCTTTTGAAGCTTCCTATGTAGTAATTCCCAACCCCTTACTGCCCCTCTCTGAGGGAACCACTGTCTTGAATTGTTTTGTGTATTGTTTGTTTTTCATCATTCCCTTGCTTTTCTTTACATTATTACTGATGTATATAAAACCCTAAACAACATATTGGTTAACTTTGCTTGCTTTTTAACTTTTATAATAAATGGTATGACCATGTATGTATCCTTCTATAATCTCCCGCATTTCATGTTGTTTCTGAGATTCTTCCCCATTGACTGATGCATGTAACTGCAACTTATTCATTTTCACTGCTGAAAAAGTACTTATATGAACAAAGCACATTTTATACATTCTTCTGTAAGTAGGAATCTGGGTATTTATATGTTTTTGCTGTTAAGAGCAATAATGTTAAAATTAGATCTACCACCTCTCTCCTGGTATACTTGTGGCAAGGCTTCTCTAGGGTAGATACCTAGGAATTGAAATGGTTGAAATACTTTCTTGCCAGTACAAATTCTTAATTCTAACATATCCAAATCTAGCTATTTTCCTCAAAAAAACCCAAAAAACAAAAAAAACTATTATGGCATAGATAGATGGTAGTGATGGCTGCAAAACAATGTGAATATATTTAAGACTACTGAACTATACACTTATAAATGGTTAAGATGGTAATTTTTATGTATACTTTAACACAATAAAAAGGAAAAATTGAATTAAAAAATCCTTAAAAAAAAAAAAAAAGACTAGATCTACAAAGTCCTTCCCTACTCTAAAATCACATAACTGCTCAATTATATGTTATCCCATTTGTTTCAGTTTCATTTAAAAAAAATACATATTTACTTAACTCTGAAATCCATCTGGAATTTATGTCCATATAATAAGGAACTGATTTTTTTTCCAAAAATAATTAACTGTTCCAGGAATAATTATTAACTACTACATTCCTTCTCCACTGCTTTGAAATGCCACCTTGATCGTAAGCTAAATATATACATCCATTTGAATTTGTATCTGACTTTTCTAATCTGTGCCATAAATTTGTCTAGTATTATGTAAGTTCCATGCTATTATAATTATTATGAATTTTCAATATGTTTTAATATGTAGCAGTCCAGATATTAAAGGCAGTTTGGACATTAAAATATAAGGGCAGCCCCCCACCCCTTATGTTATTCTTTTTTCCAAAATTTCCTGGTGTTACCCAGAACTATTTTTTCCTAATCCCTTTGGAATTCTAACTATAATTCCATTATATTTATAAATTAATTTCTTATCCCCATTTAAAGGTGGGAAAGTGAAGCTCAGTGGGGTAAACGCCTTACCCAATTAAATTTTTGTGGTCAGACGAGGCAGTTCTAAAACTAGGACATGGATTTTCTGGCTCCTAAATCAGTGTTCTCTCCACTAAAACAGCACCTCTCAAATTTTAATATGCATGTGAATCACCTGCGACTCTATTTAAATGCAGATTCTGATTCGGTAGGTCTAGAATGAGGCCCAAATTCAGCACTTCTATAAGCTCCCAAGTGATGCTGATGCTGCAGTCTAAGGACAAGACTCAGAGTAGCAAGAACACTATATCTTTTCAATCCGAACAGTTCTATTGAGGATGCTACTATTGACCTTGGGTACCTCTGCTTAGGAGAAATTGTCACGAGGAAGAAAACTTCCTTGGCTTGGGCTGCCTTGCAGCCACCAAGCCTAGTTGCTGTCTTTCCTAAGGATATCAGAGCAGTTGCTTTGTTCCTGAAGTCCACCACTGTGTAATTTGTCACAAGAGGATCCACAAAGCTGATCATGTGGTGCCGGCACATTCTCTGCTCTTGGGCAGAAACCTTGTTGGTGATGATGTCTAGGCCTTCATAAACCTAGGGGAAAGAAGATTAGCATGAGAAAGTCATCTATCTCCATAAGATGCACACTTGATGGGCAGAAATGGTGATCTATTCCTCCCTGCAGCCAAACACTTGACTGACCCAAAGCACCAGGGGAAATGTGTTCTAACCAGATCACAGCCAGATCCACATAACCCAAGACAAAGGAAACAAAAGAAAACAGAACATTGGCTTTCTTAACAAATAGTGGCTATTAACTCAGACTTAAAGATAAAAAGTATATGTAAATTGGTGCCCAAATAAGAACTAACTCTGCAAGATTAACTGGAGGTTCTTTGGCCTGAACTTCAAGCATTTAGAAGTGGGCAGGTTGTTACTACTTAACACAAGTCTCCAGAAAGGTAACATTTTGCATTGCTCATAGTTTTACTTCAAATGCTTAGATATTTTTTGGATTTAAATGCTCTGAAAGGTTTTTAGAATTTGTAAAAGATTGGCTCCATTTGTGGAGAAGTGGCCTATCTACAAAGATATATATATAAAACACACACATACACACTTTGAAGTCAGAACCCCTAATACTGCTGAACTATAGTAGAACAGTGTGCCAAATTACTGCTTCAGGAGGTCAGCAAATACAGTCTAAATACTCAAAGGCAATATCCTGTCTGTAAGCTCTTGATCTGCCAATTAAACTAAAAAGTTCAAGTGTACTTTTTCTAAATGCAAGGTCTCAGATGGAGAACAGATCTGAAAATACTAGTTTGAAAATAGGGATGAATGCTTTGAGATTAAATGTTCTCTCTGTAATCACTGATTCTACAGGGAGCACTGAATGAACAAATAATAAGTTCCACAGAGCCCACAGAGACGTTAAGAACATTTTTATCTCACATTTCCCTTTACTTGTATGGGTGTCAAATAAGTACAGTACAGTATAATGGTTAGGAGGAAGGACCCTGGTGCCAGGCTGCCTCAGATCAATTCCTAGCTCTGCCACTTACTAGTTATTTGTACTTGGAGGAGTCAGTTACTAACCTCTGCGTGCCTTAATACCTCATCAGTAAAATGAGGAGAATAATATCTATCTCATATGGTTGTTGTGTAAATTAAATGTTGTGTAAGTTAATACATGTAAAGAACTTAGTTTTTGCCTGGCAGATGGTAAATACTATATAAGGGTCACTATATTACTACCCATATTACTACCATCAATACTATCACAACAACACAAGAAGAATGGGAAATAATTTTAGTGTCACTATCACTCTGAGGCCTCTGTGCTCCTAGCTACTGAGGTTACTTACTCAACAAGGATATAAGCTATCTTCAAGCAAAAAGAAAATTGTTAATTAGTAAGACAGCACACAAGAATCTAAAAAAAAGGTGGATATATGTATATGTATAACTGATTCAGTTTGCTGTACACCTGAAACACATTGTAAATCTATACTGCAATAAAAATTTTTAAAAAAGAAACAAAAGAAACCTTATAGTACAACTTTCTTTGAAATAAATAAATCAACAAAACAGCCCTCTTAAAAAAAAAACAAAACCAAAAAACAAAAGAAAACAACACACAGAAAATATATAAATAGAGCCATAGAGAAAGAACTAGCTTTGCCTTTAACTAACTCATCTATCTGTGCCTGACAAGAGAACTGCATTCTTACACCTGAACACTGATGGAATCTTAAATCATAGGGTGTTCTTTTCCCTGTATCTTGAACAAGACTTCCTTCAAACATTAGACCACAGTATACAGTAGGGTACACTGTATACTGTGGTCTTCTGTGCAAATTAAGAAAACTAAAGGAGGGAAAAAGAATTAATAATTGTGTGTGCCTCTCCTTCTTTTCCCACAGCCTTCAGTTGGCTCTATTGAAGCTTAGATTCCAAATGACCCAATGTTAAAGAATCAAGCAACAACTTGATTTTGCCAAAAGAGGACTTCTGACCTCTGTAAATAGATTCTCATTTTTAACACTGAGATAAACGTTAAGAAAATGTATAGTTGCAAATGTATAATTACCAGCCCCCACCTCCAAAAAAGCCAAAATGTAAACATCTCTACCAGCACATTCTATCAGATACGTAGATAAATTTTAAGATATATTTTCATCCTGTGTTCTGCCTTTAGGTGTATCTTCTAGAGCCCCTTAAAATGGCCAGTTTTAACAGATAAACACATAAACATAAATCAAACAGAGGGGACTTCCCTGGTGGTGCAGTGGTTAAGAATCTGCCTGTCAATGCAGGGGACATGGCTTCGAGCCCTGGTCCAGGAAGATCCCACATGCCGCGGAGCAACTAAGCCCGTGTGCCACAACTACGGAGCCTGCGCTCTAGAGCCCGTGAGTCACAACTACTGAGCCCACATGCCACAACTACTGAAGCCCGCGCACCTAGAGCCCACGCTCTGCAACGAAGAGAAGTACCACAATGAGAAGCCCGAGCACCGCAACAAAGAGTAGCCCTCTGCTCGCAACTCGAGCAGCAACGAAGACCCAACACAGCCAAAAATAAGTAAATAAATTTATTAAAAGAATAATAATAAATCAAACAGAAGGTAACCCTAGAACTAAGCTCACCTTATTTGCTGAAGGAAGTAGCCTAATGTACTGTTTATGGTATATATACAAATGTCAATGAATATCAGGAAGAAGAGCATTAACGGTTTAAAAAAAACAGAGTTCTTGCTGGTAGAGTGAACAAACTAAAACTTGTAACTGAATCTTGGTTAACAATGTAAACTGTCATCTCTGAGTGACCTGTTAACCCTTTGTTTCCTGTACCATCAGATTAAAAGAAACTGAGCATCAAGATATAGGTGATACAAACTAGGTATCTGATGATAAAAGAATTATTGTTAACTTTTAGGTATAATATGCTTTTATGGTTATGTTAAAAAAAGAGTCCTTAACTTTGAGGTATACAGTATTTTGAAGTACATACAAATGAAAGTATATGATGTCTTTTTTAAAAAAAGAAATCAGGGGACTTCCCTGGCAGTCCAGTGGTTAAGACTTCACCTTCCAATGCAGGGGGAGTGGGTTTGATCCCTGGTCGGGGAGCTAAGATCCCACATGCCTCAAGGCCAGAAAACCAAAACGTAAAACAGAAGCTATATTGTAACAAATTCAATAAAGACTTTAAAAATGGTCCACATCAAAAAAATCTTTAAAAAAATAAATTTTAAAAAGGAAAAAAGAAATAGGAGCTGCATAGGTAAAGGATTAGTGGTTGCCAGAGGTGGGGACATGGGGTGAGCAAAACAGATGAAGGCAGTCAGAAAGCACAAACTTCCAGTTATAAAATAAATAAGTCACAAGGCTATAATGTACAGCATGGTTAATAATACCGCTATTGCATATTTGAAAGTTGCTAAGAGTAAATGTGAAATTTCATCCCAAGGAAAAAATAATTCTGTAACTATGAGCGGTGATGGATGTTAACTATACTTATCATGGTGATCATTTCACAATATATACAGATGTCAAATCATTTTGTTGTACACCTGAAACTAATATAATGTTGTATGTCAACATTTATACCTCAATTAAAAAATATTAGAGGTAATTCAAGGCTATGTCTATAATGATGTTGCTTCACTCTTTTCCAATATAATATGACTTCTTTTGACAGGTACTGATATGCTGTTATAGTTGTGTTTACAAATGACGAGGCAGCTTGTGATCATAGTAACTGTGTATTGTTAACAAGCAAGAAGGCAAGGGTAGATGAAGGCATATGTAAAGTATATGTATACCTGCACTGTACAAGAGCAAGAATGATGCTGAGAAAATACTTGTTAATAACGACACAAGAGGTATGGATCACTGAATCAAATACACAGCTATGATGCAAGTAAAATTCACAATACACTACTTATATTATAACATTGTTTTATGCTTTATTTTGCTTTAACAGAAAAAAAAAGAAAGTTTATATATTATAAATCAACTATACTTCAATTTAAAAATTAATTCGTTTTAAGTTTATGATGACTGGGGTCTGCGTTCCAATAGTGGGGGAGGAAGGACAGATTATAATTGGAACAAGATTAGACAAGTGTTCATAATTATTGAGGCTAGGTGACAGATATATGGGAGTTCAACTACTATTCGCTCTATTTTTTTATATATTGGGAAATTTCCATAACAAAAGGAGTCTTTAAAAATTTTTGGAAGCACTTCACACCCATTAGGATGGCTATTATTAAAAAAACAAAACAAAACAGAAAATAACAGATGTTGGTGAGGATGTAGAGAAATTGGAATTCCTGTGCACTGTTGGTGGGAATGTAAAATGATGCAGCTATGGAAAACAGTACGGCGGTTCCTCAAAAAATGAAAAGTAGAATTACCATATGATTCAGCAATTCCGCTTCTCAGTATGTACTCATGAGAACTGAAAGCAGGGAGTTGAACAGATATATATATACACCCATGTTTATAGCAGCATTTTTCACAACAGCCAAAAGGTAGAAGCAACCCAAGTGTCCATCAGAGATAAATGGATAAACAAATGTGTTCTATACTTACAATGGAAGATTATTCAGCCTTAAAAAGCAAGGAAATTCTGACATGGATGAATTTGCTATGACATGGATGAACCCCAAAGACATTATGCTAAGTGAAGTAAGCCAGTCACAAAAGGACAAATATTATGATTCCACTTATATGACACACATAGAATAGTCAAATTTTGAAACAGAAAGTAGAGTGGTGGTTCCCAGGGGCTGGGGCAGAGAGGAATGGTAGCTTAGTGTATAATGGGTACAGAATTTCAGTCTGGGAAGAGGAAAAAAGTTCTGGAGATGGAGAATGATAATGGTTGCAGAACAACCTGAATGTGCTTAATGCCACTGAAATGGTTGGTAAAATGGTAAGTTTTACATATTATGTATATTTTCCCATAACTTTAAAAAGACTTGATGATAGGTTTTAGATACAATGAGAAACCAGTGAAAATTAGCAAAATAAAATTAAAATGTCAAAGATTTGTTGAATTTTTCAATTCTTTTGAATATATACCCAGAAGTAGAATTGCTGAATCATACGGTATTTTTCAAAATTATTGAGAGGGCTGGTAGTGCTCTATTTCTTGAACTGAGTTGTGGTTACACAGGTATTTTCACTTTTTGATAATTTATTGAACTGTGCAGTTATGAATTATGTGTTTTATCATGCACATTATTTATCAATTAAAATCATACTGCTAGGCCAAAAAGCAAAACCAGAGCAATATTTTATATATTTGCATTAAGGATAAATATCTAAACAAACCTAGAAACCAATCAGCTTTATAAATGTCACATTTGGTCCATATTCTTATTGTAAATGCCACAATTGGGCTTATAATTTTATTACCTGTCTAGAAAGCATCATTGCACGAGAACAGGTTTGTAGCTGACTGCCTGACATTTTGTCTATTTTCCATCTTTAATTATAGTTTCAGTGTGACTCTACCTATAGCATAGTCAGCTCTAGGTGCTAGAAGAACTAAAAGGATCTGTGTTATCTTTTAAAGGCAGCACTTCACTCTGTTCCATTTCCCATTCTCCCAGAGGACACCTGTGATCTGTGTACATAGAAATGACTAGATAAAATGCTTCTCTGCACAAATCAGATTTCGACAATACTAAGGGAACTCTGGCCTCTTTGTAAGACTTGATAACTGAAATACGCAGAGAAATTGCAGGTTTAACCTACTTACCCAATTATCAACAAAACTGGCTTATCTCAGCAAACATTTACTGAGAGTCTACTGTGTGCCAGGTACTCTGCAAGACATTAGGAGTGCAAAGACTTAGAAAGGGTCCTTGTCCTCAAGGAGTCCAGCTAGCTAGAGACACAAATATACTATAAGGAGATAAGTGATATAAAGTTTATAAGAGAGAGATTAAAGATTGACTTACAATCTTCTCTAAATATTATGATCATTAAACATTTAATGTTCTAGGTATTTAACTGGGTACTATCGGGAAATAATGCCTCTTTGTCTCACCTCTGTTGAGAGTTTATTTTCAGACTGAAAAAATTCTGAAAAAAGGCTACAAGGCCGAATAACCCAAACTCTCCAAACCAACAGAGCTCAAGTGCCCAGAGGAGCTAATGAAGGTGAGGGAAATCTACAACAGAGACCTAGAGGAAAACCAGCAGAATCTAGAGCTGTGGTTGTTTGTAAGCCGGAAGTGAATTAGTCCATCAGGGGATGCTTGGCAACGCCTAGAAACATTTTTGTTGTCACAATTTGGGGGTGGGGATGCTACTGGCGTCTAGTGGGTAGAGGCCAGGGATGCTGCTAAACATCCTACGATACACAAGACAACCCCCTGCCCCCACAACAAAGAATTATCCAGCCCCAAATGTCAAGAGTCTCAAAGTTGAGAAACCCTGATCCAAAGAAATTTCACCTCGGAGAAACACCCCAAAAATCTGTACAGCCAAAGGTCCCACTCCTTGAAGCTCCAACCCTTTGGGGTTGGCATGCTGTAGGATGGCCCTAATGAGTGTGCTAACCAGCAGAGACACTGGGCAGATCCTGGAGCTCTGTCCAAGTGCTGGCTGGCTATGATGCACCAACACAGCTGTCTACAAGCAAAAGGAAAAGCTACCCCCCACTAGTTTGGTTCCATCCTCTCAAGTCATCTTCCCCCTTTTGACTTCATTTACTTCCTAATCCAAATAAGATGCTGAAGCCCTTCAATCCCTTTCTTGCCTCTAGGGATTACACCTGCCTTGAAAACCACAATCTTGGATTATGCATCAATATAACTATCCATCCACCTTCTCTGCTGGCTGCCCACCACTGCTCCATGGATATCTCCCTCACTGAGATCACTAACGAACCCTGACTGTCAAGTATAACATTCTTCTGCTAAGCTCTCAAAACATGTAATGGAAATACAACAATCTGATACTCCTGAGCTCTCCTTCATAAATCATTCTCCTTTGGGGACTTCTCTGGTAGTCCAGTGGTTAAGAATCCTCATTCCAATACAGGGGATGCGGGTTCGATTCCTGGTCAGGGAACTAAGATCCCACATGCCACGAGGCAACTCAGCCCATGCGCTGCGACTACTGAGCCAGAGCCACAACTAGAGAGAAGCCCATGCGTCGCAACGAAAGATCCTGCATGCCGCAATGAAGATCCCGCGTGCCACAACTAAGACCCAATGCAGCCAAATAAATCAATAAAATAAAATTCAAAATAAATAAATAAATCATTCTCCTTTGGGACTTCAAATGGCACCATCTTCTCCCGGTTTTCTTCCTATCTCACTGGACCTTCCTCAGTTTACTTTACTGAGGCCAGCCACTGATCTATTAGCAATGTCTGTCATGGGAATAATATGGAAAAATGGCAGTCTTTATGTCATCTACCTGCCATTTCTGTACTACAAACTTTCTCTGGGTGACCCCCATGGCTTCTACAACCATTTTTTGTGCTGATAACTCCCGAAATCCTATCTGCAATCTAGTTCTCTCTCATGATGCTAGAACTGTACATTTAACTGCCTAGTGGACATTTCCATCACCTATGAGAGGTATATAATATAGTGATGAAGCGGTTAACAGTACGGACTCTAGAGTCTGCTTGCCACGGTTTAAATCCTGGCTTCACAACTTACTAGCTATGTAACCTTGGGCAAGACAGTGACCTCTCTGTGCCTCATAATCCTTATTTATAAAGTAAGAATAATCTTAAATCTACCTCAAAGGATTATTGTAAAAATTAAATAAATGATACAGCAAAGCATATGGAATAGGCCTGCCCTATAGGAAGCAGCAATAAATGTTAGGTAGCTATCATCATCATCATCATCATCATCACCCCAAACAGGCACCTGAAACCTGCTATGTCCAAACTGACCTCCTTATCTTCTAACCCATACTTGAGTGAACCACCTCGATAATCAAACCGAAAATCTTTAAGTGATCCTAGTATCTCTGTCTCTCTCCCCTCACATTTCCAATCTGTCTCAACTTCTATTGACACAAGTTCCTAAAATTATCTCAAAGCTTATCACCATTACATTTCCCACTGCCATTACATCAATTGAAGGCTTCATGATTTCACAGCTGAACTGTTCCATCAGCTTCCTCATTGATCTTCCTTCCTTTTGCGTATAACTGTTCCAATTTAGTCCACACTGCAGCCGGTGATCTTTCTAAAATGAAAATATGGCTTCATGCAGCCCCAAACTCTTTAGCACCACCTCTAATGAAAGCCTGCCTTGAGATCTCTCCCCAATCCTCCTCCATCCATGCTTGTCCTCCATGTTTCCACAATACCCTGTACTTACCTCTATCACAGAACTTCTTGTACATGTGAAGTATTTTGATCTCCCCAACTAGACTACAAGTTCTGAGGGAAGACTGTATTTTATCTCTAGTCTCAGCACCTGGTACAGTGTCTAATACATGGAATATACTAAATTAGTACTCTGTGCCAGAGGTACAGAGTGCCAGATCTTATGCTAAGAGTTTCACACCCTATGAAATTATGTTGCCTCATTTCACCAGTGAGGAGATAGAAACGTAGACACATTAGGTAACCTGCCTGAAGTCACATAGCTAGTTAGTGGCAGTGACAAACTTTGAATCCATGTCTTCTAACTTCACAATCAGTGTTCTTTTCCCACTATGTTGCTAATCTCTGCTCTGTACAGATCAGTTTTGTGACTTTGGAAAGTCAGTTTTCATTTCTGGAACCTCAAGTTCCTCATACCTAACATCCCTTCTAGTTCTAATAGCCCAAGCTTCAGGAAAAGTTTTGGCATAGGAGGATAAAAGGAAAACTTTTTTTTTTTTAAAGATGTTGACACTAGCCAGAAAGTTGATTTTCCTTTTTGATTAAAGGAATTTGAATTTGGTTATTCAACTGAAGAGTTGTTGAAGAGCAGAGAAAAAGTCAGTCTCTTGTCTAACTTTTCTTTAATAAAAGGATACCTTTTTAAAAAATTTACACTTCACTACATTGGAAACAATGGATTAGCTGCAGGAACATCATGGCAGGCAACTACTCCTTTTAGCTTTGTTTAGCAGAGATTCAACTGCAGACATGTTGAATAAACAGCCAGATTAAGATGCCCAGGAAGCAGGAGAACCAGTACCTTGACCTGTTCAGTCAGTCTGGTAAAAGGAGTGGTTTGGAATTTATAGTGCCAATCATGACTTTTATTTTCTTATGGCTATCTCTCTTCAAAGGAAAAGGGATTAGAATCACATAAAGCTATGCTTATCAAATTAAGAAGTGCACACAGGGCTTCCCTGGTGGCACAGTGGTCCACCTGCCAATGCGGACACAGGGGATACAGGTTCGATCCCTGGTCCAGGAAGATCCCACATGCCACGGAGCAACTAAGCCCATGCACCACAACTACTGAGCCTGCGCTCTAGAGCCCGTGAGCCACGACTACTGAGCCCACGTGCCACAACTACTGAAGCCCGCGCGCCTAGAGCCCGTGCTCTGCAACAAAGAGAAGCCACCGCAATGAGAAGCCTGCATACTGCAACGAACAGTAGCCCCTGCTCGCCGCAACTAGAGAAAGCCCACGCATGGCAACAAAGAGCCAACGCAGCCAAAAATAAAATAAAATAAAATAAATAAATAAGAAAAAAGAAGTGCACACAGCGAGTTCCCTGGTGGCCTAGTGGTTAGGATTCTGGGCTTTCACTGAAGTGACCTGGGTTCAATTCCTGCTCAAGGAACTGAGATCCCACAAGCCTCACAGCACAGCCAAAAAAAAAGTGCATACATAATGTTTGTGATGTATTCTTCCAGAGCATCAATTACTTGGTGGCAACAAGAATTTGAAGCATTTGTACGTCTGAATAAATACAGACAGATAAGAACAGAGAATGCAAAATGAGCACATACTTGTAAGTTAAAATGAGAAACTTTGCAATGCGGAGTCTATGCTGTGGCTGCTTAGAAGTCCACCTGCAGGGGGCTTCTCTGGTGGTCCAGAGGGAAAGAATCCACCTTCCAATGCAGGGGACAGAGGTTCACTCCTTAGTTCCCTAACATCCCACATACCGCGGGCAAACTAAGCCCACGCACCACAACTACAGGGCCCATGCGCCCTGGAGCCTGTGTGCCACAACTAGAGAGAGAAAACCCGCAAGCCACTACTAGAGAGAAGCCCGAGCACTGCCAACGAAGAGACCGCGTGCTGCAACGAAAAGATCCCGCGTGCCACAACTAAGACCCGACGCAACCAAAAATAAATATAAAATTTAAAAAAAGAAAAAGCAAAACGTTAAAAAAAAAAGTCCACCTGCAAACACTGATGAAGCATGGATGTTAGGAAATTCAGAGATAACGTATCCAGTCTTATCATCTAAATTTTATGTTGAGAATACTGAGGCTCAGAGAGCTCCCCTGGCCATATAGTTGATGGTAGTGGAGGCAGGACTAAAGCCTAGATGCTCTGCCTATAACCCAAGCTGTTTCTGCTGCCTCTTATCAGTAGAAGTTTTATCGTCATTTGACTCTGGTCTGTTCGCTTGCTTGAAGTAATGAATTCCTACTGAGGTGGAATTAAATTCAAGAAGCTGAGGAGAATACAGCTACCATACTCTTGAGAACCTTGAAGGGGTTCAGTGTAAGTGTGACAGAAAGCTAGAAATATGCACACAGACAATGCCATGTGACTATAATGCTGAGACAGAAACAAAAGGGCTACTTTGAGAAAAAAACAAAGTTAATGATAAAGTTTCTATTTTGTGGCCATCTTTACAGCCTCAAGATTGGCCCACTTTTGATGGTTTGAGTGATATTTTCTCTTAGGATAGCTATGATAGAGTATAACAGCTGAGATGCTCCATTATTTGGAGGTATATGTCTAAGTTAGGGAGAGGAGTATAGCATAATAGAACCAGAAAATCCAGGTTCAAATCGGGCTCTACAGCCCAGTTAGCCTTCATCTGTCAGGTTATTTAAGTATCTAATTTTCCTTTGCCTCAAGCTTGCCTCTGTAAAATGGGGATAATAACAGCATCTCTACTCCTCAATGGGTCATTCTGAGGATTAGAGTTAATACATGTAAAATGTCTGGAACTGTGCCAGGCAGATGGTAAGCAGTACACAAATGCTTGATATTACCTATATTTAATTGCTGGTGGTTAAAAAACATTTTCCTTGGCTCTTTGAGATAAGTTCCCTGACTAGGGTTCGAAAGGAGAGAAACAAAAAATACCAGAGCTGAAAGGAGCTTTAGACACTGAGACAGACAGACACTGTATGGCCCACAAAGCCTAAAATATTTACTATCTGGACTTCAATGAGTCTGCCGATCCCTGATCTAATCCATCAGTTTCCCCTCCCTAACATATCCAAAGAGGAAATTAAAGCCCAGAGAGGAGGGGCTTCCCTGGTGGCTCAGCGGTTGAGAATCCGTCTGCCAACGCAGGGGACACGGGTTCGAGCCCTCATCTGGGAAGATCCCACATGCCACGGAGCAACTAAGCCCATGCACCGCAACTACTGAGCCTGTGCTCTAGAGCCTGTGAGCCACAACTACTGATCCCATGTGCCACAACTACATAAGCCCATGCACCTACAGCCCGTGCTTCACAACGTGAGAAGCCTGCACACTGCAACGAAGAGTAGCCCTCGCTCTCCACAACTTAGAGAAAGCCCGTGCGCAGCAACGAACACCCAACACAGCCAAAAAAAAAAAAAAAAAAAAGCCCAGAGAGGGGTAGTAACTTTCCAAAGTTATATATACAGTGAGTTAGTAGCAAAGCTGGCACTAAAACCCAGTTTTCCCAGTAAATAAAACTGCCTACCAGGCTAAATAAGTGGGCTAAATGAAAACCTTAAAGACTGACTATAAATTAGGAGAGAATACTGGCACCTGAAGAGTTAGGCAAATCACCTAATCCGAATCAACAGGTATTTATTGAATACTATAAGCCTAGGCATCAGTATTTTTTTAATGCTCTCTAGGTGATTCCAATGTGCAGCTGAAGATAAAAACCATTATTACAAGTATCGTACTAGGCAGAAAGACATTAAAAAAAAAAAACAAACAAACAAAAACAGAGAGAGAGAGAGCTAGGAAACTGGGTAGCTAACCAAAGGTATCCAGACCTAAGTAAGCCTGGACAATGCAGGATCCCATGCTTAATCTGCATCTACCTGCACAAATGTGTAGGAGAATCCAAGGGGAGAGCAACATGCACAGTGAAGGCAAGGAGGCCCAGGATATATCTTCATTCACACTAGAGAATCAACAATACCTTTTATTCACATCTGTAAATTCCAACAGTTCAATGGATTATAAACTTCAGATGTCAACTCTTTCTAAAAGAATACTAAAACTAACTTGTACTCCTAAAAAGTGTATAAGAATATACAAATTAAAAACCTTTTTTTTTTTTTTGGAAGAACCTAGGGGCAGGACAGGAATAAAGATGCATATGTAGAGAATGGACTTGAGGACATGGGGAGGGGAAAGGGTAAGCTGGGACAAAGTGAGAGAGTGGCATGGACATATATACACTACCAAATGTAAAATAGATAGCTAGTGGGAAGCAGCCACATAGCACACGGATATCAGCTCGGTTCTTTGTGTCCACCTAGAGGGGTGGGATAGGGAGGGTGGGAGGGAGACGCAAGAGGGAGGAGATATGGGGATATATGTATATGTATAGCTGATTCACTTTGTTATACAGCAGAAACTAACACACCACTGTAAAGCAATTATACTCCAATAAAGATGTTAAAAAAATAAAAACCTTAATATGGCAAAAAAAATTCATAAAAGTCAAAAGACAAATGACCAACTGAAAAAATATTTCCAACTCATGAGATTGGACAAAGGGTTAAAACTCATAATACACAAAATGCTCTTACAAATTGATAAACACAAAAATGAAAAACATTATACAGAAGTAGGCATAATAGGTATTGAACAGGAAATTCAAAAAAGAAAAACACAAATGGCCAATGCACCCTTAAAGAGACAATTTACCTCAGAAATGAAATTTAAATAAAATCCATTTCTTGTCTACCAGACTGACAACAATGAAAAGATTGATAACACACAGAATTGCAAGGGTACAGGGAAATAGACATACTACCGGTACAAACTTTTTTGAAAGCAGTCTGGCAATATGTATCAAAATGTAATGTGTGCAGCTCAAACAAAAAGAGAAGGGACCCAATTTAAACAAAACAAACAAAGGACCTGAATAGACATTTCTCCAAAGAAGATACATAAACAGCCAACAAACACATGAAAAGATGCCCATTAGTCACTAGGGAAATGTAAATCCAAACCACAATGAGATACCACTTTCACACCCACTAGGATAGCTATAACTTTTTTTTTTTTTTAAGGTAAATAAGTGTTGGAGAAGATGTGGAGAAACTGGTGTCCTCATACATTGATGGTGGGAATGTAAAATGATGTAGCCATTGTGTAAACCAGTTTGGCAATTTCTCAAAAAGTTAAACACAGAATTACCATATGATGCAGCAATTCCACTCCTAGGTATATACCCAAAATAATTTAAAACACATACTCAAATACATTACACATATGTCCATAGCAGCACTATTCACAACAGCCTAAAGGTGCCAATGTCCATCAACAGATGGACAAACTGTGATCAATACATACAATGGAATATTATTCAAGCATGGAATGAAGCACCAATACACGCTACAACCAATGTAAGTGAAAGAACAGCCATAAAAGGTCACATATTGTATGATCCCATTTCTATGAAATATCCAGAACAGGTAAAATCTATAGAAACTAAAAGCAGACTTGTGGCTGTCAGGGGCTGGGGGGGAGGGGAAACTCAAAATAGTGGCTTAATGAGTACAGGGTTTTCTTTTGTGGTGATGGAAACGTTTTGGAACTAGATAGAGGTAGTAGTTGTTGTACAACACTGTGAATGTACTAAGTGCCAATGAATCGTTCTTTTCTAGTTTTTCTTTTGGCTACACCGCACAGCATTTGGGATCTTAGTTCCCCGACCAGGGATCGAACCTGTGCCCCCTGTCCAGGGAAGTCCCTGAATTCTTCATTTTAAAATGGTTAATGTTATGTGAATTTAACCTCAATAAGAAAAATAATATAAAGTAAGCATATACTCTTGGGACTTCCCTGGCAGTCCAGTAGTTAAGACTTTGCCTTCCAGTGCAGGGGGTGCAGGTTTGATCCCTGGTCAGGGAGCTAAGATCCCACATGCCTCAAGGCCAGAAAACCAAAACATAAAACAGAAGCTATATTGTAACAAATTCAATAAAGACTTTAAAAATGGTCCACATCAAACAAACAAAAAAATCTTTTAAAAAAAAGTATATACTCTCATAAAGCTCTTAGAAAACTGGAAGAATAAGAAAGTAACATGTACATCCTCTCATCCAGCAATCCCATTCCAGAAATTTACCCTGAAGAGAGAATCACACAAATGCAGAGATGTTTGTGCAAAGATGTTCATCTCAGCATCATTTATTAAAGCAAAAAGAAAAAACAAAAAAACCCAAAAAACTAAACCTACTAAATGTCCTTCAGCAGAAACCTGGTTAAGTAAATTATGATACACCTATAAAATGGAATACTACACAGAGATTAAAAACAATAATGTAGAAAGTCGGACAGCTTACACTATCAAATTTCAAGACTTATTATAAAGCTACAGTAACTAAAGACAATGCAATACTGACAAAAGAACAGACACACAGATCAATGCAACATATGAGAGGCACCAGAAGTAGACCCACACAAATACAGTCAACTGGTCTTTGACAAAGGTGCAAAGGCAATTCATCGGAGAAAGGACAGTCTTTCAAAATCAGAGCTGGTACAACTGGACATTCATACGTATCTTACACCTTTTACGAAAATTCACTCAAAACAGATCACAGGCCTAAATGTAAAATGAAAAGCTATAAAACTCATATATAGGGCTTCCCTGGTGGCGCAGTGGTTGAGGGTCCACCTGCTGATGCAGGGGACATGGGTTCGTGCCCCAGTCCGGGAAGATCCCACATGCCGCGGAGCGGCTGGGCCTGTGAGCCATGGCCACTGAGCCTGCACGTCTGGAGCCTGTGCTCTGCAACGGGAGAGGCCACAACAGTGAGAGGCCCGCGTACCGCAAAAAAAAAAAAAAAAAAGACACTGTGAAGAGAATGGAAAAATAAGATACAGATTAGAAGAAAATATTTGCAAATAACATGTCTATATAAAGGATTTGTATACAGAATATATGAAAAAAAACTCTTAAAATTCAACAATAAGACAGCCCCCCCCAAAAAAGATCTGACAGACACTTCACCAAAGATATACAGATAGTAAATAAGCATGTGAAAAGATGCTCAACACCATTAACCTTTAGGGGAATGCAAATTAACCACCATAGATACCAGTACACACCTATTAGAACTGCTAAAATTAAAAACAACAATACCAGGGCTTCCCCAGTGGCGCAGTGGTTGTGGGTCCGCCTGCTGATGCAGGGGACACGGGTTCATGCCCTGGTCCGGGAAGATCCCACATGCCGCGGAGCGGCTGGGCCCGTGAGCCATGGCCGCTGAGCCTGCGCGTCCAGAGCCTGTGCTCCGCAACGGGAGAGGCCGCAACAGTGAGAGGCCCGCGTACCGCAAAAAACAAACAAACAAACAAAAAAAAACCAAATGCTGGAAAGAATACAAAGAAACAGAAATTCTCATTCACTGCTGGTAGGAATGCAAAATGGTACAGTCATTTTGGTAAATAGTTTAGTAGTTTCCTATAAAGTTAAACCAGTCCTGTAAAGTTAAACCACTAGCTATGTTTATAATAGCTTTCTTTACAACTACTAAAAACTTGACACTCAGATGGCCTTTCACAGGTCAATGAACATATTACGTACAATGGAATAATACTCGACAACAAAGAGAAATGGACTCATGCAACAACACTGAAGAATTTAAATGTATTTTGCTAAGTGAAAAAAGTCAGACCCCAAAAGCTGCATGTTGAGTGACTAAATGTATGTGACCTTCTGGAAAAGGCAAAACTATAGGGACAGAAAACAGATCAGTGGTTGCCAAAAACTGGTGTAGGTAGAGGAGTTGACTACAAAGAGGCCACATAAGGCAATTTTTAGAGTGATGGAAGTGTTCAGTATGGTACTGTGATGGTGCATATCTGACTCTCTCCATTTGTAAAAACCCACAGAACTGTGCACAACAATGAATGCACTCTACTGTATGCAAATTAAAAAAAATAATAGCCAGAATGTCTGAAGAACCAGGACAGAATGCAGACTGCAATAACTGAATCTAATTATATTACAAATGTATGACATAACCTCACTGGAGGGGGGGTGGGGAGGAGCTGACCTAAGTAACTTTGTAAAACAATGTTATGACTAGATACTATATGGCTAAAATGAACAAAAAGAACTGAACACAAACATCATACTGTAGTTGGTAAATTTGTTCTCACAGTATTAACTACTTAAACTACTTTACAGGTTGTACAAATAAAATATTTGTAGACAAGGAGAGCCAGTTTCCTTACTCTGAGAAAGAAGTCACAAATAAGCAAGAAGGGAAGATTAATATAAACCCTGTAGTGGAGCAGAGTCAGAGATATCAGTATAAATTCATGTTTATTTTAATATACATACAGATAGATACAGAAATATAGATATTTGTGTATACATGAATTAGTATATATACATATGTTTCCTAGCAACAAGCACATTTAGCACCCAGCTCTTGGTATCTAAATACCATTCACCAAAAAAAGGAGCCAGGGGGACTTCCCTGGTGGCACAGTGGTTAAGAATCTGCCTTCCAGGGCTTCCTTGGTGGCGCAGTGGTTAAGAATCCGCCTGCCAATGCAGGGGACACAGGTTCAAGCCCTGGTCCTGGAAGATCCCACATGCCGCGGAGCAACTAAGCCCGTGCGCCACAACTACTGAGCCTGCGCTCTGGAGCCCGCGATCCACAACTACTGAAGCCCGTGTGACACAACTACTGAAGCCTGTGTGCTTAGGGCCTGTGCTCCGTAACAAGAGAAGCCACCGCAACGAGAAGCCCGTGCATTGCAATGAAGAGTAGCGCCCGCTCGCCGCAACTAGAGAAAGCCCGCACGCAGCAACAAAGATCAAACACAGCCAAAAATAAATAAGTAAATTTAAAAAATAAAAATAAAAAGGAACCAGGGCTCCTTGGAGAAATGGATGATTCTAGGACTGGAGCAGGACAAATGTAAGTTGAAAGCATCTTGTAATGCCAGAAAGGAAGTGCTAAACAAACAAATATGGGGCATGCCGAAGGACACAAGAGTCAATATGAAAGAGCACCCAATAACCAAGTTGAAATAATTTGAACAATAAAATAAATAACTTAGTACTGGATTATAACCCAAGAAATAAAATAAATATCCCTACTGATGTAAGTAAATAGGAGAGAGAGGACAAATCTCTGCAAAAGAATTTCAATAAAAGTAGGAGGACTTCCCTGGTGGCGCAGTGCTTAAGAATCCACCTGCCAATGCAAGGGACACAGGTCTGATCCCTGGTCCGGGAAGATCCCACATGCCATGGAGCAACTAAGCCCATGCGCCACAACTACTGAGCCTGTGCTCTAGAGGACGTGAACCACAACTACTGAGCCCTCGTGCCGCAACTACTGAAGCCCGTGAGCCTAGTGTCTGTGCTCTGCAACAAGTGAAGCCACCGTAATGAGAAGCCTGCACACTGCAACGAAGAGTAGCCCCCACTCACCGCAACTAGAGAAAAGCCCGCGTGCAGCAATGAAGACCCAATGCAGGGACTTCCCTGGTGGCGCAGTGGTTAAGAATCTGCCTGCCAATGCAGGGGACACAGGTTTGAGCCCTGGTCCGGGAAGATCCCACATGCTGCGGAGCAACTAAGCCTGTGTGCCACAACTACTGAGCCTGCATTCTAGAGCCCGCAAGCCACAACTACTGAGCCCGTGTGCTACAACTACTGAAGCCCTCACACCTAGAGCCCATGCTCTGCAACAAGAGAAGCCACCTCAATAAGAAGCCCACGCACCGCAACGAAGAGTAGCCCCCCGCTCGCCACAACTAAAGAAAGCCCGCGTGCAGCAATGAAGACCCAACACAGCCAAAAATAAAAAGATAATAAATAAATTTATTTTTTAAAAAAGACCCAACACAGCCAAATAAATAAATAAAGACCCCCAAACATACACATAATTTAAAATAAAACAGAAGTAGGAGGAATGAAGGAAATTACCACAATAATTATAGCAGGAAAGATTCATTGATAAATGTTAAAATTAGGAGGTGAAACTTTAAGGAAAAACAAGATATCTGCATTGCCTCAAGCAACTCCCCTAAAATATTAATTACTGTGGTGCTTTTAACATATGCCCACAAATTCTTTGATAGTCCTCCCTTCAGGATGTGGAGCTTAAATCCCCTCCCGTTCAATGTGGGATGGACTTAGCAACTCATTTCCAACAAAGAGAGTATAGAAAGGAAAAATAGGGATTTCCCCAGCGGTCCAGCGGTTAAGACTCCGAGCTTCCACTGCATGGGGCGCAGGTTCAATCCCTGGTCAGGGAACTAAGATCCCACATGTCACACGATACAGCCAAAAATAAATAAATAAATTTTAAAAAATGAAAAGAAAAAGATTTAACTTTACAGTAGAGGAAGCTGGCAGACACAACCTAAACCAAATGATCAAGGTTAACGTCACTAGTTGATGTTAAATCATGCTGACATTATACCCTGATACGATGCAATGAGAAAGGTACTTCACCTCTGTGGTATGCCTTCTCAAAATTCATAATCATGTGAAACCATCAGACAAACCCAAACTGAGAGACAATCCACAAAACAGCTGACCAGTACACTTCAAAAAGTAGCAAAATCATGAAAGACAAGGAAAGACCAAGAAATCTGTCACAGATTGGAGACAAGCAGACATGAGGACTAAATGTAATATGGTATCCTACATTGGATCCTGAAACAGAAAAGGGACATCAGTAGAAAAACTGGTAAAATCCAAATGAAGTCTCCAGATTAGTTAACAGTATCGTGCCTGTGTCAATCTCTTGGTGTTGATAAATGTGCCATGATGATATGTTAATTTTAGAAGAAGCTGGGTGAAGAATATACAAGAACTCTCTGTACTATCTTTGAAACTCTTGTGTAAATCTTATAATTACTTCAAAATTTAAAAACTAACAGTAATGTAGAACAGGGTTTCTCAACCTCAGTACAATATATTGATATTTTGGGCCAGATAATTCTCTGTTGGGAGGAGCTGTTTTATGCATAGTAGGATGTTCTGCAGCATTCCTGGCCTCTACCCACTAGACGCCAGGAACCCACCTTTCCATTTGTTACAACCAAAAACGTCTCCAGAGATTGCCAAGTGTCCCCCGGCGGGGGGGGGGGGGGGGCCGGGCAAAATTACCCCAGATAGAGACCGAGATGAGGGTTCAAGAAAGTAATTTTTGGTAGGGGTGAGATAATAATAGGGCCTACCTAATAAGGTTGTGGTGAGGATATTAAATGAGACAATATATGGCAAACTTCTAGAACACTGCCTGACATATATTTTATTATTGTTATTATTTTCAGTATTATTATTATTCATGGTACAGTGGTAAGAGCTTGAACTCTGGCTGACACAATGAGGAAGGAGCAGCGGTAAAGTTCCAGCTCAGAAATAGGGCCCCAAAGGTAAGCAAAGAGACAAACAGGACCCTGGTCTGATTCAAACTTATCTAAAGAATCCAACAAACTATACAGGAAACCACAACCAGTTCAGTTAAGCCATACTAGAGTATATGCAGAGCACATAGGTGAATTCCTATATACCCAAATAACTTAACACCCCTCAAACATACATTCCTTCTTGAAGTGGAGCTGTTTCAACACCCTGCCCCAGGCACTGAAACATCAGGGCAGCACCTCATCCTCACAAATCTGAAACTGCAAGTCCCATTTGTGCTCTCCTATGGTTTCCCATTTAGCCAGTAGTCACTTCTCTTTCCTTACATAACATGGGAGGTTTGACTCTAAAGTTCTTCCCACAGCTGCAAAAAAACTGAATATATATGTACAACCCACCCAAGCTTAATACTGTAGCCAAAGGAAAACCAAATTCACTCACAACGGATCTGAACACAGGGACCTAGAAATTAATATATATATTTTTAGATGAGTCAAAAATTTTGAGATTTCCTCTGGCCTACTCTCAAGCTCAGTCCTGTAAAACACTGCCTCTGTAAGTTGTGGAAAGTAGCCTCTGGATAGCCCTCATTTCTCCTAGTTAACAGATTTTTCTAGCTTTCATTTTCATGTCCTAGTAAGCCACTGTGATCCACTATCCCATCTCTACTTTCATATCTCTCCCCCATGCAACCCAGATCTCCCTTGAGCACTAGCAAACAGTCCTTTGGTAAAAAAACACTGCTCCTAAATTATGTTCCAAAGTAGACAAAGAATGCAGAACTCCACATTTATTAGGTGACACATAGCTTGCTTACTAGTCAGACTGCCAAAAATAATTTGCTTCCCCTCTTGTAGGTTTAGGCAAACACAAGGGAACTGTGCTCCTATGTATGACTACTGCTTCTCCACAGGACTTGAAGAACTAAGGCATTAGAGATACTTCCTCTTTATAAACCCAAATAGAACACTCTGTTTATTTTCTCCTGGCATATAGTTGGTAGTCTGTATTTCCAGGCAGCCATTGTACATCTTTTGGCAAGTGCCTTCAAATTTCTCAGTACAATGTTTCATCCAGTCACTGAAGGCAATGCATTGTACCTTAAATTTACATGCCAAGAAAAAGACTCAGACTGAAAAGAAGACCTTCAGTATCATCTTCCTGCAATATATCAGACACTACACATGAGTTAGAAGACCCAGATCCAATTCCCAGGTGTGCAAGTGTCTTGCAGTGTGATCTCTAGTCTGCTCTTTAATCTTTCTGCACCTCAGTTTTTCCATCCTGGAAAACAGGGATTGTATTACCTGTCCCTCCTTGAATTTAGACTCTTACTGCTAGCTGAGAATATTTATGCTTCTACAACTTGTGAAACTGGGGTTTGGAAAACTCAGAAAATTAAGCACAAAATGTTTCTCACTTTTGTCAGACCTACCATGAAAAATCCACAGTTGAGCCCAGCAGAAGTCCCTAAGCAAGTAATCCCTCAGAAAATTAGTTCTGACTTCCCACTCAACAGACCACTGACACAAGAATGAGAAGTGAGGGGCCAGGCAGGACGTCAGGTGCTACATGGCTAAAAAAGCAAGTCATTGTCTATTATGTTCCCTGACAGTATTATCACCCTAGACACACTACCCTTAACACTCCATTGTGGTTTTATCTCAAAGAAGCTACCTCAATACTTAGAGCACTTACTTCTTCAATGTTTACGAAAAACAAGCACTTTCCCTGGATAGGAAGTGCCCTGCTGGAATTGCCTTGGGATGACCCTACAGTTAAGGTAGGACAAAAGGATGACAAAAGGAGTATGAGGTGCAAGAGAATTTAAGATTTAAGGCAGGGTTTTACAATCCTTTCTGAGTCACTGGTACAATTTTGAAATACAAAACTCTGGGCAGCATTCCAAAAGAGATTATTAAAATTCAAATACTGGTTTTTAGAAAGATCAATTTGGAAACTTGAAAAACCTTTCTAATTATCCACTTTCCATTAGGTCCCCCTTTAGTCTGCGTGGCTGTCACAACAAGGAAGTTTACTGCTCGGTCTAGGCTCTCCACAAGGCCTAGTTTCCCTCTGTTCCACTAAACACTGCCTTTGGTATCTTCGAATTATTGACATTAAATTATATCTCCGCTGCAGTAAGTTTCAGCCCCCTAGCAATGCATCACATGGCCAACACTCAGCTCAACACTCAACTTGAGAGATATCACTATGAATTCACACTAAGATCCACAATACAAATCCTAAAATACATTTTATACCCTGTTCAAAAAGTAGCACACTCCTGTGAAGGATCAGTGTCATACAAGTTAAGAAATACTCTCTAATAATTGAATCCCACAGCTCCTGCCTCATTTAAAGGGATAACTTTGTGTATAGATAAGGCAGGCACTGAGCGTGGAAAGTAGAGACCTATGTCCAACTCCAGGTCTGCTACTTACTATAAGACCTTGTACCTGTTTCCTTAACTGTGAAGTGATAATAATGTCTACCTTACAAGGTTATTGTGAGGATAAAAAAGCATATGTAAGCATTTTATAAACAGTGCTATTCAAATTTAATTCTGCCTGTGGATTTAACTAAAGCTGAAAAAGTTCTTTTAAGAAGCTGGTTAGGGACTTCCCTGGTGGCGCAGTGGTTAAGACTGCCTGCCAATGCAGGGGACATGGGTTCAAGCCCTGGTCCGGGAAGATCCCACATGCCGCGGGGCAACTAAGCCCGAGCACCGCAACTACTGAAGTCCGTACGCCTAGAGCCCGTGCTCCGCAACAAAGAGTAGCCACCGCTCTCTGCAACTAGAGAAAGCCTGTGTGCAGCAACAAAGACCCAACACAGCCAAAAATAAATTAATTAATTAATTAAAAAAAAAAAAGCTGGTTAACTCCAACATTAAGAATGTCATTTGTTCACATGCTTACAAAAATTTTCTGCAATCTCAAGTCACTGAAAAGCATTATCTCCTTCCATTGGCTAAAAAGCAAGCAGAGTAGCACTACCCTACGAGGGGCATGGTAAGCAAGGGGAGAAATGAAGAACTGCGTATACCCACAGTGAATGGGGCAGAGATACTTTATTTCATTATTTGAACTGAAAAGTAAACATTAAAGGTCAAAGTTTTCCAACGGGTCTGAGAGGAATATATCCACGTTATGAATATTAAACACAACCTATTGCCAGTTCAGAAAGCTCAATTATCTTCAAAGTGTTTTTCACACATCAATTAATCCTCACAGCATCCCAAGGATGAAAGAAATTTAATTTTCATATTCTAGTTATTTATAACAACAGGAAGAATCTAAATGGATCGTGATGTGCCATTTTGATAAGACAGGTCAACAAATGTTTCATCAAATGTTAAGGATCTACCATATCATCAGCACTATATAAGGCACAAAGTGTCTAACTGATGTGGCCTATTTCACATCGAGCAAGACCTCTAGCAAGCTCAACCTTATGGTACACAGCTATGCGTAAAGAAACATTTCTGAAGAGCGGATAACAGCAATTACAGAGCTATAACCAATCCTTATTGCCAGAAGCTGCTAATTTACTTAAAAACATTTGTAAAATTAAGATGTTTTATTGAGAACGCTTTCCTGACAAGGACTATGTGTGGTACATGAGGAAGAGGCAGAAACAGGGAGCAACAGTGTGCTGTGTTGTTTTAAATAGGATTGTCAGAGGCCTCAATAAGATGACATCTAAGTAAAGACCTGAACAAAGAGAGGAAGCAAGCCACATGCTTATGTAGGGGAAAACATTCCACCAGGCAGAGGGAACCTCTGAGTGTAAGAGTCCTAACACGGGATCATACCTGCTGCATTCTTCACACACCCACTAGACTTTCCCCATGGATGTCCTGCTGCAACCTCCACTGTGCCCCGCCAGATCTTCCTGACTTCCAGGCTCACCATACTCTCCCAGGCACACAAACCTGAAACACACTGTGTGCACTGCTCTCTTCTTTCCACAATCAGTGACCAACTCATACTGTAACATGATACTACCTTCAAAATGTTACATCTTTCTCTTCCATTCATTCCCACTAACATACCAGCCCCAAATTACAAAACATTAAGACTGCAATGGACCTTAGATATTATCAGTGAAACACCGTCTTACCGAAGCCCGTATTACCCAAGTCTCGGAAGTATCAAGCCAAAGATCTATTATTACTACATTCTTGGATTTTTTTTTGGTATGCCCCTCCCACCCACCCCCAAATTCAATTCATCAGCATACTGCTCACAAATGAATGCTTCTTACACACTGTCTTCATCATGTTACTCATCCCCCTTTCCACAATATCTACAATACCTGTTAAATAGTCTCCTTTCACTGTCCTACATGCACACTAAGTTCATTTCACCTTCTAAATCTTCATTCACAGTCCTTCCTTTGATACAATGCCTTTTCTTCTTTATCTATCTAAAACTCACCTATCCTTCAAGTCCCTTTTCACAGAGCTTTCCATGACTGTATCAGCTTTCACTGACTTCTCTCCTCAGAAATTCTATGGTTCATCATAAGATCTAACACGGTAGTCTCCCTCCTCCCCACCTCCCATCCCCACCCCTTGCAAAGCATCATCAATAACTCACTTCAAACACGTATTAACTTGCTTTGTTTCATGTTTATCTGGACTAAAACTCCTTGAAGACAGGATTGCAGTTTTGTCTCTCCAAAAGGGCCTTGCAGAAAATAGCACCTAATCATATTTTTAGCACTTACTGTGTGCCTGATATTGTATTAAGTGCTTTACATATTTAATCTCGTTTAACCATCACAATAATATCATGTTATTGATATTATTCTTCCTCTTTTACAGAAGAAACAAAGACATGAAGAGGTCAGGCTGAGGTTGCATATCTTAGAAAAGGCAAGGCTGGGATTTGAGCTAAAGTCCGCCTCTCAGAGCCAGCACAAAGCAGAGGTTGTGAACAAAGGTTTGTTGAATTATCCTAATCATCTGATGTGTGTTGATGGCCGTGTCATCCCACATGAATTAATGAGGGTGGAAACCATGCCCAGAGTTTACGGGGTACAGTGGGGAGAAGGCCTGCCCCTTCCTGCTGAATACCCATCAGGCGCTAGGTTCAGCACCGGGCATTTCACCGAGCATCTCATTTACACTGTGAAAACTCTTAACTTGTAATTCCTCCATCGGAGATGTACCCCAAATGTCACCCATCCTCAATCGGAGCACAAATGTTCCCAGGCGTGATGTGTACACACTCCTTCTGGGCCTCCCTGCGGCTCAAGGAAGAGGGCAAAGCCTGCTGATTCCCATCAGCCGGTAAGTTAAAAATCTCAGCATCATAAAGCATTTGCCAAGTGCCTGGACTTTTTCAGGACAGGCCACCCTACTCTTCTTTCTAACACTCATGTTCTCACTTATTAAGCACCAGAGCCCTGTGAAGTAGGCGGCATTTTCTCCACTTCTCAGATAAATAACGTCCCCCAAAACCGACGCTGTTTAGGTCACGTGGCCGATGGCAGATGAGGGAAGAGAATCCAGGTTTCCTGACTATCTACCCTGCTTCATTCCCTCAGCAGACACTCGTAGATGGTAAATGATTTAGCCTGGTGTCGCTGGGAACTCTAAATAGCAAAAGCTCTGGAGTAATTTTCCTTCAAAAGGTATATAATGGACACCTATAGGTCAACCTTATATGTTCAAATACCATCTCCACGTATTCCCTTAGTGACACAGAGATAGTCGTTTCACCTCCCTGGGTGAATTCCCTCATCGGTAAATGGAGATAATAACAGTACCTACACCAAACAGCAATACCCTGAGAAGTAAATGAAATGAGGGCAGTGAAACACCTGGCACGATGTCCGGCATATAGTGGACGCCTAGGAATTATGGGTGCCCTTTCCCGGCCCCCTCCGCCCCATAAGCCTCGGGGTTCACCCACTACCATTAAGCGACAGGGTATCCACTCAGCCAGAGGCCCACGCACGGCCTCCGGTTTACCAGGCTGGGGACAGCCGCACTGTCATACCTGCATGGAGTCAGCGCTGACGATCTCGCCACCGAGCCGCTGGCCTAGCTGTAACGCCAGCGTGGATTTGCCGGTGCCCGTGGCCCCGAGAATTACTACAAGAGGCAGTGTCCGTTTTAGGCCCCGGAGCCCAGGGCCCGCAGACACAGCTCGTGCAGCCGCCACCGCCGCCATCTTAAAGAAGTCTACGCTTGCGCAGGAGCAGCTGTCCCCATGGCAACCGTCAGTGCGCCTGCGCGGACCTCGGGCTCTGAAGGGAGGGTGCGGAGGGAGGAAGGAGGTGAGGGACCCAGGTCCCCACGCTCAGAAGCTCCTGCTGTGACTGCCGTCAACTAGCTGCTGATGTGAGAACCTCAACTACCTCCTCTCTTAAATGGGGCATAGCAGTCGTATCTAAAATAGATCTATCCGTATTATTCTCTCTTTCACGGCACCCAGTTCTTTTTCTTCATAGAGCTAATTACAATATGAAATTATATATTGACCTCTTGTCCATTGTCTGACTTTCTCTCCAGACTGTTCGTTCTATAAAGGCAAGGAACAGATTCTGCCTAGGTCACTACTGTATCTCCAGTACAGTACCTGATACCGAACAGACACCCAATAATTGTTAGTAGAGGGGAGAATGGCTTGCATATCTAGTGCTACAGCCAGTGAGCTCAGAGGTGTGGTGTTCTCCAGGATCAGATCTACCCAGTTCTCAGGCAAGGGCGGCTGCTCTAATGTTTTCATCCAACATCTCAAACTGAGACACAATCATAAGGCAGAACAAGATTTTTCATCTATTTGGCGAAAGGATGCAAGAGATGGGGTGAGAACAGATAAAAAAACAAGCAATAAACAACCCACAACATACAAAGAGAAAAAATAAGGAAGGCAGAAAGGATAAAAGAGTAGCAACCCTCAGATTAAAGTGGGGGTGGGAAAAACTAGGTCCAGAGAGGACCAAAATTCTGGGGACTACACAACCTTTAAGAAAGGGCTATGAAAAAAAAAAGAAAGAAAGGGCTATGGGAGATTTCCCTGGCGGTCCAGTGCTTAAGACTCCGCGCTTCTACTGCAGGGGGCACGGGTTGGATCCCTGGTTGGGGAACTAAGATCCTGCATGTGGTGTGTGGCCAAAAAAAAAAAGAAAAGAAAAAAAAGAACTTTGGAACCAGATGAACATGGGTTCAAATCCCCACTCTGCCACTTTCAGCTGAGTGACTTCACACAATTCGCTTAGCCTCAGTTTTCTCAACCTTAAGTACCTCTCAGGACTGCCATGAGGAGAAAATGAAGTAATGCCTGAAAGGTGCCTGCTACAACGCCCTGGCACATAATCACCACCATTTGTTAAACATTTTGTATTATAATAGTAACACCCCATCTGCCTTACTAAAGAGGTTAGAGCAGCAGCCTAAGGGCAGAGGAATTTTCAGTAATGTGTGAAAGTGCCTAAATACCTATTCTACTAACCCTTTGTTAGCCAGTTTAAGAGTCTTAATTGCTTTCTGCCTGAGATTACTACCTGGCTCTGCCTAGCTCACAGGTCATATCACCCTTGGGTCAGAGGAATCACCCCTGGACGGTTAGAGAATATGATAGGCCTGCCCTGAATGACTGCCAATAAATACATTTCTCAATCACTTGGATCACCGCTGGCATAATGGCCATTCTTGCAGATCCAGTCTAAACCTTGTAGTCACATGTATCCCAGGGTCCTTGTACCTCCTTTTCTCAATCCAGCCTGCTTTGATCAAAAGCCTTGTTCTCTCCAATTTGTGGTACCCGCCTGGGGCTGGTTTTAAAATCAAGATGTGTGGCCACATATTGGCAGACACTCTCACATGATGGTTGTTAACTGTAGAGCCTTTGCCTGCAGATTTTCCGAGGGTACGGTTACCTTGACAACAAGCAGAAAGAAGGCAGGCCGGAGAAATGATGCAAATAAAGCAAAAGGGAGGCTAATTTCATGATGACAATCTGACCATGACAGAGGAGGCTCACTCACAGATGGGAAAGTACTGTCCAAGTCATGACCAGGTGACTGTTACGAGAGAGAGAAAGAGAGAGAGAAGGGGCGGGGGGTGGTGGTGGAATTTACCACTGAGAGACCAGAAGAGGGAGAGGCTGGTTACCAAGGCAACTGGGGAGCAAGGAATGAAAAAATGGGGCTTCACCACAGCCGCAGAAAATTGCTTCTAGCCAAGCAACACAGGACTGTTGCTATAGAAACAAAGAGAACAGGGATCCTGTAGACCATGGGGAGAATTATCACTGAAATACTGAGCAGGAAAGACTCCTAAATCAGAATGGAGCCTGTGGTCCAAAACAAATGAGGAGAAGTGAGAAAAAAAACATCATACCGTTTCCATTCATTGTAATTCTGCCAGCCCCACCAAAGGAGAATGGGAACATATTTTTTTAATACCTTTAGGCTATTTTATTTGTACCTCTGTCTCCCTAATGATCTTCTGAACTCTAAATTATACTAAGAATAGTTCCTGAAAGATAATCTGTAACTTGAAATCCTAATTAGAGAGATTAAGTTCAAGGGAAAATTGGGAAATTGAAGTCTATGATCAAGAGTTAATAAGTATTTATAAAAAACAACATAAAACCCTCTAATGGGCAGCTTTGCAGAGTAATAAGGAGACAAAAGGCGGCAAAAGGGAGTCAGAAAAGCTATTTGTGGTCATGCCCAGGTATTAGCCCTGACCCCTCTCTGCCTTGTATGAGGCCAGATGGGAAATAGCTTATTCTGAAAGATAGCTCAACAGGAAAGGGAGTCTCTCACTCAAAGTGTATGTGTATATCTAGAGGTGAGGATGCAGAAGCCCATCTCAACACACTCCACTGCTTACAGATTATTTGGGGTTAAAAAAAAAATCTAGTTTACAAGGCAAAAATCCTGGGATACGTTCAGTCTGGAAGAGGATGTCTAAAATGCAGGAATGAGGTACTAGGGAGACTCAAATTACTTGGAGGGTAATAATTCTTGCCTGCCCTTCTGAAAGTCCACAGTCAGCCACCTAATTGTTACCGCTGGTGTGGGTGTGCTGTACCCTAGGGCAGATGGGTAGTCAGGATGGGGAACCTCTAGGTTGCCTCACATTCTTTAGGAAATTGAGAGCAGTACATGGGGTGGAATGGGCATGGGAACATGGCAGAAAAGGAGAAAGGGAGAAGTGCAGAAAGTTAGAGGGGAAATCTAGGTGATGACCCAATTAAAAAAATTTTTACAAAAAGAAAGAAATATAGGGAGAAGGTAAAGGTGAAGCCATTAAGAGTGGAAGGATCATTCAAAATGGAACATCCAGGAAGTTTGAACTTTTTGGAATTCTACAGGATGCTGCGACATGGAAAGGAGGAGGTATATGCCATGGAAGGCCTGAAGCATCTGTTCCCAAGGTAAGAGAAGAAAGTTGGGTCAAAGATAAACACTAGCTCTTTGGTACAATCCAAAGTGCTGAGAATTCCCTGGCAGTCCAGTGGTTGGGACTCTGTGCTTCCACTGCTGGGGTCCCGGGTTCAAT
The DNA here is from genome assembly GCF_951394435.1 of Stenella coeruleoalba. Taxonomy (NCBI): domain Eukaryota; kingdom Metazoa; phylum Chordata; class Mammalia; order Artiodactyla; family Delphinidae; genus Stenella; species Stenella coeruleoalba. Next base: position 32,058,770 of record NC_137169.1, read on the forward strand.
CCCTCATCAGGGAACTAAGATACTGCAAGCCGCACAGCCAAAAAAAAATTATTTTTAAATTACAAATTAAGGGCTTTCCTGGTGGCGCAGTGGTTGAGAATCCGCCTGCCGATGCAGGGGACATGGGTTTGTGTTCCGGTCTGGGAGGATCCCACATGCCGCGGAAGCGGCTGGGCCCGTGAGCCATGGCCGCTGAGTCTGCGTGTCTGGAGCCTGTGCTCCGCAACGGGAAAGGCCACAGCAGTGAGAGGCCCGCGTACCGCAAAAAAAAAAAAAAAAAAAAAAAAAAAAATCACAAATTAAAACAAAAAAGCAAAGCGCCTTTGCAGCCTGACCCCCATGCTAATTAGAGACCCCAAATAAAAAATGTTTCATGCAGGAATATTTCATGATGAACATGGTGCCTTCATTTGTTTCCTAGGACTACCATAACAAATTACCACAAACTGGGTGGCTTAAAAAACAGAAATGTATTCTCTCACAGTTCTGGAGTCTAGAAGCCCAAAATCAGTGCATTGGTAGGGCCACACTCCCATGCTTCCCCTCTAGGGGAGAATCCTTCCCTGCCTCTTCTAGCTTCTGGTGGTTGTTGGGAATCCTTGACATTCCTTGGTTTGTGGCAGGATGACTCCAATCCTGCCTATCTCACATGGCCATCTTCTCTGTTGTACGTGTGTCTCTGTCCGAGAATTTCCCTCTCTCTCTCTTTTTTTTTAAATAAATTTATTTATTTATTTGTTTGTTTCTTTAATTTTTGGCTGTGTTGGGTCTTCGTTGCTGCATGCGGGCTTTCTCTAGTTGCAGCGAGCGGGGGCTACTCTTTGTTGCAGTGCGCAGGCTTCTCATTGCGGTGGCTTCTCTTGTTGCGAAGCATGGGCTCTAGGCACGCAGGCTTCAGTAGTTGTGGCACGTGGGCTCAGTAGTTGTGGTACACGGGCTTAGTTGCTCTGCGGCATGTGAGATCTTCCCAGGCCAGGGCTCAAACCCGTGTTCCTTGCACTGGCAGGTGGATTCTTAACCACTGCACCACCAGGGAAGCCCGAGAATTTCCCTCTCTTAAGGACACCAGTCACTGGATTAGAGCCCACCCTAATCCAGTATGACCTCATCTTAACTTGATTATATCTGCAAAGACCGTATTTCCAAATAAGGTCACATTCACAGTTTCTGGATAGTCATGAATTTAGTGGGGGACAATATACAACCCAGTACAGTGCCTGTGCGTAATCACAACACCTTCTATTGGTCTGGTGAACGGCTGTTTCCATTACTGTTGCCACTGGTGATTGGCCAATTCAAATCTAGGAGCATCGGAATGGCTCAAAACAAGTGAGGGGAAGAAGAGAGTAGAGCTCACCATAAACCATGGAGTTACCATGGTTTCTGTAACTCCTAAAGTTGAGTTATAGTTTGCTCCAGAGCACACCAGAATGTTCTCAAAGAGAGCTCACTTCCTGCCTTCTCAGATCTCCAAGACAGCCTACACACGCACAGGGATCCCCGAAGGCTGCAAAATCAGAGTGGGGAGGTGCAAAAGGGGAAAAGATGCAGAGCCATCAGAGGTCCTTTCCGGTTCTAATCTCATGGCTCCTTCAATCCCTCTCCTCTACTTCTCTGGCCCTTTCTCTTTCTTGTGGCTTTGGCACTGTGGGCCTTCATCATCTTCATATATTGATGAGTCTCAAATCTGTATCTTCATTTCAACCCCCTTTCTAAAGCTTTAATGTCACATTTCCAACTTCCTGTTGGGTGCTCTATTTTGAATGACCCCATTACCTCAATCTTATTTTGTCCCAAACCACAATCAGTTTCTTTTCCTGACTTCCCTATTTCAAAGAATCACAGAGGATGTTTGTGGCAAAAAGATCCCCTTAGAAATCCAGTGCAACCCCTCTTGTTTTGTAAAAATGAGACCACCTGGCCTGCAAATCAGACCAGATTCCTCCCCCTTCCCCAGATTCCACACAACCTTCCCAATCCTCTCTTCCGCATAGCTATTCCCTTAGCTTAGAACACCTTCTTCCTCTTCACCTAGCCAAATACTCCTGGAACTCGTATTTCCAGCTAAAGTCACAGTATCTCCAACAAGAACTTTCTTGACGACTCCAAAGTGCTCTCTTTCCCTTCTGAGGCTTGCAGCCCTTGTCTGAGTCGCTTTACTTTGTGATCATGTTTGCACACTCATAAACTTCCATAAGGAACCATCACTTCATATATCATTGCTCTTACTATGTGGGCACTATTCTAAGCACTTTATTTTATTTTAATTAATTAATTTATTTACCTATATTTGGCTGCGTTGGGTCTTTGTTGCTGTGCGTGGGCTTTCTCTAGTTGCAGCAAGCGGGGGCTACTCTTCCTTACGGTGCGCGGGCTTCTCATTGTGGTGGCTTCTCTTGTTGTGGAGCATGGGCTCTAGGTGCACAGGCTTCAGTAATTGTGGCTTGAGAGCTCTGGAGCGCAGGCTCAGTAGTTGTAGCGCATGGGCTTTGTTGCTCCACAGCATGTGGGATCTTCCCAGACCAGGGATCAAACCTGTGTCCCCTGCATTGGCAGGTGGATTCTTAACCACTGCGCCACCAGAGAAGTCCTAAGCACTTTCAATATAGTAACTTATTTAATCTTTGCCACAGTCCTATGAGGTAGATGTTAATATTATATCCATTTTAGAGAAGAAGGAAACTTCTAGGACTCAAGGGTGTTGAGTGATATTCCCAAACATCACATAGGTAGTAACCCCAAGTCCCTGTTCTTAACCATTTTACTATGCCATCTATACCACCTTCTGTAAATACTTTTGTATCTCCACAGGACATGGCTCCAACCCCTTGTTCCAATGTTTTTCTAAGTGTGACCTCAGGAAATCCACCTCCCTGCTTGCTTGTCAGTAATGTAGATTCCTGGTCCTGACCTACTACATCAGGGTCTTGGGGATGCATAGATTCTTAAGGTCCGCTCAGGTTCGAGGATCATTGCCTTAACCAAAATAGGCCTTAGAGGATTTAAAGACTGAATGGAGTCATTGACTCCAGCGCAGTTTGAAGACACTGCAGTGCCCAGTGAGGACAAATGGAGGGCCCTCATGTGCAACAGCATCACAGACTCACAGCTCCTGCCTGCCATGGGTCATGAGATGCTGTGGACCAGTCAGAGGCTCAGGTCTTTGCCCTCCTTTCTCCTCTGTTCATCTCAGTCTCCCAAAATCCTGTCTGCTCCTTCCCTGATGATTTATTGCCTCTTGAGACATTAATATGTCCATTTCAGATTACTTTAAGCACTCCTTCCGGGAAGATTTCTTATTTTACCAATCCCTTCTATCACCTTCCAAATATGACTGATCTGTGTGGCTTGTTAGATGGTTTAAATAATACTAATCATTTACTGAGCACTTAATATTGTTCACAACAACCCAAAGAAGCAGGTACTATGATTTATACCTATTTTACAGATGTGGAAACTGGGACTGGGAGATGTTAATAATTTGTCCGAGCTCACAAAGCTGGAAAATACAGAGGCTGATTTGAAATGGAGCTCTGTTGGGTGTGGGAGGCTTCCCACAAGTTTAGAGGCAATCCAACACTTACTTCCTGGGCACCGACTGGACCCTGGCACTGAGTCTTATTGTTTAATAACTCACCTGATTAGAGACTTGAAGAACATATTTAGATTTGCTCACCAAAAGAATGGTAATCTTAATACAGTTGATCCCTTTGGCAACAGTTCTAAATAAAGACATTAAGAAGAGCTGTCCACTGGGCTTAAAGTAGAAATGCCCACACCCCAACGGAACCTTAGCTGACACATTTACAGACCTTCCCTTTACCTTCCCCAGTCACCCAGTCATCAGTCACCTCCCAATTGGTTATCTTATCCTTAGAATCCTCTTTCACACTCCCTATCACCTTCCAGATCAACAAAGCCATCCCCATCATCCCCTTCTCCTTCTAATGTGCATATTCTGAAATATCCTGACCCCGGGGGGCACTTAAGACAAATTCGACACTTTTGAGATAGTTCCACCCGTCTCAGTTCCCCAGGATAGCTGCCAATAGGGGCAGGAGTTAAGCACTTGGTTTAGCCTTTGATTGTCTAACAGAGAGGATGGCCTTTCTTTTCCACTCCACGTGTGGCTTCTCAGCTGTCCTTTATTGTCTACGTCCACAACCCCGAGTTGTGTACTTAGTCCCTTAGGTGTACTATTCAGGGGAAAACCTAATTTGTAGAAATTGTTCTCCGAAATCCAGGAATAATCTCATGGCTATTTTCAGACAAAGATAGAGGTAGGAGCCCGCAGAAGTGAGCTAGGAAGGAGCTTAAAATACTTCACATACCAGAAACACCCTCCCTTCCCCCCAGGAGATGGCTTTATTCCCACTCCTTTCTCAACAGTCAGACTCAAAGGAGCTGAAGCTTAGAGGCAGACAGTTGGTACTAGCTGCCTGGGCTCAGACAAATGACTTAAATGTCTCTGAGCTTCAGTTTGCTCACCTGTGAAACGGGGCTGACACCACCCTGATCTCCAGGTTATTGTGAGAATTAAGGTATGTAAAACATCAGCATCAGCGTTAGGGCCTGTACCTAGGGGTCCCTAAGATTTTATTGAGGACTCATGAATTCTTTTAAGGTCTAGTAAAGCGAGAGAAGCCCTACAAACTAGTGTCTTGACAAGTGGAAAGATGAACGCACTGGGAACAGAGTGACTATAACTAAAGGAGGGAAATGGAGTTTTTTTAAAAAAATTATTTATTATTTATTTTTGGCTGCGCTGGGTCTTCATTGCTGCACGCGGGCTTTCTCTAGTTGCGGCGAGCGGGGGCTACTCTTCGTTGCGGTGCACGGGCTTCTCATTGCGGTGGCTTCTCTTGTTGCGGAGCACGGGCTCTAGGTGCGTGGGCTTCAGTAGTTGTGGCTCGTGGGCTCAGTAGCTGTGGCTCGTGGGCTCTAGAGCACAGACTCTGTAGTGGCGCACGGGCTTAGTTGCTCCGCGGCATGTGGGATCTTCCCGGACTAGGACTCGAACCCGTGTCTCCTGCATTGGCAGGCAGATTCTTAACCACTGCGCCACCAGGGAAGTCCTGGGAATGGAGTTTTAAGAAAAGAATCCCAGTAATCCAAGTCTGTTTTTATCAAACAGCTATTTATGCCCTGGGTTTGGGGACATAGGGGCAGTGGGGGTGGAGTGGAAAGTTTACCTGACAGGAGACTGGGTTTGGGATTAGGATTCTGTTCTGGGACCTTGAGCAAGAAACCTGTCTGGGGGAATTCCCTGGTGGTCCGGTGGTTAGGACTCTGTGCTTCCACTGCAAGGGGTGTGGGTTCAATCCTTGGTCGGGCAACTAAGATCCCGAAAGCCCGCACAGTGCAGCCAAAAAAAAAAACCTGTCTGGGCTCCAGTACCAAGCGGCAGACATCGCTTATTTACCAGGTTGTGATGAGGGTCACTTTGTAAATGTGAGGAATTTACATCAATAGTAGCTTTTGGACTCAACTCAGGCTTCGCAGGAGTGCAGGTGGGCAATACCGACCCAGGTCTCAGCTGTAAAGCAGGATTACATGAGACAAAGTGGCCTTCTCCCACCATGATGCTCGTGCCTCTCTGAACAGCAACTGTTTTCCTTTCACAGTCCCAGAAGGCGCCTCTCTGGGGCAAGACGAATCTACCCAGCCCACAAAGGCAGCAGAGCGGCTGGTCATGGAACATTTGCTCCACTTCATCCCAGTAAGTGGCAGGCACAGTGGCCCCAAGGAGAGACAATTCCAGCAAGCAGTTAAGTGATGAAATTCCCTACTTCCTCCACACACCCCATGCTACCAAAACAAGCTGGTCATTATTATGCAGTGGTTCACACCTCTGGCTCTGCAGAGAGGCAGAGCTGGTTTCAAATCCCTTGAACTCATTTACTTACTAGCTGTGTAATACTGGACAGTTATGTTTCACTCTTAGAACCTCAGTTCCCTCTTCTGTAGGCCTTGGCCTGTGGTTGGTGTGGTATAATGTGTAGGAAGGAGCAAGGTGCTTAGACACAGGCAGTGCTCCATCAGGAATGGCTATTAATAAATTCTCCCCTCTTGCATTTATGGCAAGTTTCTGAGAACTATGGGAGGTAAAGGGAGCCTTCATTTTCCTTTATTAATCAAGGGAGAAAGAAAAAAAAATCACATCACATCACCAATTCTCATAGAATTTTTAATAATCTCTTTTTTTTTTTTTTTTTTTTTGCAGTACGCGGGCCTCTCACTGTTGTGGCCTCTCCCATTGCGGAGCACAGGCTCCGGACGCGCAGGCTCAGCGGCCATGGCTCACGGGCCCAGCTGCTCCGCGGCATGTGGGATCTTCCCGGACCGGGGCACGAACCCGTGTCCCCTGCATCGGCAGGCGGACTCTCAACCACTGCGCCACCAGGGAAGCCCCCTCATAGAATTTTAAAAAAGACATCCTGCAAGCGACTTCCCTGGTGGCCCAGTGGTTAGGACTTTGCGCTTCCATTGCAAGGACCACAGGTTCGATCCCTGGTCAGGGAACTAAGATCCTGCAAGCCGTGGGGCATAGCAAAAAAAAAAAAAAAAGGCATTAAAAAGATGTCCTGCAAATACCACTAAGGTAAGAACAGTACCACCCTAAAGGATTTAAGGGTTTATAGTTTAGAAAGTGGCTTAAAGTCTATACTTTGGGAATTCCCTGATGGTACAGTGGTTAAGACTCTGCACGCTCACTGCTAAGGGCCTGGGTTCTATCCCTGGTCGGGGAACTAAGATCCCACAAGCCGCGTGGCCAAAAACAAGAAAAAAGAAAAAAAAAAGTTTATCCTTCATTTCATGCCTGCCAACCCCTTGTGAAGTAGCATTTATCCCCACTTTACAAGTAAGGAAACTAGGGCTTTTAGCTTTTAGGTAAAGCTAAAAGCACAGGACGAGTAAATGGTGGAACCCTGGGATTTCAAGCCTTCTAAAATACAAATTCAGCACTCTGCAATTCACAAGAGTGCTTACCGAGTACTGAACCTACATTGTTTAGACATGTCTGAAATGGCATTTCAGGAACCCAGAGTGGAGTGACCAGGTTAGCAACATGGTTAGAGATCACTCGTGGCTACCCTGAAACAATTTTCCTTGGTTCCGGGGGATGCGGTGGGCATAAGCTCTGCCCCCACTCTGACATGTTTGAGAAATCTTTTATTAGAAGATGTTTCAGAAGGCAACATTTTCAAATCAGGCAATCAGTAATCACAACTAAATACAAAATTTCAGGTAAACCTGCCTTTTAAAATAAATCAGACTCTTGCAACAGGAGAATTGCCCCAGAGCTTTTTTCTTGTACAAAAACAATTAACACCACTTTGCAAAAGGCATACAAAAATACAGTATTAAAAAAAAAAGAAGAAGACTGCTCCCGGCATAATACCCAACAGCAGCTCATAAAACACAAGCTATTCAGGTGAGACATCAGTAACCTACATCTCAACTGTTCTCCAAAGACAGTTCTAGAAGTCAGTTGGCTCCCAAAAACCATGCTCCAGAAGGTAGGGAGGCTTTTTCCTAACTTCCACTGGGGTTCTCTGAGGCCAGGAAGCAACCTCAGGAACAGACCCTCATGCATAATAGGTTTGGAAGTAGCAGCCGGCTTCCCAGAGCCACGTATAGCGCTCTACCATCCTCCCTTCCCCTACTTTCAAACCCCCATCCAGTAGGCACCTGCTGCCCTGGGCAGAGTTCTGGAGGGGCTGGTCTTTCTTCCAGGCTAGGCTTAGGGGCTGCTGAGATTGCCCACATGACACCTGTTGGGGTGGGTGTCTTTCTCAGAATGGAGGCTGCGCCTGGAATCCACTTGGAGAGGCGCAGTCCAGCTGGGGTAAAATCCATCATGGTCCACTAAGCAGCGCTCCTGGAAGCTCCTTAAAAACCCACCAGGAAGCTAGTCTGCCTTCCAGAGCACTGGATGCGTCCCAGCAGCTCTCCCAGTAAGAACTGCAGTAAGGCCCAGATTCTGGGAAAAGGATCTGACTCATGTCAAGCTGGCAGGAGGCCACGGGTGGCTACAGAGCCAGCAAGCTCCTTGGAGTTGCATGAGAAGGACAGGTTTGCATGGTCCTAGTAGAACTTCAAACTTACCAGTCAGGGATTGAGACGAGAGGGAGGTGGGAAAGAGGAAGTGGTACAGTTCTCCCTCCTCAGGTGCCTGGCATCTGCTTTGAGAAAATTCTAAGATGGAAAACACCTGGGCAGGGAACAGGTTTACAGCCAGGACTCCAAGCCTTCCCCAGGCCACAGTGTGGGACACTTTGCCCTGTGTCCTGGGGAAATATTTCTGACCTGTGGGAAAGGGGGTGCCTTAGAGCCCATTGCATAACAAAGGCAGAAGGAAACAAAAAATTCCCTGGTGAGGACTGAATGGTCTCTGCCCTCAGAGGAAAGGACCCAGGGGGCTTTTAGACAAAGAATCTAGAGCCCAAGTTCTTTAAATGTTCTCAAGGTCGCAGCCTGGAGAGTGGTGGGAGGAGGGGTGTCATTTAACGTCAGAATATATATATTAAAGGTGTCCAACTCCTCAGCTACTGTAAAGTGTCTGACAGTGAGGTAATGGTCCCTGCTGATTAAGTCTGCGAGCTCGTCTTCACCCAAGACAGCTTGTATGTCTCCTGGAAAAAGGAGCCTCAGGGAGAGTGTCCAGGCCCAGCTGTCCCAGCGTCACCCCAGAGACACCAGTGGGAGCATCCTTTCCCAGCCTAAAGCTCATCGGGAGTGTGAGATTTCATGCAGGCTGGAGCCCCCCGACAACGTCCACCACCTGTTGCATAGCATCTGTCGGGCTTTTCTTCGGAGCTAGTGAGCTAGGCAGACCCCAAGGCTCCTCAGTCAGCTGTCTGCCTGAGAAGCCAAAGGCGTCAGAGAAGCCACAGCGCTCCCATGAGTCAGGGCAGAGGGAGAGTTGGGCTGCAAGGTTTCCAAGAATGCAAGCCCTTCTTGTGTGTGCTCCGGCTGCAATGCATTCTGGGATCTACTGTCCAGGCTGTCCCACTGGAACCAAAATGTGCAAATTCCTATGGGGGATAGGAGAGGTTAAAAAATAAATTCGGGTCTTTGTTAAGACAGAGCAGTCAGGCTTTTTGGTCAGTTAGTAGCCACTGAGGTACGCAATTCTTTTCTGCAGTTGCTGCTGCCGACACCGGAGCTGCCTTTTCTCTGTAGCCATCCTCTTCTCAGCCCCCACTAGGGCTTGCAAGTATTCCAAGGCCTTGCTCAGGATCACTACTTTGGGGGCCTTGGAGCAGCTGGCCAGGGTGGGCACCTGGTCCCTCAGGGCCAAGAACCTGGAACGGAGGTCATTCCGTCTTTTGCGCTCCAGGAAGTTGTGGTTCTTCCTCTTGGTCACGTCCTCAGTGTCAGAACTGACAGGTTTGGGGTGGCAGGACTGGGGAGGCTCTCTTTCTACAGGTGGAGGGCTCACAATTTCTTCATCTGCCTCATCTTCCTTTTCCTCTGGTACATCTCTCTCCAGACCCTCTTCTTGGGGCCCTCGCCCTGGAGCCTCTCCTTGGGAGCAGCTTTCTGGAGGAAAACGGGCGGCATAGTTGTGCTGTTGTTGATGGATGGAGATGTGGAAGTGTTTCATGCAGGGGTCCAAAGGGTCTGCTCGCACTGTGATGGTGACCGGCTTCCGGACACCCAGGGACTGTCTCTTCTCCACGGTCACAACGTCGATTTCTTCACCCTCTGTCCAAGAAGAGAGATCAACAGAAGAAACACACCCCATGAGAAACACATACTCAGACTCTATCTTGGAGTTTGGGAAAGGAGGTGACATTTTCCCAATTCAGATATAAACAAATTCAAGGGAGGAGAAAGACAGCTGATTCATCTGTAATGAGGCTAAGGGCAGTGTGAAGGAAAGGAGGTGAAATAAGCAAGGAGGAAAATATTCTCCAATTTCTCTTTGCACAGCAAGGCTTAGATAAGAACAAAAGGCAGACCCAAGCCAACAGCCCCCAGTCTGCACAGGCTCTCCCCTCCCCCACTGAGGGGATGGAGAAAAAGAGCTATCAGCCTGGGACAAAGTTTAGCTCTAAAGATCTTCCCCAGTCGGGCTCTTTCATGCCCCATCAGAATTGTAAATGAGGGGTCTGTGGGCAGAGCTGCCCTTTGTTCCAGCCCAGCACAGCCTGCACTTGGGAATTGTTACTTTTCACAAGTTATAAATCCTATTATTCCCCCACCTCTCTATTCTGCCGCCCCTTTCAGCTGAAGAGTCGGAGAAGGGAGGGCTACAACCCATCCCTCCTCACCCAGAGGGGAGGGAAAGGGCTTGCCTTAGCAGCATTTTGCTCCTGGGTTCAATGGGTTTCTAGAGTCATCCATCATTTATAGGTTGCCTGCCCCACCCCCTTCCCTGACCAGAAGAGGGTTGGATTTGTAATCACAGGTCTGCAAAAGCTGCAGGAACTTCACAAAGGTACAAGCGACCATTTCCAAGCTACCTATGCCAGGGCAGGAACTGAGCAGCATGGGAATGTTCTGACACAAGGGCCAAAACACTAGCAACACCTGGACATGCCCCCATGATTCCCTTGCTCCAAGCTCTTTTAGGTTACCCCAACCAGGAGAGGGACAATCTGGGGAGAACCTTCCTGCTCCACACGTTTTCCAGCCCCCGCATAGAAGGCCACCTTAATGCATTTCAGCCTGACAACAGAAGAGCTCAGTTCTCGGCCTCTTTTGCATATCAGGATGCTTGAGCCCCTTTGTCAGGAAGGCTTCCATTGTGTGGACAATCGCATTATTTCTCCATTAATAAAACCTGACCGTTCAGCCCTCCTGGCCCCAAGGCCTGTGATTGGCTGGCTAAGCGGTGTTTTGAAGGCTGTCTTACCCAGCCCCTGGCCCCTATTGGCTGAGCTTTGCCATCAGTCACTCTTCCCACCCCCCTCATTGTTTGCAATCTGTTGCATTTTGTTCTGGGCCATGTGGCCTATGGGTGAACCAGGAGCTTGCAAACAGGTTCAGGTTAAAGGGCAGGTTAGAAAATGAATCAGGAGGCTTCCCCACATCCCAAACCTTTAATATTTCAGGGTTAAACCTCATAGCTGCGGAAGGCTCTGCCTAAGGAAGAAATAAGGTACAACACGATTCTCCTTTCCGGAGAGTAGTGCCTAACTCTACCCAGACAAGGAAGTGTCCTCGGCTGGACAATCAGGTCATACTCCATGTGCAAAGGGAGAAACTGAGACCCAGTTCGGCCAAGTCCACACATCCCCTTTGTAATGTTCTGGATCTCAAACTAAGATCTCCAGACTCCCGAAACAATGGTCTTTCCATTCTACCACTCCATCAGCCTTTGTAGAGATACATCTTTATTGGTTTCTTGATCTCAAAGTTCCCATTCCAGCCATTAAACAAACAGAAGGTCTTGGTGTAGAAAGCAAGCAGGTTAAAAATGACCTTAACACAGTGGACCGAAAAAATTGACTTTTAATTGTTCTTGTTATCCTTATTTTTACCTTCAAGTGTATGACAACCTCCATACCCATTCCCCAGTTCCCTCTAAATGGTCATGTAAGTTATTCTTAAAAGCTACAGTGAGGTTTCAGTCCTGATTTTCCCGATGTGAGCCTCAGTTTGCACCCTATAAAACACCCTCGCCAATATTTCTCATGGGCACTTCTGAGAAGAGATTAGGCTAAGAACAACATAGTCTGGTGGCACAGGATGCAGCAGGCTGTCCTCAGTGAGGTTTACACTTGCCTTCAAGGATAGGGAAGGGGAAGCTGGAGCTCTGTATCTGTGACCCCAGCACCAAGCCCAGAGCTTAGCACAAAGTAGGGGCCAGCTAACATTTGTTGAATACAAATGAAGCAGTTGAAAGCCCTCAGATGAATTGGGCGGGACCTAGAGGAACACCTTCCCACATCAGGCCGGAGCAAAAAGGCAATATGTACCACTTCCCAGATAAGCTACCACGAAGTTCCTCTAAACCTCAGAGAAGTGCCTGGTTGGGATGGAGAATTGAGCAAAAGAGGCTGGCTGGATGGCAGGAAGCTGGGGTTCACTTCTGGTGATTTCCTATTTCTAAGCCTGTTTCCATCTGTTAATGGGGAGTGGTCATTCCTCCGCTACCTGTCTCATGGGTGATGGTGTGGATGCAAACATGGTAAGGGGTAGCGGAGCAAGAGAAGCCATTATTGTCTTTCAAAAGTAAACCAGGCAGGAGACCAGGTTTTTGAAAGGATGAAGGCTTTGGCTTTGCACAAAGACTCCTCAGCTTCTTCTCTCCTCAGGGGAGTGAGTTTCCCAGAGAAAGACACAGGAAAAAAAAAAAAAAATTCAAGCCTGGAGTGACACTTAAGGGACCCTTTCCAGCCTTAGGAGGACAGAAATCCCCTACGGTCCAATCCCTGTATTGTCCTCCTAAGCGCCAAGCCCCAGCCTGTCTCCCTGTCTCCCTTGTCCCCTGGGGCTCCAATCATCATCAAAGGGACGCTGGCTCCCACGCCACTTCTTCAAACTGTTTACTAACACACCCACGTGCCAGACAGACACCGCTGGGGGCTACACCGGCAGCTTCAGCCACAGGAAGGGGGAGGTGGCGGAAGGGCTTGCGCAGACCCACTGCCTGACCTCAGCGGCAGAGGTTTGGCCACCCATGAGGTGCCCCCCTCTTTGATGGCCCACGGCGGTCCTTACCCGAGTCGCTTGGGCTCTCGGACCCCGAGCAGGCCTGGGTCTTGGGCTCGCCCAGCGGACAGGGGGCAGCGGGCGCCGGGTTGCCGGCTTCGAGGCTGGGAGCGCAGTCCAGGGCGGCGGGCGCCTTGGGCGGGTTCCCCCGGGGCGCGCCAGCAGCGAGCCGGTCGCTCACCGCTCTCTCCAGCCGTTCCCGGGCCGAGAAGCCGCTCCACATGCAGTCACGGCGGATGATGGAGGCGTAGTTCCTGCCCCAAGCTTTCGAGTGACCCCGGGATTCTGCCTCGTCCCCGGCGCCCCCTCCGGGCCACGGCTCTGGAGGACCAATTCCGGGGGCCGGGTCCCCGGCGCCGGGACCGGAGCCCCAGGGCGGCGACGTGGGGGGCGACGGCACCAGCTCGAATTTCTTCCAGATGTCCTCGCTGGGCGCCGTGGAGCGGTAGAAATCCTCCCCGCAGTCATAGTCGTAGAAATAGTGCTGGTACGAGTCGAAGTCCATGTCCGCTCCCTGCGGGAGGGAAGGGGGACGTGCTGACCCGGGTGCAGGCCCGGGGAGGGAGGCGTCCCCCCGTCCCCCAGCACAGCTGGCTGCCAGGCTCTCGTCCCTCTCCAATCGCTCGGCTTGGAGCCCGCGCCCTTCCCTCGCGACCCGGCAGCCCGGCCGCGGGTCAGCGTGCCCAGGGAAGCCGGTCACAGCGCGCGGACTAGGGTGCAGGGAGCGAGTTCAAAGCAAACTTTGCCAGCGCCGCCCGGAGCGCAGCTCCCAGGGCCCGGCCGGGCCGGGCGGGGGCGCGCTGTGCCCAGAAGGCAGCCTGCAGCCCGTCCCCCGGGACCCGAGCCCGTTCCCCGGCCGCCCGCAGCCTCACCTCGCTCCCGCCGCCGACCGCCTGGAGCGTACCGGCTCCCCGCCGGCTCGGGGCAGCCCGGCAGCCCGCACACATGCACATGCGCGCCACCGAGCGCGCGGACCGCACTCAGGAGCTCGCCCCCCCGCGCGCGCTCCCGCCCTCGCTCGCGCACGGCGACCCGGTCGCTCCCGGGAGCGGCGCGGGAGCGCGAGATGCAGGCGCATTGTTTCCCGGCTGCCTTATATCTCGTCGCGCGCCCGGGGCTCGGGGACCGGGGGCGGGCCCTACGGGACAAGCCCCGCCCCTCCCCCGCCCCTCCCGGTCGACAGGTGGGGGCGGTAGAGTCCCAGCCCCACCCTTCCAAGCTACCCTCTCTGACTCTATTCTATTCCCTGTACCCCTCGAAATGAATTGCACACTGGGGAGCGCAGAGCAGGCGGCGAGCTGATGTAGCCCGGCGGTCGCCTGGTGGGGGCGTGACTGTTTAGCGAGGCCCGGGTGGTCCCTTAGAGACCGAACGAGAACCGCGCTCCTTGCAGATTCTGGGCTGGGGAAGAGAACTACTCCCCGCCCCACGAGCCTGCTTCCCTGGGCTCGCCTCTCTTGGTTCTGGTGCGTCTGGCCCGCGGGGAACAAGGTAGTTGGGGGCAGCCGCACCTCGACCGCGCCACCTGGTGGCCCTCAGCCCTGAACTGGGACTGGTCCCCAGCACCCGCTTCATCACCTTTTGGCCCGTTTCATCAGCTCGGTGTTCCTAAACCTCAGCGAAGAAAGGTGAAGATTCCGGATTTTGAAGCCTGTAACTTAACCTTTCTGAACCTTGGTCTCATCTGTAAAATGAAGGGATGGTAATACCTCACAGGATTGTTGTGAGGGTTTAAGAAGATAGACTATCTAGGGAAGGGATTAGGCCAGGAGAGGCAAGTAGAACAAACTTAGCCCCTGGTATGGGTGGTAAGGAGAATTTTTCCCCAGGACCAGGCCAGGGCTGAGATTCCCCTCCCTAATACCACACACAAAACACTCTGTAGCAGCTGTACTAGCAGAGGAAAGAATGGAGATTTGGAGTCTGGAAACTCCCTTCAAGCCCTTGCTTTGCTACTTGCTAGCTGTAGAGCCAAGTCCTTTGAAGCCTCTGTTTACTTATCTGTAAAATGGGAACTTTGCTTGCAGCTGCATCTCTAGCCAAGATGATGGACATATAAGCCTTGTGTCCTCTTCTATGCAGACTTCCTTCAGTAGAAGAGGAAAAGCTAAACTATAGGGGCTTTTCTATTTAGACCGAGGAAAGTAACTTGGGGTAGCAGCCAATACATCATCGAGAATGCTCTAACTGGCATTCAAGGTCTGGTCTACAAGCAGCAGCCTGATTACCTGCTATCTTTCTCTCCCACCTCTGTAGTCTAAGAAACCAAACTACTCACTGTTGAAATCCCAGCAGAGGGTTGTGAGATGTGCAAGCAGTTCAATGTGTTTGGAGCGTGGGACACCAGGTGTGAGTTGATGTATGGGTTGAGAGAAAAGGGAAGGAAGATGACACCCTTAGTTTTGCATATGTTAGCTCCAAGATGCACACCTCTGAAGGCAGCAACTAGCTCTTACTAGCTTTGCAACCTCAGTCCATAGAACAGCTTCTGGCTGAACTTACTGAGTGACTCAGCCAACCAGATTTTAGTGAGACAGCCTGTGTGCCCTGCTTTGTGCTGAATGGAAGGTACAGATCAGAGAGGTTCCAGGTTTTGTTGCAGCCCTGAGGCAGAGGGGTTGGGAACTGCCTTTTGGGGACTTGTTCTCTGGTCCACAGATGTCTGAAATGGTTGCCGTACCAGTCTGAGTTCTTGGTTACAAATGACAGATACATTTAAGCAGAAAATCATTTTACTGGAAAGATTTGGGGCACAGAATCCATGGGAGGCTGGGAATATATGCTTGAGAAGTGGGTCTTCTTTCTCTATCTAGATGAGATTCCTTACTCAACAGCCCCTCCCCATGGTTCATTGTAGTAGGTGATATCTGGGGACAACCAGGAGGTGGCCTCACCTCAAGAACTAGAATAAAGTGAATTAAGTTGACTTCTGAGCGTTAAACTGCTCCTTCACTTTGCATACTTTGTCTTCCTCACCAAACTGTAAGCTCAGTGAGGGCAAGGACAAATGTCAGTCTTGTTGACCACTGTAATTCCAGAGCTTAGGACAGAGCCTGGCACAGCGTGGGTGCTTTGTAAATGCATTGCCCGTTTGGACACAAGCCTCTAATGCTTTAAAGTAGAAACGTGTGGATGAATTGGGAGATCGGGATTGACATATATACACTATTGATATTAAGTATAAAATAGATAACTAATGAGAACCTACCGTATAGGAACTCTACTCAACGCTCTGTGGTGACCTAAATGGGAAGGAAATCCAAAAAAGAGGGGATATATGTATACGTATAGCTGTTTCACTTTGCTGTACAGTAGAAACTAACACAACATTGTAAAGCAACTATACTCCAATGAAAATTTTTAAAAAAGAGGAAAAAAAAAATAAAGTAGAGATGTGCCAGTCTACCTGCTGGAGACAGAATCACTGTCAGGCCCAGTCTAGTCTGTAACCTGAAAAAAGGTATTAATGCAGCTAAAGAGAAGAAGGTGCCAGTCAGGAGGGGTCTGGAGAGATCAAGAAGGGTTGTCAAGGCATTCACCAGAGTGTCCATCCTGGCACTGTCTGGGGACAAAGATGCTGGTCCAGGAGATGGAAGCATCATCCTTTGAAACCACCCAATTCATCCCCCACTTCACTTGTGCTCTGGATCACCAAGAGACCTGCTGAAAAACCACTCTGTTCCCCATGTAGATCCGCCCACAGGGAGAGAATGCACTCATCAGTGAACAAGATGATCCAGTCTGCTTCAAAGCCCTGCTTCCCCTTAAAACTTAATGAATTGGCATCTGATTTGAAGTATCAGTCTCATGGGCCTGGTTAATGTGTGTCTGTTCTGCAGAGACGCTGCTGCTTTTAGGGCTAATAGCTCTGCTTTCTGAGTGATGTCTGGACCCAGGATGGTGATGAATTCACGAAGGTAACAAATGCTACTCTAGGGACACTCTGCAATTTTTAATTTCCTTTATTATTTTTTTTCTTTTATTTTTTAAAGAAGATGTTGGGGGTAAGAGTTTTATTAATTAATTGATTGATTTGTGCTGTGTTGGGTCTTCGTTTCTGTGCGAGGGCTATCTCTTGTTGTGGCAAGCAGGGGCCACTATTCATCGCGGTGCGCAGGCCTCTCACTATCGCGGCCTCTCTTGTTGCGGAGCACAGGCTCCAGAAGCGCAGGCTCAGTAGTTGTGGCTCACGGGCCTAGTTGCTCCGCGGCATGTGGGGCTCCCAGACCAGGACTCGAACCCGTGTCCCCTGCATTAGCAGGCAGATTCTCAACCACTGCGCCACCAGGGAAGCCCATCCTTTATTTTTCTTAAAACATATTTTGAATCAAAATAATACATGTACATAATTTTTCAAAATCAACTAAATGTATGACAAGGTTAAAAAAAAAGGCAGCCTTCTCCCCTACCCTCACCACCCCTGATTCCCACTCCCCAAAGGCAACTACTGGTTTAGCTGTTTCTTTTGTTTGTTTGTTTATTTTGCGGTACGGGGGCCTCTTACTGTTGTGGCCTGCTCCCGTTGTGGAGCACAGGCTCCGGACGCGCAAGCTCAGCGGCCATGGCTCACGAGCCCATCCGCTCCGCGGCATGTGGGATCTTCCCGGACCGGGGCACGAACCCGTGTCCCCTGCATCGGCAGGCGGACTCTCACCACTGCCCCACCAGGGAAGCCCGGTTTAGCTGTTTTTTGTCCCTGATATCTCCTTCCACATTTTGACCAATACAGATAATCTATTTTAAAAATTGGGGGGTGGGGTGACATAAAAACAACATAAATTTATTTCTCACAGCTATTGGCTGGGAAGTCCAATAGGAATTTTAAAATTCCTATTGACCTTTTTAAAATTAATTAATTTTTATTTATTTATTTATTTATTTATTTGGCTGTGTCGAGTCTTACTTGCAGCACGTGGGATCTTTTTTGTTGCAGCGCCGGGCTTCTCTCTAGTTGTGTTATGCGGGTTTTCTCTTCTCTAGCTGTGGTGCACAGGCTCCAGAGCACATGGGCTCTCTAATTTGCGGCATGTGGGCTCTCTAGTTGAGGCGTGCGAGCTCAGTAGTTATGGCGCGAGGGCCTAGTTACCCTGTGGCATGTGGGATCTTAGTTCCCCGACCAGGGATCGAGTCCCTGTTCCCTGCATTGGAAGGTGGATTCTTTACCACTGTCCCCCTATTGACATTTAAAATAGAAGGAGAAGTAGCTCTTATATTTCCCTTCCCACCATACATACTTTAAAAATATATATTTATTTATTTATTTTTGGCTGCATTGGGTCTTCATTGCTGCGCACGGGCTTTCTCTAGTTGCAGCGAGCAGGGGCTACTCTTTGTTGTGGCTTCTCATTGCGGTGGCTTCTCTTGTTGTGTAGCACGGGCTCTAGGTGCACGAGCTTCAGTAGTTGTGGCACGCAGCCTCAGTAGTTGTGGCGCACGGGCTTAGTTGCTCCGCGGCATGTGGGATCTTCCCGGACCAGGGCTTGCACCCATGTCCCCTGCATTGGCAGGAGGATTCTTAACCACTGCGCCACTAGGGAAGCCCCCACCATACATACTTGGTCTTCCCTTATTCTCCCAATAGATTTATAGTTCAATTATGAAATAAATATTCAATATCTATAATGTTTTGACTATATGAGTCAAATATTGGAGTATCAGAGTACTATGGAGTACTCTGACTACATTTCCTCTCATAAAAATTTTTTTTTCAGAGTTAAATTTTATTTTATTTTTTCCTTTTTGGCTTAGATTTCAATGTAGATATTTCTTTCTATGGATATATTTATTCTATGTATATGAATTTAACTCTAGACATTCCCACCAGAGCTACAAAGACCACTTCATATGGTCAAACGTGACAGTTAATCAATCTATCAGCTCCATTTCTTTCTTGGAAACATCCCTTTTGGAGCTCTTTGTTTTTCTGTTACAATTTGAACTTAATGATCTCTAGGCCTGCTTCACAACTGTCATTTTGCAACTTCCCTTCACCATCATCCTGGAAATTCCCTTTGCTTCTCTCCTGTGTTGGCTCTCCTGTTTTCTGAAGCTCATTGCTTCTTCTTTCTTGATTTACTTCCTCACACTGGTGGCACACATCCTTTAGCAGCTGCCTGAGAAAGGGTACTTGGGAAGTAAAATTTTTGAGGCCTTGCATTTCTGAAATTGTCTTTATACCCTCACCTTTTGTTGATAGTTTGGCTGGGTATAGAATACTAGATGAGAAATAATTTTCCCTACGAAATTTAAAAGTATTGCTTTCCTGTTTCTTAGCAACCAGTATCGCTATTGAGAAGACTGATATCATCTGATCTACAAACCTTTGTATGTGACCAGTTTCTCTCTTTGGAAGATTTTAGGATGTGCTCTTTGTCTCTGGAATTCTGACTTTTTTTTCACTGCTGTGCTTTGGTGTGGGTCTGTTGTATAATAAATAATTTGACTGGACCTTGTCGCCTGTCTTTAGGAGGTAGCCTCTAAATTCTTGGAATTTCCAGAGTGATAGGACTGTCTTTGTTATTAGGGTCCTGATAGTTTATGCTCATGAGGTTACTCATGGTGGTCCCCTGGATAGTTTAAGATGACTCAGGATAGGGGTTGGTCAAACAAGAAAGGCCAACCTTGTGATTAGGGGGTTAGAGCTTTAAGCCATGTGACACTGTCTGACCTCTAGAAAAGGGAAGGGGGCTGGAGATTGAGTTCAATCATGCAGACAATGATTCAATCCATTATGCCTATGTAATGAAACTCCAATAAAAACTGGACACTGAAGCTCAGGTAAGCTTTCCTGGTTAACAGTATTCTGCATCCATGTGCTGGGAGGGTGATGTGTTCTGACTCCACAGCAAGGGGACACTGGAAGCTTCACATTTGGGACCCTCAAACCTTGTCCTATGTGTCTTCTTTTGGCTGGTCCTGATTTGTATCTTTTTTTACCCTAATAAATCTGTAACCATAAGTATAGCATTTTCCTGAAGTCTGTGAATTGTCCTAGTGTATTATGAAACCTCGGGGCGGGGGGCTTCCCTGGTGGCACAGTGGTTGAGAGTCCGCCTGAAGATGCAGGGGACACGGGTTCTTGCCCCGGTCCGGGAAGATCCCACATGCCGCAGAGCGGCTGGGCCCGTGAGCCATGGCCACTGAGCCTGTGCATCTGGAGCCTGTGCTCCACAACGGGAGAGGCCACAACAGTGAGAGGCCCGTTTACCGCAAAAAAAAAACAACCTCAGGGGGTAGTGGAAACTCCCTGAATTTGTAGTCAGTTGGTCAGAAATGTGGGTGGTTTGGGAAGCCCTAAACTTGCAGCTGGTGTCTGAAGTGAGGGAAGTCCTTTGGAGGACTATGCCCTTAACCTGTGAAACTTGGCCTACTCTGGATAGCTAGTGTCAGAATTGCATTGCAGGATCTTTTTGCATTATGAACCTTCAAATCTGAAAAAATAATTGCACTCTGCAATAATTTTTTTGAAAAATTTCCCCACTCCATTCATTTTCTTTTCTTCTCTCTTTCTGAAACTCCTGCTATCCTTTTCTTATCTTTTCTTCAATTTCTATCTCTCTGTGTGTGTGGTTTTGTTTTGGTTTTTGTTTGTTTGTTTGTTTTTGACTTTCCGGGAGATTTCCTCAACTTCCAACCTATAGATTTAATTTTTGGACTACTATATTTAAAAAAAAATTTTTTTAGAGCTCTTTTTTTTTTGGTTTCTCAAATGTTCCCTTTTTTTGGTTTCTTTTTTTTCCCATGGACACAATTTTTCCCCCTCTTTTCCCTCTGAGGCTATTAATAATAGTTTTTATATTAATTATAAATTTTGAAGTTTTCTTCTGCTCCCTGTTTTCCCTATTTCCTTGGAATCTGTCTCCCCAACCCCACACTTGCTTTGCTCTTTTTCTTTTTGTTAGAGGCTTTCATCAAATGTCTGGTGATCCTTGCTGTCAGCTTTTACTTATATTAAAGAGTGAAGTATTAAAAGCTGATTGAAAGCTCTATGTGTGTGTGGTGGGGACCGGGCGGTGGTCTTTTAGTTATGGAGCTTCACTAAAGGGTGAGTAAGCAGATACCTGGCAGTTTTACCAGGAACTCTTCAACTGTCTGTATCTGTGGGTTTTAAAATTTCCATGTAGAGAAGTCCTCTAATCTTCTACCAGGGGCAAGGTAATAAGCCTGCTTGACAGTGTTCTGGGAACCAAGAGGGGAAAAGGGGTGAGAGGGTCTTATAGTTCAGCAAATCCCCCCTCATTACAGTACAGTCTGTCACTCCTATTCTCAGCTATGCCTGGTGTTCGCAAGTCCAGAGCCTCTCAATTCAATCTCCTGACAAGCTGGAAGAGGGCAGTCACTTGGCTGCAGAGGTTGAAGGAGGAGATTTAGGAGTCTAACTCCTTATGCTTCCATGCAGGCCTCCCCTTTTCGGCCCCGTCCTACAACCTGCCTTCAAATGTATCCAGCGCCTCCTGTTCCTGAGCTGTTTTTCTGTTCTGATGCAGTTATAGACCTGTTTCTTGTTGGCATTTCTCTCTCTTCCTCGCTCCCTGGATAAGGAGTTGTATTTCAGCTTCCTCTGGCCTTTTGCTAAGGCAGCCAGCCCTTATCCATCTGGTTTCCAGCTTCACATCTCTCAATTGCTGTTATCTCCCCTACTCTTTCTTTCTTTTTAAAAATTAAAGTAGGGAATTCCCTGGTGGTCCTGTGGTTAGGACTCTATGCTTCCACTGCAGGGGGCATGGGTTCAATCCCTGGTCAGGGAACTAAGATCCCACATGCTGTGCAGCGTGGCCAAAATAAATGAATAAAGAAGTAAATAAAAAATTAAAGTAAAATTTACATAACATCAAATTCACCATTTTAACCATTTAAAGTGTACAATTCAGTGGTTTCACAAGGTGGTACAACTGCCACATCTAATTCCAGAACATTTTCATCACTCCTCCCCCAAAACCCGTATCCATTAAACAGTCATTCCCTGCCCTCCTACACCCTGGCAACCTTTAATCTACTTTCTGTCTCTGTGGATTTGCCTTTTCTGGACATTTCATATAAATGGAATTATACAATATGTGACTCTTTGCATCTGGCTTCTTTTGCTAAGCACTGTGTTTTCAAGGTTCATCCATGTTGCAGCGTATATCAGGATTTCACTCTTTTTCATGGCTGAATAATATTTCATTGTATAGATATGTCACATTTTGTTCATTCATCAGTTGATGGGCATTTGAATTGTTTCCACTTTTTGGCCATTATGAATAATGTTGCTATCAACATTCATGTACATGTTCTTGTTTGAATACATGACTTTGATTCTTTTGGGTATATACTTAGTAGTAGAATTGCTGTGTCAGGTGGCAACTCTATGTTTAACTTTTTTTTTTTTTAATAACCTGATATTTATTTTTTTATTTATATTTATTTATTTCTTATTTGGCCACACGCATGGGATCTTAGTTCCCAGACCAGGAATCAAACCCACGCCCCCTGCAGTGGAAACACGGAGCCTTAACAACTAAGCCGCCAGGGAAGTCCCCTATGTTGAACTTTTTGAGGAATGCCAAACTGTTTTCTACTGTGGCTGCACTATTTTATATTCCCTCCAGTAATGTATAAGGGTTCTGATTTTTCCACATTCTTGCCAACACTTATTTTCAGTTTTTATTACTGTTATTTTTATTGCCATCTTAGTGGATGTAAGGTGGTATCTCACTGTGGTTTTTTTGGCAGAGACGCGCCTTGAGGCTTGCAGGATCTTAGTTCCCCGACCAGGGATCAAACCCAGGCCATGGCAGGGAAAGTGCCAAGTCCTAACCATTGGACTGCCAGGGAATTCCCCTCGTGGTTTTGATTCACATTTCTCTAAGAACTAATAATATTGAGCATCTTTTCATGTTTATTGGCCATTAGTATGTCTTCTTTGGAGACTGTCTCTTCAAATCCTTTGCCCATATTTTGATTGAATTGTTTGTCTTTTTGTCATTGTCTGGATACTAGACCCTTATCAGATACATGATTTGCAAATATTTATTTCCATTCTGTGGATTGCCTCTTCACTTTTTTCATAGTGTCCTTTCATTCACAAAAGTTTTTAATTCCAATGAAATCCAATGAATCTACTTTCTCTTTTCTTGCTTGTGGTTTGGAGCATCATATCTAGGAATTCGTTACCAAATCATGCAGATTTACCCCTATGTTTTCTTCCTAGAGTTTTATAGTTTTAGCTTTTATATTTAGGTCTTTGATCCATTGGAGTTAAATTTTGTATATGGTGTGAGGTATGGGTCCAACTTCTCCTGTTCCTTTCTTTCCTTCCTTCCTTCTTTCTTTTTTTCTTTCTTTCTTTCTTCCTTCCTTCCTTCTTACTTACTTTCTTTTTTCTTTCTTCCTCTCTCTCTCTTTCTTTCTTTCTTTCCTTCTTTCCTTCATGCAACCATCACCACAATTTCCAGAACATTTTCATCACCCCCAAAAGAAACGCCACACCCATTAAGCAGTCATTCCCTTCTCTTGTGAGTTTATACTTTATTCCTAATCCATTTACTGTCATTTTAGTGGAATTTCAGGGATCAGTGGAGATAAACCCATGTGATCAATCCTCATGTTCAGCCAGAAATCTGCTCTCCCTTTCAAACTTCAACAATTCTCACTTTCATTAGGCAGATTCCTGAGCCAGGTGGTCTGAGAGGGCTTACTGGAGAAGGGAAATTTCATCTGAGCCTTAAAGATGTTTAGGATTCCAGTGGAAGTTAAGGAGATGAAGGTGGGAGAAGATGAGAAGGGAGAGTTAGGGAAGAGAAAGGGGGAAGGAGGGGAGATGAAGGACTCTGGCGTCAACATCAGAAAAATTTAATCAGATTAAAATCTGGTTTCTTATCCCAAGTCTGTGGCTCTGCTTGAGTTTCACTGAAAAGCAATCCTTTCCTTAGAACCCTAAGAAATGTGGCCTTGCCTTGAGTACAGTGAGAAAGGAGTTCTGGAGTCTTTGCACCTCAGTCTGCAGCCAACCTGGGGAAGGGGCCAGGTCTAGAGAGACAGGGACAGCTTTCAAGAATGGAGATGGGTAGGCTAAATATAAAACTTCTCTGTTTGCAAGCTGTGTCACACTGAGTCAGCTTGTACTGCCTCTCAGTTTTCTCATCTGTAAAGTGGTTATCCTTATCTAGTAGCATTATTGGAGAATTAAATAATACTGTTGGCAAGGCATTTGGCACAGTGCCTGGCCCAGAGGAGAATTTCAAAAATGTCAGTTTTCTTTTCTTTCTTTCTTTGGAGATTCAAGGCAAACAGTATAGGTGGGGTCTCAATCAAGGCCTTGACTGTATGGTGAAGGAGCTTGAACTGAAGCTGAAAGCAATGGAGAATTATTGGAGGTTTGTGAGTGGAGGAGTGACACAGATATATCTGTGCTTTGGAAAGATCACTTCTGGAAGAAGAGAGTCTAAGCATAACGCAGGAGAGGGAGCCCCAGCTCTGCATCTAATTGACCCCTTCTTCTCATATGTGCCCGACACATATGAATGGTCCTCGTCAGTGTTTCACTAGTGGACTGTGAGTTATGTGAAAACTTAAGCCCTGATACAAACAGGGCACTCACAAGTTTGCCTTTTTTAGAGGTAGACTTGATGGGGTTGGGGGGAGCTGATGTAGCCAGCCTGAACTATCACATGGGGGATGAGATGGAATTTTTGAGAAGCTCTGGAGATCATGATCATGGCTGTCGCCCAGGGGCCCTCCACGACTGCCCCTCAGAGAGATGGAATACCACGTGTCTCGTGCCTGAGGATAATTGTGAAACCATATGAACTCTCCTTAAGAAACTTTGTCCGTGGCGGATGACAAAACCTCATCCACACCCTGCTCTGGGTTCTGACCTCTGGGCACAGGTGGACCCAGGGAATCACCTGGAATCACTCTTCTGTCCACTAGAGGGAAACCCAGGCTAGAGAGACGGTGACTCCTGTGTGTAGGAGCCCTGAGGCAGCAGAAGGAGCTGCCACCCTTGGGGCCTGAGTGACCTAGGCCCAGTGCTGTGCTGGAGTTGTTGCCTTTTCAGGAATCGTGGGAACAGGTTGTTACATGTGGTCATTAAAAATTAAATTATATAAATTTACATTTAAATAAATATGAAAAACAAAGATAATAGAGACTCCAAACTCACCATTCCCCAGTTGTTTTACTGTATTTTACTATTATCCACTATACCTGTTATGGTGGAAGTATTATAGCACGGTGTGCTACTGTCCAACTCCCAACTAGAAAGTTTTCCCCCATCAGAAGGGTGCTTCCCTCAGGAAGTACCCACCTGGGTCTGTCTTCCCAGGCCTGGCTCCAGTCCCTGGCCCCAAATGTTGGATCAGCTACACACAACACTGTACAAGAACAAGCAAGACACTGGTGTCAGACAGATCAGGGCTCCGCCATCCCCCCACTGCCTGATCTGAGAAAGGCACTTAGCCAATCTGGTCTTCAGTCTCCTAACTTGACAAATAGGGGTAGGAATACTCATCATGCATGACCATTGTGAAGATTAAACGAGATCATCCGTACAGAGCTCTCGGCTGGGCCTTCGCATCACCTAGGAAGGTGTTCTCATGACGTAGAAGCTACTATTATCATACTTGTGGAGGGGTGGGGTAGGTGCTGAATTTAAATTGGCTCTGAATCCTGGACCACCCTGACACTCGGTGTGTCAGGGAAGGGGCGTGGGACGGGAAGGACCAGGAGGCAACAAATCCGTCGTGGCACCGCTGGCTGACCTGCCCAAGCACACAGCCAGGAAGTGAACCCACCCCGACTCCAGGGTTGGGGCTTGGGGGGCGGAGGGCGGCAGCCGGACGTCTCAGGCCCGGCGGTTGTGCGCAGGAAGCGGTGGCCGGGGCTGTCCCGGAGCCTCAAAGCGGCGGAAGGGAGGGAGCAGCCGGCACCTGCATTGTGCAAGGCTCGCTCCCGCTGAGTCGCCGCGGACTCCCTGGAGCGCGTTCTTGGCGTTCGCTGGTGGGGCGGGGCCCGCGACGTTCAGGCAGGTAGTTACTGGGCAGGGAAGACTCGATCTGCCTTCATGCCTTCATGCCTTCACTCATTCACATACCCATCAGTTATTAAGGTGCGGCACAGGTCCATGATCCCAAGGACCTTCACAGCTGGTGGCTCTGTGGTCAGATGGCTGGGTTGGAATCTTGGCTCCGCCACCCAGTAGCTGTGTAACTTGGGCAAATGACTTAACCTCTCTGGACCTCAGCGGGTGGAATGTTGGATTAAATGAGCGGACGTAGCTCCACTACTTCATCAAGTGTTGGATTAAATGAATTCCGTGTGAAGCACTTGGAATCATGGCTGCAATCAGTCAGCATTAAGTGTAGGATCTTTTCAAAAAATAATTTTTATTATTGCAAAAGATCATTTCAAGAGTGGCGTGGAGGATGCACTAGAGGGGCCAAAAGTTGCACACTGGAGGCCTGAACAGTGGTTTTAAAGATTTTGAAAACTGATTGCCAACCTTTGAAAATTGTGAAACTTCATCTAAAACTCAGATTTGGGCTTCTTTTTAAAAGATTGATGGTCTGGAAAGCTTGTGTTTCATAATCTGCTATTGGCTATTGTGCTAGAGGCAGTCTCTTTATTTATAGTGTGTTTTCCTATGTCTTTTGCAAAATGCTGTTAATTGTTTTACTAGAAAAAAAAATTAAAAACTCTTGGGCAATTCCCCTGTTGCAAGAATCTGCAAGGCAAATTTATTTTGAAAGCCAGATATTATATTTAAGTTGTGGTTATTGGTTGCCTTGGTTTTAAAATGTTGCCTTCTGGGACATCTCCTTAAAAAAAAAAAAAGATTTCTTAAACGTGTCAGAATGGGGCAGTTCATGTCATTTGCGTCCCCTGAACCAAGAAAAGATCTGAAGTTCTTTGCGTCTTCACAGCTGGGCTAGAGGCCAGAAGTTAGTGATTAAGTGGAAGGTGTCGAGACCTTACCAGGAAGTGAAGTGGAGATGGAGCGAAAGAGCAGACAGGTGTCAGGAATTTCAAAAGTAGAATTGACAGCATGTGGGGAATGAGGGAGAAAGAGGAGACAGGTTGACTCTTGGGTTTCTGGCCTAAGGGAATGGGTGAAAGGTAGACCCATTCACTGACCTGAGGGTCCAGAGGAGGGGAATAAGTTTGTATTTAGCCATGTGGGGTCTGAGAGTCTGCGTCAGTCATGAGATCAGTGAGGTATCTCAGATCTGGTGCTCAAAAGAGAGAGCCAGCACTAAGACACACCGTTGGTGAGACAGGAGGCCTGGTTAAATCACCCCAGGGGGGGACTTCCCCGGTAGCGCAGTGGTTAAGAATCCACCTGCCAATGCAGGGGAGACGGGTTCAATCCCTGGTCCGGGAAGATCCCATTTGCCATGGAGCAACTAAGCCCATGCACCACAACTACTGAGCCTGCGTGCTGCAACTACTGAAGCCCACGAGCCTAGAGCCCGTGGTCTGCAACAAGAGAAGCCACTGCAACGAGAAGCCCATGCACCGCAACGAAGAGTAGCCCCCGCTCGCCACAACTAGAGAAAGCCTGCACGCAGCAACCAAGACCCAACACGGCCAAAAAAAAAAAAAAAAAAGTCACCCCAGGGATGTGTGGGAAGAACAGAAGGCTCAGGATGGATCCTGAGGACCTGTTTACATTAAGGGATGAAGGCACTGAAGGAACTGGAAGATGTAAAAGGAGGAGGAGAGGAGGCTGCAAGAGTTTGCGGGGTCCAGAATCTCTTCCTTTTACATCCCCTGCCCTGCCAGGGGGACTTATCCTCCACCTGCAGCACTGGACCTCTCTCCAGTATCTCACCGCAGAGGTGGACTAAAGAATAGTTAAGGGGCTTCCCTGGTGGCGCAGTGGTTGAGAATCTGCCTGCCAATGCAGGGGACACGGGCTCGAGCCCTGGCATGCTCCACATGCCGCGGAGCAACTAGGCCCGTGAGCCACAACTACTGAGCCTGCGCTTCTGGAGCCTGTGTTCCGCAACAAGAAAGGCTGCGATAGTGAGGGGCCCGCGCACCGCGATGAAGAGTGGCCCCCGCTCGCTGCGACTAGAGAAAGCCTTTGCACAGAAACGAAGACCCAACACAGCAAAAATAAAAAAAAATAAAAAAGAATATTTAAGGAGGAGGGGTTCTGACCAGAGCCTGACGTAGCCTGAATGGTAAGATGGGGGCAAGACCCCAGTCAAGTTCAGAACACCTAAGTGCCCTTCAGAAGCTGCTTCTTGCCCCCCAGGGTCACTTGGTGGGCCTCTGGAACACTATCGGGAAAGGGAGCTCAGAGGAAGAGCCCAGCTGGGCCCCTCTGGCTGCAGAGTGAGCAAACAGGGCACCCAGGACATTCTCAGCTGTGGGGAAGTTGGGAGTCCAGAGGTACCTGGAGCTGCCACATGGTAGGATAACAGGTCAGGTGAGGGAACCCCAACCCTTGTGACCAAAAGGTATTGCGACTGTTATTGGTAGAGGCCAGTGATCTTACTTGGAAGCCAGAGATCCGGGCTGGGGCAGGGCTGAGCTTTGAAACATGCATTGACTCTTACTATGTGCCAGGCACCACCATGCATGTTTTATCTGATCGTCATAAAAAGTCTATGGAGGAAATGCAATCTTCTCCATTCTACAGGAGAAGAAATTGAGGTGCAGAGAACATAAATAACGTGCCAAGGACACTCAGCTGGTGAGAGGCAGAGTTGGGAGGCCAAGGCTGGAGCTCAGGCTCCATCCCTACGGTTTCTCCTGGGGTGGCCTCACTTCTGTGATGGCTTCTCAGTCTCCCTGACACTCAGGCTCTACCTTGGGTATCCTCCTAGGCTTCATCCTCGCCCTCACACTCAGTCAAAAAATAATTACTAAATCCTGTCAATCCCCCTCTACAGACCTTGTATCTGTCTGCTTCCCTCCAGTCCTTGAGTCACTGCTCCAGTTTGGGCCTTGTGATCTCTTGCATTGGCCTTTCCATTAGCCTCTTCCTTGGTCTCCCTGACTTCCAGTTCTCCCACCTCCACCCCAGTCCCTCCTCCACGTGAGCAGCCGGTGGTCTCTCCTAAAACCCAAGTCTGGCCACGTCATTGTCCTTAACACCTGCCAACGATATCCCATTGCCCTCTGGATAAAGTGCAAATTCCATAGCAGGTAACCAGGCCCTCTGGGCTCTCACGCTCACTGCTCCCCCGGCCTGCTCCAGCCAAACAGGATCTACTTCACCCTCCTCTGAACAGACCCTGGCTGGGCTTTCTTGACTCTGGACCGTTGCACCCACTGCCTACTTGGCCTACCACAATCTCCTCCCTCCATCTCTGCCGACTGAAGTTCTGGCCATCGTCAAAGGCCCAGCTTCGTGGAGGGCCCCTTTGCCAGAACCAAGTTACCTTGGATTAAAGTTCTTGGTGTTCCTGACTCTCTCTCCCCTACTGGGTAGCATGTCCAGTGTGTCTCTCCCTTTGCACCTAGCACAGTACCTGACATACTGGGGAGGTTCTGTAAGCATGAGCTGGGACTCCCTTAGCCTCCATCCCCCATTCCCACTATCCTGGCTCTGGTTGCAGGTTCAGTCCTTGATCTGGCCTGGATTCACTCCAGCAACAGCAGCTCCAGGTCCAGCTCCTGGCTCAGTCCCAACACTGATTCTAGCTCTGACCTGCTCCAAGCTGTAGCCCCACCCTCTGGCCTAGCGCCAGCTTTGGCTCTAGATCCAGGACAAGTATAGGCTTAGCCTATAGCATTGGGTCCAGACTCACACTCCAGCCAACTGTTTCCTACCCTCCCAATCTCCAGCTCCACTTTCCTGGACTGAGGTTTCCTGCCTCAGTACTCCCCAGTTAGAAGGAGGGAGAGAGAATGGGAAGAGGCTAAACAGAGCCCCATGCAGCCTGCTCACTTCTGGGGTTACCCCTGCCCTCAAGCCACATTGCTGCAGTATCCCAGCTCAACGTCAGGGCCCTGACAAGTGCTATGGGGACAAACAGTCCCAGGTTCAAAGCACGAGCCTGCCATTTACCGGCTGTGATCCTTGGCGCCCCAATTCTCTTGCCTATAAAATGGGACAACAGTGGATGTGAGAATGGCAGGAGACAAGGCTGTGGAGTCCCCACAGGCATGGCACCTAGAGGAGAGTAGATGTCAATAACCGTGAAGGCCTTTCCTCTTCACCCTTCCCCAGGTCCTTTGGGTCAGTTCCTGCAGGTGTCCTTCACATTCCAGTGCCCATTGCATAAGGGTTTTCCTGCCACTATGACATTGGTAGGCCTGGTGCAGCCTTGTTTCTAGGGGACAGAGCCAAGGCACCCTACTGGAATACTGGAGCCCCTGCCCAGAACTACATGTCCCTGACGTCAGGTGCAAACATGAGTCCATAGAGTAATAGGGGAAAGGCCAGTCTTCCTTCTTTGCTGGGGGCTGAGTATATATATTTCGGTTGGGGAGGTAGGGTGCCTCCTTCTCCCCTCTGATTGCCTCACTGAGTCTCCGTCCCATCAGAGCTCAAAAGGCAAGGGTTCCTATGGATAAGGGAACTTGGGGACCCTGTCCCCCAGACCCAGGAACCACCATCAGTGGGGGTCTGGGTGTGATGTGCAGGTGTGTGCATGTGTAGGTATTGATGTATATGTGGCATGGTGTGTGGTGGGTATAGGCATGTTAGAATATCGTGTGTAGTGTGTATACGTCTGTAGGTAATGTGTGTGTCTATAAATGATAGAGGGTAGTTGGAGGGCTGCGCCTATATGTAGCGTGTGTGTGATGTGACTTTTGTGTATGGGTAACTGTAAATGTGGAGATAGGTATGTGGACCTGAGTATGCGGTCCAAGCAATGTGCGTATGTGGTATGTCTGTATGTGATGTGGGACAGGGTGAGAGTGTGAGCTGGAGAGCTCTGTTAGGCGGTGGGCAGTGGGGAGGTGTTGGCATATCTGGAATTCCCCGCTGAATTCTCTGAGGTGACCTGGGCCAGGGTCATTGTCCCCTTGCTGAAAGAGCAGAGAAGGGCCGTATGCGTGAGTCAAGGGGGTTGGGTCTCTTCTCCAGAGAGCCAGACACTCCATGCCCAGCTGACTGCCCTGCCCTGACGTCTGCAAACAGCCCGGGGAAATAAATATAACCTTTGGAAGGCCTGGTGATGTGTCTGGGGAGGATGCTACAGCTGGTAGCTCATGTGAGCACTGCCCTGCCTTTGACCAGCGGTCGAGGCTGCTGAGGCCAGTGGCCTTGCTGCCACTAACAGGCCCTAGATGATTATCTCGAACTGCAGCCCAGCTCCAGAGCTTCCAGAGCCTCCCTGCTAAGCAGAGTTAGCCCAAGTGCAAATCGGCATCTCTTGGAACTCTAGGCCGGAGAAGGAAAGTTTAGGGACTTCTAAGTCCAAGCCATATTCAGGCAGCTGATCTCTGGAGGAACTTAATTTTAACTCAGGTTGGTTCCTCCCTGCCCTTCCTCTAGGTGTGCCTCTTTCCTCAGAACGGGCCATGCCTCCCCTCTCAGAATCATTCCTTAGATAATGTGATCTTGTGTCTTCCCTCACTCCGTGCTGGAGACACCCTGAATCACTTGCATTTCCAACAATGCACTCCGCAGCCCACTGCCTAAAACACCCTACTCTGCCTGGCTGACTCTGACTCATCCCTCGCAATTCAGGTTAAGCATCAGCTCATCAGGATGCTTTCTGAAGCTGAAGCTACTAGTTGTCCCCTAATATCCATTACCCTGCTTGTCCTTGGTCATAGAACACTGCTCTTTAGCTGGGCACAAAGTTTGCCTGGAGTAAAAGCTCTATTTCCCAGAATTCCTTGTAGCTAGGTGTGGCTCTGTGACTAAGTGCTAGTCAGCTTGTGAGCAGAAGGATTTTGTGCAACCTCCAGGAACTGTTTCTAAAGGGAGAGTGTGCCGCTTTCACGCCTTCCTCCTTGGGACTGACTGGAATGCAGCCGTGATGACCAGAGCTTGAGCAGCCATCCTGGACAACGGTATGGAAGCATTGTGTTAAGGATGGCGGAAGACGGTAGAGCAATAAAACAGAAAGCACTGGGTTTCTGATGGTCATGGCTCCACCAGACTAGCTCTGGACTAGTTATTTCCAGACTTCTAACTGGTTGTAATGACTGCGATTTGGGGTTTTCTGTCACCTGCAGCCAAATCCAAGCCTCACTGATACACTTCCCTTGGATCGGCTATCTCTCTAGTCCCCTCAGCTCTGTCTGCCAACACCCTCCATTCTAATTGCCTAGTTCTATTTACTCAGCAGATTGTGAACTCAGGAGGGCAGGGTCCACGTCATCTACCAAGCACAGTGTCTAACAAATCAAAAAAAGTTAGTTTTTATTAACAACCGTGTGAAATACACGTTGAGGCATCCAGATTTGGGTGGAGCTGTGATTGAGGAGTTATTAGTATATTAGTATAGAATATAATACAGTCTATTAGTATAAATATGGTCACTGAAGTGGTGGGAGAGGATGGGGTAAATAGAAAAGAGGGTTAAAGGAAGAGGTCCTTTAAGGTCGTGCTGAGGGGGAAATGCCCTAGAATGAGGCTGAGAAAAAAGCCTGAGAGCTGGCAAGGATCAAGCAAAGGGCTCTGGAGCAGGTGAGCTCGGAGACCACATGTGATTCCGGGGTTTCCTCCAGCAGCTTGCAGTAGACTGGCATAGAAGCAGAGAAAGCAATCAGTTGAGTTTGACCCAGGATGAGGACAGGGGAATGTGTCTGCAAAAGAAATGCCAGCCCGGTGGAGGAAAGACAAAGTAAAACTAGGAAGGGATGCTAGGTTGGGAGAGGATGGGGGTGTGTCAAGGGATGGGAGGTCCTGATGGGGTTGAAAAATAGGTGGCATGGACATGCAGACATGAGAGACCTGAAGAGAATTTGACATTTTTTCAGGGTGTAACCATGCCTAGGATAAAAACACGGTCACCAAATTGTGTATGTGTTTTTTTTTTTTTTGGTTCTGCAGGACCCCAGCCTCCCTCAAAGTCCTCCTGGGAGCTCTGGGCATCCCAGGGGCTTCTCACACATGCCCGGAGAATTCACTCAGGAGGCTCTCTCCTCTTTTTCCCTTTCTGCTTAGGATCTCAGTGGAACCATTGACTCTTGTCAATGCCGATGGCCAGTGAAAGCACTGCTGCTGGCGAAGCCCAAAGAGGGGGCTGATGTGACTGCTGGTGCCCACCTGGCTCTGCACTGAGGCCACCCCTGCCCAAAGCTAAGGGCCCTAGTGTTAAAAGAAGCAGTGGTCAATGGCTCAGAGTTCTAGAGTCCAGGACATCTGAGTTTCCATCCTGGCTCTGCCACCAGCTCTGTGACCTTGAGCAAGTTAACTAACTTCTCTGTGCTTATCTGCAGAGGAGAGGATATTAAAGAACTTACTTCACGGGGATGTGGTGAAAATGAGAAATTCACTGAAACCACTTAGTACAGTGCCTGGCGTAGAGTGAGTGGTTAACAAATGTTGGTTATTATGATTTTTGTTATTATGGTCCTTCTTGCATTCATTAACTCATTTAACAAAAAGCTCTCGGCATTCCCCCGCATGTGCTCTGTGCTTCAGCCAAAATGGATTTCCTGACATTTCCTAGCACTTAGCATCTTGCCTCACCCCTCTGTGGCTTCATACATGCCGTTTGCTCTGTCTGGATGGTCCTTCACTCCTCGTCTGCCTGGCAAACTTGCCCTTCGAGCCCCAGCTAATGCCTGTTATCCTCAAGGGACTTTACAGACTGGATCAGATGCCTCCTCTGGGCTCGCACGTGACCAGGGCAGTCTCGTTGCACAACTCTGGAGGGACCCATCATATAGACCCCCAGACTTGTGCAACATGGCAATCCTGCCCATATCTCTCCTCTGTTTCCTTCTATCATAATTTTTTAAAATCAAATCCTTACTGTAATGATTTATTTACCTGTTGGTTTCTCCCTCTAGACTCTGAACTCCTTGAGGACTCTGCCTGACACAGAGTCAGGGCTCAGTGAATGCTCATCTGAATGAAGGGATCTTGGTCTCATCCTTGCATCCTGGGGCTCCTGAAGACTGGGAAGACAGAATGAACAAACATGAAACATGTTAAGAACTGAGCATGCTCAGGAGGTTCACAGCCCTGTGTGTTTTAGGTCGAGGCTTTTTTAAGACAAACAGAGCTGTGAGGGAGGATTCAGTGGTCACAGTGGGGGACTGGAGCTGAGATGTACAGAATGAGTGTGTGCTTGGGAAACCCAATGCTCCACACTTCTGGAATGCTTCGCTCTGGGACAGGAAGAATTCAAGCCCTCCATTCCCCATGATTTTCATCTGGTCCAAAGTGAAAGAAGTAATCATTTCAAAGCTCTTAATGGGACTGCCCTGGTGGTGCAGTGGTTAAGAATCCGCCTGCCAATGCAGGGAACACAGGTTCGAGCCCTGGTCCGGGAAGATCCCACATGCCGCAGAGCAGCTAAGCCTGTGTGCCACAACTACTGAGCCTACGCTCTAGAGCCCGCGAGCCACAACTACTGAGCCCACATGCCACAACTACTGAAGCTTGTGTGCCTAGAGCCTGTGCTCTGCAACAAGAGAAGCCACCGCAATGAGAAGCCCGCACACTGCAACCAAGAGTAACCCCCACTCGCTGCAACTAGAGAAAGCCCACACGCAGCAACGAAGACCCAACGCAGCCAAAAATAAATAAATAAATAGATTTATTTTTTTTTAAAAAAAAGCTCTTACAAGGACATTAGATACCCAAGAGGAACTATCATAGGTTAATGCTCTTTGCAGGCTTGTTTTTATACATGGTAGGCTGGGGCATAGCCTGAAACAAGAGGATGTGCTCAGAGGATCTGCCATTGCTCTAAAAGATAATTCGAGTTATCCCCACTATGGGCAGGGACCCAATTATAAGGCTCTTAGGAAAGTGTTTTTCTTCCTCAATATGGATTTAGACTATACTGTTGCTGAGAATAAACACTTGTATTTTATAGGCGTATGTGTGTATGTGTGTTTTTGATCTGCATTTAACCACTCTATCCCCCACCCCGCCATCCCCACTCACCCAAAAGGCCAAATCTGAACAATGAGGAGGAGGCATAGCTTGTTACTTCTCATTGGTGGAAAGACTTTAAAGGGACAGGACACTGAGAATCAAAATTGCCAAGCCCACCCTAGGCTGCTTGGTGAAGGCTATTTCCTGTACCTTTGCATGCTCTTGCTGTGAAATTCGTCTAGACTGAACATTCAGACTTTGGCGAGTGTTCTGCTGAGTGTTTCTTATCCTGTTGATTTGATCCCATGTGGCTTAGGGGGTGAGGTTTCCTGCACAGAGCCTAATGGAGACTGCCCAATGAAGAACTGAAAAGGTGGTCTCTTTCCGTGGGTGTGAGGGAAGGAAGATCTGAGACAGGAGAATAAAGTTAGGAACTGAGTGTACTCATGAGGGGACATCCTGTTAACAGGTTTTGGTTGTTTTTTCCCTCGGGCAGTCATGTGTCATGTACAATTTTCAATGATTTTTCCCAGTTGTATTTCCCTACAGGAATTCCTGCTCCTTCAGTGAATTCTGTCACCAGCACATAGGCCTTGCATTCATGGCAGCGCCGTGGAGTGAGCATGTCCAGCGTTGGGGCTGGGGAGGAGTCCTGCTGGGCAAAAGGCTCCAGAGCAGATGGGGGAGGAAGGGGAATAAAATGTGGAGAGGTCCATTGTAAGGGAGAAAGCAGTCAGGGTAAGGGGATGGACTTGAGCAAAGGCTTCGGTGAGCCCTGGAAATTACCTCTTCTGGGGCCCAAGAGCTTCAAGCCCTACTCCTGGCTGGAACAGAGAGTGGGGTGACATCTCGGGGAAAGGAAAGGAAAGGTGGGGGTAGGAACCCCTTGCTCTCACCCCATGGTTGCCATGAGCTGCACCTGTGCTTCCTCACTACACTGCTCTGTGGGAAGGTACTTGATAACAAGCAGAATAGATCCTGCCCACCTGAGGACACCTCCACATGCCACCTGCCCTACCCTTCGCTTCTCATTCTTCCTGGTGACCAGGGAAGTCTTCGGCACCTCAAGGAAGGTTACTACCACCTTCACTTTGGCCTTCTCCTCTGGGAGGAGGAATTAAAGCTGCAAATCTCTAGGAAGAGAAGTGGGGCAAAGGGAGGAGCTTAAGAATTTGCTACTCTCCCTTCTGTAACCCCTTCCTTTCACCCAATATAAGCCCAGAGCCTGAAGTTCAGAGGACAGAGATCACAGCTTACCACCTAAGGTTTAGTACTCAGCCCACCCCAGCCCCAAAGTACAGCTCAGAGCCTTGAACCCAGAGCCCAAACAAGCCCAGCCCTGGTCCAAAGTCCAGCCCAGAACCCAGACCACAGAGCCCAGAGCACAACCTGGCCCAAAGGCTAGCCAGAGCCCAAGATCAGAGCTCAGAACTTAGAGCTGGACCCTCAGCCTACAACCCAGGTCACAGCCTAGAACCCAGAGCCAGAGGACCCAAAGCTCAGAGTCCAGAATTCAGGTCAAAACAAAGCCCAAAATCTAGAGCCCAGAGCAGCCTAGAGTCCAGCTCAGAACCTGCCCCAAAGCCTAGAACCCAGCACAGACTCATCTTAGTTCCAGAACTCAGAGTCTAACCTACTAGTTAGGGTGGCCTAGAACCCCACACTCAGCCCAGAGCCTAGCAGATCTTTGACGCTCCTCCTAGAGGCAGCCCCAAAGGCAGAGATCAAGACTGCAAGCCGAGGTGGAAGAATTCCAGATCTCAACCCTACTCCTGGCAGGAGGAAGTAAGGAGCTGGTGTTTGTGTGTGTGGCAGGGGGAGTGTTCTGTGGTCCTCCCAGTCCCGGTCTGGAGGGTTCATCCTGGGGACTCAGATACCAGGCAAAACAGGGCTTTCTCTGCAAGGGCTGGCACTCAGAATCCCAATGGGATGGGAAACAGAGTCCCTCCACTGATGATTTGCTTTGTGACCTTGAACAAGTTCCTTCCTTTCTCTGGTCTCACTTCTACCAGAAAGGAAATTAGGAAGCGCTTTATGTAGACCCATAGTCCCAGAAACATGGAGGAAGGGGCTATTACAGCCCCTTCACTCATTTAGTCTTTCACTCATCATACATTTATTGAGGACTTCCCTGGTGGCGCAGTGGTTAAGAATTTGCCTGCCGATGCAGGGGACACAGGTTCGAGCCCTGGTCCAGGAAGATCCCACATGCCGCAGAGCAACTAAGCCCGTGCGCCACAACTACGGAGCCTACGCACTAGAGCCTGCGAGCCACAACCACTGAAGCCCGTGCGCCTAGAGCCTGTGCTCCGTAACAAGAGAAGCCACCACAACGAAAAGCCTGCGTGCCACAACAAAGACCCAACGCAGCCAAAAATAAATAAATTAATTTTTTTAAATGTTAATTTCTTTCCTCTGATCCCTCTGATTGGCAGGATGTCTTTGATTAATAGACAGTGGAAAAACACTTTCTGATCTGGGTTTAAAACTTAAAGGTTGAGAGTCTTAAATTTTAAAAAAAATAGAATACTTGGGGGAGCTGTAAAGGTGGCCTTGTCAGTACTTTCACTGAGACTATTCGGTGTCCACCCAGCAACACAGAGATGAATAAAGCATGGATAATCTTATCCTCTGAGAAAGTAACAGCTAATCATAGAGACAAGTGTAAGCAGACTAAGTTATGGAATGATGTGACAAAGGCCTTATAGAGATCTGTCTGAGTACACATTTGAAAACGTCAGCTTCTGTCTGGGGGGTAGAAGTCTGCGAAGCCTTCACAGGAGGTGGTAATGCAACCAAACCCTGAAGAATGAGTAAGAGTTCCTGAGACAGGGATGGACATGCCAGCCACAGGGAACACCACAGACATGGAAGTGTGTTGGAGGATGGTGGGTGCAGGAAAACTAAGCAGCTTGGACGGGCTGGGCATTTGCTGGCTGGGGATCTGGTAATCCCTGAGGCTGAGAAGATGGAGAGAGGCCTTGTATCCTCATCCTGAAGACACTGGGGAGCCATTAAAAGGATTAAATGCAGAGGAGTAAAATGACCACATCTGTACTTTATAAAGATGACACTGTCACTAGCCATCCTCAGACCCTCATCTCATCTCTCCTGGACTGCTGTAGCAATACCCTAACTGGTCCCCTCTGAGCCAATCTCCAACAACAGATGAATCTTTTTTTTTTTTTTAGTTTGGCCTCGCCACGTGGCTTGCAGGGTCCTAGTTCCCCGACCAGGGATCAAACCTGGGCCCTCAGCCCCTCAGCAGTAGAAGCACGGAGCCCTAACTACTGGACTGCCAGGGAATCCCCCAACAGATGAATTTTCAAAAAACAAATATGACCTTTTCATCCCCCTATTTATTGATTGATTGATTTTTTATTTATTTATTTTTGGCTGCATTGGGTCTTCATTGCTGCACGCGTGCTTTCTCTAGTTGTGGCGCGTGGGGGACTACTCTTCCTGGTGGTGCGCAGGCTTCTCATTGCGGTGGCTTCTCTTGTTGTGGAGCCCGTGCCCCTGCATTGGCCAGGGAATTCTTAACCACTGCACCACCAGGGAAGTCCCAAAATTAACATTTGTTGAGAGCCAACTGAAAGGTTTGTTTTGTACACATACATTGTCTCACCTGATCTTATAACATGATGATCTGATAAATTACAGATCAGATAAATGAGACTTAGAGAACTTAACTGACATGCCCAAAGTCACAGAGCTGGCTAGAGACAGAACTAGATTCAAATCCTGACGAGCCTGACTCCAGGCCACACTCTCTAAGGGCCCCAGCTATGCTTATCTCTTGCACCTAATCACCATGAGATCACGGGGTTACGTGTCTGAAGGTAGCCACCAAAAGCTGGAGGTCTCTGCATGCCAGTGGAAGTGGAAGCAGCCACTGCATGGTGTTGGGCTGTCCAGAGTGCTTTTTGTATAGATAGGTGAAAGGAGGCCCAGATGGGAGGCGGGACCTCAGGCAGGTTCTGCTTCTGCCACGTTGGTTTGTCTGAGTTCAACAAGTCCCTTACTCTGAAAGAGTCTTCCGGCTCTCAGAGGGTCAAAGGCCAGCAGACCGAGGCACAGCTGCTATGCAGGAATAAGGAATGAGCATAAAGAGAAGGAAGGCAGAGGCCTGGCCAGCCTGTAAGAG
This sequence comes from Stenella coeruleoalba, assembly GCF_951394435.1. Classification (NCBI taxonomy): domain Eukaryota; kingdom Metazoa; phylum Chordata; class Mammalia; order Artiodactyla; family Delphinidae; genus Stenella; species Stenella coeruleoalba. Next base: position 32,097,532 of record NC_137169.1, read on the forward strand.
AGCAGTATCACTCAGGCTTCAGTCCCCACCCCTTCTTCTGAGGCCAGGCTTTGCGCTTCTGCCCAGAGAGCACCTCACCTGATCTTGTACCCCGGAGCCTACCAGGCAGGTTGGTCCAGCCACTGGGGCTTCCTCAGAGTTGTGCCACGGCGTGGCTTTCTGAGCCAAGGCTGACCTACCCAGCTTCTTCCACACTATCATTCTCATGTCACCTCAGCAGTCAGAGTCTTCCTGGGAAGTAGGGCTGTCTCTCTCTTCTGGAGAGGACCTTGAACCTGGGGGAGTCAAGGATGAGAAGATGCAGAGGCTCTAGGTAGGGAAGGGGGCACCAAGTATCCCAAGGAGTCTCTGGGCACTCTCCAAGTCCCTCAGCCCCAACTGAGGCTCAGAAATTAGACCCATCACCCAGCTCAGTCCTGAAGCCCGGATAGGAGGCTTCCCCATGGAGTGATCAGCCTTGAGTTGGGGGATCAGCCTCGAGGCCTCTCCTGTCTCTCTATTGCCCAACCAACATCTAGGCAGGAACTGGTAGCCCTCAGATGACTTCAAGGGCCCTCAGCTACTTCCTTCCCAAAGAGTCTCTCTTGGGATCCTCAAGAGTCCCTCCTTCTTACTTTCTGCCCTTCCATTTCCCAGCAGGGCAAACAAAAGGGCTAGGTGGGGGAATAGCCTCAGGCAATAGCTTGCCCAGCCCTAAGCTCTTCAACCTGGCCATTCCCTGGCCTCAGGCCTCAGACCATCACCACTTAGGGTATAAACTCACTAGTGGCTCTTGAGATAAGTATGTTTTAAGGCATGGGCTGGGCTCCTTTTCTCCAGAAGTCAGGGTGGTAGACCTGCCAGTTAGGGACTAAAGAGATCTTACCATTGGATAACAGTTTGCAAGCAAACTATCCCACTTGGCAACACTGGCATCTGACAACACCTTCACTTAGCAACAATCTCCTAGCACCAGCACCCCAAAGGCTCTACCTGGTAATCCTGCCCTGGAAGAATCCCACAGGGCTAGAAATACCACCTTGAATCACCAGATATAAATCTAGCCCCTAGTCATTTACATCAAATTTTCTCCCCTCTGACTTAAGTGGCCTTACTTTGTGTGGCTTTGCCCAGGATACTACTAATGATGATGATGGTGGTGATGATGTTAATGATGACGATAAAACTTTTTAAATGCTTACTATAGGCCAAGCGCTGTTCTAAGGACCCTACTAAATCCTCATGATAACACTGTGAGATACACAGAATTATTATCCCCATTTGACAGGTGAGGAAAGTGAGGCTCAGGAGACTTTGTAATTTGCCCAAGAGTAAATTGTGTGGTAGAGATAGGCTATGAAGCCAGGTGACCTGTCCTTGGAATCTTTGCACTTAATTCTGCTGCTCTGTCTCCCAAGAAGATCAGGGGACCCAGTGGCCTTCCCCAAAGGCCTTCAGGGGAGTACGCTAGGATATGATGAAGCCCACCAGGCTGGGAATGGTGCCCTGTGAGGGCACAGACAGGTGGAGAGCAACAAGGGGATCTCTGAAATGCATTTGTCCTTGACTGTGAGGCTGGGCTAGATCCAGAAAAGGTCAAGGTTGGCCGCAAGGATAGTACCCCTCAGAGTGGGGAGTTGCCTTTCTGTTCCTAAGGGAGAAGCCCTTGTCCTCACTGCTATCCTAGATGAAAAGAATGTTGCTATGAAGAACGGGCCCAGGTCTCTCTCCAGGCTCCTGAGGCTAAGGGAGCTGATAAGGTTGCCCTCTGCCCACCTTGGACAGGAGCCTAAGCAAAGCCTCTTGGGCCCCAGGCCTGGTGGTGTGGGGGAAAGGGGGTAGGAACAAGAGTAGCCAAGAGGGCCATGGAGACACATTGTCAAGACTGTGTGTAGCCAGAGGACAACATCTCTAAGTGACGAGTTTACAGACAAGCTCATGGTCTGAAAAAGAGGCCTGACTCTGGGTGTATAAAACTGGTCGCTGCTTTCCCTCTCTTAGCCTCAGGTTCATTGTCTATAAAGTGGGGGTAATAAAAACTACCCTCCCCAGTTATGTTGTGAGTAAATGAGATGGTATATACCTAAAGCACTTAGCACAGTGCTTGCCCAGCAATAATTGGGAGCTGTTGTATTAGCAGGGCCCTGATTCGGTCAGGGGTGAACGAGTGTCTCTAGTGATGTGCTATGGGGCTCTGTCTTGACCAGCAGGCTGGATGGTATAGTTGAAGTCGCCTGGAGCAGCCTGGATCTAAACTTAGGGAGAGAAAACAGGGGGCAATAGAACCAGCATTCAAAACAATTTCGACAGGTTGGAATAAGCAAGATGACACTGTTGTTCTGTGAGCTTCAAGAAGGGGGAGACACTACACAAAGCAGAGGATGAGGGAGAGACCTGACTTGACCCTAACTCCAGTGAAAAGGATCTGAATGATTTAGTTGACCACAACCTGATGGGAACTAATCATGGGAGAGAAAGGCTCCAAAGCCCAGCAGTCTTAGGCTGCATTAACAATGTGTCGTGTCCAGACTGGGGAAAATAATAGGCCTATTGTGTTGGCTTGGTCAGGCCATATCTGGAATCTTATATGCTATGCTGGCAGACTGGAACTGGGCCAGGAGGGGGGACCAGCCCAGCCTGGGCTCCCAGGCACTTGTGCTAAGCACTTCCCCTGCATTTTCTTGTTTCATATCCAAAACAGCTCTATTAGGTAGTCACTTAATATCTCCACCTTATACACAGGGAGGTTAACTGAGCTGCCCAGGATCAACCACACAGCTAGTAAACGGAGGAGCCTGGGGCTCTTCTGAATGGGCTACCCTTATGCTTGTACCTGAGGGAGGCTGAGCAGGCATCACTGAACACATCTGAGTCAGGCCCCCGCTAGTCAATGGGGATATGGCCGTGAAAAAGATGTGGTTCCTACCTTCCCAGAGCTCACGGTTTGGCAGGGGTCTAAATCACTTGTGTTGTAGCGTGATCCCATCGGACTGAGGATGTTAGCGCTGGAAGGGATCGTACAGTCACCTCAGCCAACTCAAGCCCAGAGAGGGGAAGAGACAGAACAGTGTCACACCACTCGTGGCAGAACCGTGGGGGCCAGTTCAGGCCCTTTTCACAGTATTCAGCTGCCTCATCTTGGCTCCCTTAGGCTCAGCAGTGGCCAAAATCTGTGTGCCAAGATGGGGATCTGCTAGGGCAGATGAGGAAGCTTGGTGTGGCCATCCTGGGGCAGCCAGACCTCATCTCTCCTCCTGGCAATCAGATTTTATGAAAGAAAAAAGGAAACTGACACTGAGCAACCACAGGCACAGGAGTGAGTAGCCTTGGAGCATCCCAGCAACCACTTCACTAGTCAGTCTCAACTGGCCCCCTCCCAGCCTCTTGAGTGCCTGGGAAGCCAGGGCTGATGGTGACATGAGGGGCCCAGAGGTGGTAGAAGACTTTTCTGGCATCTGGGTCTAGCCTCCCATCTTCTTTCTTTTTTATAAATTTATTTATTTTTGGCTGCGTTGGGTCTTTGTTGCCACATGCGGGCTTTGTCTAGTTGTGGCGAGTGGGGGCTACTCTTTGTTTCAGTGCATGGGCTCTAGGCACGTGGGCTTCAGTAGTTGTGGCACGCGGGCTCAGTAGTTGTGGCTCGAAGGCTCTAGAGCGCAGGCTCAGCAGTTGTGGCACACGGGCTTAGTTGCTCCATGGCATGTGGCATCTTCCCCGAGCAGGGATCGAACCTGTGTCCCCTGCATTGGCAGGCGGATTCTTAACCACTGTGCCACCAGATTATTCAGCACTCTTTCAAACCTTTCCTTGATTGTTTCAACCCAGAGCTTTGTATCTCCCAGGGCTTCTTTTTGGCCGTGCCACGCAGCTTGTGGGATCCCAGTTCCCCAACCAGGGATCCAGGGATTGAATTCTGGTCCTCGGCAGTGAAGGTACGGAGTCCCAACCACTGGACCGCCAGGAAATTCCCTCTCCCAGGGCTTCTTCTTGGGGAGACTGGTTTACCCTTCTCATAATTTTTGCTGAGAGGGATAGCACAGGGCTGTGGAGAGGGAAGGATGTGAAATGGGGCAAAACCTTATAGGCCTGCCTCTGCCACATGAGCGCTGTTTCATTTCTCTGAGTTTTCCTTCCCTCAGCTGTAAAATGGGGATAATAATAGCACCACCCTCACACGGTGGTTATGAGGGTTGAATTAGATCATGTTAAGCATGGAGGGAGCTCTCCGTAAAATGCCGCTGATATCATCATTGTGTGCTGATGGCTGTGGTCCCGACTCCTCTCCACAACTTAGGAGCTTCCTGCCGGCGGCGACTGCGACTGCGTTGCCTCGTCTTTCTCTCCCATCGCGAGGGCCCCACAGATGCCAATGTCGGGAAGAAGAAATGGTCCGTCTTGGAGGAGGGGTGAGGGGTGTCGGTTAGGAAAGTGTCAGCGCTATATGCTCCAGGTTTGGAGCAGAGGGAGACTCGAACTGACTCCAGACGTTAAAGGGGGCAGTAGGTTTCCAAGCTTCTGCCTTTCCTAGGCCTGGGGGTTGGAAGTCTTGGGGTGTAGATCTCACTCAGGTAGAACTCACTCTGGGGGACCTCGGGCAGGTCACTTATAGCCTTGGACCTCAGTTCCTCGTGCTTGTCAAGTGGGTCTCCGGCTTTAACCCCGGGGTTGCGCGGAGGCGCGCAGCCGGACGCGGGCTCCAGGCTGGAGAACGTGGCTTGGTGGCACAAGCCGCAGAGGGGTTTGGGCCGGCGGGAGGCCCGACGGGCTCCAGGATTGGCTGGCGGCGGTGTAGCAGAGCTCCAGGATTGGCCAGTTAGAGAGGGCAGGGCCCAACCTTTTAAGAGGCGCGTGGGGAGTGCAGTGAGCGAGTCAGCGGCGTTCGTAGCGGCGGCGGCGGCTACAACTACAACGCGAGCCCGGGCGGAGCGGAGGCCCGCGGAGCAGAGGAACATCGCGGAGCAGAGGAACATCCCGGCTTCCCGGTCCGGGGCGGCGTGGCCCGCGGCTCATGGCCAAAGGAGAGGGCGCCGAGAGCGGCTCCGCCGCGGGGCTGCTGCCCACGGGCATCCTCCAAGCCGGTGAACGCCCGGTCCAGGTGAAGGTGAGGGCCGGGCACCCCGGGTGGAGGGTCAAGGGTGGGCGGCAGGCTGAGGTTGGGGCGTCACGGGATAAACCTGGTTCTGGGACACCTTGGGCTAAGCCGGGAACAGGAGGACCCAGAGGCAGGAGAGGGCCCTGGGGTGCCCTGGAGGCAGGCAGTGATGGAGAAGGTTTGTAGGCGCTGGCCCCCTTTTGCCCACCCCCCACTCTGGGTGTCTCTGGGGAGCGGCCCCACCGGCGGCTCCACGTTGTGCCCGGCTCCGCTCTGCCTAGTCGGTTTCCGTTCCTCTGTGACCAGACGCTTAATTTTGCTGCCCTAGACGCCAGAGAGACCCCAGAAATCTGGGAAGCCCAACTTGGTCCCAAATCTCTCATCCCCCTGCTCTCCACCCCCACATGCTACGCCTGCTTCTCAACTCCGCAGTGAGGGCCGCTCAAGTTCATTCATAAGAGCGAGGGCTCTGCTCTTAAAGGAGCCGCATTCCGCAGGCGTTTGTGTCAGTGTAGGTGTCGGCTCTCGCGCGGAGCTTTGCGCGTCTTGACCTTCGGCCCCATTCCCAGCTCTCTGGACATAATGAAGGACCCAATGACATCAGACGGCCCCAGGGAGGGATCCCAGGCAAAAGATATCTAGATATCTAGGAGGTGACTGCCTTTTCGTTTTAATTTTATTAACCGATCCTTGGAAGAAGCCTGGGAAAGCAATTATGCTGCTCCCGTGTATGAGTAATCTACTTTCCCTGGGCAACCTTAACCTCCCTAGTGCCCCACCCAGAGAGGGTCCAGCCCTGCACCTAGAGGACTTTCCTCTCCTCTCCAAGATTCTCTGGGAACTGGGGGAGGGGGACAGGGAGAGAGGGAGGGTAGGACAGCTCCTGGGTTTGCCTGAAGGTCTGGCTGCCTCCAGGGGCCAGGGAGGCTCTGGGACAGATGGAAGGAACAGCTGGGCCTAGAGCCAGCTGGGTTGGGCCCTTAGGGATCTCTAGAGCCCTCACCCAGTAGGCAGGTTCACTAGCCTCTGAACCAGGGCAGAAGCCAGGGCTGGGCTTAGGCAGCTCTTGGCGGCAAGAGGATTTTCAGGTTGTGGCAGCTGGTGCCAGGTGGGGACAGGTCCATTGCTGGCGCGTGCTCCCTCTCCAACTTGGAAACAAACAGAACTGAGGCCTTTGGAGGAGTCATTAAGTGAAGACGAGCTGATAAGGATCTGGGTTTGGGGTGGGGTGGCTTAGGGGCCTCTTCCTCAGTATGGATTCCCCTTTTCCAGATTTTTAAGAACAGAGAATACCTTTCATTTCTTGTGGGAAGTGAGCTGTCCCTGGGTGGGAATAGGGCAAGGCAGACTTGTTCCTCCTGGCAAAGTTCCAGAGTTTCCTGTCTCTGGAAACTTCCAGGATGAAGGCCAGGATCGTGGATCTCTTTTCATTCTTTCCTCTTCTTCCCAGGAGTCGAAGAAGAAAAACCAGTTGTCCATTTGCAACAAACTTTGCTATGCAGTTGGGGGGACACCCTACCAGGTGACGGGTTGTGCCCTGGGGTTCTTCCTGCAGATCTACCTGTTGGATGTAGCTCAGGTGAGTGAGCTGAGCCCGCTAGGGCTCCTCCATCACCCCAAGGTGGGAGAGACTACGGACTCCAGGGTAGGGTCAGTTTCCCCATCTGTGAAATGGGACTGGGAATCCCTACTCTCCTGCCTCTCAGAGTCACAGCGGGTGAGAAATAAGAAGGCTTTGGAGAGTATCCAGAAGGGGAGTCTCTGCCCCAGGCCTCTTAGCTGGCAAGGTCAGCTCACTCCTCCTTGCCTGGCAAGAGCAACAGAGCCTGGAGGGGTAGGCGGTGGTGTGATAGAATGGAGCCCGCTGTGATGTTCTTAGAAGAGACTGGCACACAATACCCCCAGCTGGACAGCAGTAGCTGGCTTGGCTCAGGGGTTGGTGACTTTGCAAGCAAGGCATCTTGTATTCCCTTAATAGATGGGGAAGCCTAAGCCCCAGAAAAGACAAATGACCTAATTTAAGCAGCTAGTTTTTGAGCAACTCCCATGGGCCAGGCCCTAAATGGGGTGCAAATAATGGGGAACCTGCTGTCAAAATGTAAGAAGTTAGAAAAGTCAGACTGGGGAAACTGCAGTGTGGGAGAGGCCTCTCCAGCTTCCTGGAGCGATAGTAATAGTAGAGCCTATTGATGGATGAGGAAGAGTCCAGAGAAACTGTCTATTTAGGCCTAGAAGGTTTGGGGGGAGGGGGATAGCTTGAATGGGTAGTGACAGTAACAGTCTACTTTTTCAACATTTTTTCTATTGATTTCTTTTTCCACATCCAAGATAGAGCTTGACCCTGTAAGATAGGGGTCATAACCCCATTATACAGATGGGGAAATTGAGGGCCACTGCGGTGACCCAGCAAATGCTATTTCTGATATCAGGTGGTTGGGGCTTGTGAGAGGGAGGCAAGGAACTGAATTCTGGATTCATTCTAATTGATGGGAGTGTTTTTCAAGGGCAGTGGAGGGGAGGACCTAGGGGGAAATATCTGGGAAAGTTTCCAAGGAGACACACAGTGCTACTTCTGTTGGGAAACTGTTGTTGTCATTATTAACAAGGCAAGTGATGATGCTTAAGGCCTGGGTGGGAGCAGTACAGGGTCCTAATGGCCAGGCTGAAGTAGGGAGGGAGCCCTGCCTTTGCCCATCGGTGAGGGTGGTTGTTGCCCATCAGTTGAAGGATGAGGAAGTCATCTTTTGCCTGTTCCCCATCCCAGGTGGATCCTTTCTCTGCTTCCATCATCCTGTTTGTGGGCCGAGCTTGGGATGCCATCACAGACCCCCTGGTGGGCTTCTGCATTAGCAAATCCCCCTGGACCCGCCTAGGCCGCCTCATGCCCTGGTGAGTAGAAAATGCTCCTTCTGAGGTGGTCGAAGGCGGGGCTTCTGACATGTCTGCTACCCCGTGGTCCTTCCACATGGTTTGTCACAGGCTGGGGGGTGAGGAGGAGGAATGATGCAGAAACCCCAGCAAGGTCTCAGCTGCCCCAGGCATGGGCATTGGAACTCCTGCCAGTTCATACCCAGGCTGGCCGAATTGCTAGACTGAGCGGCTTCCCCTGGCCCAGGCCCCATTCCTCCCCAAGGTCCTTTTCCCTTCCATGAAGCTGGAATTCTAACTTCTCCCGCTCCATCACTTCCCATAATCGTTGAAAGGTTACACTCTGGAGCCAGCCTGCCTCATTTTGAATACCGACTTAGCCACTTAGAGCTGTACGACCTTGGGCAAGACATTTAACATCTCAGCCTCAAGTTTCTTCATCTGCAAAGTGGGGATAATGATTATGCCTGTCTCACAGGGTTGTGGTGAGAATTAAATTTTTTAATACGTAACGTGCTTAGAACCATTTCTGGCACTTATTAAGTGTAATTTGGCACCCCTGCAGAGTGGCTCCTGGTGGAGGGGTAAGCGTGGAAGGTAAAACCCAGAAGGGACAGCATAACCTCTGGCTCCTTGGACCGTGAGAACTACCTTTTCCTCTGACACAGAGCCTACAGGCCTCAGCCTCAGGCTTTGAGGCAAGGCTGGGGGGTGGTGGTGCTACAGATCAGCTGGCAAAGGCAGGCGCGAGGGACAGGCTGACAGGCCAGGGCTCTGGCTCCCTCCAGGACATCCTGCTTGGTGGTTGGGGGGCGGGGGGGGACATGCCCCTTTCATCTCTAGCCCATCCAGGCTCGAGTGGGCGCCTTCCTGCCCCAGGGGCGCCCATACCTGGTCTCCGGCCTTCAAGGCCTTCAAAGCTCTTCCCACAGTCCCTGCCCCCCAGCACAGCTTCCTTTCCCACGAGGTCCCCCTCCCACTGAAATCCCGCCAGCCCCTGGCAAAGGCCCAGCTTGGGGCCTTTGATCCAAGCTTCAGGGCCAGTGGGCAGGAGAGTCTGCCTTACCTGCACAGGCTGCTGGGGTTCCCGGTGAGCCAGCCCCTGAGACTGGGCCTGGTACCCGCCCCCCTGGCAGCCACTCAGGGGCGGGGCTGAGCTGCCACATCTCCTCATAAGACACAGCCAATGGCAGGCAGCTGCCCGGGCCAGCCTGAAGCAGCAGCAGCAGTAATAGCAGCAGCCCGGGCCAGCCCGAAGCAGCAGCAGCCCGGGTTACTCCCAGCACATTTGGTTCCACAGCCCCGGCTGCTTGGATGGAGTGTTTGGGGAAGGCTGCCAGAGGAGCCCTGGTTCTCTGAGGATCTGGGAGGGGTGGGGTAGAGTAAGGGCGGGAGAGCAGAGGAAGCCCTCCCTTTGGGAGGTGAGATCTGAGGACGTCTCGCCCACGCAGGCACGTGCGGCAACCAGCTTGGTGAAGTAGCTGAGGGCCCTTCAGGCTGGTTTGTGATTCAGCACGTGGCCTCAGCTGTCAGGGTGAGAACTCCTGGCGACACCTCTGAGTGGTACCCCCACCCCTGTCTGAGCGCATGCTGAGGGCTGCCGTGTAACGTACATGACCCTCCTCTTCATCCACCCCCATTAGGACCTGGGACCTGGCACCCCTTCTGCTTTCGGTGTAGAAAGAGGCTGGGCCTTCCAGGGCTCCTGAGCCCTGGGGCCCCCTCTCCCAGGCCTCAGACCAGTCCCTGCCCTCAGCCAGCATTTAAATCCTCCGTTTCAGACGAGGAAGACTCTGACGGAACACTTTCCTGGAGTTCCCGGCCACCCATTGAGAGGCAGAGTGTCAGCAGGGTCCCATGGGAGATGCAGCAGGGATGGATCTGAGGTCTGATTCCCAGCCCAGTGCTCTCGGCAGCTCCCTGAAGTCTCCCGCTGAGCTTTCCTGGTGTGATAATCACAGCAAACACTTGCTGTGTCCCAAGAACTGTTCTACATTTTAATATCAACTTAAGTCTCAAAACGACTTCAACCCTGTGAAATAGAGCCAAAGTCCTTACAATGGCCTATTGGGCCCTACATGACCTGGCACCCCATTTCCTGTCCAACCTCATTTCCTAATTCCATCTCCCATGCGCACGCCACTCTCTCTGGCCCCCTGGCCTCCTTCCTCCTCCCCAGGCCTGCTGGGGCACATTTCCCACCTGAGCCCTGTTGCCCCGCGACCTCTGCCAGGCCAACTGCCTCCTCTCATTCGAGGCCTGGCACAGAGGCCACCTTCTCAGTGAGGGCTACCTTGGCCACCTGCTTGTGAATCGTACCCACATACTCCCAATCCCCTTTAGCCTGCTTTCCTTCTTTTTTCTACAGCACTTAATCACCGTCTACTATGTTATGTAGCTTTTTTGGTGTGTGGTAGAAGACACTATTTAAAAATTTTTTAATTTACCATTTTAGCCATTTTCAAGTGTACAATTCAGTGGCATTAAGTATAGTCACATTGTTGTGTGACCATCTCTCCAGAACTTGTTCCAAACTGAAACTCTGTACCCGTTAAACACTAACACCGCATTCCTTGCTCCCCTCCAGCCACTGGCAACCAACTACTTTCTGTCTGTGAATTTGACTAAGTGGGATCATGCCAGATTTGTCTTTCTGTGTCAGGCTGATTTCACTTAGCATAAGGTCTTCAAGTTTTATGTTGTAGCAAGTGTCAGAATTTCATTCCTTTTTAAGGCTGGATAGTATATATCTTATGTTTATTTTTTGTTTGCCAACTAGAATGTAAATTCCACGAGGGCAATGACTTGTCTGTTTTGTTTACTGATACGTCCCAAGTCATTAGAATAGTGCTCAGCACAGAGTTGACACTTGAATATTTCTTGAGTAAGTGTTGAAGGTAAGGTAGGTGCTATTACTATTATCGTTTGTAAACGATAATTTGGTAAAATGAACCTCAAAAGTTAAATAACTTGCCCCAGACCAAGTTATTTATAGTTACTGGTAGAGCCAGAACTGGATCCCGGAAGTGTGGCTCCAAAGGCCTTTTCACCATGGTTCTCTGCTGCCTTTCTATACTGATGCCGTGAAGTTGGACCATCCTGAGATCTAACTAGGATGGTGTGGGACTCACATGTGGGGAGGCACTGGACCCAGTCCTCCCCTCTGGCTGCTCCAGAAGCAACACCTTCACCTGGAGTTGGCCTCCCCCACTCCTGTGTATGCACACATGGGTGAGATCCCACTGGGATGTCTCCTCCCCCACTGCCTCCCTGCCCCACCATCTGAGGTCTTGGCCTGCATTCTCAGCCCCTCAGCCCATAGAAAGCCCCTGTCTTTGGAGCCTTCACACCTGGGGAGATGCAGGCAAGACTCAGGAGGGTCTGACCTCATACCCCATGCTCAGGACTGTAGGCTGGGGGCCCTGCCTCAGTGTGCCCTTCTGGGCTGGGCCATCAGTCCCTTCCCAGAGACCCTGGGGCGGGTACATCCAGGGGGATGAATTTCCTTCCTGCCGGGCACCCTGTGGGGCTGCAGAGCAGTCCAGCCTGGGCCCTGATCCTGGGGTTTTGGCATCCTGCCTCCACTCAAACCCTCCCCTTCCTCAGGATCATCTTCTCCACGCCCCTGGCCATCATCGCCTACTTCCTCATCTGGTTCGTGCCTGACTTCCAACAGGGCCAGACCCTGTGGTACTTGCTTTTCTACTGCCTCTTTGAGACGCTGGTCACGGTGAGTATGGGCAGGGGTGCGGGAAGTCCCTGGGGCCTCCGGGGTTGGTGCCCGAAGCCACATCTGTCTGTCCATCGTCTGACTGGCCGAGGGCCTCTCTTCCATGCCAGTGTTTCCACGTTCCCTACTCAGCTCTCACCATGTTCATCAGCACGGAACAGAGTGAGCGGGATTCTGCCACTGCGTATCGTAAGTCTCCCCAGCCCACTGAGCCCACCCACCAGGGACCCAGGGTCTCCACTCCCTGACCCTCCTACCATGTTTCTTCCCTTGTGGGCCCAGCTCCCTGCTCTTGGGAGTGGGTGTGAAACCATCTTAAAAATAACTTATTGCTCTGGTGAGACCAGGGAGGTGGAAGGACCAGGGAGAGGTCACATAGCGAGGCCATGAGTTTAGGCCAAGGTGCTGTCTACCCCAGTACCCAGTACCCATCCTATCTGGAGCTGCTACTCTCGCCTGTGGCTAGAGCTGGGCTTATATCCATCTGACCTTCCTCCCTGGGGGCCCACAAGCCGTGCGGCCCCTCAAAAGGACTTGCTTTTTCCTGCTCAGGGATGACCGTGGAGGTATTAGGTACAGTGCTGGGCACAGCAATCCAGGGGCAGATTGTGGGCCAAGCACATACACCTTGTGTCCAGGACGCCAATGCTTCTACGGTAGCCTTGGAAGGTGTCAATCGCACGCAGAGCGCCACCTCGCTCAGAGAAACGGTAAGGCCCTGGCAGGGCAGGGCTGGGGGAGATGAGGAACGATGGGGTGATTCTGCCATTATCCTCAAAATATTAATAATGGCTAGTGTTTGTAAATGTTGGGCATCTGTTATACAAAGTGTTAACGTGCCCACTTTGCAGATAAGGAAACTGAAGCACAGGGAGGCTAAATAATTTGTCCAGGGTAATCGAGCTAGTGAGTTGCAGAAACTAGATTTGGGGAGCTTTGAACTGTGGGCTCTCAGACTCCACAGCCTGGCCTTCTTAACCTTTTGTTCACCTGGACTTGGCCTTGGGAAGCAACAGCAGGCGCAGGCTGATTTTCCCATTTTGCGGATAGAGACAGTGAGGCCCCCAGAGAAGGGACTGATCCAAGGTCATTGAGTAGAGCTGGTGGGAGCTGGGATGAAATCAGACTGACTGTTTCTCTATGTCACCTTTCCCCTCTTTACAGCAAAACGCATACCTGCTGGCGGCAGGGGTCATTGCCTCCATCTATGTCATCTGCGCTGTCATCCTGACCCTGGGCGTGCGGGAGCAGAGAGGTGAGGGGTCCTGGGGAGGGGTGCAGGCCCCAGCGTGGGGTGGTTTTGTCCCTTTGCCTGGGCCTCAGGCTTGGGGAGGGGCCTCTGCTCCTGCCTCACCGTCCCCTCTGGCCCCCAGAACCCTACGAGACTCAGCAGGCCAAGCCGATGCCCTTCTTTCGGGGCCTCCGGCTGGTCATGAGCCATGGCCCGTACATCAAGCTTATTGCCGGCTTCCTCTTCACCTCCTTGGCTTTCATGGTGAGTCGGGCCCTGATATGCTCAGCCTGGGCAGGAGGGGGTATGTGGAACGAGGGGCGGGGTAGGCCTCGGACTCAGGATGGGACAAAGCCCGAGGGACAGGTGGAATGGAGGCGGAGTGAGCAGGGGTCCCTGGAGCATGGGGAATGTCATGGAGGCTCAGCCCCAACTACATCACCTGTTTCCTTACCTTTCCTTCCCACCACGCTCTCCTGTCCCCCAGCTGGTGGAGGGGAACTTCGCTCTGTTTTGCACCTACACCTTGGGTTTTCGTAACGAATTCCAGAATCTGCTCCTGGCCATCATGGTGCGTGTGGGGCCCCGAGGGTGGCCGAAGTGGCTTAGGCTGCGAGATGGTTCTTTGGATATAGCCAGAGGACGTTTCCCAGACTGGCCCAAGGTCATGAGGGATGAGGGAGGCTTCTCAGAACCTTTGGATCTGACCTACCACTGCCTAGGTAGGACGATGAAAGAAAGAGTTTGGGTACATATATCAAATCTTTATGTTGTGCACCTTGAACTAGTACAATGTTATATGTCAATTGTATCTCAATTACACTGGGGGAAAAAGAAGAAAGGGTTTGGGGTTAGATGTTCAAGTAGAGAGCATAGCAAAAGCAAAGGTGTGGAAGCCAGAACTTCCGGAGCTCTGTGCTCAGAGAAGGCAGGAGATGAGATGGGGACTCGCCCTCGGCTCCCCTGAAGAGCCATCGGGTGCCTGTCCTCAACTGTCCAGATGATGTCATCTGTCTCTTGAGCAGGGCTGGGAGCACCTTTAGAGCCCTGGGAAGAGCAGAGGGTATTCCATGGCTCTAACCCACTTCCCTCTCCTCCCCCTTTGCCCATCCACAGTTCTCGGCCACAGTCACCATCCCCATCTGGCAGTGGTTCCTAACCCGGTTTGGCAAGAAGATGGCTGTGTACATTGGGATCTCAGTGAGTGGGGCTGAAGGACAGGGCCTGGGCTGACTTGGGGGCTACTGATGGGAGCTTCCCAGCTGACTCGTATTCCTGTGCCCGCTCCCCTAGTCAGCAGTGCCATTTCTCATCTTGGTGGCCCTCATGGAGAGTAACCTGATTGTCACATATGTGGTAGCTGTGGCAGCTGGCGTCAGTGTAGCAGCTGCCTTCTTACTACCCTGGTAAGTATATATAGGCCCACCGGGGTATGTTTCCCAGCCTCCCACCCCCCAGTTCTGAAGCTCCTTAGGGAGAATCCTGTGGGGCTTGTCTCCCTGCAGGCCATTCTGTGGGTCCAGGTTGGGGGTGGGGCAGGTCTTCCCAGTACAGTTGTACAGGTCGTGAACTGCACAACCACATCTAGTCAGGGTGGGAAATGGGGGCTTAGATCTAGCCTGCACTCTATACCTGCCTAGCTGAGCAACTAGATCTGGGGCTACTTCATCTTGGAGGAAAGGGCCGTCTTTTTTATTCACATGAAGTTGCCCACTCCTCATTGAACTGTGTGTGAGCTGTGGGACTGCAAACTCTCAGAGGACCACTCTTATTGACACGGACCACATGGGCTGGTGGAGGTCTGGGGTTGCTAGGCGGAAGGGTGCTCACGGCTGCCACCACCGTGTACAGGTCCATGCTGCCTGACGTCATTGATGACTTCCACTTGAAGCAGCCCCATATCCATGGGACCGAGCCCATCTTCTTCTCCTTCTATGTCTTCTTCACCAAGTTTGCCTCCGGAGTCTCCCTGGGCATCTCCACCCTCAGTCTGGAGTGAGTGGGGGGGAGTCTGGGCAGTGCTGGGCAGGGGTAGGTCCCAGGTGCCCCATCCTCACCACTCCCCTAACCACTGGGTCCCACAGCTTTACTGGGTACCAGACCCGTGGCTGCTCCCAGCCAGCACGTGTCAAGTTCACACTGAAGATGCTGGTGACCATGGCTCCCATAGTCCTCATCCTCATAGGCCTGCTGCTCTTTAAGCTGTACCCCATTGACGAGGAGAAGCGGCGGCAGAACAAGAAGGCCCTGCAGGCCCTGAGGTGAGTGGGGAAGGGACAGGGAGGTGGACGAGGAGACATCATCCAGTCTAAGCCCTCGGCTAGTACCTCCTGGGGCCAAAGCCAGATTTGCCTTCCACACATCTTCCCTGGACAGCTCCTCCTCTGCCCTTTCCCCCGGCTGATTCATCACCGTGGCCGTTAACATTTCTTGAACACAGGCTGCCTGCCTGGGCTGAGTGGTTTTACATTTATTAATTCAACAAGTACTTAATGGGACGCCTATGTGCCAGGCATTGCTCTAGTGAATGAAACAGATAAATCCCTGCCCTCAAGGAGTTTACATTGTAGAGAATGTACTCGTGATCTCCTATGGTCGTCCAACAACCTTGGGTGTCAGAGATGCCTATGATTCCCACTCTGCAGATGAAGACACTGAGGCTTAACCAGGAAGAGTGATAAGTGATAAGGGGCAGAGCTGGGGTTTGAGCCCTGGTGTTCTGACTCCAGAGCCCACACTCTTCACGGCTCTCCTGGTGTGCAGGAGCTCAGGTGCGGAGGCCAGAGGGCAGGGTGGAGTGAGTTGCGCCAGCCCAGCTCGCCCAGGCCAGGGCGTGGTACTGGGGCTTGGGGTGCCTTGTGGGCTGCAAGAACAGCGAACAAACCTACCAGCAGTTTCTGGGCTGAGAGTGGGAGTGAGCAAACTACGTCCTGTGATTTAGACCAGCCTGGCAGCGAGCTAAGACCTCAGAGCCAAGATCCTGCGGGGAACAAGCAGGTGGGTGAGGGTGCTTCCTCCAGCCCGTCTCCTCTGGCTTTTGCAGGGAAGAGGCCAGCAGCTCGGGGTGCTCTGACACAGACTCTACAGAACTAGCCAGAATCCTCTAGGGCCTGCTGGGTGGCCCGAAGCCACCATGCACAGGGCCTGGGTCGCCAGGCCAGATGAGGCATCTGGGCCTGCTTGCCTGCTCACTGAACAGCTGGTCTCCAGATGCCAGGAAGGGAGCCAAAGACTCAAGAGTGAGCGACTCAGGACGCCTCCTGTGCCCATCGTGAGGCGGGCTGTTCACACAGCCACCAGCCTCCCTCTGCCCACCACAGGGGCCAAGCCCAGGGGCTGCTACTGTGAATATGCCACAAGGACTGATCGGGCCTAGCCCGGGACACTAATGTAGAAACGTTTTATACAGAGACTAATTAATAACTTAATGACCATGTACATAGCAGTCTGTGTGTTTGTATATGTCTGTGAGCTATTAATGTTATTAATTTTCATAAAAGCTGGGAAACGGAGCTGCCTGTTTTCTGTCTTTGTCCTGACACTGAGCCGTTCTGTGCCAAGGTGCAGAGAGTGAGGGAGCGCTCAGCCGCAGGTGCCCTGGGGGGCGAGAATGTGTGTGGAGGTGTGATAACAGCATCAGCTAACATTTACTAAACACCTGTCTGTACCAGGCCCAGGTGTGGAAGCTTTCCTCTCACTTTGCTGATGTTCTCACTTAATCCATCCTGCTAGGCCAGGACTGTCCCCATTTTAAAGATGATGAAACTGAGCCCCAGTGTTGAGAGGGACTTAGCTAAACTCACACAGCCAAAAGAGACCTAACTGGAGTAACATCCCGGGTCTTCGAGACTAGTACCTTAACCACTATCCATTGCTCCCCTGTGTCTGAGAGCGGCCAGTTTGCTCTGCTCAGGCCCGCATGCTCTGCTTCCCACCCTAGGCTTGCCTGAGCATGTGACGCTGGCTGTGCTGGGGCAGACTCTGTGACTGGGCCCCTGTGGGGTCCCCAGAGACCTGTGATTCTTCCTCCACCACCGATAATGACAGTGTTGGAAGGCGGGAATGTACCCAGCTGGGTGTATGTGTTGGTTGAGGGGAGGGGGTCTCACCACTGGTGGCGGGGAGGAGGATGGTGGGGAAGGCCTAGTTTGTAGCATTTGCCTATTTCCAAGCTGTAAATATTCTCACTATAGCCAATTTCAAGTTACCAGCAGTTGTTCTCTCCTGCAAAATTCCTGAAAATTTAATAATTTGCCCTCACAACCTGGTAGGAACTTGCCTCAGCAAGTCATTGGGGGTTTTTTTTTGGGTTTTTTTTTGCGGTACGCGGGCCTCTCACTGTTGTGGCCTCTCCCGTTGCGGAGCACAGGCTCCGGACGCGCAGGCTCAGCGGCCATGGCTCACGGGCCCAGCTGCTCCACGGCATGTGGGATCTTCCCAGACCGGGGCACGACCCCGTGTCCCCTGCATCGGCAGGCGGACTCTCAACCACTGTGCCACCAGGGAAGCCCCAAGTCATTGGGTTTTACACACTTAGATGAAACTCCAAAAAATGAGGAAAGCAACACTGGCAGGATCAAGAGGCTACCAATCCAACCTCTTTGTTTTATATTGTTGGATAAATGAGGCCCAGAGAAGAGACGTGCTTAGACTCTTTAGGCTTGCTTTTTACTTTGGGTTTGGGGCTTTTTTTTTTTTTTTGAGCTGGAGCTCCATTTTTTGGATGAAGTTCTACTCAACCACTTTTATTTATTTATTTATTTATTTTATTTACTTATTTTTGGCTGCGTTGTGTCTTCCTTGCTGCGTGCAGGCTTTCTCTAGTTGTGGCGAGCGTGGGCTACTCTTCGTTGCAGTGTGTGGCCTTCTCGTTGCGGTGGCTTCTCTTGTCGCGGAGCGCAGGCTCTAAGGTGCGTGGGCTTCAGTAGTTGCAGCACGCGGGCTCAGTAGCTGTGGCGCACAGGCTCAGTAGTTGCGGAGCACGGGCTTAGTTGCTCCGCGGCATGTGGGATCTTCCCGGACCAGGGCTCAAACCCGTGTCCCCTGCATTGGCAGGCAGATTCTTAACCACTGCGCCACCAGGGAAGCCCTCAACCACTTTTTAAAATTTATAAAGTGTTAATAACAGGCACTGTTACACATGCTTAATAAATATCAATTTAATTAGTCCTCATAACTTCCCTCTGAGTGAGGTAGGTACATTTCCATTCAGTAGTTTTGCCACCACCAAGCCAGGTCCTGCTGCTGCCTTTGGAGCTGCCCTCAGGGTCAGAGGCTGCTCTGGTCTGACCTCCGTAGCTGGAGCGTTCAAGGACTCCAAGATGACATTTGCAGAGGTCCACTCACACCTCCCTTCTCCCTCCACTCTGATCAATAACCACCAAATCCCATCTTTAAAACAGAAATTTCCTAAACCACCCAAGCATACTTCTTTCCCATCCCTGCAATTACTTCTCAGGTCTTATCTTCTCTCACCTTGGATGATTATACCAGCATGCTCACTGGCTGACTGACTGATTTGATCTCAAATCAGATTTGATTCCTTCTGCAAGCTATCCAAGATAACCTAGTAGATTTCCTGTTTAGAAACTCCTTTGAGTCCCCATTGTCTTCAGGAGGAAATCCAAGACCCCTGCCGACTTCCCCAGCTCTAGATTTAGATGCAGCCCTTTTTGCAGGTCACCTGCCTGGCCCTGGAACACACCTCTGGCCCTTGGTCCCCTTGGCAGACACTGGTCTAGTGTGCCTTTGCTCCAGCATGCCTCTCGAAAGCTATGCCTGTCCCTTGCATCTTTGGGGCAGCTCTGGGAATCCATGCCCTCGTCATGGTCGCCCACACGGCGCCCAGGGCCAGACATGGAGGGGAGGGGTGGGGCGTGTGGAGCTGAATGAATGAGCTAAGACTAGAGAGGGCTTTGTCAGCCAGACCCAACTCCCACTGACCCAGTAGGAGGCTTCCCCGGTCTCAGTTTCCCTCCATTGTACCTTGGGGATTTAGAATTGAAAACCTTGCTTCTCCAGTTTCATGTTCACGGAAAGTGGTTCTCCTCAAAGACCCTTTGCTGACTCTTGGGGGTGTGATTTAGGAGGCTGGATAGGTGGGGGAAGTGGGAAAGCGATCTGGGATCCCAGGGACTCCTTGGATCATTGGCTGCTCCAGGTGCCTCTGGACAGCTCATACTTTCCTGTCCTTCGGGAGACGCTGCCACCTTGACTTCCTCTACGCTTGGATCCAGCAACACTACAACAAACCCTGCCTCTCCCTCTTCACTGTCCTTCTGCCCTCAGCCAGGCAAAGCACGTACCCCTCCACTCCACCCCTGCTGAGGACCAGATGTGGCTTTGACTCCACCTGCTGGAAGAAAGGGGAAACACCTTTTAACACTGCAAAGAAGGATTTCTGGATCTGTCCTTGACTGGCCCTAGGACCCTGGTTATCCATTTACGCAACAAATATTTATAATGGGCCTATTATGTGTCATGCATCGATTAGGCTCTGAGGATAGAGTGGTGAACAAAACAGAGCTTACATTCTTAGTGGGCACCAATGACAAATAAATGGACACGCACATAAGATAATTTCGGATTGCCATAAGCACCATGAAAGAAATAAGCAGGATGCACTAATAGAGGGAACTGGTGTGGAGGTTATTTTATTTATTTTATCTGGAGGTTATTTTAAATCAGATGCTCAGGAAAGAATGTTCTGAGAAAGTGATGTTTGAATCAAATCACAAAGGAGGAGAATTAGACAGACATTTGAAGAGCTTGGGGGAAAGTATTGCAGGTAGAAGCGACAGCTAGCATAAAAACCCAGAGGTAGGAAAGAACCTAGTGTATCTGAAGTACTGAAAGAACACTGTGCAGCCAGTGAGTCGTGAAGGAGAGGGTAGATGGTGTGACATGGATTTGGAGAGCTATGTGGGAACCAGCTCACCCAGGGCCTTGCAGCCCACAGTGAGAGTTTCAGTTCTATTTTGAGAGCAGCCAAAGCCATTGAAGAGGTTTAAAAATTGATTTACATTTCTACAAAATTGATTTACATTTCTAAAAAAGTGTAGGCAGAGGCAGATGGCACAGGGCTTTGTGAACCAAAAGGATTTTTCTCTTTATCCTAAGAGCAGACAGAAGCCATTGACAAGTTTTAAGTAGGGGAACCATATGATGATTAAGAGTTTAGAAAGACTGTATCATCTGCTTTGTGGGGAAAGGATTGAAGGAAGTGAAAGTGGAAGCAGGATGACTAATGAAGAGGCTGCTCTTGAAATGTTCCTGGGTAATGAAGAGTACAAGACAGAGGTGGTGGCAGTGGAAACAGAAAGAAGACAGATTTGGTAGCTGTTTGGCCTGGATAGTTGACAGAGAAAGGGTGAGAGAGGGAGAGGGAAAGAGAGAAATGAAGGTGATGTCTAGATTTCTTTTTTTCTTAATAATTTTATTTATTTACTTTTGGCTGCATTGGGTCTTCATTGCTGTGCGTGGGATGTCTCTAGTTGAGGCAAGGGGTGCTACTCTTCGTTGTGATGAGAGGGCTTCTCATTGTGGTGGCTTCTCTTGTTGCATAGCATGGACTCTAGGCATGCAGGCTTCACTATTTGTGGCACACAGGCTCAGTAGTTGTGGTGCACGGGCTTAGTTGCTCCACAGCTTGTGGGATCTTCCTGGACCAGGGCTCGAACACACGTCCCCTGCATTGGCAACCAGATTCTTAACCACTGTACCACCAGGGAAGTCCAATGCCTAGATTTCTAATTTAGGGAACAGAGAGGGAGCAATAGAGGAGCTCCCTCCATAATAGAGGGAGCACTGGAGGAGGAGCAAGCTTGGGGGACAAAACAATTCATTTGTCACCTGTTTGTATCATTTTCATATAAAAAAATGAAGAAATCACACTTAGAAATTCGACTAAATCAGAAACAAAGATATGCACTATCACTACTATTACTATGTAACCTTTCATTGGAGATATTAGCCAATGCAATTAGATAAAAAAAGAAATAAAATTGGAAAGTAGGTAAAATTATATTTATTTGCCAATGATTGTATTCCAAGAGAACCCAAGTGAATCAACTGAAAAACTCCTCTAAACAAGAAAAGTCCATAAGGATATGGGATATAAAAGATATGGGATATAAAATTAACATACAAATATCAATACAGAGAGGGCAGACAGCAGAAGCAAGAATTACAATTCTGCAGCATGTGGAGGGAAAACCACATTCACAGAAAGAGAGACAAAATGAAAAGACAGAGGATTTTGTACCAGATGAAGGAACAAGATAAAACCCAAGAAAAACAACTAAATGAAGAGGAGATAGGCAACCTTCCAGAAAAAGAATTCAGAATAATGATAGTGAAGATGATCCAGGACCTCAGAAAAAGAATGGAGGCAAAGATCGAGAAGATGCAAGAAATGTTTAACAAAGACCTAGAAGAATTAAAGAACAAACACTTAGAAGAATTAGAGAACAAACAAACAGAGATGAACAATACAATAACTGAAATGAAAAATACACTAGGAGGAATCAACATCAGAATAACTGAGGCAGAAGAACGGATAAGTGACCCAGAAGACAGAATGGTGGAATTCACTGCTATGGAACAGAATAAAGAAAAAAGAATGAAAAGAAATGAAGACAGCCTAAGAGACCTCTGGGACAACATTAAATGCAACAACATTTGCATTATAGGTGTCCCAGAAGGAGAAGTGAGAGAGAAAGGACCAGAGAAAATATTTGAAGAGATTATTGTCAAAAACATCCCAAACATGGGAAAGGAAATAGCCACCCAAGTGCAGGAAGTGCAGAGAGTCCCAGGCAGGATAAAACCAAGGAGAAACACGGCGAGACACATAGTAATCAAATTGACAGAAATTAAAGACAAAGAAAACTTATTGAAAGCAACAAGGGAAAAACAACAAATAACATACAAGGGAACTCCCATAAGGCTAACAGCTGATTTCTCAGCAGCAACTCTACAAGCCAGAAGGGAGTGGCACAATATATTTAAAGTGGTGAAAGGGAAGACCCTACAACCAAGATTACTCTACCTGGCAAGGATCTCATTCAGATTCGATGGAGAAATCAAAAGCTTTACAGACAAGCAAAAGCTAAGAGAATTCAGCATCACAAAACCAGCTCTACAACAAATGCTAAAGGAACTTCTCTAAGTGTGAAACACAAGAGAAGAAAAGGACCTACACAAACAAACTCATAACAACTAAGAAAATGGTAATAGGAACATACGTATCAATAATTACCTTAAAAGTGAATAGATTAAATGCTCCAACCAAAAGACACAGGCTCACTGAATGGATACAAAAGCAAGAACCATATATACACTGTCTACAAGAGACCCACTTCAGACCTGGGGACATACAGACTGAAAGTGAGGGGATGGAAAAAGATATTCCATGCAAATGGAAATCAAAAAAAAAGCTAGAGTAGCAATACTCATATCAGATAAAATACACTTTAAAATAAAGAATGTTACAAGAGACAAAGAAGGACACTAGATAATGATTAAGGGATCAATCCAAGAAAAAGTTATAACAATTATAAATATATATGCACCCAGCATAGGAGCACCTCAATACATAAGGCAACTGCTAACAGCTATAAAAGAGGAAATCGACAGTAATACAATAATAGTGGGGGACTTCAACACCTCACTTACACCAATGGACAGATCATCCAGACAGAAAAGTAATAAAGAAACACAAGTTTTAAATGACACAATAGACCAGATAGATTTAATTGACATTTATAGGACATTCCATCCAAAAACAGCAGATTACACTTTCTTCTCAAGTGCACACAGAACATCCTCCAGGATAGATCACATCTTGGGTAGCAAATCAAGCCTTGGTACATTTAAGAAAATTGAAATCATGTCAAGCATCTTTTCTGACCACAATGCTACAAGATTAGAAATAAATTACAGGGAAAGAAATGTAAAAAACACAAACACATGGAGGCTAAACAATCACTTACCAAATAATCAAGAGATCACTGAAGAAATCAAAGAGGAAATCAAAAATACCTAGAGACAAATGACAATGAAAACATGACGATCCAAAACCTATGGGATGCAGCAAAAGCAGTTCTAAGAGGGAAGTTCATAGCAATACAAGCCTACCTCAAGAAACAAGAAAAATCTCAAATAAACAATCCAAACTTAAAGGAAGGTTAGAGAAAGGAACTAGAGAAAGAAGAAAAAACAAAACCCAAAGTTTGTAAAAGGAAAGAAATCATAATGATCAGAGCAGAAATAAATGAAATAGAAACAAAGAAAACAATAGCAAAGATCAATCAAACTAAAAGCTGGTTCTTTGAGAAGGTAAACAAAATTGATAAACCTTAGCCAGACTCATCAAGAAAAAGAGGGAGAGGACTCAAGTCAGTAAAATTAGAAATGAAAAAGGAGAAGTTACAACAGACACCACAGAAATACAAAGCATCTTAAGAGACTACTACAAGCAACTCTATGCCAATAAAATGGACAACCTGGAAGAAATGGACAAATTCTTAGAAATGTATAACCTACCAAGACTGAACCAGGAAGCAATAGAAAATATGAACAGACCAATGACAAGCACTGAAATTGAAACTGTGATTAAAAATCTTCCAACAAACAAAAGTCCAGGACCAGATGGCTTCACAGGTGAACTCTATCAAACATTTAGAGAAGAGCTAACACCCATCCTTCTCAACTCTTCCAAAAACTGCCGAGGAAGGAACACTCCCAAACTCATTCTATGAGGCCACCATCACCCTGATACCAAAACCAGACAAAGATACTACAAAAAAAGAAAATTACAGACCAGTATCATGGATGAATATAGATGCAAAAACCCTCAACAAAATACCAGCAAACAGAATCCAACAACACATTAAAAGGATCATACACTATGATCAAGTGGGATTTATCCCAGGGATGCAAGGATTCTTCAATATATGCAAATCAGTGTGATACACCATGTTAACAAACTGAAGAATAAAAACCATATAATCATCTCAATAGATGCAGAAAAATCTTTTGACAAAATTCAACACCAATTTATGATAAAAACTCTCCAGAAAGTGGACATAGAGGAAACCTACCTCAACCTAATAAAGGCCATATATGAAAAACCCACAGCAAACGTCATTCTCAATGGTGATAAACTGAAAGCATTTCCTCTAAGTTCAGGAACAAGACAAGGATGTCCACTCTTATGACTATTATTCAACATAGATTTGGAAGTCCTAGCCACAGCAATCAGAGAAGAAAAAGAAATAAAAGGAATACAAATTGGAAAAGAAGAAGTAAAACTGTCACCGTTTGCAGGTGACATGATACTATACATAGAGAATCCTAAGGATGCCACCAGAAAACTACTAGAGCTAATCAGTGAATTTAGTAAAGTTGCAGGATACAAAACTAATGCACAGAAATCTCTTGCATTCCTATACACTAACAACAAAAGATCAGAAGGAGAAATTAAGGAAACAATCCCATTCACCATTGCAACAAAAAGAATAAAATACCTAGGAATAAACCTACCTAAGGAGGTAAAAGACCTGTACTCAGAAAACTATAAGACACTGATGAAAGAAATCAAAGATGAAACAAACAAATGGAGATATATACCATGTTCTTGGATTGGAAGAATCAATATTGTGAAAATGACTATACTACCCAAAGCAATCTACAGATTCAATGTAATCCCTATTAAACTACCAGTGACCTTTTTTACAGAACTAGAACAAAACATCTTAAAATTTGTATGGAGACACTAAAGACCCCGAATAGCCAAAGCAGCTTTGAGGGCAAAAAATGGAGCTGGAGAAATCAGACTCCCTGACTTCAGACTATACTACAAAGCTACAGTAATCAAGACAATATGGTATTGGCACAAAAACAGAAATATATATCAGTGGAACAGGATAGAAAGCCCAGAGATAAACCCACGCACCTGTGGTCAACTAATCTATGATGAAGGAAGCACAGATATACAGTGGAGAAAAGACAGTCTTTTCAATAAGTGGTGCTCAGAAAACTGGGCAGCTACATATAGAAGAATGAAATTAGAACACTCCCTAACACCATACACAAAAATAAACTAAAAATGGATTAGAGACTTAATGTAAGACCAGACACTATAAAACTCTTAGAGGAAAACATAGGAAGAACACTCTTTGACATAAATCACAGCAAGATCTTTTTTGAT
The DNA here is from genome assembly GCF_951394435.1 of Stenella coeruleoalba. Classification (NCBI taxonomy): domain Eukaryota; kingdom Metazoa; phylum Chordata; class Mammalia; order Artiodactyla; family Delphinidae; genus Stenella; species Stenella coeruleoalba. Next base: position 32,122,643 of record NC_137169.1, read on the forward strand.
CCACCTCTTAGAGTAAGGGAAATAAAAACAAAAATAAACAAATGGGACCTAATAAAACTTAAAAGCTTTTGCAAAGCAAATGAAGCTGCAAACAAGACGAAAAGGCAACCCTCGGGATGGGAGAAAATATTTGCAAACGAATCAACAGACAAAGGATTAATCTCCAAAATATATAAACAGCTCAGCCAGCTCAAGACTAAGAAAACAAACAACCCAATCCAAAAATGGGCAGAAGACCTAAATAGACATTTCTCCAAAGAAGACATACAGATTGCCAACAAACACATGAAAGAATGCTCAACATCATTAATCATTAGAGAAATGCAAATCAAAACTACAATGCGATATCATATCACACCAGTCAGAATGGCCATCATAAAAAAATCTACAAACAATAAATGCTGGAGGGGGTGTGGAGAAAAGAGAACCCTCTTGCACTGTTGGTGGGAATGTAAATTGATACAGCCACTATGGAGAACAGTATGGAAGTTCCTTAAAAAAACAGAAATAGAACTACCATACGACCCAGCAGTCCCACTACTGGGCATATACCCTGAGAAAACCATAATTCAAAAAGGGTCATGTGGGCTTCCCTGGTGGCGTAGTGGTTGAGAATCCGCCTGCCAGTGCAGGGGGCATGGGTTTGAGCCCTGGTCTGGGAAGATCCCACATGCCATGGAGCAACTAAGCCCGTGTGCCACAACTACTGAGCCTGTGTTCTAGAGCCTGTGAGCCACAACTACTGAGCCCATGTGCCGCAACTACGGAAGCCCATGTGCCTACAGCCCATGCTCCACAACGAGAGAAGCCACTGCAATGAGAAGCCTGCGCACTGCAACGAAGAGTAGCCCCCGCTCTCCACAACTAGAGAAAGCCTGCACACAGCAACGAACACCCAACACAGCCAAAAATAAATAAATAAATAAAATAAATTTATTAAAAAAAAAAAAGGGTCATGTACCAGAATGTTCATTGCAGCTCTATTTACAATAGCCAGGACATGGAAGCAACCTTAAGTGTCCATCAGCAGATGAATGGGTAAAGAAGATGTGGCACATGTATACAATGGAATATTACTCAGCCATAAAAAGAAATGAAATTGAGCTATTTGTAATGAGGTGGATAGACCTAGCGTCTGTCATACAGAGTGAAGTAAGTCAGAAAGACAAAGACAAATACCGTATGCTAACACATATATATGGAATCTAAAAAAAAAAGAAGGTCATGAAAAACCTAGGGGCAAGATGGGAATAAAGACGCAGACCTACTAGAGAATGGACTTGAGGACATGGGGAGGGGGCAGGGTAAGCTGGGACAAAGTAAGAGAGTGCTAGTGTATATATGGACATATATACACTACCAAATGTAAAATAGATAGTTAGTGGGAAGCAGTTGCATAGCACAGGGAGATCAGCTCGGTGCTTTGTGACCAGCTAGAAGGGTGGGATAGCATGGGTGGGAGGGAGACAAAAGGGGGAGGAGATATGGGGATATATGTATATGTATAACTGATTCACTTTGTTATAAAGCAGAAACTAACACACAATTGTAAAACAATTATACTCCAATAAAAATGTTAAAAAAACAAAACCACTGCATCGTTTGACATGATAACCACTACCACGTGTGGCTATTTGAATTTAAATGCAAAATAATTAAAATTAAATGAAAAAATTCGGTTTCTCAGTCCTACTGGTTACATTTTAAGTTCTCAACAGCCACGTGTGCTTAGTGGTTATTGTATTCATGTAATTATAGAACATATCCATCATTGCACAAAGTTCTATTGTCCAGTGCTAAGTTAGAAGATAAGGGGAAAGAGAAGACCACACTTATGAGAGCAACAAATTACCTAGGAATAGGAAAAAAATAGCTCTCTGTTACACCACATGACCTATTTGGTCACAGACCCCCTGTCTAGACCGCTCTGTATTTCAGGTCACAGCCAAAGTCTCATCTCTTTGGGAATCTTCCCTGACTCTTCCAGGCTGACTCAGAGGTCACTCCAGTACCCGCCAGTGCAACATACAGTTGATTCTCATTATTTGCAGATTCCGTGTTTGCAAATTTCCTACTTGCTAAAATTCATTTGTAACCCCAAGAAGCGGGGCAGGAGAGGGGAGAAGAAGGCAGCAGCAATGACAGAGGCGGTAGAGAACCAGGGAAGGTTTAGGACTGGGTGTTTTGGATGAGATCCAGAGCCTCTCTCTTTTTTTTTTTTTTCTTCAGCTAAGACAGCAAAAGAGATGATTTATTGTACACATGTTACATTCAGCCACAAGTGAGAACAGAACTAGTCCAGAATGTCAAAGGTCCAGGGCAAAGGACCAAAAGGGACCGTTTTGATACGAGCAAGGGGGTTCTCTCAAAGGTGGTCGAGGCGATCAGAATGGTCATCGATGTTCCAGATCCACTGAGACAAGTTCTAGACAGTAGGCAAGCAGTCCAACAATTTGTACCAGCGTCCCTGGCCTCTGGCTTCCCTTGTTTCTGCTCCTGTGGCTTTCTAGGGTCTCCCTCTTTTTCTCCAGGGCAGCTGTGAGAGGCAGGGTGGGGCTCACATCTCCAGGGCAATCAAGGAAGTGCCCGATTGCTATGGCCTAAAGTGCTTTCCATTTTCCGGGGTGAGGCCTAAGCCCTAAAGTGGCCCAGGCTTGAGTAAGTTCTGATTGCTCACCCATCCAGCAAATTACCTTCTGTCTGGCAGAGATCCTGTTGAAAATGACCTGGGGTGGGTGGACTGGGTCCCCACTCCAAGGTGATCCAATATGGCCTGGATAGCTTGGAGGGAGTCTGGCATATCTTGGGGGTGACCTGGGTCAGAGAAGCAAGGAGGGGGCAGGACTGTCTGCCCTTATAGTGGTTCATCAGAGATGAGAGATGAGGCCTGAAGTCTCTCTGTCTCCCATGGCAGTCACCGCAGTCACTCAACCCAGTACCTTTGCCTTAGGACCCCCATGCAGCCTCAAAGGACATCTGTAATGGGGAAGGTAGGGGAACCACCCAGGGCAGCCCGCAGGTTCAGAGAGAGCAATGGAGTCACACAAGGTCACACAGCCAACCAGAGACAGAAGCAGAATGGAATCTAGTTCTCAGTCCCACACTTAGAGTTATTTTTGTTTTCCCTCCAAGTTATCAGTTTCTTTCTTACTTTTTTTTTTTCAGTATTAATGCTTTATTTCCTAAACAGGGTAGTGGTTTCACAGGTGTTTATTACATTAGTCCTTATAGCCTCTGTATGTCTGAAATACATCATAATTTTTAAAGGGGGTAAATGGTAAATTTGTAGAATACAAGAACAACTTAGAGGAGAGCTTGCTGAGGGAGGGGCATGGATGGGCATAGAGATGAAGAAGTAACAGTCGTGTCTCAGGGCTGAGGAACTGATCTCCATCCCCTTCATCCCCACTGCAGTTTTCTTGGTTCAGGTTTTCATCTTTTCAATAGCTTCCTGTTTGTTTTTCCTTGTTAAAGTCTTGTTCCCCAGATTTTATTGTTTATAGTTCTGAGTGGAATTGTCAGTTTCTGAAGGACCAAGACTCTTGTCCTGTGTCAGTCCCTTCCCCTTTACTTCCACCAGGGCCCAGACTCCAGAGCTAGTTTCCTAGCAGATGGGTTTGGTCTTTTCTGTTAACACCCAGGCTAGATGCAGATCCACTCCCTGCTATTTCTTAAAGGGACCCACGCACAGAGCCCACAAGGGAAGAGACTAGGTTGCCTAATCCAACTGCCACCTGATGCTTGGATGCCGCAACGACATTTCCGCCTGTGGCTGGCTGGCTGCATTTTGCTCACACACGCCGTTGGCAGACAGTTCATTATGGTTCAAGTCAGTCTTTTTATTTCTAAAGAAAGGTGTAAAAAAGATATTCCTCATCCTAAATGGAAACTGAGTGCGTGGTTTGCCCCCCACATACCCTGGATCTGTCTTTGGAGTCTGCACAAAACACAACCTCCTTCAATCTCATCTCAAACTGCAGAGAGTTGAAGATAGACCCATGTCCCCAGAAATGGGTTCAAGGCTTGGTTTCACTCCTTTAGTTGCTTTAATTTCCTGTAAAAAGCATGCGTTTATTTACTTTTATAATTATAAAGGAAGCTCCTTATTAAAAACTTCTTTTATTATGGTAAATTTCATATAGGAAAATGCACAAATCTTAACTGTACAGCTCAACTTTTCCCTATGTATACACCCACATAACCTCCACCCAGTTCAAGATATAGAACATTTCTATCTCCCTGGAAGTTCCCTTGTGCCTTTTTCAATACCCAATCCACCAGAGGTAACGACTATTCTGATTTCTGTCACCATAGGTTAGTTTTGCTTATTCTTGAACTTCTTATGAATGGAACCATATAGTATGTACTCTTCTGTGTCTGGTTTCTTTGCCTTAGCACAATGTTTTTGAGATTTATCTGTGTTGTTCTGTGTACTAGTATTTTTTTTTCATTTTGATTATTGCTGGTAATATTTCATTTTGTGAATACATCACCAAGTGTTTTATTCTCCTGTTGATGGATATTTGGATGTTGTCCAATTTTGGCTGTTGACTAAAGTTGCTGTGAACATTCTTGTACCAGACTTCTGACAGACATATGAACTAATCTTTCTTGGGTGTATGTCTGCATGTGGAATCGTTGCGTCATAGTGTAGATGTATGTCTGGCTTTTTAAGGATCTGCCAAATAATAACATATGAAAATTCAAGTTAGTCCACATCCTCAGCAACCCTAGATGACAGGTTTTTTTAAAAAGCCTTTCTTCTGAATGTATCAAGTATCTCATTGTTGCTTTGACGTGCATTCTTTGATGAGATATTATTTTAAGCAGTTTCATACATTACTGGCCATTTGTCCTTTGTGAAATGCTTGTTCCAAGTCTTTTACTCATTTTGAATTGAATGTTTGTATTTTTCTTAATGATTTGTAAGGGTTCTTTCTATATTCTGGATACGATTTATCAGTCTCTACCTTGCTGATTTGTTTTCTTAATGGTATCTGTTGATGATTAGATGTTTTTAAGTCCAATTTATCCATTTTTTAAGAGCTAAGTGCATTTTGTGATCTGACTAAGAAATCTTTACCTACCCCAATATCAAAAAACCTCTATGTATTTATTTAGAAGTTTGAGTGTTGAAGTTTTGACATTTAGGTCTATGATCCACCTTAGGATTATTTTCTGTGTATAGTTTAAGGGTCAGGGTTCTTTTTTCTCCACATACATCTAATTGTTCCAATATCATTTATTAAAATGCCATCCTTCCTCTACTTAATTACAATGACACCTTTGATGAAAATCAAGAGAGCATACACGTGTGGGTCCATTCTAGACTCTTTATTCTGTTCCAGTGATCGTATTTGCCTATTTTTGCTCCAAAAGGTCCCTGCTATTAATTACTATAGCTTTATAGTAAATCTTGAAATCTGGTGACGTAAGTCTTCAAACTTTTTTTCAAGAGTTCTTGTATATTCTGGGCTTCCCTCGTGGTGCAGTGGTTAAGAATCCACCTGTCAATGCAGGAGACACGGGTTTGAGCCCTTGTCCGGGAAGATCCCGCATGCCACGGAGCAACGAAGCCCTTGTGCCACAACTACTGAGCCTGTGCTCTAGAGCCCGCGAGCCACAACTACCGAGGCTTCGTGCTGAAACTACTGAAGACTGCACGCCTAGAGCCTGTGCTCCGCGACAAGAAAAGCCACCGCAATGAGGAGCCCGTGCATCGCAACAAAGAGCGGCCCCGGCTCTCCACAACTAGATACAACTAGGGAAAGCCTGGGCACAGTAATGAAGACCCAATGCAGCCAAAAAAAAAAGAGTTCTTGGATATTCTAGTCCTTTAATTATCACGTAAATTTTGCTATCACCTTGTCAATTTACACACAATCACACACACATATACTACACACATGGCTTGTGGGAATTTAAACTGGATTGCATTGAACCTATAGACCAATTTAGAAAAAATCAATAACAATATTGAGTCTTCCAATTTATGAACATGGAATATCTGTCCATTTACTGAGGTAATCTTTAATTTTTCTCCAGATATATTTTATAGTTTTCAGTGTCAAGGTCTTGCACACCTTTCAATAGATTTATTCCTAGGTATTTAATATTTTTCATGCAGTTACAAATAGCATTGGTTTTTTTATTTATGAAATTTATTTTCTTATATAAATTATGTATTTCTCTGGGCAGACAACCTTCACCTTATTTCACTAATAGCACATCTGTAATACCAAGCTACAGGACAAGTCTTAACAAGGTCTGTATTCAACGTAGCACTTGTCTACCGGGTACTGTAGAAGAGGATGAGGAAAAGCCAGGACCCATCTCAGGTGAAGAACGGGGAGGGGGCAATGTGTCTTGCCTCTGACAGTTGGTTTTCTCCCGGGAATGGGAACATGCAAAGTTATGTCTGGATTCTGGAAGGGGGAGGAGATCTTGGAGGCTGAGAAGCCCAATGCAACACTGCAGCTCAGCTCCCTTTATCTCTGGGGGAAGCAGGGACTCCTCTTTCACTCATCTGTAACACATCACTCTGGCCTAGCTGATGCTTTGGGTAAACAGAGACAGGGGTCATCCTCGAATTAGCAGCACTTAAGAACAGGCCATACACCGCCACAGTGTGCCACACTCCCTGGGTGTCCCTGGCCCCAGGGACCTGAAAGCTGTGTATCCTAGGGAGAGGTGCCACTCAAGACCCAGAGATGGCTGTGGAAGTCCCTTCATCTAATGGAGCTGGGGATGATGCTTGGACGTCCCCATGACCACACTTAGCTAGCAATGCTCTGGTGTTGGATCTTCTAACCATTGGTCAAAGCTGTAATGAGACCGAGTCTGTAGGCGGAGTGAAGGGATGCCTGAGTAGGAAGGGGGAGGAGCGTGGGGATGGGGGCGGGTAATGGGCAGTGATTGTAACATGATTAGGTCCTCCTTGCAGATGGAGGCTGGGCTGAACTGGGAGTGGGGTTAGGAGGGGCTGCAAGCCCCCGCCCGGAGCTCCTCTCACTCTGCCTTTGAACAACGCTGAAGACAAGTTGCTCACATTCTCTAGAGCACGTTCTTGATGGGGGCTTTGGGGGGAAGTGGTGATTTGGTATTGGCCAAGAGCCACATTAAGCCTTTATGAGGGCAACCACCACAGCCTTGGCATTGGGACTGCATAGGTCACAGTAGACCTGGCCAGTGCCCACAAAGACGATGGGTTTGCTTGTGATGTAGGTCATAGAAATAGCAGCTCCCACCTTGTCATCGATGGTATCAAGTTTGGTAAGGACACCGAGGTGTCTGGGCCATAGAATGGTCAGCCAAGTCTCTGTTGAACTTGACCAGCTTGTCCACGGCCTCATTGCCCACTAAGGCCTCCCCCACAAACAGCACCAAGTCGGTGCATTGACAGTAATGAGCTTGGCCAGGGCAGTCATCAGAGGGGCATTGTCTTGCATGCGGCCAGCTGTGTCCACCAGCACCACATCAAAACCTTGGTTATGTGCAAAGGCAACGGCTTCCATGGTAATGCCAGCAGTATCCTTGCCATAGCCCTTCTCAAACAACTGCACCATGGTGTGGCTCCCGTGGTTCTCGGGGGGGTGTAGGGCAGTCAAACCCCGGGTGTGTGTCCGCAGCTGCTCCACAGCCCCGGCGCGAAATGTATCGCAGGCAGGAATGAGGACACTGAAGCCATTCTCTAACAGCCAGAAGGAAATCTTGGCAAGATTAATAGACTTCCCCATGTCATTCACACCACAGAAAGTGACCACGTAAGGGCGCTGATGGTGCTGGGCGTCCATGATATCCTGGAGCATGTCCACACAGTGCTGTGGCTGCAGAACCTGCACCAGGGACTCTTGGAGAGCTTGCTTGGGAAGTCACCGTGCTGAACGTCCCCATCACCTTCCCTTCCAGCTTGCTGGCCACAGATTCACAGAGTTGCACTGCAGTGGCTGCTGCCACGTTCTTAGCAATGAGATGGTCATGCATCTTGTCCAGCACAGATTCCATGTCTTCACGACTCAAGCTCAGCATCCCAAACATGCCACCCAGGTTCCCCTTGGTAGCACTAGGTTTGATGGAGTTTTGAGCAGCTCTGTAGTCATCTGAGCTGCTGCGGTCCAGATCCTAAAGCTGCCTCCCAGACCCAGTCCCTCGAATCCAGCTGATGCCCTCGGCTGGGGCCACCTCAGGGGCTCCATTGATGGTGGGAGTGCAATAGTCCAAGACTTCTCTGTTAGCAGAGCCACCCAATGCCCACACCCCGGGCACTTTTTTGCCCTTCTCCTTGGGAGCATTTGACTTACTGGACTTGCCGGACTTCTCCATACCCCTCCCATGCTTCTGAATGAACTCTTTTCACTTCCTGCGGATCAATTCCTGTTTGGAAAGTTCTATCCCGTTCTCAGGCCCCACTGGGAGACCTGACTTTTCTGCAGGGACTTCTTTGCTGGTAGCCAAAGGGCCATCAGAACCTTCCTTCTTGGTCCCCTTGTTTTTTTTTTTTTTTTTTTTGCTGTTCTTGGCTTTTTCCTTAGGCTTTTCACCCCATGTCTCAATCATGGACCTCACAGGTTTCTTGGCCTTTTCAGAATCTTCCAATTTCTTCATGGTTGTGGGAGCATGGATCTTACTGCTCTCCTGATTCACGAAGGAGCCGCAGAAAGTCCTTCTGGCAATTGAAAGTACCGTTCAATAGACTTAAGGCACGTTGCTGTCGGATCTCAGTGCGGTACTTGTCACAAAACAGCCGGTGCACAGCGTCTATCAACTTGCCTGCGTACGTCAGTGTTAGGATCTTCTGAAAACCTACCACAAACAGCAGCTCAAACTGGTTGTCCAGTTTATACCTGAGCGTGAATGCCTCATGGGTGAAGGAGTTGTTACCTCCCCTTTCCTGCCACAGTACCGAACGAATCAACGCGTTAATGAGCCGGGTGCATGAGTCGCTCACGCCCTGGACGCACCAGAGCACGAGCCGCCTTTGGAGAAGATGGTGAAGAAGTTGAGCGTGGCGGCAGCGGGAAAGGAACAGGGCTGGCGCCGGGAACTCAGGCCGAGATGGTCGCTGCTTCCTGCTGCGCCAAGCGCTGGACACGTCCCACCAGTGGCCCCGGACACCGGCTCCAATGGTATTGTTTTGTTAAGTTTCATTTTCCAATTGTTTCTTGCTAGTATGTATCGACAGAAATACATTTGCTTTGTATATTGACCTTGTATCCAGTAGCCTTCTAAAATTCACTTATTAATTCTATGAAACTTTCATATATTTAATTTAAAAAACATCTTCATCGATCTTAAAGTTCCAGCTGGTATTTTCATTATTTTAAAGCATCCCATTTATTGACCATCACCGCTTATCTTTCTGGCTCACTCTCTTAAATATCGTGAATCCATTAACTTTCTAACCTCTTCAGGACCTCCAGCCCATTGACCCTACCACCTTTTTATTGCCCTTCACCTTGCCTACTTACCTCTTGGGGTCCATGGTCTCATCATTATCATTACTTTCTTGCCCTCTTTCCTCTATATAGATCTTGCTTGGTTACATTCCTGTTTAAATCCAAATCCCAGGCTCAACATGGTTGAGAAAAAGACACAACAATATTGGCTAGTTTCACTATAAATGGGCCTGTGATGCTACTCATTTCCCAAGTCCATTCGTTCTTCCACTCTTAACTATCTCACACCCTCTGTCTTCTCAAACCTCCAAAGCCTCCTCTCCACCCTCACTCTCAAATGGTGATCTTGCTCCTTATTTCATTAGAAAAGCAATCAAAAGAGAACTTCTACATTCTACGACCAACACATCAACCTACCCACCAGTATCTGCACTCCTTTATTCGAGCGCATTCGTCATACAATAGTTTTCTCTCTCTCTCTCTCACATCTTCCATTACTCCCTCTCTAATGATTCATTCTCAGCAGCTTACAAACAGGCCATGTTATCTCCTGTCTTAAAAACCAAATCAGGGCTTCCCTGGTGGCGCAGTGGATAAGAATCTGCCTGCCAATGCAGGGGATATGGGTTCGATCCCTGGTCCGGGAAGATCTCACATGCGGCAGAACGACTAAGCCCATGCTCCACAACTACTGAGCCTGTGCTCAGGAGCCTGTGATCCACAACTACTGAAACCCGCGTGCCTAGAGACCATGATCTGCAACAAGAGAAGCCACCGCAATGAGAAGCCCCCGCTTGCCACAACTGGAGAAAGCCCACGCACAGCAATGAAGACCCAACACAGCCAAAAAAAGAAAAAAAAGAAAATAAAATCAAACCAAATCCCTCCTCTGACAGCACACTTTTTTCTAGGTACCGTCTCATTTTTCTAATCTACTTTATAGCAACACATCTCAAAAGATTGCCTTTATCCTCTCTCTCTACTTTGTCTACTCCCATTCTCTCTTGAACCCACTCCAGTCCACTTACCCTAGCCGCAGGGAGTGCTGTAACAGGCAGCAGAGCAAAGAGCAGTATCTAGAGAGAGGGATGATTGGACTCTAATCCGGTCAGCTTTTGCCCCAACTATTACACCAAAACTGCTCTTGTCAAGGTCACCAATGACCTCCATGTTGCTAAGTCCAGTGGTCAGTTGCCCTCTTACTTGCTTATCTACAGCCCAGATGATCACTTCCTCCTTGAAACTCATTTGACCTCACAGGGACACTCTTCTCTCTTTGTTCTCTTTTTCCCTCTGGGGCTTTCCTCCCATCTTCCCAACCTCTACCTGAAGTGCCCAGGACCCAGTCTCAGACCTCTTCTCTTGTCTACACTTGGTCGATGGCTCTCAACCCTATCAGATCCAATACTCCCTTTTAATTTAATTTAATTTTTAAATGTTTTATCATAAATAATGTCAAACATACAAACGAAAGTGGAGAGAATAGTACAATGTATTCCCATATATCTATTACCTGGGTTCAATATTTAACAATACTTCTCCCCATTTGCTTTATCTATCCCTTTTTCTCTTTTTCTTTGCAGAAGTCTGGGATTTGAAAGCAAATCCCCAGACACCAGTCATTTCACTCCTACCTACTTCAGTATGCATTTCTTTTTTTCTTTTTCTCTCTTTCTTTTGTAATTCAAGCAAGATCGGTATGCATTTCTTTTTTTTTTTTTTTTGCTGTACGCGGGCCTCTCACCGCTGCGGTCTCTCCGGCTGTGGAGCACAGGCTCCGGACGCGCAGGCTCAGCAGCCATGGCTCATGGGCCCAGCCGCTCTGCGGCACGCGGGATCCTCCTGGACCAGGGCACGAACTCGCATCCCCCGCATCGGCAGGTGGACCCCCAACCACTGCGCCACCAGGGAAACCCCTGGTATGCATTTCTTAAAGACATGGGCCATTGTCTTGCAAAACCACAATGCCGTGACCATACCTAACAGCATTTAAAATAGTTCTTTGGTATCATTTAATATCCAGTCCATAATTACACTTTCCCTAATGTCTCAGATATGTGTTATTACAGTGGATTTGTTCAAACTTGGATCCAAACAGGTCTTCACATTATATTTTGCTGCCGTATCCTTTCAACTTTATTCATTGCCAGCAGTCCTCCTCTTCCCTTTATTTTTCATATCATTGACTTATTGCAGAAACCAGCTCAATTGCCCTGTAGAATGTTCCACATTCTGGATTTATTCCTTTTTTATAACAAATCTTTTGTAATTTGCCCTTTACTGTCCTGAAATGAAATTGAGAAATAATGTAGCTACTGTATTAGTTAGGGTCTGGCAGGAAACAGATGGCACACTCAAGCCGAGTCCAATCAAGGCCAGTTTTATAAAGGGATTATTGACAAAGGTTGGGCAAAGTGAAGGGAACCAACAAGAAATGAGGAAGCACTAGAGGACGTGTCTGCCATCCCTGGGCCTGAAGGACCAAGAGGAGGGAGTGGTATCTCCCTCTGGCTGAACCCCACAGGAAGCCACTGGGCAAGGGAGCTGGTTGATGTCATTTATGAAAGTTGGCCTCCTGGGGCAGGTAGCAGGGTGCAGTAGAGCAGAGAGTAGATCGGGTCGAGAGGGACAAATGAAGTATATCCCTCAAAGCAGTCTACACACATCATTTCAAAATAATGAATTGAATTTCCTGTATTACAAGGAAAAACGAGAGGAAACTAATGTATAAAGTATTATATATTTGAATATGCAAAAATTTTGCACCACTTCACCAGAAGCCCTAATGGAATCATCAGATGCTTGCAGCCGTTCCTAGAATCACTGTGTCTGCCAAAGCGGCACATGCAGACTGATCCAGGAGAACTGGAGTGGCATCTCAAATACAGAGAGAAGCCATGTTGTTGATTTTCGAATCAAGACCAAGCACCCTTTTGCATCAATTACAGGGAAATGGCGTTCCTGGGAAACTTGGTGTATATTAAAACAATACCCCGAATACTCGGTGTTTATGTGGAGAATAGATTTAGGCTCTCTGTTGAGATAAATAATAAACATATTTTTTACCAAATGAATGTCTGATAGAACATTTTTAATTAACTAATTTATTTATTTGAGGTACGCGAGCCTCTCACTGTTGTGGCCTCTCCCGTTGTGGAGCACAGGCTCCAGACGCGCAGGCCCAGCAGTCATGGCTCACGGGTCCAGCCGCTCCGCGGCATGTGGGATCTTCCCAGACCGGGGCACGAACCCATGTCCCCTGCATCAGCAGGTGGACTCTCAACCACTGCGCCACCAGGGAAGCCCCTGATAGAACATTTGAAAATCATATGGAATGCGGGACAATTTCTGTTATGCAGGACTGTCCCGTCCATTGCAGGATGCCGAGGAGCCCCGGCCCCACCCACTAAAGCCTCATAGTGCGCCCCACCCTAATCATGAATACATAACCTCCCCCAGCAAAAACGTCCTGGCAATTTTCCAAAATTTTTTCTAGTGGGTGGATCATCCTGTTGGAGAATCATTGGCTTAAGTGATCTCCTCTGGTCTCATGGATTTAAGTACACTGACGGCTTCCAAATTATTCATTGTCTCATCCTCTCTCCTGAGTGTACACTTGTAGATTAAATTTCTACTTCATGTCTCTGTTTACATCACTAACTGGCACCTCAGAGTTTACATGTTACAACCAAAACCTTGAACCTACTCCTGAATGCAGGCACCTCCAACCTTCTCCTCCCCCAGATTTTTTTTTTTTTTGGCTGCATTGTGTCTTCGTTGCTGCGCATGGGCTTTCTCTTCATGGCGGTGCGCATGCTTCTCATTGCAGTGGCTTCTCTTGCTGCGGAGCATGGGCTCTAGGCGTGCGGGGCTTTAATAGTTGTGACACACGGGCTCAGTAGTTACAGCTCGTGGGCTCTAGAGTGCAGGCTCAGCAGTTGTGGTGCATGGGCTTAGTTGCTCCGAGGCATGTGGGATCGTCCCAGACCAGGGCTTGAACCTATGTCCCCTGCATTGGCAGGTGGATTCTTAACCACTATGCCACCAGAGAAGTCCCAAGATTTATTTTAGTTTAGTAACAATTTAATTCTTCTAGTTGTTCAGGCCAAAAATATTAGAATCATTCCCAACACCTCTCTTTTTCTCACGCTCCACATGGGATCCATCATCAATTCAGTTGGCTCCACCTCCGAAATACATTCCAATCTGATCAATTTTACCGTCCCCACCACCACTTTGGTCCAAGCCATTGTCATCTCCCAAAACTGTTACAACAGCCTCCAAAAGGGTCTCCCTTTTTCCACCCTGGCCTCTACTTTCTATCTGCAACATGGCAGCCAGTGAGATCACTTAAAAAATGTGAGTTAGATTAGCTCCCGCCTCTACTCAAAACCATGCAAAGTTCTAAGTGAAATGGGAACCTCTGGTATCTCTGTGTCTCCAAATTCCTTCTTCCTGTAAGGAGGCCAGTCAGATTGGATTAGGGCCCATCCGAACAGTCTCTTTTAACTTAAACACCTCTTTCAAAGTAGTCTGTTCTGAGGTACTGGGGATTGAGCTTCAACATATGAATTTTGGAGAAACACAATTCAGCCTATAACATCCCTATTCATATGAGGGATAGTTGCATTGTATTAAGGAAAACATTACTGTTCTTTGAAAGTTAAATATGGACAGAAGAATGTATATGAATTTCACTGACTAGGCAAAGGGGTAGACCATATCAGATTGTTGGCATCTCAACACCATTCTCACTTCCTTCTAAGATTCATCCTCACTTCCCCTATATTTTGGAGGCTGGAAGCCTCAAGACTATGTTTCCCAGATTCCCTCGACAGCACAGTTCTGGGTTGTGTCCTGCAAATGAGAGGTGCACGTGTGAGATTTTCAAAGCAGAGGAAAGGAGAGACCATTATTACTCTGTCAGTGGTGACCAGGCTAGGGCTTCTGCAGGCGGCAGGTGGAGGTTTGGAGTGTAGCTTCAGGCGTCCTCCTGTGAATCACCCACTTTGTGTCTCTGGTAACTGAGATCATTGGTGTTGGTTCCTTATGATTTCTGCACTTCCTGATTGCCTAAACATCAGCAGACATATTTTTGGCTGCGGGATTCTTTGCAAGATACTTCTCAAAATCTTGTATTATCATTACCAAGCCCTCTTCTTCTCCCTCGATTATACAGGCATGGAGGCCCAGCTGGGCAGGCCAAATTGCGGTAGCCTAGTTCTCCAGTTGGGAGCAGAGCAAGAGAGCTGTTTCTCATCAGCTTTCATAATACCCTCAAGGCTTTGGTTCTAACATTTTTCCCAGGGAAACTCTGCACTGGTGGTTGGTTGCAGGACATTTAGGGTGATGAATTAAATATTGCACATAGGATTGGAAGACTTTAGTTCTAGGCCTAGCCTAACTATGGGATTACTACATGGCCTTGGACAAAACCCTTGACTTTCGGGGTCTTACTTTCCCCATTTATAAAATGGGAGAAAGAAGAAGAAAACAAATCTGAGTCATAGCTAACATTTATACAGTACTTTCTATGTTCCAGTCATTATTCTGAAGACTTTTCATATAGCCACTCATTGAATCATCAAAAATCATATGAGAAAGGTACCATTTATATCTTACATTTGGGGAAACAGATACTAAGAAACTTACCCAGGAAGTCTGTGTCCTTGTCGGGGCTTTGAGCCATTAAGCTATTTGGCCTCTTGTTTCATGAAAATGTGTGATAAATGGCAATCGATTTACAGTTTGGATGTACTGGCCTTTGTCCCAAGTTCTTTGGCCTCCCAAACAAAGTAGGAATTCACTGGATCCAGGAACTAAAGACATTAGGAATTGTCCTGTGTCTTTCCCTCATGTGACTCTCTGCATAACTTTGCACAGCATTTTGTTCCACTGGCAGGTAGAAGACGACCAACCCATAGCTCTGAAGCATATTTCTCTGTTCAAGTGACCTCCGCTGATTGAGTTGGACACTCCTGATTCTAATTATGGATTTCCCTGAGAGAGAGAGAGAGAGAGAGAGAGAGAGAGAGAGAGAGAGAGAGAGACCCTATTAGCCCAGCTAGAATCTGGAAATGACTGCTCTCCAATCACTTGGAGGCGGTACGTTCACTTGCTGGACTATAGAGATATTTAGGTCCTTTTTCACCAGCTCTTTTTCACCAGGGACAGTAATATGTCTCTGTCCTTACGGAAAAATCTCTTCCTTCTCCAAGCCTGGCAGCCAGCCTCAATCTTCCAGGGACAGCTCAGTTATAGTGGAAAGAGCCTTCCATGCAACCTGAAGTCCTGGGATGGGATCGACATCCAGGTCACCGCTTACTGACTATGTGACCTCAGGCAAGTTATATAAGCTCCCTGAGCCTCTGTGTACTCATTTCAGAAAAATCAGAAAATGCAAACAG